>NW_024871391.1:165000-765000 GCF_019054845.1 Dipodomys spectabilis | reverse complement strand
CAGTTACATGAGTGAGGTTATGAGTACACTTCCTCTTGAACATTGTTACCCCCTCCATTGTTTTCCCCCTACTATCCCCTCCCTCCCTCCCTTCCCCGAGGTTCTTTTTTTTTTTTTTTTTTTGATTGTGATTAAATGATTACATAATTTCAAAGTCACAAGTTCATTCTAACTTCCCTGGAGCAAATTGTCTACCACAGTCTGTAATATATAACAGTGTTCACATGTTATATACCATATTTGTGATCAGCAGCATGAGGATATTTAGTAGTGGTTCAACCAGATGAGCGGGAGTTCTTTGTTTCTTAAGTCCTGTTAGTTTCGACATGGTTTTTTTAATCTCTCCGTGTGACCCTAGTGTTCTGCAAAGGTTAAATGCCACAGTGGTGTGCTGTGGACATTGTACCTCACCGGGTAGAGGGATCGCACAAACACGATGACATTAAGTAGCCTGCAGCGCGATCAGAGAGAGGAGGAGGAGGAGGGGCCAGTCGGCAGGAGGTGTGGTGACAGATGGAAGAGGGAGGGGAGGAAAGGCCCGCCAGGGACTTCTAAAACTAGGGAGCAGATTCTCCTCGAAGGCCTCTGACCTTCCCAACTATAAAAGAACATTATTATTATTGTTGTTGTTGTTATTATTATCATTATTTGAGCCATTACGTCTGCAGCGGTTGGTTACGGTACCCCTAGATGACTGCTCTTACCAACAGGTCTAGGCAGAGCACCCCTAGATGACTGCTCTTACCAACAGGTCTAGGCAGAGCACCCCTAGATGACTGCTCGTGCCAACAGGTCTACGCAGAGCCGAGAGGCGGTGGAGAGCTGCACCTACTTCTCCGAGTCTGCCGAGGCACCCCGTGACCTCCCAGCCCTGTTCCCAGCACTAACTATGCAACCTGTGTGCTCTGTCAACATGCACCGTTCTGACAGGCCAGTGGCTTTTCTGCACTTTCAGTGCGGATGCTTTTTAGAAATACTTATAGGAAGACAGCTGTTATACTAGATTATTCCTAAAAAAGAAAGTCCTGACAGGTCCCCCCTGGTGGGAATAACTACAAATGCACGATCCAAGGCGACGCCTCCCACGGAAAGCATTTGGGCTCTCGTTCTCGAACAAAACATGCAGGTACCCGCTGACCAGTACGCAAAAGTAAAAAAAATAAAAAAATAAAAACCAAAGACCAATTAATAAAACAATGTGCCGGCACACACGCTGCCGGGCAGCACGCAGAACGCAGACAGGAGGCTGTGTGCCTGGGCCCGGGCTCTGAAGAATGCTGGCCTCAGTCTTCTCCTCCAAGCACCATTTTGGGTGTTGTTGTTGTTGTTGTTATTGTTGTTATTGTTATTGTTGTTGTATATACTCTTCAAGTATATACTTGCACCAAATAAAGAAGGAAGGTGGGAAGGTAAAACTCCAAAATCCCTGACTCTTGCCTTAAGCCACGGTACACACCAAACGGTCTTCCACTGTTTCTTTGAGGCCCATCTGGGCGCTGTTTAAATCCCATTCGGAGCCAGGGTGTCTGTGCCTCTGTCTTCCCAGTCTGGTCGGTGATGGCGGCAGTGGGTGGGAGCCGATCCAGTGGGGGCTGGGGGGAAGAGGGAAGGCCTGCGGCAGCCCTCACGCATGGAGCCCGGCCACCTCTGACACTGCCTGCTCATTCTTCATTGCACACTAAATAAAGACTTTTTCTTTTTTCTTTCTTTTTTGGGCTTGTCCTGAGGCTTGAACTCAGGGCCTGGGCACTGTCCCTGAGCCTCTTGGTGCTCAAGGCTAGCGTCTACCCCTTGGGACACAGCACCACTTCCAGCTTTTTCTGAGTCGTTTATTGGAGATAAAGAGTTTCATGGACTTTTCTTCCTGGGCTGGCTTCGAACCTCCATCCTCAGATCTCAGCCTCCTGAGTAGCTATGATCACAGGTGTGAGCCACCAGTGCCTGGCTCAAACAAAGACTGTTTGAAGAATTGTTTAAAGCGTGTTCTCCTAAGAGGTTTCTTACCAACTGAAAGCCGGCTTTAAACATCTCTTTTGTGCACTCTCCACAGGGCGGCTGGGTAACTTCCAATGCCTCCTCTGCTTATGGACTGTTTTATATATATATATATATATATATATATATATATATATATATAATTTTTTTTAACAATTTCCCTTCCAAGCACATTATACAGGCAGCTGACACATCAAAACCTCCAGTTCCGTGCAGTCTTAAGGAGTGTAGCCATGGGCAGTGCTTTGATTCTTTATCGCCTAACAACAGACAAACAAGCCTGCAGAAGGATACCACCAACCCCTGAATCCGGCAGAACAAAAACACTGGATTCAAAGGCTTCTTGCTCTTCAGAAATGAATCTTTTCCTCGATGTTTGTTTTTCTCTCTTTTTTTCAGTTCCCGGCCTGGGCCAGGCCTGCGTTAGTAGGGGTGCTTAATGATCACATTTCCTACAGAATCTGCTCCTTAGTCAGTAAAGAAGAAGCATTAAAAGATCATTCGTGGCCCCTCACTCAAATTCAGGGTTTATCTGTGCTTCATCCAACCAGAAGTTTGAAGTTCCTGGGTTTCACACAGAATCCTTATTTTTTCCTCTCCCTTCAAGACCTCCAGTTGATTTTTTAGAATAATCTTAGGGCATTTACTTTTTGTTTCTGAGAGTCAGGCATAAACGGGGAGTGGATGGAAAGGATGAGACCCACAGGCCATTGACATATTCTTCTCCTGAGTGGCCTTATTGAGAGACAGTTCACGTTCATCTGGTCTAGTGTTTCACACACGCAAAACCGTACCACACGTGGCCCTCTGACTGACTTCTTTGACTCGCGGTGCTGTTTTTAAGGTGTATCTCTGTTGTAGCATTTACCAGTATGTCATTTCTTTCTGTGGCCAAACATGACTCTGTGTCTACATCCAATGACAAACGCTGCAGTTTTGCTTTTTCATTTCCTGAGCTATTAAGGCTGCGGCGTTCAGGACATACTTTGGAGCCCAATCATTGGGTTGTACGGTAGTCTGCGTGCTTAACCACGTGAAGAGCTGCCTGGTTTTTCTCCAAAGCAGCAGCACCCGGAGGGCTCCGACTTCTCTCCACTAACACTCTGGTTACCTGTATTTTTTTTTCACTATATCCGTCCTAGGGGTTGCTAAGTACCATCTCATTAGTTGTAATGATGTGAGTTCCCCTGGTGACTAGTGGTGCTGGACATCTTTTCGTGTGCCTACTTGGCATTCGTATATCTCCTTTAAACACCTGTCCATGTTTAATTGGCCTGTCTTTTTACTATTTATAACTGAGTCGTCAACGTATGTGGCAGCAGGGATATGGACGCCTACCACCACACCCAACGATGGGCTGAGAAGATGCTTCATGACCTTTTCTACCTGGGCTGGCCCCAAACTGCAGTCCTCACAAGCTCAGCCTCCCAAATCACCAGCATTGCAGACGTAAGCCACGGGGACGCAGCGGTAATGACCATACGGGAAGGATACAAGTCCCGATCTGATACAGAGGTTACAGAACTGTTCTCCTGTTCCATGGTTCAGATTTGCACTCTCTTGATGGGACCTTCTGATGCACGAGCGTTGGCTTTGGTGATGCTCCAGACGCAGTCTTGACCCTGGTTCCTCCTGTAACCATTAGCAGCATAAGGCCTGGCATGCACCCTCAGACCTATGTATGTGGCAAGAATGGCCTACTCCTTGCAAAAAAAAAAAAATGCAGTTAAGAAGCACCCCATAATGACTTGGGGGCATCATGACTTTGCACCAGGCAGCACAGCTGTCTGTCTTTCCAAAACCACTATCTGAAATCCACTGCTTACTGCCCTCCACTTTAAAAAAAAATTTCTATAAATTGAAGTTTCCAGACCCACGCCACAGCCTGACATTTCTCCGTAAGAATTGATCCAAACAAGCCCTCGTTGCTCCAACGACTGTGATTCAAAATGACGGGCTCCACTCCCTCCCTGGGGGACTTCCGGGCGAGAGATGCCATTCGAAAAGTCCACCAAAATTCCATCCGAAAGTCCGCCCCGAAGGTGTGTGGACGGACGTGGTCCCGCGCGGGTTTTCTCTAACTTTAATTGGGCAGATGAGCCGCACAGGTACCAGGCCAGACCATCAGGGCCCCGCCGGGCAGGTTACAGCTTCGCGTTTTTTAATCGATAAGGCTATGGAGAGCTTTTTCAACAAAGGAGGAAGAAGGCTGAAATGCATTTAATGAGTCTGGGGTGTGTGGCCGGCCAGGAACTGGTCATTAGACTCCAAAGCTGTTTCTCTGTAAACAGATCGATTCCTGCAGCACTGTGCTGGGGGGTTCAGCGTGAAGCCGCGGAGGGCTGTAATCCTGCGCTCTGCGTGACTGCGATCTGTCTTCTTAAGTTGCTCCTGCCACCTCAGCCCGGGTCCCTCAGCGTGACCTCACCGGACGGATTCAACCTGCCAGGGACACTGGGCGCTGGCTGGGCGGGTGCAAAGGGACAGCTCCGCCCTGTGGAGAGGTCTGCATCTCGCTCCCCCCCCCACACACACACTGTTTTCCTTGCCCTGGCTGGGCAGGGATTTCTAAGAAACGATGTCCACCATCACCAGGGAAATGACTTCAATTAAGTTTTTCTTTAAAAATTGCTTTCTAGATAGTTTGTAAATAAAATCTCTCCCTCCCCCCGCCCTTCCCCGTCCCTCCCTTGCGGCCTTTCTCCAAGAGGAAGACGAGTTGAAACGGGTAAATCAAAGCTACCTGCTTCCTTTTATCATGGTACCCCCCTCTTCTTCACAAACGTGACCCTGGAGACCTTCTTTTACTTCTCCGGCAAAAAAACTTCAGGATAGACGAAGAAATTTCTTAGCTTCTTGCCTGTGTTCACGAGAAAGTATCAGGGCTGTTGGCAGAGCAGAAATTGCTGCATTATAGTAATAACACCCTGCTCCTACAACCCTGCCAAACGCCAAGTGTTTCTGAGAATATTATCTTTTCTGTAGACCCAAGACCTCGGTTCTGCCTGTTATAAGGGCTCGGACACGGCAACGCAGGATACCCCAACAGCCCAAGCAATTTTGGCTGTTATTGCTTTGTTCCTTGTTGTCTCTAGGCTTCTCCACTTGTAAAACGCTTCCTTCTCCCCTGCTTCTCCCCTCCCTCCCACACCATCTTGTGGCCAGGCCGTCCAGGGAGACGAGCCCTTCCGCTCCACCCAGGGGCGCTGGCCGGGTCAGCCTCTCTCAGAGGCGGAGGCGCACCTCATCGGGTCCTCTTGCTCAGCATCCACGCTAACTCGTCGGGCCCGTGGGGTAGCCATGCACAGAGCCACGGCAGCCGGCCAAAGGCCCGGAGGCCTGCCGCCGACACCCCCCCACATCCACGCGCCGCACACCGCCGCTGGCTCTGCCCCTCCCAGCACTGCGTCTCTCTCCCTTCTCTTTCTGTCCCCTCCCTGGACAGCCCTGGGAGTTCCAGAGACCATCTGCTGGGATCCCTGGGTCTGCAGTGCTATCCCCCAGGAAGCCACCCATGTCCTGCTCATGCCCCGTTTCACTCCCCCAGGCCTTCCCGGGACACCACTGCCCACGTCGGGAGCCGGCCTCGCCAACTCAACCAGCGACGCTAGGCAACGAAGCGTCGAGAGCTACAAGTCAGACCTGACGCAAAGGACTCAACCGCTGGGGTCCGGACGCCCTCCTCTGAAGACCAGCGGCGCTGCTTCCTCGGGCTGTAGGAGGCGTGATGCCTGGGTACGGGCCTGGTGCTGAGGGCAGTCGTGTGGATTTGCCCAGTGAATTCTTTGAGCCTGATGATCAGTAATCACCACATGGTCGCCCAGGCAGGCACAGGTCCAAGGAAACAAGCTCTCCATAGATCCACCCGCGGCTGGAGACTCAAAAGCCTTCTGCGTGCAGGACAGTGTAAGCCACATGGCTGGAGACAGCCTGCCCTGACCGGGCCTCCCTGAAGTTAGGGGACCGAGCCTCCACACACACCCCCTCCCGTCCCCCTTCCGTCCAACGCAGGCCCGCTGAGGAAGCTCGTGGGCGTAGATGCCCCGGCCTGGTGCTTCTGGAGACCGGGTGAGGTGAGCGCATTTGTTTCCCTCCGAGAATTACTAACCACCCATAGTTATGCCTATAGTGTCTGTGCAGCGATGTCAGACAAACGCAAATCAGCACCACACCTTCTGAGAGTCCCCTGTCCGTCCCCCAAAGCGACCGCTGGAATGCGGACGCCTCCTCCAGGAGCACCGCCCAGTGCAGACAGCGCAGGCCCCCAGTGGAGCACTTTAAAGAGGGGATGGAGCCCCGCTCTTCTGCAGTGGGGAGGGGTGGGCGGACCGCTGGGTGTGCGCGGCTTCGCCCAGCTGCGCTTCTCCTGGTCTCCCTGGACCAACGCAGAAAGGTCCTTTTCCTGCGTAGGCCCTGCCTGCTCCGAGTGTGTTCGGGACCCTGCCCAGTCACTGCAGCCCTTCACAAGGAGGGCCACGCTGCCTCCTCTTAACGGAGGAGACGTCGCAGGCAGGTTCTCGGGGAGGCCTACGTAACCCGTGAGGCAACCAAACAAAGGCAGTGTGGCAAGGTCGTCCAAGGTCGTGGACCGGATCTGGAGGACATATGGGTGTCTTTGGACCAGTCAGGCAAGCAATGAGCAAATCTTGGCTGATGGTGCCCTGCGGAGCTGCAGCTCAGCCCTGCCAGCCTGCCGGGGGGGGGCTGGCTCTGTGTTCCCACCCCTGGTGGGGCCGCACATGCCAGTCTGGACAGGAGAGGCCCTCGGCTCCCATAGTGTAAGAGGCAGCCAGCAGCAGCTCCGGGGCCGGCGGGGGGCACGCGAGGGGGGGGTCTAGGCTTAGAGAACAGCATCTGGTACCCTCTCATTATTCACTCTCAGCTCAGTGGCCACCGGCCTGGAAAACAACTCCAATTACACAGCCGGGGGCCTGTCAGGAAATGGAAGCAGCAGCATGCTGGTTTCAGGCTCCAGCCCAGCCACGCCCCTGCCCCACACCTTCCCCACTCCACCGCTGAAGCCCAAGGTGTCTCCAAGACTCGGATCCGTCCCACCAAACCGCAGAAGGAGACACAGGCTCTCTGCTTCCAAGCAGGGCTCTCCCGTCGACCCTTCCTGCTTCCCGCTCCCTGCCTCCTGCTATGCCCCCCCCCCCAGCCCCGACACACACCCCACGGCTCTGCTGCCGCCTTGGGTGGAAATTCCAGCCCTAGGGCCTGTCGTTCATCTCCCTGTGTGCATGTGTCTCTCTCCTGCACTTTCTTTCTACGCAAACACACATTTTCACTTAAAATACCGCAGACTTCACCTTTCTTCAAAGGCGAATTTCTTTCATCACAAGAGACGCTGGCTTCTTTCATACTCACTCCCAACTCTGTGCTGACTCTTTTAATGCAGAGGACAATTTGGAGAAAATGCCGGCGACGCAACGAGAGGTTGTTTATTTACGAGCTGATCTTTCCAGTGAGAGAGACGGTGTGGTGTCCAGCTCATCTCTCCAGTTACGGGGTTGTTGTAATTGCTCAATAAATGCCTACTGACTGCTTACAGCGAAGGATGCTTACATTACACACCAGCGATTAAGATAACCAGAGACGCTTACGCTACCACTAATGCATAAGACAGCGAGAGATATTTACACTACTACTAATTACATGGTGTGGGTGACGGGGGATTCCTGCCCACAGGAGAAGTTGCTTCTATAAAAGCAAGATGCTTGGCTCGGAAGAGTGCTGGTGACCAGCAGCAGCTCCTTGCTCTGGACTGCCCCCTGCTGGCACCGGGCTGAAGGCAGGGCTCCTTGCTTCCACGGACTTGATAGGGGCTGTAGATGCCCTCCACAGCCCTGACTTTCTTGGGTTATTTCATTTACTTATTTATTTGTTTTGCCAAATCGCCACCCAAACAAGAAGCCCTGGCCGCCACAAAGAAGTGCGATGGCGTGGCTGCGTGTACAGAGAGCTGGGGGGCGGCAGCACCGTCTGAGAACGTGGAGAGAGGCAATGGGAGTGGCAGGATGGATGGCGGCTCAGCAGTCAGCACCCAGCTAGCGCGTGCATGTGTGTGCGTGTGTGTGTGCGTGTGTGTGAACGTGAACACACAAGGCCCTGGGTCCAACCTCCAGCACGGGGAGGCATTGAGAAATAACACTTCTCGTTTCTATCAGACATGAGCCCAGCCCCGTGGTACCGTACAGTCTCTCCGTGGCAGGGACTGAGAAGGCACAGAGCTACACCCTACACCCCCAGCTGCTTGTTCCAGGGCCCGCAGGGGTGCCGAGTGTGGGGGTTGTGGGGTCCTTCCTTTCCTCTGTGGTCTGCAGGTTCCACGGGACTGGCGTCGGCCCTCCTCCCGCAGCCTGTGCATCACTGCAACAGAGCTCTGGGGGCCATTGTTTGTTTGTTTTTGTTTTTTGTCAGTTGTGGGGCCTGAACTCTGGGCCTGGGCGCTGTCCCTCAGCTCTTCAGCTCAAGGCTAGCACTCTACTACTTGAGCCACAGCGCCACTTCCGACTTTTTCTGTGTATGTTGTGCTGAGGAATTGAACCCAGGGCCTCATGCATACAAGGCCAGCACTCTACCCCTGAGCCACCTTCCCAGCCCATCTGGGGGCCATTGTTAAGGACAGTAAGAGTTCCCTTGATTTCCTATGCTGAGGGGCTGACTACTGCAACTCAACCCCCACTTCCTCCCTCGTGGAAAGGTGACCATTTCACTCACTTGGACATGTTCTTCCCGGCTTTCTAATGAGATCTCACACCCCACCCCACCCACCCCCTGCCCCACGGCCAGGAAGCTTATCACGCACAGCAGGGTCTACCCACCAGAGCTAAAAGCTCACAATAGCCAACCGCACTCCTCACACATCCCTAAATCCATGTTCCTTGTTTCTTACTTTTAACTGCATTTATACCACTGAAAGTTGGAGCGATGTTCTTTCACGTAACGGGAGGAGGGAGGGAGGGGAGGGAGATGATTTACTAATTGAGTCCATTGAAGATTGAGTACAGCAATGTAACAATGAAACCCCCCCCCCCACCCCGTGTACTGCATGCAGAAATGAAGTGCGGTATGTGTGCAAGGATGAACAAGGTCAGCTGCGCGCAGGACCCAACCACAGAGCAGAGATCAGGGAGGCCGCTTAGGCGCGACAGTGGGGAGGGGGAGGGGCAGTGGGGATGAGCGGGCTCACGCCCTCTGAGTTCTCGCAGCACAACGTGGTTGATCCCGACTGTCTCCATACCAGCTAGCCACCCCCGTGCTGCTACGGCTTACAGGTTGGTTTGTTTAAGAGAAGCCAGAAGTCATTTACGAAAATTTCCTCGTTTTAAATATGAGCATCAAGTTCCATTAGCAACAAACACACACGGTGATCCGGCTAGATACCCTGTGTGCCAAGTTGAGGCCCCCGGTCTATAAATCATCATTACGGTCATCCCCGGGCCAGTGCTGGCAGACTCCCAGAGGCCGCCACGAACGTGAGCCGTTCCCAGCCATGGATGGCTCGCAGCTTCCACCCCCTGTGCCGCTTCTCCACAACCGGTACGAGCGCGCCACAGGGACCGTGGAAAGGATCGTCGGGAGACACGCAACTGCCTGCACTCATCCCTTCCAGGGAGAGGAAATGTCTCCTGCGCTTTCCTCAGATGCTTTCTTGCGCCGGGTTCCAGCCCCTTGTTGAAAGGGGTGTGTGTGGCATCTGACACGGGGTAAGGACAAGGGCCTGGCCCGCCCCCGCCCGCCCCCGCCCCAGCCTGGCCGGCCGACCTTGGCGGAGGGCAGCGGCAGCCCCTCCGACACGTCGGGGCCCAGGTGGCAGGATTTGGCCCCGCGCTCTTGGGACAAGCCCAGACCTGCGGGGAGACGCCTGACAGTCCGCACACGCGGAGGCTGAATCTGTCCTTGTCTGGCTGGCGTGGCTGAGTGGCTGTCTGCGACCAGGGCTGACACAGGATGCTTGAATGGGGGCCCAGTCGGGCAGACATTTGTCACTGAAACCCCACACACACACACACATTTGGACTTCACGGGGTGATTGGAGGCAGCGATGGCTGGGCCTGCAGCAGCTCAGTGCCAGGGTGTTAGCCGTGGTGGCTATTGCCCAGAGAAGCCTTCTCTGAGAACAGCTGTTCCAGACCCCGGGGCCTGGCTGGGCCAACCACTCTCCATCAGTGCATGAAGACAGACAGACACACGGTGGGACCCACGGAGGAGCCTCCCGGGAGGAGAGCACTGAGGCTCACAGCTATGTGCCTGTGACCGTACAAAATGATGGGCATCGAAATGAACTCCAAGAAGTGGAAACGAAAGGGGGTTTTGTGTTGATTTTGTTTCCATTTCTTCTCCTTTGTCACTGTTTTTGTTTGCTGTGCCTTTGGGGGAGGGTACCGGGGAGCACAGAAGGGCTGGGACAGAGTGAACAAATGCACCACTGACACGAGACCGTGTAGAAAATGAACGCTACAGCTTGGGGGGGCAGGGTCAGGAGGGGAAAACTGGGAGACAGCGAAGGAAGGGGTGCCACTGTTCAGAAAGAAAGGCACTCTACCTGCCGTACGTAACTGTAACCCTCTGTACATGACCTTTACAATAATCATTTTTAAGAAAAGCCCCAGGTGGAATGAGCCCAAAGATGCTAGCCAAGCAGGAGGAGGGCGTGGAGCCGGGGCTGGGCCGGCCCAAGTCCCCCTCGGATCCAGGCCTCCGCTTCCTGCGTGCGAGATGTCCTACTCAAGAAGAGCGTCCTGTTTTTCTCCCCTCCTCGTGAGTCTGCACACGCTGCAGTACCTCCGCCACGCCTCATTCTGTGCCCAGTCCCTCTCGCTAGCACAGACTGGGGGAGAGCCAGAGGAAACCTGACACCGCAGGGGTTTTATGAGGTGTGTCCTTACCCCCTTCTTGTAGGACACCAGCGTGACAATGGTGGTGAGTGCCACCCAGGCCCCATAGCCCTGTTCCAAACTCCCCTCCCCTCCACACCCAGGCCACGGTTACCTCCTTGGGGAAATAGGTTTAAAACAACAAGCAAAAGATAAAATATTTCCCAAAGCAACCACAACCCTTGCACTCAAAAGCCAGGGGTTTTTACATGATCATCCTTTATCAATGGGGCGACATAAAGAATTTGCTGTTTGCTGAAATGTTCGCAGGTATCCAGGTTTTGGTGACAGTAGTGATATTATGACGGCCCCTTAGCATTTGTGTGATGCGTGGCATGAAACAAAGCCTTCTTCTTGGTATTTCTGAACATGTTAATGGATTTTCCCAATTACCAACATTATTAGCAATATCACAGATAAGAAAAAGGTAGCTCCATGGGCATAATTTAATTCTCCAGATTGTATAGCTTGGAAGGAAATCGGGTAAAAGGTGTCATAAACGTAGCACTAAATGTGTTTGTTGATTGGGGCTAACAGGGGTACTAACAAGATAGATTGAGAGTCAGAACCCCTTCATTTAATCTCAATTTACAAACAGCACCTACCAACTTTGATGGGAATGGATCACGTCTCTAAAAGAAAATAAGAAAAAAGGTATAGAATTTTTTTCCAATGATCAAAAAGACGGGTGAAAGTCTCACGGCGCTCACAACTTTTAACTCAGAATTCTACCTGCAGACTGGCCCCCCTGCCCAGCGAGCCTCTCCCCCCCGCCCCGTTTCCCCCCCCCCTCCCTCCCTACCCCCGTCCTCCCTCAGGTGTTGGCCCAAGGACTCTTCGAAATAAATGACCTGTAACTAAACTCATCTCGGAGTTAACCTCCTGGAAAATGCAGCCTGGAATGTGACGTGCTGGCCGGAGAGCCCGCAGGCCCCGGGTGAGGGCACGGGCCATTGAGGGCTGAAGAGGCTCAGCAACTCACCCTCCACCCGCTCCACGGCCGTCGACCTCGTGGGCCACTCCTGGGTAAGCCCCATTTCTGTTTTCACTTCAAGTATGGGTCATCTATTTAGCTTCCCAAGGTCCCCCCAGCGGGCCCTCTGCAAACGGATCTCCCGGTAACGGTCTGTCCTGACTGAACCCCTCTCTGTTCACGGCGTCCTCAGAGGCACGTGGAGTCCGCAGGGCAGCAAGTAGCTAGGACGCCCTGAGGCCCGGGACTGAAGACCAACCTCTCCTTCCTCCTGGAAACTCCCAACTAGAAGGCGGCCTTTGTGTTTTGTTTCGTTTTTTTAATTTGGTGAGAGGTTCCCCAGTCCAACCTCTTCTTGCTTAGTGAAGAAATCACCTTTCCTGAGGACCGTTCTCCGTAACGTGTGAGCCAAAACACTTCCAGTTCAGTATGTTCCTTTAAATCACCATGACTTTCCAGTACGCCTTGCCTTGACTTTTACGCTACCCATCTCTGCTGTTGAATTTAGCCCCGTTTCTCCAGCCACACAGTGCTTCATTTACACACGTCACAATGCCTGCACTTCACCCACAATTAATTAATTAAATTACTGCCCCTGACCCTCCCGGCATTTCCCACCCTTCCAGCACTCTCTGTGGGCAATTGTTTCCAGCGGCTAGGAGGGCACAGACCACAAAGAGAGCAACCAGGGCCCCTCCATGTCTGTCACCTGACTTCCCAGGGTTCTAGGCCTCATTGGGAGAGTGCCGGGTGTCACGGCAGTCGGCAGGGCCTGGTTGAGTGAATCTGCCGCCTTTCATTCCACTTCCCCCTGTGCTGTGGTCCAGATGGGGCCCCACCGTGAGCCTCATTCTAGATCTGCTGCCTCCCTGTGAAGGGCTGGCGCTCCATCCGCAGGCACCACATTTTCACCTTGCTTCTGACTGTTCCGGTAAGATACAGCTTTGATGGCGGATAGCGCATTAGAGAAAAGAGGAAAACACCGCAGAAAGGAGGGAGAAGGATTAGCGGCTCAAAAGCTTTGAAAAATCTTGATCTCACTGAAATGGAAACATGCTTTATCTGCCTCCTTTAGACATTGCTGATCACATTAATTCCAGATGAAAAGTAAGTTGATAGGTGTCTTTTTATTTTTCTGAGCTGGTGAGGTGTCTTTCCTACAGGGAGCCTGTGAACGAAAATGGCCTCTCTCAGTGCTCCTAGGCAAAGCACTGAAGTACAGTCCTACTGAAATCAAAGTGACAGCCAGAAGGCACCCAGCTCTGTGAGTTCTTTCCAGACTTGAATACAACTGTCAATTATCATGGTCTCTTTGTAGGCCAGGGGAGTAACGGTGAATTCAAGGTCTGAATCACACTTGCCAAAAAGACATAGCTACCTTTTATATTTAATACCAATATCTGATGACAGGCTGAAGGACCAATGGTAAATCAAGACAGGGTGGAGGAGAAGTCAACCAAGAAACACAGATCATTAAAGTGTGCTCATAATCGATCGTGTCTCATGCAAAATGTCCACAAATATGTATATATATGTATGTATGTGTATATAGATGGATATGGCTATAGATGTGTGTATATGCAGAGATATACGCATAGGAATGCATGTATTTGTTCTGTACATTATTCTCAGCCAGCAAGGTGTCTGCCCTCATGGAAGTTTCATTCCAATGAGAGAGAGGGAGGGAGACGTAAAACACAAGTTATCATCAGACGTGTTAGGGCCACTCTGTGACATCTCTCCCAACCTCTTCACCTAAACTGGATCAGGAAAGACTGTAATTGGAAGGGGGGCTGGGGATGCCGAAGGAATGTGTTTTCTTTGCCGTCCTCCAGAGGAGTCATTGATTCATGGAGTTCAGTCCCTGTCAGTGCCAGATCACCTCTAATGTATTCTCGATTATTTAAATCTATCTCACTTTTAATAGCTCACTCAGTGTAAAAAGGACAGTGTATCTCAGTGAACAACAAAAATAAGCTCATTCATTAAATCACTTGGAGATCAGAGATCTCCAACTGGCAAAACAGGAGGGACCTAAGTCTCCTTCTCCTCACACTTTAGAAACCAACCATTACTTCTTAATTGTAACGTACAAGTGCTTGGGTAGAGAACTTACTGGATACATTCATATCTACATATTGTCTTCAGACAGCCAGGGTGATTCAGGAAAGCAAGTGTTCATGCTTTCGCTGCTTGACATGTAGTATCATTTGTCTAAATTCTTTTTTTGCTGTTCATTTCCCAACTCTCCCGCTGCCAGATGTAGTGTTCTCTCCTCCGAGCTGAGGAGAACCAGCTTCTGCAGCTTGCATTTAAACTAGAACTAGGGCTGGCAGGTTGGAAGGCTGCATCACTTTGATGGGCCACTTATCAGGGAGAACACAGTGAACGGAGAGTTGGTCTTTTCCTTCCTCTCCTCACGCATCCTCACTCATCATTACAGCTTTAGCCATCAGCAGCTTCTCTGTAGGCAAGCACGTTTTGAAGATGCCAGATGAGCGTCTGAAATCCAACAGGGCCAGCCATGGCCATTTGATCCTGCCCATAGACTCTTCTCTCCACATAAACAGAGGGGACCATCGTCGTATTCAACGTCACCTGCTACCGAAGAAACACAACTGCATGCAAATACTCAGTCATCTAGCACAGTACCAAAACCATAAAAGGATGCTGCTGAAATTCCTTAACAAAGACAAAAGTAAATGAGGAGATAGTCCAGGTTCATGAGCTAGAAAGCTTGATATTATTAAAATAACCATATCGTTCAAAGCAATCCAAAAATTCCATGCAGTCTCTGTCCTGAGCGGTAGCCATACAAAAGGAAGAAAAAGGAAAAACAGAGTATCACATTCTGGAGGGTGAAAAAGGAACTTAAACTAAAAGATATGGGCTGGGTGCTGGTGGCTCATGCCTGTCATCCTAGCTACTCAGAAGGCTGAGATCTGAGGATCACGGTTCAAAGCCAGCCCAGGCAGGAAAGTCCATGAGACTCTTATCTCCAAAAAAACCACTCAGAAAACCGGAAGTGGTGTTGTGGTTCAAGTGGTAGAGCACTAGCCTTGAGCTGAAGAGCTGAGGACAGCGCCCAGGCCGAGTTCAAGCCCTAGGAAATTAGAAGATGTGGATACTTAATTTGATGAGGAGTCAAATCTGGCCCCGGGGCCTGCAGCCTCTGACCCAGAGAGTGGAGGGGTGAGAAGGAATTAAAGGAGGCAATCCCCACTTCTGCTTCCTTACACAGACCTCCATCTAAATCCATCCTTTCTAGCCATCCTATCTTCCTCGTCATTTGCCATTAGCAACACCACTGTTCAGGTTCTATCCAGAATATCACAAAGTCGGTAAAGACACCTACACACCCGTGTTCACTGCTTCACTGTTCACAATACCACATTATGGAAACAGCCCAGATGCCCTACAATGGATAAGTAGATCAAGAAGATGTAGATCCTATACACAATGGAATTTAATCATCCACTCATTTTCAGTGAAATGGATAGACCCAGAACAAATCACATTGAGTGAGCTAAGCCAAGCTCAGGAAGACAAATGGCACAGGTTTCCTCTCCTATGTGGAAGTTAGGTCTAAAATACAAACATCCATAACAACAGATACAGGATTTTATGCACACATACACAAACAAACTGATCGAAGGATGACATATCTAAGAGAGGTGGTCAAAGATGTAACTCCTCCAAACAATAATTGCGTACCAAGAAGCAGAAACAGAAACGTGTTTGGGGAAGGGGGAGGGAGCATGCAAATGGAGGGAGGAAAAGTGAGTAAATGCATACATTCTATTTAATATACATGATGTGAAAACTGAACCCATTCAACTGAGGGCAGGGATGGGAGGAGGAGTAATGGGGGAAAATGATGGAGGGGTCAATGATGGATCAACATGCATTGTACATATAACCTGACCTATGGAATTGAAACCTCTTGGTATAACTACTTAGCAATGAAATTTTAAAAAAAATAAAGTAACTTTTATTTCTACCATCTCTCAATCTGTCATCAACTCAGCCCGAATAAAAATGCAACGATAAATATACTGTCCTAAATAATATATGAATATATTTTAAAATACATCCCTCGGAGTGGCTACATGTAGCATGCACTCCCCGGTAGCCGATGAACAGTTTGATTGTCGAAGCTGCACTTTGGAAGAGTGGTTAAAAATACTGGCAGTGCAGCATGGCCCTAGGAGAGAATGGACACTTCAGAATAATATGAAACATACAGGAAGGAAAAAAAAAAAACTCCATACCCAGGAGGAGAAGGCACGGGAAAGAGCAGTGAGCTTCTGGTGAACCAGCGACCGGACTTGGACAAGTGATTTTTGCATAAACAACAAAGATTTCCCTGGGCACATCGTGAGACCAGGCCTCAAAGCGGCGCTGGCGGGGTGGGAGTGCGGGAGTAGGTAGGAGGCTACCAGCCGGGGCCGCTTGGGGCCCAGCTTTCATCTAGTGTATTTCTTGTAAGTGACCTCTGGGCCTTTGGCTTCACGCGTGGGCACGGGTCCTTTCCATGCAAATACGGTGGTGAGTCCGGTTTCCTCTGTGTGTCCCTGGATAATGAGCGCTTCCCGCGGCAACGTGACCTCGCGAGCCCAAGACCTCATTTCCTTTCATTTTGTGCCAATGAAACGCTTGACAAGTTGCTCTTTCAAAGTGGTGTGTAGCTTTAGGTTTTAGTCCCAAGCATTGCTGCTCTTTTGACAGGGACAAATAGAGCTCTGGGATTTGCTGTGCCTGTGACTACGGGAACAGCTGGTTGGACCTGCATGGAAGGGGCTAAAGCACCAACCACAGAGAGACGCTTGCTCTGAAACAGAAAGGCAACCAAAGGCACCTGTACAGAGCAGTGCCCGGTGCTCGCCCCTCGCCAGTCACTGCTCTCCATCACAAGTAATGCCACATTCCTAGCTGGAACTTCTGCTCAAGAAGCGGTTTTGGAAAATGCCTCTCCTGCTGGAATGCTGTCATCTCTCTTCTGAACTCGGGTGACAAACCCAATTTGCACATTGTTGATCTGAAACTCCAGTCTTTCACCTGAGCATAATGAGACTATATGAGGAGATGCACCTGTCCAAACTCCACTGTTAGTGTGGAGTAGCTGGCCTGTGCGGATCCCGCCTCAGTCCAAGCTCATTTGAGCTTCGCCCGTTCCCATATCAAATACGTTATAAAGGCATATCAGCAGTACTGGCTACAGCAACTGGCACACAGACTTTGTGGCGTGCAACTGGCTGGCTGTCTCTCCTTAGCACTTGTGCTCTGATCAATTTTTGCAGAATTATTTAAAGAAGGTCAAGTTTGCCTCAAAGCCAGAAGTTTACTAAAGGGAGCATCCAATACATTCTCCAATAGGAAGTGCTCCTGAAAGTCACTCCTAAAACCGCTGAGTTGTTTATAAAATATACTTGCACTTTCCAAGTGCAAATAGAAGATGCTATAATGATCACCCTGCATCACACTGAAGCTAGCTGAAAACTAAAAGCCACTTTGAACATGTCAAAATTGACTTGGAGATATCCTGTGAATTATCCTGGGCTGGGGGTACGTACCTGCTGTTACAGCTTCTAAACCAGAAGCTGTTTGTGTCCTCTGTTGTCTTAATGCAGGATAGTTTGAACATCAATTTGTGACTATCTCCCATTATGGGAAAAAAGCCTTAAAAGTGGCAGACAATGACTGAACGTAAGGTACATGCGCACCTTTTAAGGGCGGTCCGAGAGAGGACCACGGCCGGCAATCGCTGGGCATGGGATCAGCACCCTCTACCCTAGCAAGGTCGGGCCCGGGACTGGAAAAACCTTTGCCTCCTCTGAACTTGAATTTTTTCACCATTCAAAGGAGAAATGGCGCCCAAGCATAGTCACATGAGTAATGGCTCACACTTTTAATCCTAGCTACTTGGGAGATGGAAATCGGGAGGAAGAGGAATGATGGCCGTCTGCTTCCACTGGTCTCCCCAACTCCATCCTCTGATAATAACCCCAAAATACTGGACACACGGGCAGCGTCTTTGAAAATTCATCACTGAGCTGGCAAGAAGGACTCTTCAGAGGGAAGAGAGAAACCTAGAACCCAGGGAGGTGTCAGAGGTCATCTCGGTGGGATGCTTCCAGACAGCGGGCAGAGGTCAGAGGTTGTCTGCCATCCTAGGACCGGGTGTGGCCACCAACAGCTGCCCCGGGTCCAAGGGAAGAACCCAAGCCTAAGTTGTGTAGACTCTTAACCGTGTACCCGCACAGATGGAGCTCCCCGGGCCTGTGCAGACACTCTAGAGTGAAACAGAACCTGAAAGCACAGCCCAGCTCGGCACTGGGGTCTGACATTACAGTGCCCACAACCCTTGAGGTCCAAACACACCAGACTCACGCGTTAACTCCCCAGCTCAGCACTGGGGTCTGACATTACAGTGCCCACAACCCTTGATGTCCAAACACACCAGACTCACGCGCTAACTCCCCGGCTCAGCACTGGGGGCTGACATTACCGTGCCCACAACCCTTGACATCCAAACACACCAGACTCACGCATTAACTCCCCGGCTCAGCACTGGGGTCTGACATTACAGTGCCCACAACCCTTGACATCCAAATACACCAGACTCACGCACTAACTCCCCGGCTCAGCCCTGGGGGCTGACATTACAGTGCCCACAACCCTTGACATCCAAACACACCAGACTCACGCATTAACTCCCTGGCTCAGCACTGGGGTCTGACATTACAGTGCCCACAACCCTTGACATCCAAACACACCAGACTCACACGCTAACTCCCCGGCTCAGCACTGGGGTCTGACATTACAGTGCCCACAACCCTTGACATCCAAACACACCAGACTCACGCATTAACTCCCCGGCTCAGCCCTGGGGTCTGACATTACAGTGCCCACAACCCTTGACATCCAAACACACCAGACTCACACGCTAACTCCCCGGCTCGGCACTGGGGTCTGACATTACAGTGCCCACAACCCTTGACATCCAAACACACCAGACTCACACGCTAACTCCCCGGCTCAGCACTGGGGTCTGACATTACAGTGCCCACAACCCTTGAGGTCCAAACACACCAGACTCACGCACTAACTCCCCAGCTCAGCACTGGGGTCTGACATTACAGTGCCCACAACCCTTGACATCCAAACACACCAGACTCACGCGCTAACTCCCCGGCTCGGCACTGGGGTCTGACATTACAGTGCCCACAACCCTTGACATCCAAACACACCAGACTCACACGCTAACTCCCCGGCTCAGCACTGGGGTCTGACATTACAGTGCCCACAACCCTTGAGGTCCAAACACACCAGACTCACGCACTAACTCCCCAGCTCAGCACTGGGGTCTGACATTACAGTGCCCACAACCCTTGACATCCAAACACACCAGACTCACGCGCTAACTCCCCGGATCAGCACTGGGGTCTGACATTACAGTGCCCACAACCCTTGAGGTCCAAACACACCAGACTCACGCGCTAACTCCCCAGCTCAGCACGGGGGTCTGACATTACAGTGCCCACAACCCTTGACATCCAAACACACCAGACTCACGCATTAACTCCCCGGCTCAGCCCTGGGGTCTGACATTACAGTGCCCACAACCCTTGACATCCAAACACACCAGACTCACACGCTAACTCCCCGGCTCAGCACTGGGGTCTGACATTACAGTGCCCACAACCCTTGACATCCAAATACACCAGACTCACGCATTAACTCCCCGGCTCAGCACTGGGGTCTGACATTACAGTGCCCACAACCCTTGACATCCAAACACACCAGACTCACGCATTAACTCCCGGCTCAGCCCTGGGGGCTGACATTACAGTGCCCACAACCCTTGACATCCAAATACACCAGACTCACGCGTTAACTCCCCGGCTCGGCACTGGGGTCTGACATTACAGTTCCCACAACCCTTGACATCCAAATACACCAGACTCACGCGCTAACTCCCCAGGTGCACGGTGTCACCAAACACCCACCAAAAGCAAACACAAGCCCTACGACGGGATTCTACCTTCTTCCCCAAACGTGGCCAGCAAACACCACATGCCTGACAGTCTCCCTGGATCTGTCAAAATTCCACATCCTTGTCACTGACTGTACGGATGCGAGAGAGACGCGGAGCAGCTCCGCCCAGGGGCAGGTGCGTCCCACGGGGCGTCCTGCCACGCCTGCTCCCCGGCTCCCCTGCAGGAGGAGGCGGCCAGTCAGAGTGGCTGGTCAGCACACCCCAGCCAGCATGGGAGTACCCCACAGCAGCATGATTATTTGGGGGAGAAATAATGATATGAATCATCGGGAGACCTGTAATATACCTCCAGTTCTACTATCTAATAACCAGTTGATCTTGGGAAACCCACCTCCTGTCTCTGAACCTCAGCTTCATTTACTTACCCACACAAATAGGAATAAGGTAAACTGAGCATTGAAGGAAGAGCCAATAAAACGCAGCATGGGAGCATTTTTACAGGCTGTGAAGCACTTTCAGGTGTAGAAGAGTAACACTGGTGGCCTTGGCCCTGAACAACAGCATTGCTCAGCAGGAAAGCATGCAGCCAGCACAGCATGATGGAGGGCTGTCAATCATCACAGGAAAGCATGCAGCCAGCACAGCATGATGGAGAGCTGTCAATCATCTCAGGAAAGCATGCAGCCAGCACAGCTTGATGGAGGGCTGTCAATCACAGGAAAGCATGCAGCCAGCACAGCTTGAGGGAGGGCTGTCAATCACAGGAAAGCATGCAGCCAGCACAGCTTGATGGAGGGCTGTCAATCACAGGAAAGCATGCAGCCAGCACAGCATGATGGAGAGCTGTCAATCACAGGAAAGCATGCAGCCAGCACAGCTTGATGGAAGGCTGTCAATCACAGGAAAGCATGCAGCCAGCACAGCATGATGGAGAGCTGTCAATCACAGGAAAGCATGCAGCCAGCACAGCTTGATGGAGGGCTGTCAATCACAGGAAAGCATGCATCCAGCACAGCTTGATGGAGAGCTGTCAATCACAGGAAAGCATGCAGCCAGCACAGCTTGATGGAGGGCTGTCAATCACAGGAAAGCATGCATCCAGCACAGCTTGATGGAGAGCCGTCAATCATCACAGGAAAGCATGCAGCCAGCACAGCTTGATGGAGGGCTGTCAATCATCTCAGGAAAGCATGCAGCCAGCACAGCTTGAGGGAGGGCTGTCAATCACAGGAAAGCATGCAGCCAGCACAGCTTGATGGAGAGCCGTCAATCACAGGAAAGCATGCAGCCAGCACAGCTTGATGGAGGGCTGTCAATCATCCCAGGAAAGCATGCAGCCAGCACAGCTTGAGGGAGGGCTGTCAATCACAGGAAAGCATGCAGCCAGCACAGCTTGATGGAGGGCTGTCAATCATCACAGGAAAGCATGCAGCCAGCACAGCTTGAGGGAGGGCTGTCAATCACAGGAAAGCATGCAGCCAGCACAGCTTGAGGGAGGGCTGTCAATCACAGGAAAGCATGCATCCAGCACAGCTTGATGGAGGGCTGTCAATCATCCCAGGAAAGCATGCAGCCAGCACAGCTTGAGGGAGGGCTGTCAATCATCACAGGAAAGCATGCAGCCAGCACAGCTTGAGGGAGGGCTGTCAATCATCCCAGGAAAGCATGCAGCCAGCACAGCTTGAGGGAGGGCTGTCAATCACAGGAAAGCATGCAGCCAGCACAGCTTGATGGAGAGCCGTCAATCATCACAGGAAAGCATGCAGCCAGCACAGCTTGAGGGAGGGCTGTCAATCACAGGAAAGCATGCAGCCAGCACAGCTTGATGGAGAGCCGTCAATCACAGGAAAGCATGCAGCCAGCACAGCTTGATGGAGGGCTGTCAATCATCCCAGGGAAAGTTGTAGTCGCAGCACAGGATCACGCAGGCCCTGGGTAATGTGGAGAGAGCTGCGAAGTGGACACCTGGCCTCCTGTGGTAGCTAGACTGGGCTGGCGTTGACTGTGGGCGGCTTTGGCAACGGAGGGCTTATAAAGGCTTCTCCCTGTCCCCTACTACAGGAAAGCCTTAGACTCCAAAGTGCTTCTAACATAAGCTAACAGTTCCAATCCTCTGAATTAGATCCCATGCTTTGAAAATTCCCAGACTGCACTTAGGTGTGACGCCCACAGCACTCACGCTCATGTATGAGTCTAACTTTGGACAGAGAGCACTGCAGAAGGCCCAAGAACCACTGCGATGTGCAGAACAAAGACACACCATGCGGCCTGTAGGTGGACATGCAGCCTGAGAAAGCAAGAGCTAAGGAGAAGACGGATGTGTGAAGATGAATGTGGCCTATGTGTGAGTGATGCGGGGGTGGGGTGTGGAAATGAGTGGGGGGGGGAGGGGTAAATATGACCAAATACGTCATTCGCACCTGTGAAAAACAGTAAAGAAACCAGCTGAAATTGTCCTAAGCGATGTTAGGTGGTTAAGTTTACATGACAGAGGGTCCGTTTGCTCAATGCACATTGTCTGAATATACGAAACGATCACAATAAAATCGTCTGCACGATTAACACACACTGATTATTATTTTTTTTTTTTTTTGGGTCCGGTCGTGGGGCCTGAACTCTGGGCCTGGGCGCTGTCCCTCAGCTCTTCAGCTCAAGGCTAGCGCTCTACCACTTGAGCCACAGTGCCACTTCCAGCTTTTTTTTTCTTTTTGCTTATGTGGTGCTGAGGAATCGAACCCAGGGCCTCAGGCATGCAAAGCAAGAGCTCTACCACTGAGCCACCTTCCCAGCCCCTACATTTTTTTTTTTTGAGCAGCGTTAACCCCTCCCTCATTCTCTCCCACCCTTTACCAACTTTTTTTAAAGAAAAAAATCAGAGAGGCCTTTAAAAGGTGGTTACCATTCGCCTGCTGGCTTGAAGGTATGATGTGGTTTGGGCCAAGGTATGCTAAGGGGCTGTGTTAAAAGACTAACACACGAACACTTTAAATGACCCTCGTTCTCGGGTCTCTGTTACATCCAGGAACTTAATTTTCAGATATTCTAATTAGGTGATGCATGCAGAAGAATCACGTGAACTGTAAAGCCCGGGAAGCCCTCATGGAGGGATCACACACTAACTCAGGCCTGAGAAGCCCTGCCCTGGTCCAGAGGGAAGCCAAGTTCAACGCTCGGGCCTGGGGAAAAATTCCCAACTTCCCTCTCATAGCCGGCCCTCCTTTACCTTCCCAAGGGTAGGTGAATTGGAAAATAAAGCAGGCAGAGAAAAGTCAAAATCAAAGCCATGCCTCTGCTGGGTGGCGTCTTTGCCCTGGTAATGGACCGGCTATCGAGAGGGAAGGAAACTGCCTTCCTAGATCAGGAAAACACTAACGAAAGCCCTAAAATCCTGGTGTCTTCAAGTTTAAACAAGATGAACTTTGTACCAAGCTAAGGGAAAATAAAAAAGGACAACTCCATCCATCCGCCATTGTCTTCCTGTTTTGCCTCGGGTGTGTACGTTACTTTTAGAGAAAAATCAGCCCCTCTCCAGGCGGGTGACACTGAAGACTGCACCGACTCCCTGTCCTATCCTCTCCCCCCTCCCCCCCTGTCCTCTCCTCCCCTCCCCCCCTCCCCCCTGTCCTCTCCTCCCCTCCCCCCCTCCCCGTCCTCTCCTCCCCTCCCCCCGCTCCCCTCCCTGTCCTATCCTCTCCCCCCCTCCCCCACCCCCCGCAGGGAGCACTCTTAGGCCTCCCCCCACAGTGAAAGCTTCTGCTCCAAGAGACTCGGCCGTCACCGGGTCTGGTGGCAAGACTCATTTATGTGCTTCTAATAGAAGCTACTGAGTCACGCTCTAATTCTAGCTGCGTGAGAGGCTGAGAATGGAAGGGTCGTGGTTCAAGGCCAACCCAGGTAGAGAAGTCCCCAGGACGACATCTCAATGGCCAGACGCGGGCGCGGTGAGACACCCCTGCGCTCCCAGCCATGTATACCCAGCAACTCCACACTTTCACGAAGAGAAGGGGGACTGCCGAGAGTGCGCTTGACCGGTAGCCCAACCTGGCCTCGGGCTCCCGAGTGCTGGGATCACACGTGTGTGCCACCATACTGGGACCCAGCTATGTTAAGCATTTCTTGTCTCATCTTACAAGCCTGGAGGTCGGATTCCCTCTCCTCTTTGGTGACAGAGAGGTGCTCGGGAGGTGGGTGAACGGGGGCATGGTTTTGGTGTCAGCAGCTATTATGGACTCTGGCTCCAGCGGAGGTGTTCCATTTATTCAGCCATTTCAGAATTTAAATTCGGAAGTGGAGAGGTGATATCAGAATCAAGGTGGGTGGAAGGGCCAGATGTGGCGGGCAAGACGACTAATCAGAGCCTGCACAACGTGCTCCGCGCTCGGCTCAACGGAAGTAATTACTCTAACATCAACTTTACAGTGTTTAAACAGCCCTTTCATTATATTTTTTGCTACACTGATTAAATCTCCCTGGCATTTCTAATGCGTCGTTACATCTGCCTTGCGTTTAGATAATACACGGCATCGCTACCCTTCTTTTAAATGTAAAAAAAAAAAAAAAAATCCCTTTTCTCTTTCATCACCTTAATAAATCTAATTTGGCTTTATTTGCATAAAGTTTGATAAAGAGTGATTAGTTCCCTTGCGAACAGCACACTAGGATGGAAGCGCCTCATCCGTCACTTGGTTAAAAATAGTCCTTCAGAGGTGTGAGCGGGTCCCACGCACGGCACAGCGGCTAAAAGTGTGGGGTAAGCTGAAGCGCCCAGCACCAACGGCAGTGCGGGACGGCTCTCCCTGCCCTGCAGAGCCACGGAGGAGCGGATAGAATGACCAGGGGCCAGCTAAGGCTGAGGAGCTGAAGGAGAGAACAACATCACACCCAACAAGCCCACACTGAGGCCCGGTTCAGTGCCCACCTCTGCCCTCCACACACAGAGCCTGGCAACGCTGCCGCTCCTGCCCAAGCAGACGGACCGGAATGTCACAGGAGCAAGGGATTCGCTAAGGTGGACAGCACGGGAAGCAGGGTATCAAGTATACCCCTCCATCGTTTACAGACACTGACAGGGCGCTAAGCAATCTGGGGAACTTGGTTAAGCACTGTAAGTGAATAGAGCACGTTGGCAGACTGTCACATGTGACACTGGTTTCTGCTTTTTGAGCTCCGGTTCTTGATAACTGAAAACTCAAAAGCAGGGCTGGGAAGGTGGCTCAGTGGTAGAGCACTTGCCTTGCATGCCTGAGGCCCTGGGTTCGATTCCTCAGCACCACATAAGCAAAAAGAAAAAAAGCCGGAAGTGGCGCTGTGGCTCAAGTAGTAGAGCACTAGCCTTGAGCTGAAGAGCTGAGGGACAGCGCCCAGGCCCACAGTGCAGGCCCCATGACTAGCAAAAACAAAACAAAACTCAAAAGCACAACCAAGCCAGGAGGGGAGGAGAACGTCAATGTCCCTATGAGAAAGAGGCTGTGGCGCTGGAGACAGAGGGAAGACACAGCCCCCACCTAACTCCTCTGACAGAACAAAGCCTGGAACGCACCTTCCACCAAGAGTCTGGCCTCTCCTCCCTCTGTCGCTGTTCGTGCTCCGAAGCACAAGCCACTGGATTCTTCTTTCACTGTGGGGACAGTGCCACGGTATTGGAAAATTTACTAAATGCAGGTTCAAAGTCTTGTCTGTCCAGGGGCTCGGCCCCCACCCCTCCCACACATCTCCCTCCTCTGCTCCCTGTCTCTGCCTCTGCTCCCGAGCACTCTCCTGGGGTCTGGCAGCCACTGGCTTCCCAAGCTCCTATCACGACGGGAATTGGTCTCCACGAGGCTTGTGTCCAGTGATGACGGGCCAGGGAATCAGAAACAAGGTGAGGCTTTACGCTGGAGGAGTCTAAGAACCACGTGGACAGGGTGGGAGCTCTCCCTTCTCCGACCGGCTTGTCTCCTGCCCACAAGACTGGCACTTCCCTGGGTGTGATGATCTGAGTCTAGGTATTTTGTTTCTCAATTCTCTCTCTTTTTTTAACCAAAAACTGCCACCAATTAGACTGATGTGGGCGGTTCATGCCTGTAATCATGTCTAGCTACAAAGGAGGCTGAGATCTGAAAATCACAACTCCAAGCCAACCAAGGAAAGAAAAATCCTCCAGAGCCCATCCGAAATTAACTAGACCTCACTGGAATTGTGGCTCCAGTGACTGAGCAGCCATCACAATCAGAGAACGCATCACACCTGAGTTCAAGCCCTAGCAGGGAAAAAGGAAGAGGAGGAGGAGGGGGAGGAGCAGGAGGGGGAGGAGGAGGAGTAGGAGGAGGAGGGGGAGGAGGAGGAGGAGGAGGAGGAGGAGGAGGGGGGAGGAGGAGGAGGGGGAGGAGGAGGGGGAGGAGCAGGAGGGGGAGGAGCAGGAGGGGGAGGAGGAGGAGCAGGAGGAGGAGGGGGAGGAGGAAGGGGAGGAGGAGGAGGAGGAGGAGGAGGAGGAGGAGGGGGAGGAGGAGGAGGAGGGGGAGGAGGAGGAGGAGGAGGGGGAGGAGGAGGGGGGGAGGAGGAGGGGGAGGAGGAGGAGGGGGAGGAGGAGGGGGAGGAGGAGGAGGAGGGGGAGGGGGAGGAGGAAGGGGAGGAGGAGGAGGAGGAGGGGGAGGAGGAGGGGGAGGAGGAGGAGGGGGAGGAGGAGGGGGAGGAGCAGGAGGGGGAGGAGCAGGAGGGGGAGGAGGAGGAGCGGGAGGAGGAGGGGGAGGAGGAAGGGGAGGAGGAGGAGGAGGGGGGGGGAGGAGGAGGAGGGGGAGGAGGAGGAGGGGGAGGAGGAGGAGGGGGAGGAGGAGGAGGGGGAGGAGGAGGGGGAGGAGCAGGAGGGGGAGGAGCAGGAGGGGGAGGAGGAGGAGCGGGAGGAGGAGGGGGAGGAGGAAGGGGAGGAGGAAGAGGAGGAGGGGGAGGAGCAGGAGGGGGAGGAGCAGGAGGGGGAGGAGGAGGAGCGGGGGGTTGGTTTGCTGTTCACCCATCCCGTCCCTGTGAAACCTCTGGCCGTGGGTGTGTGCATCTCAGCCATGCACTCGCGGAGCTGAGCGGGAGAGGAGCACAGAATGAACTTTCTGGGGAGTTCGCTGCGCTTCCTGCTTCCTGTGTGGGTGAACGCAGGCCCACAGCACCTCAGAGCCACTCTGAACACACACAGCGGAGCCCAATGAACGGCCTGCTTCCTCCCAGGGGTTCACTGGGCCACCGGAGCCACCTTGAGAGGCTCACCAGTGAAGCTGATCCGTGGCACTGGGGAATCCTGCGAATAGGACCACCACCATAGAGAAGTGGGTAAAAACAAAAAAATCACGCTTCTCCCTAACAGATGAATCTATCATCTGATAAACGCTCAGGTACAAGGGATTGTACGGAAAATAACCCTGCCTCTTCCACTCTGGAGCCAAGAAATAATGTTTGTGATCATTCTGTGCTGGTCTCTGTGAGGCCTGGTTTTCTCTGGAAAGTTTATATCCAAAGCTCAATCTAGCATGGTTATTTATGATTAAATGTCTTGAAAATTAGCATCCTGTAATTTCAAAAACCATTCTCTCAGTTGAAATTTCCTCTGCATTTTCAAAAGGAATATATCCATTGAAAGTAAAACTTAAGTGTGAAGACTGTCGGGAGGACCGAGGAATTCTGAGCCCGCTCAGGATTGAAGCCTGCTTCAATCCTTGCTGCGTCTTCTCTCCAACTACCACAAATAAGAATGTATTCCCCTGAATGAGGAAAAAAAAAAACAGCAACTCAGCCGAGACAGAGATTAACACAAAAGCTGGCAGCCTTCTACTAAGTGTTTTGATAATATAGCATACTCGAAATATAATTATATTTGTATATAAATTGGTTTCCAGAGATTTATAATAGTAAAGTCATGCTTGACATGTGAACAACACAAATGAATCAGGATATGATGAATAACTGAAATATATTCCCAAGATACAAAAACAATAAAATCATGGGCTAAGTGTCATAAATATGCAACCATTCCTTAGAGCTGAAACTTGTTTAAACATATTTTTAAGAGAAAAAGCTTTATGACAAGAAACTACTGAAAGAACTTTAGGGGGAAAAAATGGTAGTGATATTTTGCCGGCGAGTTACCTGTTTTTAAAGGGAATGCAACAGGTACCCGTGGTCCCTGTCTTCGGTCCTGTCTACCTACTCCAAGTAGCCCAGACTTGGCTCATTTATTTTTCCAACATCTTTACAACTCAGTGTAGCTTTCTATTTTTTTTAACATGAATTTATAGTTTACTCATATAAGCCAAACATAATGAAACTGTCGCATTGTTTAACCTCTTTTAACTCCATTAAGAGACTAGTTTACATTGCACAGCAGTAATGCTAACTGGCGCAGAGAAGCCTTGATCTCTGATATGTGCTATGATCTTTCAAATTCTTCAGATGTCAGCCAGCTGATGACTTAGAAGGCAGAGATACTAAATTTTAAAAGAGAGAAGGAGTGACTGGAACAACTCACGTGTCAATTTCAGTGGAGTGAAGCCCTGGGTATATTCTCACCAGGTGCTTTCTTTGATAACTTTTTCATGTGTGAGATCATTTAATTTGACAGAGTCAAATTTTTTCTGCTCATGAAAAACAAGAGCCACCGGGCGCCGGTGGCTCACGCCCGTCATCCCGGCTGCTCAGGAGGCTAAGGTGTGAGGATCGCGGTTCAAAGCCGGCCTGGCCAGGAAAGCCAGTGAGACTCTGATCTCCAATGAACCACCAGAAAACCAGAAGTGGCGCTGTGGCTCAAGAGGTAGCGCGCTCGCCTTGGGCTGAAGAGCTGAGGGACAGCGCCCAGGCCCAGAGCTCGAGCCTTAGGACTGAAAAGAAGAAAAACAAGAGCCATAAATTGCATCCTGTATGTCTGCTTCTTTGTCCCTTCCTGGTTTGCAACCTGTGGAGTTTTTTAAGATTGACCCCACACATTGCGTGTCTGCTGAATTAGGTGAAGGCGGTACTAGAGCCAGCGTTTTGGGCAGGAGGTCAATGAGTTTCTTGAGAATCTTGTTTCTGTCTTCACCGTGCCACTGTGGGGAGGAGCCCTGCAGTGGCTTCAATGTATTTATAAGATTCTTTCAAAAGAAAAGGGTTGGACCAGGATCAGAGCAAAGTCACAACTAAAGACCCACAGTTTTGAGGCCCCACAGCAAGCCAAGCCTAAGAAATCAAAAAGACTCCCATGAGAGAGCAGTATTCATGCAAGGACCCAGCAGGTTCAGAAGTGTCATGAGGAGGCCAGTTAGAGGAGGCCTGGAGAGGGCAGGGGAAGCAGGGTCTCCGTGGGGCAGCTCTGTGTGGCGTGGGGCAGCTCTGTGTGCCTCGGGCCGTTTGTGTCACTCTGGAGAGAGTGGCCTGGCTGGCCCAGAAGGTTGCCGCCCAGTCAGCAGGCAGTGTCCAAGGACCCACGTTCAGCCACTGCCTTCAGAGGGAATGCCCTGGACCCACTCCTCTCAGAGAACATGAAGACCCTAGGCAAGCAGGCAGGCAGCGCTTGAAAAATGAGGACAGAAGAAAGTACTCGCCAGAAGGAAGAGCAAGCTGAAGGACAAGATCGCCCAACTGGCAATCACAGTCCTGTGCCCGGCTCAGGACAGGTGCTGGCATTAGGTCCTGAAGTTCCACCACGCCCACAGGAAGGTCTTCTCCACCCAGCTCTCACTGAGCATGGCCTTCCCAGAGCAGCGTGCTCAGGCCTGCTATTACAGCCAAGGTGTACAGGCTTTGATTAGACAACTCTGCAGTGTTGCAGACGGCAAGAGGAGAAAAAAAAATACATGGAACATGATCAGCTATACAGGTCTCTAGTCATTCACACAGAATGAGGCCGAAGGAAGGTGTTCTTAGGAGAGGATCACAAAGGTACAATAGCTATGTGCATCTGACCATATAAAATACTAGTTATAGAAATGAACTCCAGGGGGCTGGGAAGGTGGCTCAGTGGTAGAGCGCTTGCCTTGCATGCATGAGGCCCTGGGTTCGATTCCTCAGCACCACATAAGCAAAAAGAAAAAAAGCCGGAAGTGGCGCTATAGCTCAAGTGGTAGAGTGCTAGCCTTGAGCTGAAGAGCTGAGGGACAGCGCCCAAGCCCAGAGTTCAGGCCCCACGACCGGACCCAAAAAAAAAAAAAAAAAGAAATGAACTCCAGGAAATGGAAACAAGAGGGGATTTTTATTGTCAAGGTGATGTACAGATACATATACATAAGGTACATTTCTTGTCGAACTTGTTACCAAGAGGGGAATTTTTTTATTTGTTGTTGTTCTTGTTGTCTTTTCCTGTTTCCTTGTTTGTTCACTTATCTGTCTTTGGGAGGATACATGGGGCACAGAAATGAGGGACAGAGAGGAACAAACGCAGCAGTGGTGCTCACAGGACACTTGGTTGAAAATGAACTATGCAACGTTTGGATGGGGACCAGAGGGAAAAACTGGGAGAGAGCAAGGGAAGAGGTGACACTGTTCAAAAAGACATGTGCTCATTACCTGACTTAGGTAACGGCAACCCCTCTGTACATCACCTTTACAATAGCAGTAAAGAAATCCTTTTTAAAAATCTGTAGTGTTGTGAAAACCTTACAATTAAGCAATGCTAGTTACTAGTGAATTATCTATCAGCCATTCCAACAGATGATACCTTTTTCCTCATCGCCTACTTCCATTTTTTGAATAGTTAAAGTTTGTCTTGAACTCCATAAATGCCACCTGCTCCCCTGCAGTTATGGCCAACTCCCAGGTGATACCACCAAGAGCAACGTTTGAGACTCTAAGGAATAAAGCCAGGAAGTGTCTACTCCTCATCCAGCTACCCATAATCATACACCAGGATGAAGAAGAAAAAGGTGAAGCCGGGCACCGGTGGCCCACGCCTGTAATCTTAGCTACTCAGGAGGCTGAGATCTGAGGATCACAGTTTGAAGCCAGCCAAGGCAGGAAAGTCTGTGAAACTCATCTTCTCTAAACTACCAAAAAAGCCAGGAGTAGAGCCGTGGCTCAAGTGATAAAGCACTAGCGTTAAGAAAAAAGCAGCTCAGGGACAGTGCTCAGGCTCTGAATTCAAGCCTCAGAACCCACACAAAAAAAGAAGGAGAAGGAGAAGAAGAAAAAGAAGAAGGAGAGGAGGAGGAGGAGGAAGAGGAGGAGGAGGAGGAGGAGGAGGAGGAGGAGGAGGAGGAGGAGGAGGAAGGAAAGAAAAAGAAAAAGAAAAGGGTGAGACAGCAATTCAAAGCAAGCTGGAGAAAGAAAAAGAGAAAGAAAACAAAACAAAACAAAGCAACCAAAGGCTTGGTTTGTTGCCAACCTGAAAGGTACGGAGATTTTGCTCCAAGGAATACAGAAGGCACTAGAGAAACTAATAAAACAACAAAGACTAAGATGAGCCAGCCAAGAGCCTACAATTTGAGGTGAATCTCCAGCACATGACAAGGGAAACAGGAAAATCAGTTTCTCGTCAAAGACACCCTCTCCCCCCGCACCCCCAGGCTGAATAAGTGCGAAGTCTTCGCAGAGAGAGGTGTGCCAGTTTGTTCGGGGAGGGAACGGCTGGCTTCACGAGGCTCAGGACTTGGCACACAGGGGCTTGAGCCCCCGAAGAATGAAGAAGTGGATGTCTACCAAGAATGTCAGCAGAAGAAAACACTGCAACAGAGAATAAGGACCACTGTCTTCAGACCTGGTGAAGACAATCCGCCTTCTAGCTCGGGGTGGCATTTGAGTGTCAACAACTGGAAAGGAGGGTCTGCTCCATGGCCTCTGCCTCTCCTCCTCGGCTGACACTGCCCGCCACCCCATGCCCCTTCCTAGCCCCTTTTCCTCCTCTTTTCTTTCCTCTCCTTTCGTGGGTTATCATTCTTTACCTCCCACCCAGCCCCTTCCACTCTCACTTTTCATTACTGTAATTTCATAAAGGTTGAGCTGTGACAAAATCCATGGGGAGGTTAGGATAAATGCAGACACAGAGAAGGAAGAACTACTGAGATGAATATAATCTGTGCTTTTCCACGTAGGATTTCCTGAAACTAACAGACTGGAATATGTTTCCACGCGGGTTTTCTTCCAGGACAGGCACAGCACCTTTATTTAGCTGGCCAGCAGTGCTCTGAAACTTAACCACAGCAACCCAGGCGCAACCCAGAAACGACATGGAATTCACACTCTCCGGAGAATATCCTTCCACGGTTCCAAACCAGATGTTTCTTGTTTCATGTCTTCTCTTGGCTTTCAAGCTTAGAAACGCACCCGCCCCCCCCCCCCATGAGTTTGTGTGTTCTTCTACGTGATTTATCTGGTTATATTTTACACTTTACTATTTAATGTTTCCCAGATTTATTTTGATACATGAGACAGAACGAGAAGAGACTCGCTTTAACTGATATTCGCCATGTTGATGAACTGGTTCGTTACTTCCTCGTTCGTTTTTAATATTCTATTACCATCTGCTTTGCTATCCTGGGTTCATACTAATACAACATAAAATAACCCTTGTGGTTACTTAAGAACAGCGAGGGATTCAGGAAGGCTGCGGTCTCCTGTGTGGCCATGTCCCATGACTGATTTGTCACCTGTGGCTCACAAACTGCATGAAGGAAAAGAGTCCCCACGAGGACTTTCTGTTGCTCTCAGCAACACTAGAATTTCTGGACTGTTATGAATGGACTCCAACACAAATCTAAACACTCCCGTTGGCTTCTGGAGCGTATGTCCTCGTGAGAAACTCAAGTCCAGGTGGCTTAGGCGATCGAGAGCAACCTCAGAGAGCACGCTCCTCCCCTTGCCACGTTTCTAGCCTTTGCAGGAGACTCGCCACAGATCCCTCTGCTTCCATTTTACTTGTGTGGCTCAATGTCTCTGCAATTTGCAGCCTGAAAGAGACAAGTCAAATTCTCTGTCAGAGGAAGTTGTGCTGAGCACAACCTGGTACTCGTTTCATTCAGTCAGATGAGTCATCTCGTCAGGACTTCCGGTACCCGTGACCACAGCAGCCCAGCGGGCTGTCTAGTGACCAAAGGCCAGGCTCCCTGACCCAGCTTCCTCAACAGTCTGAAAAGATTAGTCATGAAAGGCAGAAAAATGGATATCAAAAGTAAATGGGAACTTTATAATGTCTCAGGATCAAACGAGTGCTCCCACATACATTTTTTTGTTTTTAAAAACAACATCACAGCACTCTGGATGAGAGACCAATTAGAACAACAGCGTTTGACTTCCCAATAAATTTCCCTGGGTGGATGAAACACAGCCTACCAAGCACAAAGTCGCGGAACTAACTGTGCTAAGTGAACCTTAAACCACTGCAACTTCAAACTGCGAGGTTCCATTTAGAACTTTTAACTAGTTAGCAGCAATGAGTAGAGACAAACAGTCCTGAGTGGATTCTTATCAAAATCTGCAAACCATTTTGTCAATTACAACTTCCACACTCGCAACTCCTTGTTATTCTGTCTCCTTCGGCGCTGAGTTAATGTAATTATCCCTCCTGTCTTTCCACACCTCACAAAGCGGAATAATTTATACGTGCACTTATGCCACAAGTTTGGGGGGGGGGAGGGAGAGAGGTAGAAAGTAATAAGGAAAAGGGAGGAAAGGAGAAATTTTAAGAATAATTTTGGCTTCTGTCACAAATAATTGCCTCGTCGTTTGAAAATAATCCCCAACAGCTTAATGAGAACACAAAGTTGTAATGATGAGAGGGACTCTGTAAACTCCAGTTTTACAGGACAGATGAATCTGTAGTTCTTTTCATCTCAAAAGGGATCTCTCTGCAGAAGTGCCACCGTACACTTCCTCTAAGTAAAAGTTGCCCCTGGAGCATTTTAAAGACAACTCAAGTGACCGCACGTAACTTTTCACAAAAGCCACTGCTGGGTGAGGCAAAGCAACTTCACCTACCTTTCCCTTCGCTTAGATTACCACGTGGCGAGAGTCTCAGAAGTGACTGTCTCAAAAGGACCACTGGTGCGGGAGGGAGAAGGGGTGGGTGTCAGGCCGGCAGCCGTTCACGGCACGGTGGGAGAGGGTGTCGTGAACAAGATGCTTGACTGCTTCATACAACTGACAGAGAGCCCAGTTCTCCTCTCCGGCCAACTGTTCACCGTCAGCCATCTGCAGGGCACCGCAGCCCTCCCGGGGAAGGACCCGAGTGAGCCGCAACACCGCGCAGCCCCAACCACACGGGCCGGTGTGAACTCCGACCCTGCAGCCTGGGAAGTGGACCCACCATGCTTTGTGGCACACAAATGTATGCCGCTTTGAGGAGGTCAGAGACAGCACAGGCACTGCCGGCGAGTCAGCCTGGCCAGAGGCACCTGCGGGTTCTGCGTGTGTCTATGGGACCGGAGAATCTGGTGACGTGAAGGAGAGTCTAGTAGTATAGGTCGTGCTACTCGAGCTGGGGAATCCACAGCTTTGGCCAGTGTCTGAGAGCAGAGCTGAGTGAAGGATTCAAGGAGGAGGAGGTAAATGAATGAGAAGTCTAGCCTGTCTTCCTGGACTTGGCCGACGTGTCGGGGGAAGTGTGAAGAAGGTGGCGGCAGTTTACACTGAAGCAGCTGTTGTACCTGAGCACCACCCTCACTGCAAACAAATCACAGCTCTGAAACACGGCTCCCAGAACGAAGCACAGGAGACACAATATACTGTGAACAGAAAGGCCAGGAATGACTGGCTGGAGAATGAACAGGAGTGAGCAAGCAGAACCCAATGAAAAGGCGATGTGCCGCTGCTGTGGCTGCACAGGGAAGATCCTGTAGCCATGCATGAAGCTCTGCAAAGCCTGGAATAGAAGGGCAGACTCGTTTTCAAATGCAGCATCTGCTTCTAAGGCTGATCTACTGCCCCTAGAGCACCATGTCGGGTGGTCTCTGTGTTTGAGCCCTTTGTGCCCTCTGACTTCTGAGCACCATGTCAGGGTGGTCTCTGTGTTCGAGCCCTGGGTAAGAAGCTGGTGCTCTCCAGCTTCTGAGTGGTGCAGGTTGAAGACCAGCATCCTTCATAGTCTTTGCAGGACAAGGGAAGCTGGGAATCCATACTCTGAAAGATTGGGGGCATAAAAGAAGCAACCAACAGACCCAGGGTGTAAGTCAATATTAAGTCAATATTCAGTTTCACGGCCAGGAATCTGTGAAGAAAGAACAAACCATGGAAAAACAAACAATTTTATGGTGATTGAGATGATACACGCTCCTGGATAAGAAAATAAAAATCTATTTTCAAGGACGAAAAGAAGCTGAAGCTAGCTCAAGCACAGACAAAGTTAAGAAGGTGTAGCAGCAGACCAAAGGGCACCATGCGTCTTGAATAGCTGCGATATTACCATCCGCACCTCCCCGATACCAGCAGCACTCTTAGAATGAGAACGTTCTTGTAAGAAAGTACAAGACTGGAAGCCAATGTGTGTGTGTGTGTGTGTGTGTGTGTGCGTGCGTGTGTGTTCATAAAAAGATCAAGCTTTTTATGTTTAAGTGCCAATGCCCCAATTCACTAAAAATCCCTTGCTGTTTTGTTCGTTTGAAGGCATCATGGAGATACAACAAAGCACACATGAAAACTCTATCCCCATCAAACCTGGGAGGGGGCAGGCAGGCGGGCCCTGGTGGAGAGACGGCGGTCCTGGCTGTGCCAGAGCCGTCTTCCCATCCCCACAGGTGCTGATGCAGCCGCCCGCTCCTCTGCCTCCCTCTGCGGAATGTAAATGCTGCTTTATGAATGTTCTGAGCGTCTACCACAGAAAGGCTGTGGAAATTAAAAGATGGGTTAGTCGTGTCTTCAGTTTTCACTGGGCCTCTGGCCCAGGGAAATAGATGCAATAATAGGAATTAGATTTAGGATGATGAGAGAGCTCTAGAGATGGATGGCGGAGATACAACAGTATGAATGTATTTAATGCCACTGAACTATGCACTTAAAATAGCTGAGATGGTCTACTTTATGTTATGTATATTTTACCATACACACAAAAAGAGGGAATTAGAAACTCTCATCTCCTTCTTCTGTCAGAGGAAGAATAAATAAAAATAAATCAGTTGGCGAAGGCGGCACTCCTGGGCAGGGAGGCGGCGGCTCTGGCGCTTTCTGTGGGGGAGGCCGGCGGGCCCGGCGGGCCGGCAGTGCTCAAGCGCCCCTTGGCACGTCTCAGGTAAGGAAGGCACGGAGGGCAAGGCCGGCTCCACCAGCATGAGGCCCGTGTGGTCAGAATGGCGTGAGCCGTGGTCAGAATGGCCTCTGGAATTTGATCCTGAGCACCAAATCCCTATTTTTTTATTTTAGTAAGAGGTCCCACGCTAACGCCGCACTGGCTCCACGCCTGGCCCACGCCTCGTGACAGGCGGAGAATGGCAGCGCCCCAGACGGGCAGCGCGAAGCACCTCTCAAGGAGCTCAGGGGCAGAAATCCCCCTGGAGCAGAGCACAGCACCCTGGCCAGACCAAGGCACCCAGAAAGGGGCTGTGCGCATAGCGGAAGGGGTTTGAGGACACCCAAAATGGGGTGCTGGAGTCCGTGGCAGGGTGTGAGGCCTGAGCCATCACGAGGTTCAAGCGACACGCAAAAGATGAACTTCCCTGAGACTACAAGGAACTCCCCAGTTAACTCAGGGTCTGATTTCCACGAACACTCTCCTAGAAACTAACCCTTCACTCAGGGAATATGGTTCTTGTCTGCAATCCCAGTGACTAGGGTCTTAGAGGTCAAGAAGATCAGAGTTCAAGGCCAACCCTGGCCACAGTTCATGAGACCCCGTGTGGTGGTGCCTGTCTGTCATCGTGCCTACACTACACAGAGAGTTTGCCACCCAAGACGGCCAGAGGGAACAGCAGGACCACCTCAGAAACAACTAATGCAAAAAGGGATGGAAGCGTGGCTCAAGTGGTACAGTACCTGCACAGCAAGCATGAGTTTCTGAGGTCAAACCCCAGGATCAGTAAAGGAAGGAGGAGGAGGAGGAGGAGAAGGAAGAGGAAGAGGAGGAAAAAAGAAAAGGAGGAGAGAAGGAGAAGGAGGAAGAGGAGGAAGCGGGGAGAGGAGGAAGGGGAGGAGATGAATCAACACTTTAGGGGAAAACAAGGGCCAGGGCTGAAAGGGGAAGCCAGCCCTGCTGCTGTCGGAGGAGCCCCACGTGAGCAGCCCCTGGTGCCGATCCTCCCCCCCACTCTCCTCCCCCACACCGGGCCTGCGGCGGCTTTCTGCAGAAATGGAGACTCCCGCGGGGTGTGCCTGTCCACGAAGCCCCACGAAGCTCCACGAAGCCCCACGGCACAGAGTGGCCACCGTCCACTCGACCAAGGAAGGACCTAGCACTTCCCCACCCAGCTGGGGTGAGAAATAAACATGGCAACAGGATCTTCACCTCTTCCTTGGGACGTTTAGAATCTTATCAAATGTATATGTAACTAGCTCCTGAAGCCTGACAACTCTGGCATAGAAATCTGATTTCCTTTTTTTTTTTTTTGGGGGGGGGGGCAGTAGCTAATTCCTAGATGTTTTATATAATTAATGCTCTCTTTAATATAATATCATCCTGACCCAATTCCTAAGTTTTCAAAGGCTTTGATACAAACAGCTCCCGCTCCTTTTCTAAGATTCGGGCTTATTTATTTAAAAAGCTTCTGTCTTGCATCTGATTCCAATTTCTTGTCTCTCTGTGCCTCACTCCGAGAGCAGACCAGATCTCCAACTTCAGTGACCTGAAGTGGAAGGTACCTTACCTGGCCTGACTTCCACACCCCTCCTCTCCTCTTCCTTTACCTACCACGGCACCCTTCCTTGTCAAGGTAGAAGAAAAAAACCAGGTCACAGTCATTCCTGAGCATAACGGTATTTACTGTTCTAACTCATGCACTCAGGATGGACAGTGAAAACAGGCGGCGGTTCTAACATCACCCGTGGTAAAAGCTCAATTCCTAGTAACTCAGACACCCTCTACAAATAATAAAAGCGATGGTCAGCTCTTTGGAGAAATGGCCTTTGGGCCTGGGCGCTGTCCCTCAGCTCTTCAGCTCAAGGCGAGCGCTCTACCGCTTGAGCCACAGCACCACTTCCAGTTTTCTGGTGGTTCATTGGAGATCAGAATCTCACAGACGTTCCTGCCCGGGCTGGCTTTGAACCGCGATCCTCAGATCTCAGCCTCCTGAGCACCTGGGATGACAGGCGTGAGGCACCGGCACCCGGCTGAGATACCCTTCTTTAACAAGAATTTTTGGGAGCTTAACACTAGATCTCAGGGAGAAGGCAAGCACCCTCTCAACAGTGCTGTGTTCCTGGTGCCAGGGGAGCAGGCAGAAGGAAAATGGCAGTTTTCTGAATCTTTGACATCTTAGGCCTTAGGGTGTGTAGTGAACCAACTGCTTGTTACTCTTAACTTGTCAGGTGGGACTTAGTTGTTATTCTGGCCTCTGATTTGTTTTTTTTGTTTGTTTTTTGAGTTTTTTGGGTCCGGTCGTGGGGCCTGAGCTCTGGGCCTGGGCGCTGTCCCTCAGCTCTTCAGCTCAAGGCGAGCGCTCTACCACTTGAGCCACAGCGCCACTTCCGGCTTTTTTCTTTTTGCTTATGTGGTGCTGAGGAATCGAACCCAGGGCCTCAGGCATGCAAGGCAAGCGCTCTACCACTGAGCCACCTTCCCAGCCCCTCTGGCCTCTGATTTGTAACACTTCTCTTACCTTTATTGAAAAGGTAACTGATGGAGGGGGAGGGAGAGATAGGAGGGGATGGTAAGAGGAAACAAAGGAAGAGGCAACAATGCTTGATAAGAAATGTACTCATGGGCTGGGAAGGTGGCTCAGTGGTAGAGCGCTTGCCTTGCATGCCTGAGGCCTTGGGTTCGATTCCTCAGCACCACATAAGCAAAAAGAAAAAAGCCAGAAGTGGCGCTGTGGCTCAAGTGGTAGAGTGTTAGCCTTGAGCTGAAGAGCTGAGGGACAGCGCCCAGGCCCAGAGTTCAGGCCCCACGACTGGACCAAAAAAAAAAAAAAGAAATGTACTCATTACCTTGCCCATGTAATTGTAACCCCTCTGTACGGTATTTTCACAATTAAAAAAAAAGAAAAGAAAAGAAAATAGTATTAACTCCTAAGTAAATGGGATGTTTAAAGACTATTCACTCTGGGCTGGGAAGGTGGCTCAGTGGTAGAGCGCTTGCCTTGCACGCCTGAGGCCCTGGGTTCGATTCCTCAGCACCACATAAGTAAAAAGAAAAAAAAGCCGGAAGTGGCGCTGTGGCTCAAGTGGTAGAGCGCTAGCCTTGAGCTGAAGAGCTGAGGGACAGCGCCCAGGCCCAGAGTTCAGGCCCCATGACCAGACCCAAAAAAAAAAAAAAAAAAAGATTATTCACTCTAAAAAAAAAAGAAAAGGTAACTGATGGTACTTAATAATAATAATAGTAGTAATAATAACTGCCCTGTGCAAGGAGGGAGGTGGTACAGAGCGAGAACAGTTTCCTAACACAGCACTGGACTCTCCTCCAAGCCTACAAAAGAAGCACCGAGGACAACCCGCAGAGGAAGGAACTGCGCTTGGAGGTGGAAACAGAGACTTGGAACTCAGTACATTAACCGTGGCCTTCCTGATACTTGCACCATCGTGTCATTCTGCTGCGGGAGGATATCCACACATGCCTGGCCTCTGCTCACAAGGTAAGAACTGCATCTCTCCCCAGACGCTGCCAACTGACTCTTGGAAGGGCAGCGATGACCCTAGTTGACCACCATCAACCACTTGAAGTCTCCTCACTTCAAGTAACCTGTTCAATACACATAACAATTACAGCAGGACAGGTGTGCTCTCCCTCATTTCAAATGCCACGTGACATTGCTTCAGCAATGGCTACACTACCAACACACAGTCATCAGGATATGCTCTCTGGAGCCAATTATACAAAATAAAATCATTTTGAAGACAGAAGTGGGACAAGGTACTGTAAGGTGGGGAAAAAAAAACTTGGTATTTTTCTCTAGGTTGTTACTTGATCTTAGAAGAAAACATGGCTATAAATTACAATAGAAACTGGTTTCTGAAAAGAAATACCATGGAGCAGCAACACAAGAGCTAAAGCAGTATCCCCCAAAACCCAAACCCTGGCATGTGGCTACAATCGTGCCTGACCCCCAAACCCAAAGCCACGTGGTACCGCGGTGCCGTGTGGCGCAGAGGCCTCCGCGTGGCCTCTTTGAGCACGTTTTCCACATGTCAGTGTTGTAAGAACCTAAAAAAGGTTCTGTTTCTCACTGGTCATGTTCATTCCCAACACTTGAATCTCCACGTGAAGACCCAGCATCAAACAACACATGACAGAGAAGAGATGGAAATAAGCAAGGTGAGGGAAGCGGGGAGGGGGTCGTGCTGGGGAGGGGGGCAGGAGGGGACGGGGGAGGGCGGCTAACAGAAATTTGAGTTTTCTTTATGTCCCACTCTGGTCTAACAGGCTGTCATCAACATCACTACATACTTGGTTTCTGCTAAGCTGCAAGCAATGCAGGGCACAGCACATTGAAAAATGACTTTCAGGTCGAAATAGTATTATGGAGCTCAGGAAAGAAGGTCTACATTCCTTAGGCATCTGTGCATGTTTTACTCCTGGTCTCCCCTTGCAAACCATCTCACTTCTCTGTCCTAATATAGTAGAATGGGAAGGATGCAACCATGACCCATACGTTCAAGAAAGGCCATCTTTAGAAATGGCTCCGAAAGAGGGCAACTCAATCAGGGCCAGTTGGCATCACCATCACCCAGAACTGTGCTAGAGATTCCAAACCAGAAACCACACTCCTCCCTACCTCCTTAGAACCCGATGTGGATGGTTCAGAGGTGCACCGCCGCCCTGCCCCGCCCTGCCCCGCCCTGCCCTGCCCTGGTTCTGCTACAGACGGACACAGACCCAGTGATGAGAGCGGGCACTATTCCTAAACCGCCGCCATCAAAGTGCAGAGCAGCCACGGCCTCGGCCGTTTCTGCTCTCCTATGAGGTCAGTGGAGGCCTGGGCTGCCGGCATGCCTTCTCCGTAACTCGGGAAGTCCACCGTTGGGGTGTAAGCACTTAAACGCTCACACTCATCTGGGCTGTGGCCACACCCTAGGGCGTAAGGATGCCATCTGAGAGTGAAGGGTTCCTCTCCCCTGGCATCCCTACAAACCCTTCTCCGTGAGAAGAGAGTTGGGAAACAGAACCCACAGCCTCCGCTTCTTATTCTCCCTTCCTACAGGGACCACGACAGAAAGAGAGCCTGCCTCTCCTCCCGGTCCTCCCCCAGGGGAGGTGCTCCGTAGAGGGCTCCTCTGTCCATGCACCCCCGCCCCCACCCCTGTGGGAATTAGGGCTGTCTGCTCCAAACGGGCTTTTCAAAAGGAAAGGAAAGGGAACGGCGGTGCAGCCCTCTGCAGGAGCAGCCCCCTGCTCTAAAGGGAGGCCCGGACGGGAAGGCGCTCGGTCCTGCAGGTCCTGTGTCTCCAGCACCAGGCCCAGCTGCGTCCCTACAAAGTGACCATGGGGATGTGAGGGCCGTCTGGCTGCGACACCTGCCACCCCACCCCCGCCAGGGCTGACCCAGCCGATCTGGCCGGCGCTGGGTAGAAGAGGACGACCATCCCTGATAAGAGGAGGGCCGGTCTTCCGTCAAGGCATACGCTGCCCCCCCCCCCACTCCCTGCGGGAACCTCTAAGCAAGCTCTCAAAGTGACGGTGGGCAGGCCGTGAGCCAAAGCATGTGGCTGTGTTTCCATAAAACCGCACTTACAACACAGGGGCGTTCCAGATCTGGCCCACAGAAGGTGTTGTGCCGAGCCTTACTTTGGAGGATGTCCGTTAACCAAACACAACGCCACCAGAAGGTTTTGCTGAGTTACGAACACGGCACACAGCAGTGCACGTGTGTGTGCCCGTTTGTGAGCCCACGGCCTCTGGCTGCCGTCCCACCGCCACCGCGGAGTCCAGGAGCCACAGCTGTGACTCTCTAAAGCATCGACGGCGTCGTCTGTGACGAGCAGCCCCTGGTTCCAGGAAGCTGCAGGCCACAGGAGGATGACAGGCCTCCCTCTCCATTATTAGGGTCACTCCCAACCACTTTCTTTAGAAGTTCTTCCTCTGAACAAAATGGCCCAGGCAGAGACTCCTGGCTGAGTCCTCCCAAGCAGCCTGAGAGCTGTCAAGTTCCTTTTGGGTAAGGCTTCAGTATTAGAGCCACGTGGACAGCATCGCCAACTCGTGAAGCAATCCACTGGTCAGGTGAAGGCAGCGATAACTTGACTCCTTTTACATCGAATCTATACAAAGAGCATGAAAACACTCTGACAAGGAAAAGGCCGCGCAGGAGGAACAATACCAGCCTCACATTTCAACTTCCACAGCTGTCACAAGCCACGCAGGAAGCAGAGAAAAGATGCTCCGCAAACAAGATCTCTGGGGGCTTTTTTTTTTTCCTTAAAGCCCCAATGAGGAAAAAGCACCATCAATACATGACGAAAATATCAACAAACAAAACCTTCCAGCCTTCTGATTCATGGTGAGTAACACTGCTAACGCTAACACGGCAGCAAAGTAAAGTGTGATGGGTAAAAGCATGTAAACACACACACACACACACACACACGTGTACACACAGGTCTGTATAAAATGGTGGTAACAAAACAGTCTTCACTTTCACACAGCTGGAAGAAGGCAGTGCCGCACCTCGTAGCACTTTATAAATGCTCCTAGCACCACCTACTGGCCATCTGATCTACTGCGTGCCCAGGACACAGACCTCGCCTTCCAGAGCACAGGGGGTATTGCAGATCATGGACCTCCAAAGAACGAGACCCACCCAGGTGTCCGGGGATGTTTGCAGGTGACAGGGAGCCCAGATGGAGTTTCCACTGAACGGGCTTCGAAGCCAGCCTCTGGTCGTTTGGGATCACCACTGGGCCTTGTGAGAAGGACCAGAGCCCTTCACGCTCCATCACTGCTTCTCGCCAAGGACATCCAGGCAAGGGGAGGTGGCTGGAGAAGATGAGAGGTAAGTCATGGTGTGGAGCCTTTCTGCTTCTCCTGCCTCAGGGCCGGTCACACCCGGGAGAGAGAAGAGAGTAGGGCGTAGCAGAGAGGTCCTGATGAGGAAAACCAGCGTGACAGGGAGGGACATGGATTTCCAACAGGGAATCCATGAGGCATGGGGGGGAGTTTAGCTGTATTTCTCCTGAGAGCACTCTGGGCCTGGTCTCCCTGTAGTAAATCCTCTTGCTTATGATTTGAAAAACACTTGACTTCCTGAACAGTAAGAACTATTGGAGGCCTTTCCCCAGCCCACCTTGTACATCCCCAGGCTGACATCCACAGCCACCAGGGAGGCCCTGCCCGCTCTCTCTGGCCACAGTGAGGAGGGTGTGACACGGGACCGGGATGAATGATGGCAGGACACAGGACCAGGACCGGCCCCGGATCCCAGAGGGAGGGATCCGCCTGCTCCGTCAGGAAGAGGAGACAAGACATTGTCTCAAGGAAAAATGGCTGCCTGGGGAAGTCCCATCCATTATGAACCCAACCACTGACATTAGAAGGAAACGGCTGTCTCTTTGGAAGGTTAAAGAATGAGTGCTGTGTTTAGAAGATGTTATGATTTATCATGACTGCTCTGACGTTTTGGCGGACGCGCTTTCCTTGCATCAGGTTCTGTTGACGACGACACGGGTTCAGAAAGGTTTTAAAGAGCATGGGCAGCAATCAACGCAGTTCTGCCCACTCTGCCCCATGCTCCTGCGGCCACGGACGTGCTAGCCCCTGGCAGCTGCACACCAACACCACCCGTGGCCCGTCTTTCACTTTTGCCTGGATCCCACTGGGGCAAGCACGTAATGTTTCACCTTGATTCATGATGCAGCTCCACCAGCAGACATGAACTACAATAACCAACACCTCCACAAGGAAACACACACACACACACACACACACACACACTGCAAACAGTGCCAAGCCCAGACAAGGACAGCCACCCTAAGCTCACCTGCTCCAGGCTGCCCTTGCTGGTATACACAGGGCATCTTAAGGAGAGCGAAGGACAGATCTTTTAAAGCAAGGTCCTCTTCTGCTAAGACAACTGTATCTTGAATTTGCATAAATATTCATCCAGAAGACAAAATTAACTCCAGCAGAGACTTTCAAAATAGATAAGGCCACGTTACCAAAATATCAAGAACTGTCAGGTGTTCTTTTGTTTTGTTTTTGCTACCAAATATAATAAGAGACTGAAGGCATTTATGAGAGTAAAGAATTCTTTGGGGGCTAGGTGTGGTGGTGCATGCCTGTAATCTCATACTGAGGAGGAGGAGGAGGTAGATTGATCATGTTCCGAGGCTAGCCAGGACAAAGGCATGAAACTCTGTCTGGAAAACAAACTAAAAGCCAAAGGACTCAGATCACTTATCTACCAAACCCAAGCCTTATGTGCAATCCCAATCAACTCCAGACCAAAACAAACAAAAATGGATCTTTTATACATTATACCTCAAATGGTTTACACATTAGAACTTCAAGTGTTATAATGCGTAAAGGTCCCGTTGCACTCGCATTCTTTCCTTTATGTTAAACAGCCTCATTCCCTTCTGACACAGGGAAATCCTGACTTCAGGGAAGCATTTGTTCAAGTCTCCCACGGTATCTGTAAGATGGAGAAATGCAGGCTGATGATGAGACCCTTCTGTGAAATCTCGTGATGCCTCTATGTTTGCTCTTTTTGGACACTAACATTTCAGGAAGATGTGGGCAAAGTGGATTTTCCTGTAAGAGAATGCCCAGGATGATGGAGACGCTGGTAATCCTGTCCTGGGAGGGAGAGGGATAGAGTCCCGTCTCAGCGATGAAGGGTGTGGGGAGAGCACGGGGTGCTGGTCTGTGGCTGGGCGAGCTTCCCAGACCATCAAGGAACACTGTGGTGGGACATCTCGCGGTGGTGGCCAAGGCCCAAACCGTGAATCTCCCTTGGCTACACAGGCTTTGTGTTATCCTCATTCATCTACCAGATTCCGTCTTATGGCTCTATCATTTTGTACAACGTCCACAGGTTAAGATAGGCAACACAAGTTGCCAAGAGAGAAATTCATAACTAGAGAGAAGGGACAGCAAAGGTAGGAATCCTGAAATCCAAGGAGAAGTGAGTACTGTGAAGTTATTGGTGACACACACCTGTAATCCCAGGCACTTGGGAGTCGGGGATCAGGACAAGCATGGCTTGATGCCAGATCAAGCACAACGTTAATGAGACCTTATTGCAATCAATAAGCTTGAGGGCCTGTTGTCCTATCTACAAGGGAAGCCTAAGGTGGACAGATCACGGTCTGAGGATAACCAAGATAGAAAATGACCTTATCGGAAGAAAAATTAAAAAACCTAAAACACAAAAGCACTAGACAAGTGGTGCACTAGACAAGCCTGCCAAGCGAGCGTAAGGCCCTGAGTTCAAACTCCAGTGCGACTACATAAACGTTACGTGTGTTACACTCGCATTAACAAAGCTAATCCACACGGTAGACAGGCAGCTCTGGCTCAAGGCCAACTGGAAGCATGTGGCTCCAGGATGGCCAGGCGCTGGAGGTGGTCAGAAGGACAGATCGGAGCAGGCCAATAGACAGGGTCATGGACCAGCCACTCGTGGTGAAGGACAGGCACAGGTAAGTCCTGGATGGAGCCCCTCAGGAACACGGCGGGAAATCCCTATCACCCACTCTGGCTTCAGAGAACATTTCCAATAATTCTCCAGAGCAAGACACAGAGAAAGACCAGCACATCTTCCTGGAGGACATACAGAAGGCTGTACTGTTCCTCTAACTACCGAACCTTAGATTGGCTTAAACTCCACCGTAGCATTTGCCACTTGAATGTAAGTCGGCATTCAGTGTTTCTTACCACAATGCCTTCGTCCTTGGAGAACAGCAATGTAGTAAACCATTTCCACGTATTAATACGTCGATGGGGCTTGGTTCCACTGATGGCTTACGCTTTCCAGTACAGGCAGCTGGCCACACCAGGGTCCCCGGCTGCAAGGTTAGGGATCTACTTTGTTTGCTTTACGTGACTTTACATGACGGGTAAGACAAAGGAGGACAGGGGGTGTGGGGCGCTCTCGGGAGCCGGGGGACCTCTGCAAACGGAGAAGACAGGAAGGAGTCCAGGCTGCAGGGTGGGCCAGGCACCCCTGGCAAGGACTGGCAGACGATGAAGACCAAGGAAGAGGAGGTCGACCGAAGACGATGGCCCCAGCACGGCACAGCTGAGTTCTGCGGGGGGCCAGCACCCATTGCTGCCGTAGTTCACAACTCTGTACGTGCATTCCATCAGTGAATTTTTTTCAATCATTAAAAAAAAAACAACAAAACATCCTTAACTGTAACCCCTCTGTGTATCACGTTTATAATAACGGTAAAAGATTTTTTTTAAAAAAACTATTCTTAACGGGGTAATTGAAAGAGAATCTCTTGTTCCTTCACAAAACATGAAGTTGCTACGACTAACTTGTTGTACCTGAGATTCTTAACACCAAAGGTTAGATGCTTTTCTTGGTGACAATTGTAAGGGCCTGGTCTCCCTCCTCCTATTTTCATATCTAGATCCCAGAAAACAAGTAGCAGGGAAAGGCACCTAGGAAACCAAACCAAACGCTCCAAAGTCAATGCATTAAACACTTGAATTATGAGTAAACCACTCCGGGCTTTCTTACTAGGAACAGGTAAGACTCGGGAATCTCCTTAAACGCATGTACTCTAAGTTATAAGAAGGAAACATTTTCAGAAAAGAGCCATAAACGTATGCAGAAAGCCTAACGACCGAGGTCACATCGGAGGAAAGTCACGTGTGCCGCTCTCACAAGTACGGCTCAGCCAAAGCCGAGATTAAGTAAATCAGAAATGCTTACCTCCAAGTACGCCTCACATAAGCTGCGTCTTATGTCTGTATCCTTCGAAAAGGAGAACGATGTCCTGAGGAAAAATCCTAGTGCAGGTGGCAGACATTGATTGCTGTCTGTCCAACTCCCACGATGCCGTTTCTGTTCTTTTAGTCCGCCAGATGGCCAGGGCTCCAGCTCACCTAGGCAAGAATAACGACCAGGCAGAAGTGAGTGAGAGCAGAGTGTTTCCTCGCATCGCGGTGAACGTCCCACAAATTATACAAGACTGCCCAGGGAGAGGCTGGGAGAGGGGGAGGCCACTGGACAACACTTCTGGCCATGGAGACTTTCATCCGGAGGAGGAAGAGAGGAGAACTGTAGGGATGCGGGAGCCTCGTGACCCCACCTGACCCTCCACAGCCACAAGACTCCCGCTCTGCTTAGACCAGCGTGGGTTGGTTGTCTGCGAATAACTGCAGCCTGTCACAGCCTGCAATGACTTCAAATGAGTAAAAATGCTACTGTCTGTAAGTATTTCTCAGTTGATACTTTCCACTTGCATCTCTAGATTCTGTTTTCCTCTTACATTAAACTCCAGGAGTTAACGATTTCTTCCTGGACATAAGCCTTCTATTTTATTTTGCCGTGGCAACCTGGAGTATATTGGACCATTTTTTTGCGTTTCTAAAACCCCCAAAATAGGAGTTACTTTTTCTCACTAGGTTTTCCTTAAACGTCTTTTAGCTGAATGTTTTCCTTTTTTTCTTAAAACTTCCTTAACTTTTTCACTGAACTCTATTATGTAATATCTCTCTACAATAAAAATCTATCCGAAAGAAAATTGGGTTTGAGCTAGAGGTGTGGCTCATTTGCTAGAGCACCCACCCAACAAGTACAGAACCCCGAGATCAAATTCAGGCGCCAACTAACAGCCTTCTTATACCAGGTCATGTAGAGTTATACACAAACAAACTGGATAAAGTATGGTATACATAGTGGAGAATGCCAACGGTGTAACTGTGTTGCACAACTAACTTACAGCTTAAGAAAATGAATACCCGAAAGCGGAAACATGTTTTGTTGGTGGGTAGTGAGGTCAAAGAGAAGGGGAGGCAGATGAATGGAGAAAGTCAGAATATTCAACACACATATGACAATGGAATCAGGTAACCTGAGGGGATGGAAGAGTGGGGTAGAGGGGGAGAGAGAGGGGTGACATGGATTTCTTTATCAACAGACATGTTGAACTGAAATTCCTTTGTACACATAACTTTTTTTTTTTTTTTGCCGGTCCTGGGGCTTGAACTCTGGGACTGGGCACTGTCCCTGAGCTCCGTTTTGCTGAAGGCTAGTGTTCTACCACTTGAGCCACAGCACTATGTCCAGCTTTTTTCTGTGATTAATTGAAACGTCTCATGGACTTTCCTTGCCCAGGCTGGCTTTGAACCAAGAACCTCAGATCTCAGCCTCCTGAGTAACCAGGATTACAGACACGAGCCACCAGTGCCCGGCTTGTACAACTATTTTTTTTTTAATGTGTTAATTGGGTTTGAAAAAAGTTATCCACTCTTCTTAGGAATCATTCTCAAAGGCAGCACTACATGTGGTCTCTATAACACTTAACTACGCCCAAAAAGACATAAAAGTTGTTGAAGAAGTGATTAGAAATCAAACACCAAAGAAAAATAATGTGTGTAAAACAAACATAGGTCACATGTGTTTTACCTTCACCAATGTGAGTCTAGCATGAAGGATTATTATGAATTGGCCATACAGTAGGTTGACATCTTCAAACCTGAGTCACCCCAAGTGACATCCTAGAGCCAGTCTTGGAGTCCTCGGAGCTAGCCACAAGACCAACCTCATCTCCCTGGGATCTGCCCGGGCTGGCTCTGCTTGGACAGCAGGGTGCACAGACCCTTCCGTGTTCATTTTGGAATGAGCTTCAAGTGCCTAGGGAATCCCAGAGCACCGCCTGGTAGAGCCGACTTCACCACGCTGCCCACACTCCCAGCAGTCTGGGCAGGCCCTCAGCAGGAAAACGGCATTCAGCAGTTTCATGCAAACGAAATCTGAGAAATCTTCTTGCCATTCGTGGATCGCTGTTGGCAGCTAGACGTATCACCTGATTTCCTGCTGGGGGTGGAAGGCATCCTGCTGGATGAGGGGAACGCAGGGGGGTCTCCCCGGAGGCTCTTTGCTGCAGGCCTCATTTCACTCCCAATGACTTCAGCGGAGGCCTATTTAAAAGGGGTCACAGGTATTTACCTTTCTCCCCCATCTGTTTCAATCTGCTTTGCAGAGGGAAGAAAATGCTGGTTCCAGTGCTGTCTTCGGCCCCTGGTGCGTTCATTCTGCATACTTTTTTCATGAAAGAGCAATGTCCTTGGAATAAACTTAAGTTTTATTTAGGCTTAGGCTAGGTAGATTTCTTCCCATGGCTATGTGGGCTTCTATCAGCACTGCCATTCCTTACAAGAGAAAGTTTTGCCAGGATAAAATCAGACTCTCAGATAAAATCTAGACTCTTAAGAACACTGCAGCAGGGCTCACAAAAGCAATGTACATCGGATGAGAAGATGGATCTGCAGTTGACAATTGTAGTGATTGGGTCACTGGGCTACTGCATATGAAGGTGTGAGTAACCATAAAGAATGGCTCTTCCAAAATGTATTATCTGGACCTGTTTGCCTGTATAATTGTGTCTGCTAAATATCCTGAAGTACTGTATATGCTTTCATTCAGTAATTGTTCATTAAGTGCATGTTTCATGCCAGGCACTGAGCCGGATATAAAAATGGCAATATGTAACTACACATAAAAAAATAGACAAACAAAAAATAAGAAATACTTGGGGCTGGGAAGGTGGCTCAGTGGTAGAGCACTTGCCTTGCATGCCTGAGGCCCTGGGTTCGATTCCTCAGCACCACATAAGCAAAAAGAAAAAAGCCGGAAGTGGCGCTGTGGCTCAAGTGGTAGAGCACTGGCCTTGAGCTGAAGAGCTGAGGGACAGCACCCAGGCCCAGAGTTCAGGCCCCACGACCCGACCCAAAAAAAAAAAAAAAAAGAAATACTGCCTTCAAATATCCCACTCTTGGCAAGGGAAAGAAAACAGCCAAGATTGTATAAAGTACACATAATAGAAACATGTATACATAGACATAGATGTATGTGTGTGACTATATATTTATGCGAAATAGTAAGACTTCCAAGCTACAATCTAACTCAGGAGTACATTTCTGTCAAAAGTAGCTGGGTTTCAGCCAGTCACAAGCAGTCAACTGACCCTAAGAAGTGCAAATAAGGCAACATTAGCGTAACCAATCAGATAACTCCTCTTCTTCCATGTTTAGCCTATAAAAGCTTACTGCCCGTGCTCTGAAACTCTTCTTGTCTCCAGTGCTGCCTAATTAATGAGGCATACACTGTTACATCTGTCTACAGTCTCTTTTTTGTCCTGCAGTATAAATCTAGCTAGCCAACCCCCTCAGTATCAGTGCTTTCCCACTCAGCTAAGCAAGTGAAGGAAGCAGCCATCTCTTTCTCCTTTCCAACTGAGTCCAGTGTCAAAGGATGAGCTTTGCACAGCTGTTGGCTGCTGTATGCACACACGTGCGCACACGCACAGACACACACACACACAACAGTTCTGGAGAAGTTTATTCATCCTTCAGATCACACCTTACATTGTGAGCAATTTTCCAGGTCATTATAATTTCATCCTACCGAACACCTCCTATGGTTTTTCCACAATATTCCATTATAGAACTGCTTCATAATTTCATCACTGCCAGGTCGGCAGCTTTCCATTTATTCTACATAATAATCTCTGGTTATTCTCTAAAATGATTTTCTAGAAGTGGGATTGTTGGGCTTGACTCAATATGGACTTTTTAAGGTCTCAGCGCACACTGTCAGATTGCTTTACAGAATAGTTGCTACGATTCCATTCTTACTGCTTGTAAGAGTGCCCTTTTCCCTGAACCCTTGCGGGCACAGATTGCTGGGGATGTGGGTTGCTTTTATCTTTTTAAAATTGGAATTTGAGAAACAATATATTTCTTTTGAAGACGTCTATACCTTTGAGAAGCACAGATCTGACCTGGGAGGCAACACCTATTGCATGCTGTAAGTTGTGCAGTTTAAGTTTCCGAAGTACCCTTTGTCCTCTGGTTCCAAGATGAGGTGGAAACTTTTTTAGAACAGGTAGAGTATAAACGAATACATTCTCCAGCTTTTTGATCAACACCTCACCGGGACTCTCAGGAGAGATAATAGATTTCCCTGTGTGCGATAGAAATGTGTATTTAAAAAGGCAGGAGAAATGTGGAACACTATGTGAAAAAAAAAAATAATGAAAAGGACTTTTGAATGCAAGTTCTTTAATGGCCGTCTAAGCACTAAATCCAGCACAAGTAAGTACCTCAAAACCCAAGCCGGGCCAAAGTGACCTGGGAGCATCAGTACGGGGCAGCAGGAGCTCTACAAGCTCCTATTCTATGTGGGTTTTCCCACCATCGTGTGAAGAGGACCAGGTGAAAGACCCCAAATATTCCAGTCGGTGGGCATGTGAGTGAAATCATGTTTGTCCATCCAGCCCCAACGACATTGTAGCTGGTTATAGCCATCAGAGAGCTCAAGTGAGACAACAGAAAAACGTATCCAGAAAAGCCAGTGCTGTGAAAAGTCATAAATGTAGGTGACTTAGCATACAGAAATCTTAGCTAACCTAGCACACTTGGGGTAAAAGAGATGGCCTCATTCAACATTTACTGAGCTCACAGTCCTGTGGGAGAGACTATCTGCTGTAAGCTTGAATAGGCGGTGGCACAAAGGAAGAATTCTCCACAGGAAAGAAAATACATCTGCTAATAAGGAGAGGAAACCATGAGGGTATAGAAGGGGCAAAGGTCCTAGCAGAATGTTCCAGAACCTGCACATGGTTTTACTCAGTAAGAACAGAGGCAGTTACTGGGAAGATGTAACACATGAAGCTCTTTAGACTCAGATACGATTATAATAAACTCCAAGGAACCCAGGAGAGACAGAATGGCTGTCCGTGTGTACTCTTAACTCGACACCATACACCACAATGTTCATACACTTGTGACACATCTAAATGCATCACTTGTCTAGAAATACGACATTTAAGTTTCACTGTAGGATACAGAGCCGTGGATAAGGAGTGTCAGGTCACATCTCACCTTGAAAAGCTTATTCAACACAAGTTCATTCCAGGCAATTCCTCTGTGTCTAAGAACTAACTCACCATATAATTCAGAAAAGTGATAGCAAACCATTATTATTGTGGCAGCAATCTCATATGACTTAACCCAAAAAGATTACCAAGATTTGGGAATGGATTTAGAAACTTGAATGATACTCAACAAACAATACCAAACACAGTGATAAGAGGTTGTATCAATAGTTTATTCTAACTAAAGGATTAGATCCTAAGTTACTGCTTTAAGCAAACTCCTAAATATATAGTTACTGGGAGAAAACAAAGCAGTGGTATCTGATCCTCTGCCAGAAAAAGCAACCCAATTATGTCCACTTCTTCATAGAACAGGATTTTCCCTTTATAAGTATATAATATGAAAAATGAAAGAGTAGGAAGGCAAAGTCAAAATTTGGTTTGCAAATATCCATGCTGGTATTGGCTGCATACTTTGTGCTGTCTTGTCATTTGAACTCTGAAAAGATTGAAGGCAAACAAGTCACCGATCTGGCTCCCATACACACACACACACTATGAACCTTCAGTAACCTAACGATAAACAGAGCCCACGAAACCGCGCCAGCTCTTGATATTTATGTGCGCCTCCTCCTTGCTCCAGATTAGGAATGACAGACCATGCAACACAATTAGCAAGGGTCAATAAGACAAGAGCCAGCAGTCAATTAGAGAAGGAATGCTTCGGTGAATGGAGACAGACCCGTTAACCAAATGCCTGGTTCAAGTAGACTAGTCACACTGACTTGTTTTTCTCTTGGGTAACTGACTGACACTTGAGTATTACATAAACCTTAGGGGGGCTCAAGATAAAACTAAGAATGCTACTAAAAACCAGACATCCAATTACTTCCATACCACATGAAAGCCAGCTCCATGAAATTGATGGATGTATTTCCAAGCTCCTGCTTTCAAAGTGTCAGGAAGGCTAAATAAACCCAGGGAGGAACACCTTCATCAGTCATGCTCATGAGATAACACCAGCAACGAACAGTAAAAACGAAGCTACAGCCACAGTATGCCTTACATAGTTAACTGCCACCCTCCCCCATCCCGTTCGCTCATTCAAAACTCCCTTCGCTGTTTTAGAACCTCAGGTTCTACTGCAAATGCTTGAATATTATAATATTCAAGATGTTCTAGCCAGTAAATCACTCTACAGAGAAATTTCATGCACAGTATCTCTGAGATCAAATGTAAGGGTGCACATTTTGTCATAGCATTGCTAAATGAGCATAGATATGGTAGATATATGCACACAACAGAGGGAAGCCAGGAAGAGGAACAGAATAAGTGGGAATGGCCTACTCTAAGCAAAAGGAAAGAAATGTAAACATCACCCGATGTGGAAAAAATAACTTGTCAAAGATCATAGAATTCACAAACTGTATAGACCATGATAATGACAATTTGCCTTGTGAAGGTTAAAATGTGTTTGTGACTCTAAGTATCACTATTCCACAATACCGTGAAATATGTGAAATTTATGTAATCACCTAATCTCAATTAAAGAAAAGAAGTGAGAGAAGGGATGGGTGAGGAGCGATGGGTGACAATGCGGTCAGACACTTTGTGCTCATACACTGTCTTGTAGAACGGGAACTTCTTTGTGCAACTACTTAAAGATATTTTTTTTAATTAAAAAAAAAAAAGAAATATTCAGGGGCTGGGAAGGTGGCTCAGTGGTAGAGCGCTTGCCTTGCATGCCTGAGGCCCTGGGTTCGATTCCTCAGCACCACATAAGCAAAAAAAGAAAAAAGCAGGAAGTGGCGCTGTGGCTCAAGTGGTAGAGCGCTAGCCTTTAGCTGAAGAGCTGAGGGACAGCGCCCAGGCCCAGAGTTCAGGCCCCACGACCGGACCCAAAAAAAAAAAAAGAAATATTCAGTGAAAAGAAGTCAGACCATGACTGATTTCAGACCACCTCAATGAAATTTTAAATTGATTGAAACCAAAAACAATGCACACTGAAATTAGTGGAATATAAGTATAATATATAAATATGTAAATATAGTAAATATAAATGATAAAAATAATAGACATTAATATCTCAAAAAAAAACTCTCGAATCAAAGCAGCACCGAGAAGCCACCTGAGATTAGTAAGAAAGTATGATAATGACACAGTAATATTTTCCTTTGAAAAGGAGGACAATACACGTCCTTATTCTTAAAAGCTGGTAGATAATTCACTTCTAATTGTTTATTCAAAAGTAAGAATAATTTTTGTGTAATAACTAGAAAATAATCCCCAGGTGTTTTCATTTTAAAAAACAAACAAACGTAAGGAGGGTGCATAATGAAAGGCAAGGGGAAAATCTATCAAAGTAAAAAAACAAAAAAACAAAAACCTCCAAATCACGATGGTTCATTTCTTGATCAGCTCCAAAGGCTCCACTCAATGACACGTTTGGAAATTCAAGTGACTGATCTAGGATATTTGGTTCTGTGGGCATGCAAAACTTATTTAAAGTAAGCCTGTTTCTTATTCAATTGGGCCTCATCTCAACCCATATCTTTATATACAGAGACCTTTCAAAAAATGTAATTGTATGCCCTTCAAATGAGAGCTGTTTGCACCTTCTTGATCCTATACCTCAAATAAATAAATACATGTGGGCTGGCTGGCTGAGAGATCCCGTCTCTCGATCAGACCTACAATCCTTGACAGAAACAGGAAGCTTCTGTTCTAGGAGGCTGCACATGGCTGAATGGCTCGGGATCACGAATACAGAGTAAGTTAAATTCCACACACAAGAAAATGAGAGCGCTAGCTCTTTCCCTTATCTCTGCCAACAGGATAATATCAGTCAAGTGCTTTCTGTGCCTGCCTCAGACTTGAGCATCTTCTCTGGGGAAACGGGAGCTGCGCAAAAACGTAGCTGTATTATTTTTGCTATTCCAGAGTGGAAAAAACCTATTCGGTAACTTATTAACTCATAGTAAAGCTCCACAACAGAGAAGCTTAATATACACAGATTTCATTAAGCTTGTGGGTGACTCATTCTGTGAAATCATGAAAATCAATTGGGGACTTCCAATTACAGCACTTACCGGTCCACAAGGGCCTGCAAGTGGACAGGAAGTGCTCGTCGGGAGCGTGTGTGAGGCCTGCCGCAGACACGCAATGCTCCATGGAAACCAACTGTCCACCCCACCCTCCCCTTGTTGTGCAAACCTCACATTCTGTTTTCAACAAGGCTGCGAAACCGTGAGTCGCCCACCCTTTGGATGACTCTTCCTCGTGTTTATCAGTTACTCAGCAGTAGAATTCCCTAAAAGGCCTTCAAAAAATGCAAACGTTCGGAGCAGCCAAGAAAACACATGTGTAGAAACAGAGAGGAGGCGGCCTTGGCATTTCAACTCCATGTCCAGTTTAATCCCACAGGCACCCTGTGTTATTTCCAGTTCAGTCTGAATTCTTCGCCAGATGCACACGCGCATACACGCACACACACACACTTTACTATGCCACAGCAGCCCCGCCCCCCCCGCCACCCTTTTTGCTCTGTGGAAATGTTAGTCACTTTAACACTTCTACATTCATTTCCTAACATGAGAACACTTCCTCAGATGCTCACTCTGCAACACATGCTTTTAACACGTCTAAATTTAGGAGTGAAAATACAACAAAACATCACGACCTCACATTAGAACACTTCCAACCTACAGGAAAGCAACAGCAGTATAACCCCCTTTGACATAGTCTGTGACAAGAACCCTGGCTGCTCCTCACCCCTCTTTAGACATAAACATACTGGAGGTTGAAAAGGGCAGGAGAAGGTGGGCAGGGCCTAAACCTGGGACAGAGCAGAGCACCGCTAACCTGCTGCTTCTATTTATTGCTCTGTGTATAGTATAGTGGATGAACTTGTAAAGGGCATCCATTCTGAAGCTGGACGCTACACAACCCTTGGACTAAATTTCTTCTCAAGAACTACCAACGACGACAAAACAGAAAGTGTGAAACTTTCCAGGTACCAACCAGAGCTGTGGCTCCACAAGGACCAAAGATTCCGAGCAAAGCAACTCGCTTCCTACTGAAATGTGACTTGTCACCAAAAATGCAGACACTGATGCATCTAGAAAATTCCCATATGCACTTTAAAACTCAATCCTATAAGCAACATTCTTGCTCCACTTTGCTCTTACGGTGTGATCAACGCATTAGCAGACCTAACTCTAGAAAACAATCTGAAGAACACTGGAGAGCACCAAAGGCCTTTCTCAGCATCTTCTTCGACCACGGAAAGGCATCTGTGGTTCTAAAACAAAAGCAGGTAGGCAGGGAACACCGGTGGCTGGTGGGACAGGAAGAAGCAGAAACTGGAGAATGCCAGGCAAGCAGCACTGACTCCATCTGACCGCCAACACAAACGACAGCGGTTCAGAGAGATCAAACCTTCTCATTGTTTGAAAGAAAACAGAAATCTTTTTTTTGGTGCTGGTACTGGGGTTTGAACTCAGGGCCTGGGCACTATCCCTGGGCTTTTCTGCTCAGGGCTAGCATTCTACCAGTTGAGCCATAGTCCCACTTCTGTCTTTTTTGGTGGTTCATTGGAGATAAGAGTCTCACAGACTTCCTTGCCCAGGCTGGCTTTGCATTGTTGTCCTCAGATATTAGCTTCCTGAGTAGCTAGGATTACAGGGATGAGCCACTGGCACCTGGATAGAAGTCTTGACTTTTACAGTAAGAAATATGAAATGCTGCTGGGCACCAGTGGCTCACGCCTGTCATCCTAGCTACCCAGAAGGCTGAGATCTGAGGATCAAGGTTCAAAGCCAGCCTGGGCAGGAAACTCCGTGAGACTCTTATCTCTAATAAACCACCAGAAAACTAGAAGTGGCGCTGTGGCTCAAGCGGTAGAGTGCTCACCTTGAGCTGAAGAGCTGAGGGACTGCGCCCAAGCCCAGAGTTCAAGCCCCCGTGACCGATTAAAAAAAAAGAAGAAGAAAAAGAAATATGAAATGCTGGTGACTTTTTAAAATTAAAATATGCCAGTCATGGGGGGAAAAAATGTTAAGACTGCAATCTACTGGCTTCCTCTATCTTTTCCAAGGGAATAGCTTATCATAGCCCTCCAGCTCTATCAGGGAGCAGCAGCTGAGGGAACCTGTAACAAAATTAAGGGAAGAAGAAGTATAGCACAGTGATATCCTATCTACTTCCTTCCTTAGGACTCATGGTTGGACACTTTGATAAGGGGAACGTGGAGTCATGAACTACAGGTGAACTAAGGTGCCGTTTACACTCTGTCAAGCATGACTCAAGCCTGTGTCCCCAGCTACTTGGGAGGTGACGATCAAGGTATAACAGAGAGACCTCATCACAGAGAGGGTGTGGTGGGCATGCACCTGCCATCCCAGTGAAGGCAAGCCAAAGACCGTCTGTGCAAAACAAAGAGCTGATAGAGTGGATTCAGTGGGAGAGTGCTTCTGCCCCCCAGCACAAGGCCTTGAGTTCAAGCCTCAGGAACAGGGTGTGTGTGTGTGTGTGTGTGTGTGTGTGAGTGCTTCTGCCCCCCAGCACAAGGCCTTGAGTTCAAGCCTCAGGAACAGGGGTGTGTGTGTGTGTGTGTGTGTGTGTGTGTGTGTGTGTGTGTGTGTGTGTGTGTGTGTGTGTGTGTGTGTGTGTGTGTGTGTGTGTGTGTGTGTGTGTGTGTGTGTGTGTGTGTGTGTGTGTGTGTATTTTCTTCTCAGTCGACTTCATTTCTCTCCCTCACACTCAAGAGAAACGTGGGGATTGATTTTTCAAATATTTGAGCCAACAAGCTGAAAGGAGAGGAGGCAACTTTTCTGGTGCAAAGCTAGAGCCGTGCCGTAAACAATCCCATGCATCTTATTGGTGGGATCATAGCAATGCATCAGAATTTTGTGAAAACAGGAAACTCAACACTCCAAATTGTAAAACTTCGTAACAGAAGGAGAATGGAGGCTCTATGAGACATTTCTTATTTTGCTTCATGTCCATACTCAGTGCAACTGTGAGACAAAAATTAAAAGCACCTTGCCCATGTAATTGTAACCCCTCTGTATTTTCACAATAAAAATTAAAAAATTAAAAGCAGTTCTGTGAGATGTATAATGATTAATGATTGTAGAATTTTTTTCAGCTATAACCCAATTTTAATCTTCCACATTACAAAAACATTTTGTGGTTTCTTTATTCCATAAGATCGTTTCTGAAATGTTTTCCTAGGTTTCTTCGCGGGATTTTGACTACACCTACTTATTTATAAACTTGTAAATAATTTAAAAGGTCTCCACTTCAGCCTTGAGAATTGTCACTTCCTCTGGCACGCACGTGCCCCTGTGTGCTCACGTTACATGCAGGGCTGCACTCACAACCACAAAGTGTATTTTTAGATTTCCCTTTGGGGGAAGACTCTGTATTCACATCAGGGAATGCTGGTGCAGCTCTAGACAACAAGCACTCAAGCTCCTGCTTGTTCTATTTTAAAAGAGATTGTTCTGACAGCTCTAATTATGGCATTCAGAAATGCCAGTCAGGTGGCCGAACTTGTGTTTCAAAGATTCACCCCCAGGACTGGGTTTATGAAATATTAAATATGAGCATTAAGAATGTCATACATTTTACATAGAATATTTTTGCTCCAGCAAGACTTCCTCCCTGAATCGTTGGTCAGTCAGGTCCCTTGCTGCTGTCTTACCTGAATTATGCACTACACAGGGCGCCTGCTCTGAGAATCAGCAAGTTAACCGGAACAGCTTCTCTGCAGAAGGCCTTGTCAACATACACTGTGCTCCTATCTCTGAATTACATCCTGGAGATAATAAACTGAAGTAGGTTAAGAGGAGCTTTGATGCACATCTGACAGATTCACCACAGGTTGAGAACATATGCATTCAACAGGGAAAACTGCATCTAACCTCAAACAGGATGTCGCCGTGACACAGCTTCTGAAGGGACAAATTGGGGGCTTATCACCTACATCGCAAGGACTGAGACGTGTAGACTAATCTAAAATATTACTTATGCCGGGTGCCAGTGGCTCACGCCTGTACTCCTGGCTACTCAGAAGGCAGAGATCTGAGACTCACCATTCAAAGCCAGCCCAGGCTTTGTTATTGCTTCCTTTCTGTTCAGTTACACACCTGTAATCCCAGAACTCAGGGGCAAAAGCACTAGAATTTCAGTCTTAAGGCCAGACTGGTCTACATAGTGAAGCTCTACTTAAAAATATTTTTAAAGTAAAGGGAAACAAAGGAGGAGGCAACAATGCTTGATAAGAAATGCTCTCATTACCTTGCCCATGTAATTGTAACCCCTCTATACCGTACTTTCACAATAAAAAAAATTTAAGTAAACAATGTATGTCTCCAACCATTTTAGAGAAATCCAAGTTCTGCTGTTCTCTTACAGATGTTAAACATCTTCAAGAGTAAAAGCCCAAGAAATTGTCTTCTTGAAAGAACTAGAGAGCAAAAACACAGAGCAAAACTTGCATCTCATGAGACGGGGAAAGACAGCCCATCTGTTTAATCCTGGATAATAGATCTCTTCTGTACCTTCACCTTGGGTACAAAAAAGGACTACAATACAGAAAAGGATTTCTTTTGGATAACTATATCTTTGGTTTTTCATTCTATTGCATGCTAAATCATCCTAAACTATTCCTTCACTACACAAATGTCAAAATACTTTAAACACAAGAACTAAGCCTCTTTAGAAATCATTCCATTCCTTAGTTGCTTATTAATTTGGCAGCGATACATGAACATTCTGGACTAAGCACTATACTACATCCTTAAGGAGATAACAGCAACCAAAAACTTTCCAGAACTTTAGATGAACATTAACCAGTTATCAAAATAAAAGATCAGCTGAACCTGCAAACTACATGAAGAGAATATCAGTATTTCTGTCCATATAACTGAACTATCTGCCCTGAGATTGATCAGCCATTTTCTATAGGAAGCCACCAAATCAACACATACCAGAGCTTCAAGAAGAGCAACTGACTTTCTGATCCTCTGCTCCCCTTATGATCTTTCACTTTTTCAGTTGCACTCATCATCAGGTAAGGTCTAGCTACTGTAATAAATGTCTTTTCTGTAATACTGGTATTAGTTCTGCTAAACCCTAACACAAGGTCAAAGCATACTCGGTTTGGGTTGCTATAACAGACCACCACCGGCTAGGTGACTTATAAAAAACAGAAATTTGTTTCCTTATAGATCTGAGAACTGAGCAGTCTGGGGCTGGCAGGGCCTCCTTCCGTACCACCCCGTAGTGCATGTGAAACAAGATCCAAAGAGCTAAGCTGGACCTTTTGTAATGGAACCAATCCCACCACACAGTATTTTGAGTTGTACAACCTGTAGTATGAGGCTTCACTGTGAGCTCACTTGCGTACACAGCAAGGACTGGGATGTCCAACTTCACTTGTGAGAGGCTTTTAGCCACAGTATTTTGTTTTGGTTACACTTGTCAATAATCACAGGCCTGTGCAGGGTTTTTTCTAGAACTTCTATTGTATTGCATTGGTCCTTGGATCCTTTGTGCTAGCACAATGCTGATTTTGCTACCACTTTGTAACATATTGTAAGTCTTTAGGGTTTGCCTTTTTTTTTTTTAATGTACCTGAGGTGCATTTTATTTGGTTGCCTGACATTTTTTTTAATGTAGCACTCGTATATATAAACTTACCTCTGACAGTGACGTTTGCTGTATCCCGTAGGTTCTGATAGGTTGTTTTCATTTGTGTTTGATTCTAAGAGGGTTTCAAAGACCTAATGATCATCCAAATCTACTTTTCAATCTGTTTATTTTCTGTAGTCTCACTTGCTGCTCATTTCCAGTCTTATTCCATTAGAATAAGTAAAAATAATTTTTTAAATTAAGATTTACTTTATGGGCTACCATGTGTCTGTGCAGTAAAGCTCCTTGGACTGAGAACAATGTGCAGTCCCCAGGCATTGAATACTCTGCAGGTGTCCATTTGACCTACGGTGCAATTTAACTCCGTGCTTTTCTTTCTGGACGTTCCCGTTGTTGATAACAGGCAGTCACTGAAACATCCCACTGTTAGCATGTCTGGACCTACCTGTCTAGTCCAGCAGTGTTTGCTGAAACGCGTGTACTGACACTCAGTGCACGTGTAATCATTTAATCTTTCTGATGGATTGTTTTATGTAGTGACCTCCTCTGTATTTTTAACTTTGTCATGTCTACTTTGTCAGAAATGAGCGTGCCTACTCCTGATTTCAGATTCCATTTCCTCAGTATGTCATTTGCCAGGCTTTCCTGTTTAATTTTGAACCCAGGGCCTCCTGTTCTCACTCCTTGTTTTCACTCTTAGATGGTACTCTATCACTTGAGCCACACCTCCAGTCCAGCTTTTTTGCTGCTTAATTGGAAATAAGTCTTGCCTCACAGACCTTTCTGCTGAGGCTGTCTCTAAACCGCGATCTTCAGATCTCAGCCTCCTGAGTGGTCAGGATTATAGGCATGAGCCATTATAATGTACCTGCATCTTTCACCTTTAATATCTGTGGATCTTTGCTAGTGAGGCATTCGTGTTGCAGCCGAGGAGCACTAGAATCTTGTGTTTTGAACTCCACTAGCCAGGCATCTTTTAACTAGGGAGTGCAGACCACTTACATGGAAGGTTATTGTTGAGAGGTATCTACAATTCCTGTTTTATTAGTATCTTCTTGTTTGACCCAAAAGCTAATTCTTTTTCTCTCTCGTTTCCTAGAAGTTTGCTTATTAGAATGTGCATTTGATTCCTTCCTGATTCTCACTTATTCATTTGTTGTGATTTTGTTCTTTACTCAGATACGACTTTTTTCTCTAAGTATCATCTGTAATGCTTAGTAGTCATGCATTTCTTTAGTTTGTACTTACCTTAGCATGTCTCCACTGATTTTAAAGAACAAGACTGCAGGGTAATCGTGATTGGCAGTTATTTATTCACGGGGCTTGAAATGTGTCATTTCATGCTTTCCTAGATTAAGTGTTTCTGCTGAGAGATGCGACGTAACTATTGAGTTTGTCTTTATCTGTAACTTGGTGCTTCTTAAGGCTTTCAATATGCTGTTTGGTATCCTGTTTGTCTGTGGCACTGGGGTTTGAACCCCCAGCCATTCTTTGCTTCTGGAGTTTTTCTTACCGATGTTTCACCTGTGTCCAGCTTCAAACTGTTATCCTGCCAGCTGGCAGTACAGGCGTCCACTACCACATGTGGCATTCTTGGCACTTCAACTGCATTGCCTGAGTTCTTTTCCAAACCTACTTAAGAATCTAAACATGTCCTGTACTTTGGGGTCCCTATCTTTCCCTAGACTTACAGGGGTTTTTGTTGTAATCTCACTTAATGGTCTCTGTTACCTCAGCCCGAGTTGCTCCTGCTACCTTTGGATGCTTTGGTTTGGCCTTCTGATTGGGTGTCAGCAATCTTAAAAGTGGGGGGCGGGGGTCATGATTTTTTTTTGTCGGTCTAGGCACTGTTCCTGTGCTCTTCAGCTCAAGGCGAGTGCTCTACTGCTTGAGCCACAGCGCCACTTCCAGTTTTCTAGTGGCTTACTGGAGATAAGAGTCTCATGGACTTTCCTGCCCGGGCTGGCTTTGAACCACGATCCTCAGATCTCAGCCTCCTGAATAGCTAGGATGACAGGCGTGAGCCACCAGCGCCCGGCTTATGTTTTTTGTTTTATTGGTCGAGTCTACTGGTAATGATTTCCACTGACTTTTGTTGTTGTTTTTACTTATTAAGCTTTTCCTTTCTAAGATTTCTGTTTAAGTTTTTCCCTGTTCCTTCCAAATTTCAATGTCTACCATCTCTTGAATTCCTTACTTCACTTATCCGGGGACTTTTTAATCCTCTTTGAGGTAACCAATCATTTTTAAAACTAATCTTGTGAATTCATTCACACTTTAACCATTTGAATATCTTTAGATTCCATTACTGAGAGAGATCTTATAAACTTTTGGAGGCGTATGTTGACTTTTTTGTTTTCTAGTTTCTGTTTCAATTTGCACTTAAGATGGAAACCTCCTCCAGTTGTATGCAGATCTTCTTAGTGGATAGCCTTCTCTGAAAGTCCCAGCCCTCAATTCCACTCACAGAAGAGAACAGAGGCAAAACAGATGAATGACGAGACAGAGAAAATAGGTTTTTTTTAATAAATATTTAAAGTGACAAAGTAAAAAATTAGAACCAAGGAGTAAGCTGAAAAAGAGCTCCCTCCCATCTTTTAGATGTTAAGTTGCAAGACACAGAGAGGCTACCAGTACCTGCCACCTTCTCCTTCAAGGATTAGGAAGATGCAAGGCTCCTTGAAGGAGGCACAGACAGAAAAAATAAAAGGCATCTCGGGCACAACCCAAAGGTGCACCTACTGTCCATGTGTCAGGATAGTGCCGTCTCCCTATCCCAGAGCCATTAGCTGAAGATTCTAAGCTGCTCGGTGACATATGACATCACATCACATGTTCCAAACAGTACAAAGCCCACAGATAAAATGCCATCTTGAGTCTTCCATTTCCTGTGAAGTAGAATTATTTTTCATCTTTCTCTACTTAATAATTAATAAAAAGAGGATCAGAAGAGGAAAAACGAAAATTAAGATGTGGAAAACATATAGGATGAAAGTATAATAACAGGAAAAACAAGTACAGAACAAGGCAAACAGTGAACGAGAGAGGCGAGGAAGAGAAAAGGGGGAGAAGGCAGGGAGGAAAGGAGAGAGAAAGGGAGGGCACCGGGCTGTTCAGTATGTCCGGCCACACCCGTCTTCAGCTAAGCCATACAAACCATTCTCACATACACCTGGTCTCTCTCCCTTCCCTGGCTTCCCTCTGCAGCTTGGCCAGCACTTGTCACAAAGGAGACCCTAATGAATCACGACGATTCTAAGAATGACTGCTCATGTCGAGGAGGGGCAGCCTGGGCAGCACTGATGTACCCAAACACTGCCGTTTACACATGAGATGCTTATCTGAGAGGTCTGGCTGTAAGACTTCTCTCCAGGTGAAGCCATGAGAGCACCAGGGACCAAGCTAGGAAGTACAGGAGACGCTCCTCTAGGGTCTGTTGGCTCACTGGCCACCCATGTCCATCCTGCCTTATTGCCAACTTCTAGAGTATGAGCCTGTGGAGCTCACATTCCTTTTCTCTTCTGCTTGAAGCCCCACTGACAGGAACTCTCCTTTACCCTTCCATTTTGCTTTGCAGCCTAGGGTCCCCGTTTCTTTTACCAACCTAAGGCTTAGTATTTCTGGATTCTACCTGGCCACCTCATGATCCACCTTTCCCTGCAGCTACACACTGATGCTCTATTTTAGACTTGCAGAGACAGAAGTGCTAATTGTCCTAATCTGACATCTTGCTTCTATCCAAACAAATTTCCTTAAAGAAAATTTACTAAAATAATAAGTATTAAGCATTTAAGTGTTCAAAAATGCTGTTAGAAGTACATTATTTTTGAAATATAAATGTTGTCACAATTGGATCTTCAAGAAAGCAGTAATGTTAAAAGAAATCTATAAAGTTTAATCTTGACATAAAAATCACTGAAAGATGACTTTACCCATTTGTTGAGAAATGTATTATACGTTATATTAGTTCTCCACTAATATAGAAATAATCATTTGATATTAGGCATTTCAGATTATAAATGAGCTGACCTGTTTTCACTGCAAAAATAAGTCAACAATTGAAGACAGAAATATAAATGTTTAATATTTCAAAATATTTTCTGCATAGTTCTCCTAAACTTTGTTAGTACTCTAGTTACAGCCAGAATCACAGCCGTCAGCATATGCTCATGCTCACACTCCCACCGTTACACAACGCACACTCAAACTCACACTCAAACACATCCACTCTCAATTAAGGTCTAGTATGAGGGATAAATGAGTCTGAAAACATTCAGAAATTGCCACTACTTTATGTTCACGCTACCAATGGCATCCACACATTCATATACCAACAGCATACACACTCGCACACACACAAATACACACTTGTGTCAAGCTTCCTTTTAAATCTGCATATTTAGTTTTTTTCCTTCCGATTTAACACTGGATACAGGAAATTCTAACAGTCATGAACAAAGTCCAAAGCCCCCATTTGTTGCCAAAAAATGTATGTAATGTAGTAAATTTAAGTTGGATGTAAATACACATTACATAAATTTCCTTTACACAAAATCTCTGTAAATATTTTCCCAATGGGGCTGAAGGAATTTGTTTCCTCATATTAAAGTCTTTGCTTATTAAAAAAATATATTTAAATAGACCTACTTACAGATCTGTGCTCTCAAAATAACAGCTTAGTTAGGGAAACCTCAATAAAATCAGCTTACTGCAGTTGAAAAGCCTGTTCAGTGACGACTAAAAAATCTAAACACATCCAAAGCAACTGTAAATGAAAATGTGTGCTATTTCAAAATTGAAGAACTTGGGCAGTTAGCAGAACACAAATCACATTAACAAAGTTCAAGTTTAACCTTTAAACAATTCTAAAGTTTCCTTGTTCCTTTGTACTAGTTTAAGAAATAAATAATTCAAGCTGAACTATTTGATCATCATAATTTTCTTTTGCTACTCACTCCAAACTTAAGTTCATGTACAAGGCTATACACCAATGTAGGACATACTCTACTAGAGATACTCCATCGTCCTAAACACAAACAGAAACAATACTGTTCCAATCAGGTACAGTTTTCTTCATTTTATAAACAAGTGCTTCTAACCATAGCTCAACAACCAATTACACTTTAAATTATGGATTTGGAAAATGTTTTAGAGGCACATCGTTAAACTAATACAGTATCAAATTTTTCTTTTCACCAAAGCAGCAAACCATTTTGCTGTTTTTCATCATTGTTTGGTTTTCTTCCTTCTTAAATAGGATTCATAGCAACCCTCACATTTTTCTTGAGTGTCAAAAGCCCACACATCTTAACTGCATGAAAATGTAACCTGATCTTGCCAGTAAATGACAGGTAAAGCCGCATCCGAACACCTGCACTAAATTTTAACACTGTTCATTAAGAGCTCCATTTTTCTGAGCTTGCGTTTGCTCGTGGGCATTGGCTTGGGGTACAATCCATTTTTCAGAAGATGTTCCTTGCTGAGGCGGATTTGAGCACCATGCTGAAGCTGGAAAGAGCATAAAGCTTGGAGAGGACGAAGCAAAGTCTGTTAAGAAAAAAAATACTAAAAGAGTAGCCATAACACATCATAATGTTCCATCTACATGTTTTCTTCAAAAATAGATGTTTCTTTTAATATCAATATTGTTCAACTGTGAAAAACAGTAAATATTATAAAGTTCATGTAATTATTTATAAATTCACAGGTTACACACCTCTGAATAAATATTAATTTTTCCAAGGAAGCTGGACTGGAAGGAGAACAAAAGGGCTGAGAGCACGGCGCATATTGTAAAGTGCTTGCCTGGCCCTTGCCCTTGGCCCATTCCCCAATACCATTAAGAAGAAAACTGTTGAGCATACAACTTGATACACACTAAATGACAATGCCACCATACAAAGAAAGAAGATGACTCTGAGGCCATGAGGGGCTACATAGGAGAAAGACTAGCTTACAGAATAAAGAAGATTCTCTACAAATAAACTCATTTCTAAAATGAGTGGATTTGGGAAAATCATTGTTTTATAAATCCTTTCATCTGCATGTGCCAAGAGATGGGTTCCAAGGGACCATTAGTACCAACCACTCATGCAAGTAGGACTAAGGTGCTTATCCTGAACATAGCTCAGAACTTTGAAAGTTCCTAAGGTAAATCTTCCCAAGTAGAGGAAGATCTTGCAACATCCTGGTAATTATTACAATACCCTGAATTTTTAAAAATCAACAAATCTAGCTGGGTGCCAATGGCTCATGCCTATAATCCTAGCTATTCAGGAGGCTGAGATCTGAGGATCACAGTTTAAAGCCAACCTGAGCAGAAAAGTCCATGAGACTCTTTTTTTTTTTTTTTTTGGGTCCGGTCGTGGGGCCTGAACTCTGGGCCTGGGCGCTGTCCCTCAGCTCTTCAGCTCAAGGCTAGCACTCTACCACTTGAGCCACAGCGCCACTTCCGGCTTTTTTCTTTTTGCTTATGTGGTGCTGAGGAATCGAACCCAGGGCCTCGAGCATGCAAGGCAAGCGCTCTACCACTGAGCCACCTTCCCAGCCCTCCATGAGACTCTTATCTCCCAAAAAAGAAAAAACACCAGAAAACCCAAAGTGGTCCTATGGCTCAAGTGGTAGAGTGCTAGCCTTGATAGCCTTGAGCTGAAGAGCTGAGGGACAGGGCCCAGGCCCAGAGTTCAAGCCTCCACAATCAACAAAACTAAAACTAAAAATAATAAAAATAAAATAATAAAAATCACCAAATCTGTCCTAGTAGCAGTGGCTCACGCCTGGAATCCTAACTACTCAGGAGGCTGAGATCTGAAGAACACAGCTCAAAGTTACAGCATAGGCAGGTAAGTCCATGAGACTCTTATCTCCAGTTAATCACTTAAAAAAAAAGTCAGAAGTGATGCTCTCACTCAACTGGTAAAGTATTAGCTTTGAGCAACAGAAGCTCAAGGACAATGCCCCGATCCTGAGTTCAAGCCTCAGAACTGGAACAAAAAAGAAAAAAAACTCCCAACAAATTTCAGTTTAAAATTTCTTCTACCAATCTACAGGCAAAAATAAAGAATATGAAGACAGGTCAAAGATCAATGCCCTGTGTTGAAAATCATGGCAATGAACACACGTGATCTTAATTTGCAGAGTACGATGAACTAACCATACATACAAACAGTAAAAAAAAAAAGGCCAGATGTAATGATACATGTAAGGATATATGTAAAGCCAGAGGCTGAGGGAGAGAAACATGAAGCTGAGGCCAGACTTGGGTAAAGGGTAAGTTCAAAGCCATGAGTCCTTGATTCAAAAAAAACAACAAGGCCTGGGACAGCTCAACAGTAGAGCACTTGCCCAGCAGGTACAAGGCCCTGGGACACATCTCCCACAGCTCAAAAAGAAAAGGTACAGGGGCCACAGTGCTGACAGGAAGTGATCAAGGCACAATTCAAACCTACAACTCCTATCATGTTCCTTCCAGGGAGCTACCAAAAACTGGTGTAGAGCAAATGAGGAGGATGAATCAAAAGACTAGTAAGACTACAACGTGCTAAGTTCTGTGTTTTGGGAAGTTCTATGTCTATAGACTGCAGCTGTAAAAATGTGTTGCTCTCATCCGTCATCTGAAGGTTTTTTTATAAGGTTACTGGGTAGAATGTACATTGTAGCTTCCTCTCTAGGAAGGAAAAAAAAAAAACTTATTGTTAAACCAATTGTGTTCCCCAGAGAAACATGCCCATGTTTTTATTACAACTAGATTTTTAACAGGTTGGACTCAGGGTTCACCTACTAAGAAAGCAGATTTTACTATTAACTGGAGGCCCAGTTTTGCCCCCTGAATAATAAGCAACTTGAGATCTTTCATGGTTCATTTCTCCTTGTTTCTGTTTCCCCAACCACCTTTCCAACACCTCCCAAACGACAGAAAACCTGACTGTCAGACATTGCTTTTGCACTTGTACCCACTGTAGCACAGTTACTCCTAGTGGCCCCAGTTATTAGAGCGGCGGATCGAGGCCCCAGTGCTACTCGGGCTTTTATGCCCAGGGGTCTGGACATAAAACCAACAGCAGTGCTGGGGAGACGCCAGGCCCCACCACCACTCTGTATCTTCAACGCTGCGGACTCTTAGACATTACTTTGGACATAAGGTTTTTTGTAAGTCTAAGTTGCCATGACAAGGATCCTTTTTGCTTTTATATATCTGATCACAAAGTACATCCAACTCTGGCAGGAGTAAATACCAGCTTTTAGTGTCATGTCATCAGGGGATGCTTTGGGTTCTATCAAGTAGTGAGAGTTATGAACTGATGAAAGCTATATATGTTGATAGAAAGTCCTTAAACTAGTACTAAGAAAGCTGTCTTAAAAATAAAAAGTTAGTAGTTTTTGGAGAATTTCCTTCTCAACTCTGAAAATATTCACCGTAGATATTTGTAAAACAGAAAATAAGGCACTCTTGGTTAACAGCTGTGTGTTCTGTTACACTGTGACAGTGTATCAATACCTACCACAATGTTGTGACTATAAAACTGGAAGGGGTGCAGCATTAGAAGTTAAGCCCCCATCCAGGCCTCAACCTACTATAGGGCACTAATTATCACTGTAACCACCAGCCGTACCACTCATTATTAGCCCTAATCTTACCACACTCCACCAACTATCACTATAACCACCAGCTCTACCATCACTGGCCCTCAACCTACTATACTCCACCAACTCCACTATAACTATCAGCCTTACCAACCCTAACCTTCAACCTACCACACTCCACCAACAGCCACTATAACCTACCAACACTGAAACTGTTGTTTAGGATTACAGTAAAGATCTAATCCCAACTGTGGAAACAGGAGACATAAATCTTTGGGAGCAGAAGAAAGCAAGTTTTAAATCTACAGACAAAGAAGAGTATATTTTGCCCTCAAATTGACTGAATTTTGACTTTGTGATAATTCGCTGGTCTGGTTCTATGTGATCCAAGAATCTATTATATAAAGAGAAAGGAAAATACAGACTGTACAGAAAGCAACCTTGGCAAAACACTAACTAGCTTCATCTGTTAAACTATCTACATGAGTGTATTTGGTTTTGTGCCCAAAGATGTAAGGAAAAGATGACGACGACTTGTGCTGACGACTTGCACACATGGGAGCAGATGCGAAGGGTAAGGGGGAGGGGAGTCTGAGGTCACTCCTGTTCTGATGACGGCCTGTGCGTGGAGTGGGTAGAAAGGGTAAGGGGGAGGGGGGCCTGAGGTCACTCCTGTTCTGATGATGGTCTGTGCGTGGAGTGGGTAGAAAGGGTAAGGGGGAGGGGAGTCTGAGATAGAAAGGGTAAGGGGGAGGGGGGTCTGAGGTCACTCCTGTTCTGATGACGGCCTGTGCGTGGAGTGGGTAGAAAGGGTAAGGGGGAGGGGGGTCTGAGGTCACTCCTGTTCTGATGACGGCCTGTGCGTGGAGTGGGTAGAAAGGGTAAGGGGGAGGGGGGTCTGAGGTCACTCCTGTTCTGATGACGGCCTGTGCGTGGAGTGGGTAGAAAGGGTAAGGGGGAGGGGGGTCTGAGGTCACTCCTGTTCTGATGATGGTCTGTGCGTGGAGTAGGTAGAAAGGGTTGGGGGAGGGGAGTCTGAGGTCACTCCTGTTCTGATGATGGTCTGTGCGTGGAGTGGGTAGAAAGGGTTGGGGGAGGGGAGTCTGAGGTCACTCCTGTTCTGATGATGGTCTGTGCGTGGAGTGGGTAGAAAGGGTAAGGGGGAGGGGGGTCTGAGGTCACTCCTGTTCTGATGACAGCCTGTGCGTGGAGTGGGTAGAAAGGGTAAGGGGGAGGGGGGTCTGAGGTCACTCCTGTTCTGATGACGGCCTGTGCGTGGAGTGGGTAGAAAGGGTAAGGGGGAGGGGGGGTCTGAGGTCACTCCTGTTCTGATGACGGCCTGTGCGTGGAGTGGGTAGAAAGGGTAAGGGGGAGGGGGGTCTGAGGTCACTCCTGTTCTGATGACGGCCTGTGCGTGGAGTGGGTAGAAAGGGTAAGGGGGAGGGGGGTCTGAGGTCACTCCTGTTCTGATGAAGGCCTGTGCGTGGAGTGGGTAGAAAGGGTAAGGGGGAGGGGAGTCTGAGGTCACTCCTGTTCTGATGATGGTCTGTGCGTGGAGTGGGTAGAAAGGGTAAGGGGGAGGGGAGTCTGAGGTCACTCCTGTTCTGATGATGGTCTGTGGGTGGAGTGGGTAGAAAGGGTAAGGGGGAGGGGGGTCTGAGGTCACTCCTGTTCTGATGAAGGCCTGTGCGTGGAGTGGGTAGAAAGGGTAAGGGGGAGGGGGGTCTGAGGTCACTCCTGTTCTGATGATGGCCTGTGCGTGGAGTGGGTAGAAAGGGTAAGGGGGAGGGGGGTCTGAGGTCACTCCTGTTCTGATGACGGCCTGTGCGTGGAGTGGGTAGAAAGGGTAAGGGGGAGGGGAGTCTGAGATCACTATTTATTTTTCAAAGCAGAGAAGGGAGAAAGCAAAATTGCCTAGACCCAAAACAAAGTCTACTCACATATTTATACACCTAAAAGAAGCCCAGCTGTTTGAAAAGAAGAAAGGTGTCCAGCTCTGACATTCCCCATGCTTAGGGCCAGGGAGAGAAAACAGTTCAATGATGGTTTCTGGCACTTAGCCCTTCTAGTTCTTGAGAGCTTTTAGTTCTCTTTAGGATTAACATCTTGTACTCAGAACTGCATGTTTACCCACTGGGACTTCCTTCAGGGTTGGGCACAGTCTCTATAATACAGTACATAATGTGGAAGGCAGGTGGGTGGCAGGTAGGAAAAGGAGGGAGGGAGAGAGGGTGTGTGTGAGGTGTGTGCATGTATGTGCTGTGGTGTGTCTGTCAGAAGGAGTCTTCTATATCTCCAGTTAGTTATGCTTGTTTTCCTCTAACTTTCTTCTCGGATTATAGTTACCAAACTTTCCAAATTGTTAAAAAAAAACTCTAACAATTTAAGTTTAGCTAGTTTTTCCACTGCTATAAAAAAAAAGCCTGTTACCTATTCCAAAAGATTGATATTATTAGTAAGGTCACTGAAGCAGTATTTTTGCTGATGATTATTAATTATATAAGCAATCATCATATATTCATGGAAACTAACAGAATGTGTGGTGATTGAAGTTCACAACCTTTCCATATTCTGTAGGCATTTCTATCCAAAAAACAAGGATCTATTTTACACTCAAAGCAAGTTTAATTTTAATAAATAGGATGGTACTGTATCTCCTCAAATAAAGGCACCAATGGAAAAAACTAATATTGTTGTAGAATGTTTTAGTTGGACATAAGAGAATACAGACTTCCAAAAAAAGTCAAAAAAGAAAATTCCATGTTATGTTGTGCAATGGCACTTATTACACTATTTGCTCAGAAGTGTCAATATTTAAATAATACAATCTGCAACTCTAATCCAGAAAATACCAAGGAGGAAACAAGATTACAACAGACATAAATTTCTACCTCTTAAGTAACAAATTTTACAAGTTAATCATGTGTAAGTTTCCTAAATAAAATTTAACCAAACTACTCTCCAAAACTGCAATCTCTGTGGGGTGCTGATGACTCACGTCGGTAATCCTAGTTACTCATAAGGGTTCAAAGCTAGCCTATGCAGAAAAATCTGCAAGACTTCTAGTTCCAATTAACCAGCCAAAAAGAAGATGGAATTAAAGGTATGGCTCACGTGGTAGAGCTCTACCCTTAAATGAAAAAAAGTAAAAGACAGCCCCCTGGCCCTGAGTTCAAGCCCAGTACTGGTGTTTAAAACACACACACGCACGTGCGCACACACACACAGAAAACCCCACTACCTTGCACATACCTCCTGTATGTGAATATTCTTCTCTAGGATGGAAAGAGCAACAGCAGCACATTCCAGGGTAGAAAGGCATCTATTAGTGGGTTGCATCCGAATTACATATTGACTGGAAATGTTAGTTTTTAACTGCACCTGAAAAAAAAAGCACAAAAACATAAATAAACCAATTTTCAAATTTTAAGGCCTGTGTTTTATTTAGCTTTTGGGGGCTTGTTTTTTTTATTTTGGATTAGTTGATAGTTTGAGGTTTTTTTGAGACAAGGTCATGCTATGTACTTCAGATTGGCCTCAAACTTGCCTCTCTTTCTGGAATGCTGGGATAAAAATATGCACCACTAAAACTGTGCTTTAAACAGAAATTACTTTCCTCCTAAAATTACCAGTGGTTTATACATATTAAGTATACCAACATCTGTTATCATTTTATTGTTGTAACTGTTTAATATTAAATGACTAGTTACAAATACATATGACAAAGAAAATACTTCCAGAATATATTCAAAGTCCTGTATTTCCAACATGAGAAACTGACAACTCCCTTCCGGTGAGAAAAAGAACGAATATACACTTCACAAATCACGATACATGAACGGCAATTGGTATAGAAGGGCCAGATGGGCTGAGGATCACTGGAACAGTGCTGCATACAGAAGGGCTCAGATGGGCTGAGGATCACTGGAACAGTGCTGCACTCAGTGTTTTCTAGCATGCTCAAGGGCCTGGGCTCACTCACAACACTATGAGGGCCAGCAGGGGACGCTCAAATATCTACTACAAATTAAAACCACAACAGGCTAATATTTCACATCATTAGAGTAGCTAGCATCAGACACTTTTAAGACAAGGAAGAAATAAAACACACACTGAGAATTAAAATGGTATCATCATTTTAGAGAATAATTTTACAATCTTATGTATTTACAGTTTATCATTCCAAAAGTTCTTAATATAAATTGACAGAAATATTTCTGTGTGATAATGGTATAAATACACACAAAAGTATATATCTTAAGTAAAAAGTAGCAGGTTAAGCCAGGCATTGGTGGCTCATACCTGTAATCCCAGCTACTCAGGGGGCTGAGCATTGAGGAGTATGGTTCGAAGCCAGCCCAGGCAGGAAAGCCCATCAGATCTTATTTCCATTAATCACCAAAAAGCCACAAGTGAAGTTATGACTCAAGTGGTAGAGTTGCTAGCCTTAAGCAAACAACTCGGGCAGTGTTCAGGCCACGAGTTCAAGTCCCAGGACCAGAACCAAAAAGAAAAAAAAGTGGTATACTAAACATATTTGCAACAGTTTAGCCTTCTGATTCCTGTTTTAAATTCAATTAAAGTTCAACCAATCTTACACTGATAAAGTCACATTCCACAGTCTAGTCAGAATCACATTTAAAGATATGAGCATAAGCAGAGGGGCCCGCTAGGCACTGAGGAGAATGAACTAAGCAACTCAAGGGCAGCTCTGGGAGTGGGGGAAGGACAGGGAAACAGGGAGCAGCCGACACTAGGCAAAGGGAAAGAAATGTAAATATCACCTGATATGGAAGACATAGTTGTACTGTCAAAGCTCACAGAATTCACAAACTTTATAGACCATGATAATGACAAACTGCCTTGTGAAGATTAAAATGTGTTTGTGACTTGAAGTATCACTATCCCACAATACTGTGAAATGTGAATTTTATGTAATCACCTAATCTCAATAAAAAATATTTTTTAAAAAGATGATTATATCTTAATTTCGATATTTGCTCATAAAATATGAGAACATGTGTGCTGGAAGTCCAGGCAACACTGGCAGTAAGCTATTAAAATCTGACATCCTTTCCTAACTTCCAGTATCCCAAAGCACCCTGAGTCCTTCTGCTTTACCCACCGCAAACCCTCAGCTGCGGCATCCTGTCCCTCCACGCCCCTCTTGCGGTTCTTTCTCTTGATGAGAAACACAGTTCAGCTTGTGCTCTATGCGTAGAGAGTTCTCTACAGTCAGATCTTTTTTTCCTTGGTGGAAGAAAAAGGAAAGGGATGCTGCCTCTAAGTAGGCATTACCAAAGAACGCTGCTTGGTGTGGGCATGCAAACCTTAATGCAGATTTGACTAACAGTTCATGTGGTATGACTCGTCAAAATTTCTTTTTCTAAGTTACTGTTGAGCAGTTGCACAAAGCAGTTACCATTCCACAAAGCAGTTTATGATGTGATGTGTCTAGAGCAGTGTCACCCGTCAACATTCTCTCTAGACGCATTCCTTCCCTTACTGCCTTCTTTGTATGATCTTTACGTTGTTCACAGGAGCTGCCCTTGCACAGAGCAGTTCACGTACAGTGTCTCTCCACCAGTGCCACCTTTCCACCATTCTCACCCACCCCTCCCAACCACCTCTTCAGTAAATACACGGGGAGGTATGCAAATGGGCACAAACCAATTAACTGAAGTATAACAGACTCCATGAAGAGCTCAAACAGTATAATTCTTTAGAAAGACTAAGTCAAAAGCCAGGCACCTGTGGCTCATGCCTGTCATCCTAACTACTCAGGAGGCTGAGATCTGAAGATCACAGTTCAAAGCCAGCGTGGGCAGGAAAGTCAGTGAGACTCTTATCTCCAATAAACCACCAGAAAAAACCAGAAGTGGGGCTGTGGCTCAAGCAGTAGAGCACTTGCCTTGAGCTGAAGAGCTAAGAGATAGCACCTAGGCCCAGAGTTCAAGCCCCACGACCAACGGGAAAGAAAAAAAGAAGACTAAGTCAAAGCCCAAAAAAGTAAGTACCAGGAAATGGGTACTTGCAAGAAGGGGATGGAACCAAGGGGAGAGGGTACATGAATGAGGGGAAAGGGAGAAAGTACAGTCAAGAATTCACCCTACGTACTACAAAACTGAATGCTTGATTGAATTCTCCTTCCCTTCCCTATGGCAGTGCTGCATCCTCTGGGATTTCAGCCTGCTATAGTTTGATATGTCTTACTGAATTCATGTGCTGGACACTTAATCCCCAATGTGACCGTGCTAAGAAAGGGGACCTGGAAGCAGAAGGCTCAGGAACAGTTAACAGTCCTTGTTGTGAAAGGGCTTCTTCCACACAAAGGGGAATGCCACATGGAGATCCGTGAGAACCTCTCTACATTATCCTCTCAGTCCATACTGCCACATCCCAGCCCCTGCCCCAACTCCTCTACACAGTGCCACATGGAGGTCCGTGAAGACCTTGTCCTCTTACATACCGCCACATCCCAGGCCCTGCCCCAGCTCCTCTACACAGTGCCACATGGAGGTCCGAACTCCTCTACACATAACGCACATGGAGGTCCGTGAAGACCTTCTCCTCTTACATACCGCTGCCGCATCCCAGCTCCTCCTACCCCATACTCCTCTATACATAGGGGAGTGCCACAGGGAGGTCCATGAGAACATTTCTACATTATCCCCTATGTATTGCTGTACCAAAATCCTATCTCATACTCTTCTATCACCTAGAATCACACATCAAAAGGAAGCCACCTTATTTAATGTCACTCAGTTTGTCTATGTACACAGGACCTATAGGCTCAGAGAGCAGCTCTGTGGTATATGAGGAAGGGTACAAGAGCCAGAAAGGAGGTATGGACATATTCTGTCAACACAACAACCAATGATATGCCAAGGTCAAAAGGCAAAATCACAGCTACAAAGGCCTCTGGCCTTGGCTTCACATTAAGCTGAGGTCTTGTGATGCGATATGGTTATCTCTCTGATGAAAAACACATGTACTGGGAAGAACCGAAGTCATTAACAAGCACTAAGCAGAACAAGTTATTCAGAACCCACTACTCAATGAGGCTATGCTACACCATGCTAGTCCAGAATCTTTTACACTATTAACTCTGGTGGGGAAAAAAATACTATTTAAAGTGTCTTCTGAAAGTAAAGCAACTTCCAATACTGAGAATACATTTTTTTTAAGTTTTTAAAAAGCAAGGGTAGGGGGGCTGGGAAGGTGGCTCAGTGGTAGAGTGCTTACCTTGCATGTTCAAGGCCCTGGGGGTTCGATTCCTCAGCACCACATAAGCAAAAAAGAAAAAAGCCGGAAGTGGCGCTGTGGCTCAAGTGGTAGAGCACTAGCCTTGAGCTGAAGAGCTGAGGGACAGTGCCCAGGCCCAGAGTTCAGGCCCCACGACCGGACCCAAAAAAAAAAACAAAAAAAAAAAACTGGGGAATAAAGACACACTTAAAAAAAAAAAAGCAAGGGTAGGGCTGGGAAGGTGACTCAGTGGTAGAGTGCTTGCCTTGCATGCTCAAGGCCCTGGGTTCGATTCCTCAGCACCACATAAGCAAAAAGAAAAAAGCCGGAAGTGGCGCTGTGGCTCAAGTGGTAGAGCGCTAGCCTTGAGCTGAAGAGCTGAGGGACAGCGCCCAGGCCCAGAGTTCAGGCCCCACGACCGGACCCAAAAAAAAAAAAAAGCAAGGGTAAATTTGGCAATAGAACAGACATACAACATAAACCACTCTGTAACAGCTCTATGTGGACACAGGACAGTAACTTGGTCCATGAGTGCTCTCTATGGTGCTCTCTGGTCACCAAGGGAAACACTAAGCCTTAGTAAATGGATTAAAAGCAGCAAAGCAAAACTATGCAAGTACTGCATGAAAATGTATTTGCAAAGAAAGCCAGGGGCCTCTACAAACATTTCCTCACTCATCTTGGATTTATTCCTAGCAAACGTCCAGAGCCTCATAGGAAAGACTCCTCTGAGGGAAAAGATTCACTGCCAAATGGTCTGAGTTATTAGAATTCCAAATTAAAAGGAACCAAGTTAGCAGGTTTGCATTACTATACTTCCATTCCTCAATTATGTTTAGTATGAAATTTACATATGGTTACTCATTATTAGGAGAAAAATATGGTTCTTTTTTATCGATAAAGAAAGCAATGCTCTGGATTAAATTCTGATTTTTCTATCTTTTCTACCATTTTTCTCTCATGAATTTATACTACTATAGACTAAATAAATGTACAAAATTAAGAACAAAACCTAAGACAAGTCAATTTTTTAAAAAGTGATGGGTTTGTGTATATTAAGAGTAAGGTAAGAAACACATAACAAACCACATTTAGAAATAAGACTTAACCAGCTAGGTGTGCTATAATACCAAATACTTAGCAAGCAGAAACAGAAGGATGCTAGTTAAGACCAGTCTGGGCACAGATGGCAAGATCTTGTCCAAAACAAAGTAAAAGGGCAAAAGGACAGGGCAGAGCTCAAGGGGTAGAATACTTCCCGGGCAAGTACTTGTGCTCTACTGGCACAAGGTAAGGGAAGAGGGGGAAGAGGGAGAGGAGAGGGAGAAGGGAGGAAGAGAGAAGGAAGAAAACCTAAAAGATTATATTTTAAAGGCTAATAAACTTCCCCAGGCATCGTGGCATATACCTGTAGTCCCAGCAAACAACTTTTTGAATCTTCATGAAAAACGTGTGTTTATTGTGTGTGTGTGTATGTATGTGATTTAGAAATAAGAAAAAAACATACAGGAAAAAATTAAAATAATTATGTAAAGATGTATTTTAGTATACACCAGCCAATGTGCTAACTTAGAAAAAAGAGAATTCCTAGGAAATATATGAGCTATTAAAATGGGTCAAATGCAAGTAGAAAGCTTGAGACATATATTCTATAAAAGTCTGGAAGGAGCCGGGCACCAGTGGCTCATGCCTGTAATCCTAGCTACTCAGCAGGCGATCTGAGGATCGTGGTTCAAAGCCAGCCTGGGCAGGAAAGTCCGTGAAACTCTTATCTCCAATAAACCACTCGAAAACCAGAAGTGGCGCTGTGGCTCAAGCGGTAGAGCGCTTGCCTTGAGCTGAGGAGCTGAGGGACAGCTCCCAGGTCGAGTTCAAGCTCCAAGACCAACCCAAAAAAAAAAAAAAAAAAAAAGTCTGGAAGGATTAAAATGTCATCTTTAAAGTGACCAGGACCAGAAATTTTTACCAATGAATTCCAGCTAAGGAATTATTTACAAAAATATTTAAATTATTCTAGGCCACAGAGAAATATTAAAATCTTGTGAATCTAGGATTACCTTAGCCTCTAAACTTAACAATTAAAGTACAAAAAATAGTATGTTATAATTCAGTTACGTTAAGTAATATATAAACTTCAGCTATGTATCAAAACATTTTGGTAGTCTGAAGAATGTATTCCAGAAACAAGAATGGTTCAATACTAGGACACAGATTATAACTAACTGCATGGATGAACTTTAGGATTAGCCACAAGTAATACCAAAAAGTTTAATGGTTCCAAATAAGAATTAGGTAATTTAGTAGCTAAGTATTTAAATATAAAACTTTTTCATAACAGCATTAGTACACAAAGGTAACCTTGCGACTGTAAATATACGTGTATTTATGTATAAATACAGAACACATATCCTACACCCAGTCAAGTACACATGGCACACAAGTCTATGCACACATGCCGGCTTACCTGTTTGGGAAGTCGGAACAGGGAATTCTTATAGAAGATGTCCTTGGCCTGGCTCCAGGTGCCATCGATGATGACAAGTGTGGAAGGGTAAACAGGGGAACTTGACAGAAATTCTTCCAAATCGGTAGCTTCAGCCCCTGGATATAATATTAATGTTCCAGACTTCTGGCAAACAGTTGAAAGCTCAACATCTCTAAAAAATTGTTTTTTGTAAGTACATCTTTATTAGGTTGAGGAGAAAACAGAAGTTTCATTATGCTTACTAAATCCCTAATAAAAGTCTCCCTCCCCCAACCTTGCCATGCACCAGTGGCTCACGCCTATAATCCTAACTGCTCAGGCAGCTCAGATATGAGGACCATGGTTCAAAGCCAGCCAGGCCAGAAAAGTCCATGAGACTCTCATCTCCAATTCATCACAGAAAACACTGGAGGTGGCATTGTGGTTCGAGTGGTACAGTGCTAGCCTTGCAAAAGGAGCTCAGGACAGTGCCCAGGCCCAGAGTTCAAGCCCAAGGACTTCCCCCTCCCCCCCCCAAAAAAACAACCCTCTGTTAAGTCATCTGTCTAAGCTGATACACTGACAAGTCTCTGCTGACCGACCGTCACTCGTCACTCATCGCTGTCCCCACCCAGGCCTCGGGCCCCGCTGCAGTGAGAGTCTTCGGTTACCTTTCTCCACTGAAGCGACGGCCAACCTTCACTGTGCACTTGTCCTGGGGGAGGCAGGCCACCAGCAGAGGGACTGTGCGCAGCACCTTGCTCTCCTTTGAAGAAAATGTGGTAGGACGTGACTTTTATGACAAGGTTCAGCATGTAGCTAAGTGGCAAGGTCCTGAGTACTAAAAACTTAAAGACTCTGATGGCGAGTAGTTGATGTAGAACTTTATGTATAACTTTCACAGTAAAATACTGGGTAAGGCTTCCCTGACTTATTAATGCTAAACATAATGCAAGAATGACGTTTTAGCATATGCTTACAGTTTACTGATACATTAAGGGAGCATTAATCTACATAGTGGCTAGGATTATAAAAACATAAATTTGTGTCTGACTACACTGAATCAGATTCTGACAAGCTTTTTATTTAAAAAACAATTACATTTTGTACTACATCAGATTAAAGATAATTGCCTAGATCGTTATACCCAAAAAGTAAGAAGCTGCTCAAAAAGCAAAATAATGAGCATGTCAAAGACAGATGCAAATTTTGGCCCAATGGCCAAATGGTATGATTTCAGTAACAAAGAAGTGACACAGTATTAGACTATAACCCAAAATATAAAAGGATCCAAAGTAATACAAATAGTTACATCAGTAAGTGGGGTGAAGGATGGCATTTTCCACCTGGGACAATTCTAAGCAATGAACATTCACACCCTTTACTCCAGAAGGGAGGCTGACTCTCACCTCTCCCTGGGTGAGGTTGGACTTATGGTGCCCCAAAGAATACAGAGTACAATAGCTCTGGAGCAGAGAAATCTGGTGACTACTTCTGAGAATTCCATTAGTTTAACTACAATCAGTGGTTTTCAACATCCTAGCTTCCATACTAGGAATAACTTTTCTTTTACAAGTTCATCTTTAATCCTCAGAGCCAGGTATCAAGGGCATGTGAGTTTTAGAATACTTTCCACTTTCACACTTCTTACCATGACTGTGAGACTCAGACAGAGGCTCACTTACCAACCTATTTTTGTGAGTGTGTCTGTGTCGGTTATGGGGCTTGAACTCAGGGCCTGGGCACTGTCCCTAAGCTCTTTTGCTCAAAGCTAGCTCTCTACCATTGATCCACAGCTCCACTTCCAATTTTCTGATGGTTAATGTGAGGTAAGAGTCTCACTGACTTTCCTACCTGGGCTGGTTTTAAACCACAATCCTTAGATCTAAACTTCCTGAGTAGCTAGGATTACAGGTGTGAGCCACCAGCCCAGGCTTACATTTTCTTGATTTATCAATTTTAGATTTTTTTTACAAACTATAAATTATCATTGCCATAATAGCTGACATTTTATAATACACATGATTGTAAGTGAGATACAGCAATAGGAATAGGTTCATACAATATTTGCAGTTAGACAGCAAAGAACTGTATCTCTTATTGTGTTCATTTTACTGAGGAGAAGACTGAAGTTCAGAGGTTACAGAGCTGTGAGGATGTGACCTCAGGCAGTGAGGAGCCTCATTCTTAACTCCTACCCTGAGCTGTAGTCACAGCACCTCACAGAAGGTTAAGGGTCTGGTATTCTCCTACACCGTTTATTCTCATGCTTCATACCTTTTCAGCTAAAGCAGTGAACACTTCATACCACTGTGGATAAACGTGCCCTTTCACAAAGGCCAAACAGCTGGAGACGAGAGTTTCTGCACATGTGTATCCACTCTGTGAGGTGCTCCACCAGCGGCCTGTCAGCTTCTTCCCCGCAGCTGCCCTCACAGCCTGCGCACACCACCTCACATCCCTTCTTTATGGGAGGTTATGAAACCACCACACCGTCTGTGCACCAGTGTGCACAAGCAGGATAGAATTATTGAGCTAGATGTAAACCAGAAAGTCCTTTCAATAAGGGAAAACGATGAAGATGTACTCTTTTCACATCGCGTGTACTTGTTTATACAAAACTGCAGCACGTACATTTTTGGATGATCAACTAAACTGTGGATTTACCATAGATGTTTAAAAAATAAAAAAAGAGAAACACATTCTGAAAATTTTAAAGTCATCACAAATCAATGAAAATACCACCTGAACAGCCATCTTATATCTAGGACCACACAATAAGGAGAAGACAAAATACTATGTACACCATAAAATAAAAACAGTATTCACCATCAAAACTGCAGAGAAAGCCAAGGACCAGTGCTTCATGTCTATAATCCTAGCTACTCTGGAGGCTGAGATCTGAGAACTGCAGTTCAAAGCCAGGCCAGGCAAGAAAGCAAGAAGTAGAGCTGTGGCTCAAGTGGTACAGGGCCAACCTTGGGCAAAAGAGCTCAGAGACAGTGCCCAGCCCGAGTTCAAGCCCAGGAGCAGCGCGCGCGCGCGCACACACACGCACGCGCGCGCGCACACACACACACACACACACACGCCCTGCTGTAGCCAGCAAACTATTATCTTATGGAAATTTGAACACACAATGTTGTAAGTTTAAATCGAGTAAAATAATTCTAGCAACCAAACTGCCAGACTCCTGACAAAAAATATAGTTGTTAAGTCTGGAAAACAGGTTTCCCAACAGAGTATTTAATACTCTGCAACAAAACAAGGAATATTTCATGGTTTGAAGAAAGGTTAATTTCTTAGCTCTGAAAGTAATATAGACTCTGAACTTAAAAAAATAAATAAAACTACCGCCCAATAGTGGCTCACACTTGTAATCCTCGCTACTCAGGAGGCTGAGCTGTAAGGGTTGCAGTTTGAAGCCAGCCCAGCCAATAAAGTCCTGAGACTCTAATCTCCAATTAACCACCAGAAAACAGAAGTGGAGCTGTGGCTCAAAGTAGTAGAGCACTAGCCTACCTTGAGCAAAAAGCTCAGGGAAAGCCGGGCGCCAGTGCCTCATGCCTGTCATCCTAGCTACAGAGGAGGCTGAGATCTGAGCATCACAGTTCAAAGCCAGCCCGGGCAGTAAAGTCCGTGAGACTCTTATCTCCAATAAACCACTAGTAAACCAAAGTGGTACTGTGGCTCAAGCGGTAGAGCACTCGCCTTGAGCTAAAGAGCACAGGGACAGCGCCCAAGCCCAGAGGTTCAAGCCCCACTACCGACAAAAAAAAAAACTCAGGGAGGGGCTGGGAAGGTGGCTCAGTGGTAGAGCACTTGCCTTGCATGCATGAGGCCCTGGGTTCGATTCCTCAGCACCACATAAGCAAAAAAAAAAAGAAAAAAGCCAGAAGTGGCGCTGTGGCTCAAGTGGTAGAGCGCTAGCCTTTAGCTGAAGAGCTGAGGGACAGCACCCAGGCCCAGAGTTCAGACCCCACGACCAGACCCAAAAAAAAAAAAAAGCTCAGAGATAGCGTCCAGGCCATAAATTCAAGCCCCATGAACAACAAAAAAATATATACTATGTAATATACACATACTACATTTTATTCCTTTTCCTAAAACCAATTTGAATATAAAATTTAAGTTCCTAAATACTAAAAATATCTAACCACTAAGTCCGTTTTATATCATGTATTGATTAGCTTTGTAGTAATTCTAATTTATAGTTTCTGAAGACTTCCATCCTCCGCTCATCTGATCAAAACTTACAGAAACATAGACACTGGAATATGTACAATTAAATAGAAGAGTAAAAAATTACTTTACATTTTCACATGTAACATATATCATAAAATATACATACTTGTTCCATTCATGTAAGAGAGCAGAAATTTACTTACTTTTTGAGACTAAACATCAAAATGTAGAAACGACTTCTTCTTTAGCAAGAAAACCCACCAAGCAACATAGGCTACAACCAAAATTTGCAAAGCAATGATTTTCTTAGGTTTTTTTTGGTCAGTCATGGGGCTTGAACTCTGGGCCTGGACGCTGTCCCTCAGCTCTTCAGCTCAAGGCTGATGTCCTACCACTTGCGCCACAGCGCCACTTCCGGTTTTCTGGTGGTTCATTGGAAATAAGAGTCTCACAGACTTTTCTGCCCAGGCTGGCTTTGAACCTCCATCCTCAGATCTCAGCCTTCTGAGTAGGTAGGATTACAGGTGTGAGCCACCGGTGCCCGGCTCTTAGCTCTTTATTCATAAAGCTGCATCTTTGCATCATATAAAATTATTGAAGCTCTAAACGTCTACATTATTCATAATTCTTGTTAAATCTTATATCTCTAAGAACATCTGAGTATCTTATAATATGTAAAAATTTTTCCTCAGAGGAAATGTAAGGAATGCTAACGAGCTGCGGGGTGAACACACTTACCTGTGTGCTTCCTTCTGTGTATTTATTCTCTATGTGACACCCCACCGTATCATTTATAAAATTGAACTCACCTCTGCTGGATGCTGAATTATGTACAGGTGAGTGGAGATGCTGAGAGGATGTGCTGGGAGAAATGGACACAAACACACCTTAAGAGGCCGGCTGAAGAGTAAGAAAAAGAAGAAACTTGTAAGCTGTAAAATACAATGGCAAAACAACATCCATATATGGCCCAAGATGGTCAACTCAAACTCAGTACTTACTACCTTCACTCACTGGCTGGTGTTCCAGCAACTGACCACACCTCCAATGCCCAAAACACTAGCCTGGCACTTGAACATAATTCAACTTCATTAAAGAAGTTTGACAAATGAATTCTTTCAAAATGAAACACCAAGAAGAAATGTCATCAATCACACTTCAGACATAAAAATGTAGGAAGCTGCCTTCCTAGTGTGGCCTTTGTAGGATTCCACAGTGGCCTGCGCGGCCAGAGCCAAAGGTGCACAAGGTGCCGGGCAGCTCATCAACCTCACCTTCCGATATTTACAAAGTAGACCTGGAATTCAGATGCAGCTCTGGGCTTGTAGTCAGATCTGTCTCGAAATAAAGAGCTCGTATCAATAAGAAGCTCGGTGGGCTGGGTAAGTAACTCTCAATAAGAAGCTCGGTGGGCTGGGTAAGTAACTCTCAATAAGAAGCTCGGTGGGCTGGGTAAGTAACTCTCAATAAGAAGCTCGGTGGGCTGGGTTAAGTAACTCTGTGACGGAGCACTTGTTTAGTCTGCACAAGGCCTGGGTTCAATCTCCAATACAGAAAGAAAAGAATGAAAGAGAGGGAGGGAAGAAAGGGAGGGAAAAGAGGCAGGGAGAGGGATTAAAAAAAGAAGGGAAGAAAAAAAAAGGAAGAGGGAGAAGGAGAAAAAGAAATCTGGCAATTCCCCTATATCATTAGAAGTTGCAGAGATGTTAGAATGTAATTGCCACCTAAAGTAGTCTAACTAAATTCAGCCATCGGTTAAGACAAAGAGTTTATCATCTGTGTGAAGAAGCGGAAACAGTGGCCACTACTTACATTTGCCCAGAACTATATCCACAATATGCACTACTCACTTGTTTCCCCCTTTGGAATTTTTTAACTTTGTGGGGTTTTTTGTTGTTGTTTTTCTGGTCCTGGGGCTTGAACAGCATGTGGGTGCTGTCCCTGAGCTTCTTTTGCTCAAGGTGCGCTCTACCACTGGAGCCACAGCGCCACTTCCAGTTCTTTTGAGTAGTTTACTGGGGATAACTGTCTCTGACTTGGAACTATATCCTTAGATCTCAGCCTCCTGAGTAGCTAGGCCGTACAGGTGTGAGCCACGTAGGCCTAGAGACTTTATGGCTTTATCTTGCTTTTTCATAGTTTCTATTTGTTTGTTTATTTGAGACAGAGTCTCACTAGGTAGTCCAGACTGGGCTTTAAACTCTACCTGCTCACCTCCCAAGGTATGCATTGCCATGCCTGGCTTTTTTTACTATGGTACACAGCACAGGATTAAGACTAAATTTTAGAAACACACTTCATTTTCTTGTCCTTAAAGGAGTCCCAAATCCCTTTCTCCATTTACTTCACTGCACTGTTCCCGCCTCCCCCACAATCTTTCCAATATGCTTTCAAAAGTAACATAAACTCAGTAAAGAGAAACATCAATTCCTAGCAGTGCTTCCTCAACTCTTCTCTTCCAGCTGCAAAGTTAAGGAGCCACCAAGCGAATGAGGATTGAACACAAGCAGGTGGAAGTTTCTGAAGAGAGAGACCTCACACACAACAGTCCTTAAAACTGCTCATCTCAAGACAAGCAGACATCGTCTGGCAAAAGGAAAAGGAAAGCAAGCTATGGATTAAAAAGTGTAAAGAAATGACTGCCCTGCGTCTCAAGAACTTCCGTATGCCAAGTAAAAATAAAGACAGTCACACTGATCGTTTATATAGCTCATTATTATGTGTTGTAGCAAAACAGAAAACCTAGAGTACCTCTGCCTCTTAAGAGTACCTGGCCTTGATATGCTGCAAAAAGCACAACTTAAAATCACTGACCACCTTACGTATTAAATGAAAATATACGAGTAAAAGTACTTTGCAACTTGTGAATTCTCTTTAGATAACAAATTTTAAACAAGATTTCTTGAATATATTATCTACACCCATAAGGACCAGAACTGTGAATTATTAATTTAGGGCAAATAAACTTACAGAATTAATGTGCTTTGATGTTCTTGGAAGAAACTTCTATCAGAGGATTATAATATCATATTTTTCTTGGGGAAAATAAACCAGACATTTAGAAAGTTCTACAAATTCTAATGGAGACTTGAGATTAAAGAAAACTTCCCTCATTGTCATCTATGCTCAACTTTGAACATATGACCAGCCTGCACAGTGATTTAGATCACTTAGTTTTGCACGGGTAGGAGTGAAGTGCTTCAAAGAAGAAACATTCTCTTTAAATAGGAAAGAACAACTTAAAATCTTTCTCTTAAGAATATATTCTTGAAATGCAAAAAAAAGGTCATTTTCAGAATCCTTAAGTTTTCACTCTAAAAAATACCCAATAATTGATTGATTTCAAGTTTACAGAAAGTTTGTGTGATAATATTAAATGTTGCCACCAGTTCAACAGTTACAACGGTTCCAAACTGACTGTCCTGAGAAGAACCATTTTTCACACCTCCCTACAACACTGGTTATCACTCAGACCAGCCACAAGGGTATTCGTGTGACCCCGGATGGAGACACCAGCACTTGTGCAAGGCTGGCACATGCACTGCGCTGACCACACATGGGCTAAGCAGAATGACTGCAAGCTGTGCAGACCTGTAGACCATGCTGTCTACACACACAGCCAGAACTCAGCTGAGAAGCCACTAGCTCCCCAAACATCTCCCACTCTCAACAGCAGAAACCTGAATTTTTGTAGAGTAGTTTTGATTCTTAGCTTTTTGCCACTAATTTAAAGGCTGGTATGAAACATTCATAATTGGGCAGAATGACTCACACCTGTAACCCTAACTACTCAGAAGGCTGAGATCTGAAAGCTCAGTTCAAAGCCAGTCCAGACAGAGAAGTTCATGAGACTCATCTCCAATTAACTACCAAAAAAGCCAGAAGTAGAACTGGTATTCAAGTGCTAGTGATAGACTTGAGCAGAAAAGCTCAAGGACAATACTGAGGCCCTGAGTTCAAGCCCCAGGACCAGCACAAAAAAAGGAAGGAAGGAAGGAAGGAAGGGAGGGGGGGAGGGGAGGAGGGGGGAGAGGGAGGGGGGAGGGAGGAAATTGATTTATGGGCTACAATAAAAGTCAAAAAAAAAAAAAAACTAACCAATATCAACAACTCTAGAAATGCACTGCAATAAAAATAAATATAGAATATCAAGTACCTGGGCCTGGGCCTGAGAAGTCAAATTGAGTTTGCATTTCCTGAATAAACCTAATTCTAAAACTCTGTAGGCAGTAGCAATTACACTAATGTGTTCAAGAAAATGTTCGAGTAAATGGCCAAATAATTGTAACTTACTGATCTCACAAATCTAAGAATGCGTTTTAAAAACTATAAGCTCAAAAAACAACCTGTAGCTGGGAAGGTGGCTCAGTGGTAGAGCACTTGCCTTGCATGCCTGAGGCCCTGGGTTCGATTCCTCAGCACCACATAAGCAAAAAGAAAAAAAAGCCGGAAGTGGTGCTGTAGCTCAAGTGGTAGAGCACTAGCCTTGAGCTGAAGAGCTGAGGGACAGCGCCCAGGCCCAGAGTTCAGGCCCCACGACCGGACCCAAAAAAAAAAAAAAAAAAAGCCTGTAAGCACAAATGTAAAGTTACCAGCAAATATAAAATTCAGCAGCTGAATGAAATAAATTATAAAAAGCCACAAAATACTGTATGTTAGGTAGAACTGTATGCTACCAAGTTAAAACAAGATACGTACCATACCAAGGAGGAGGCTACCGTTATTTTTTTAATATAAGTATTTGTTAAATAGGGTGTGAATTACTTTTTTTGTTGGTTGTGGGATCTGAACTCTGGGCCTGGGCGCTGTCCCTCAGCTCTTCAGCTCAAGGCTAGCGCTCTACCACTTGAGCCACAGCGCCACTTCCGGCTTTTTCTTTTTGCTTATGTGGTGTTGAGGAATCGAACCCAGGGCCTCAGGCATGCGAGGCAAGCGCTCTACCACTGAGCCACCTTCCCAGCCCCTGAATTGCTTTTTAAAAAGCTATATACAGTCTTTTTATTTTCTTTTATTCAGTCATGGGGCTTGAACTCTGGGCCTGGGCGCCATCCCTGAGCTTCACTGTTCGAGGCCAGCGCTCTACCACCTGAGCCACAGCGCCACTTCCGGCTTTCTGGTGGTTCATTGGAGATAGGAGTCTCACGGGGACTTTCCTGCCCGGGCTGGCTTTGAACCGCGATCCTCAGATCTCAGCCTCCTGAGGAGCTGGGCTGACAGGCGTGAGCCGCCGGCGCCCGGCTGGGGTTTGGTTTCTTGAGGGTCTCGCGTGCGCCCCCACCCCGCCGCTCCCCCCGCTCCCCCGTCCCCCCCCCCCCGCCGCCCGCCCCCCCGCCGTCCCCCCCCCCCCGCCGCGCAGGCGCAGGTGAGCGGCTCCGTGAGGGGCCGCCGCGTCCCGCCGTCCGCCCCCCCCCGCCGCGCAGGCGCAGGTGAGCGGCTCCGTGAGGGGCCGCCGCGTCCCGCCGCCCGCCCGCGCTCACCCGCAGCGGCCGCACTCCGGCCTCCGCTCCGCGGGCTCCGCCGGCAGCGCCCACAGCCCGGCCGCGCCGGCGCAGGCGCCCGCCGCCTCCGCGTCCTGAGGAGCCGCCGTCCGCTCGGCCCCGGGAGGCCGCGCGCCGGGGCGCGGCGGCTCCATGGCCCGGCAGGGAGGCTCCGCGACCGCCGGGGGGCGCCAGCGCCGAGCGACCCGCCGCCCGCGCCGCGCGCACGCCACGCACGCCACGCGCGCCACGCGCGGGAGGGGCGGGGCCTCGGCCCGGCACCGCCCACCGCGGAGCGGACCCGGTCGAGGCCCGCCGGGGCCGGAAGTCCGGACCCGCGGAGGGCCGCGGGCGGGGCCTCAGCCGGAAGTCCGGTCGCGGCGTCCCCGCCGCCGCCGCGCTGGCCGCGGTTTCCCTCGCGCGCGAGTTGCGGAGAGCGCCGTGGGTGTGCCTTGCACGAACGCTCCCGCCCGGGAGGGTCACAGTCAGGCCCGAGCGCTCGCTCTGAGCTCCCAGCGGCGGCCGCCGGGGTCCGCTGCCACCGGAAGTGGGCGGGAACGGCCTGCGCCCGCCCCGCGGACCGGCCGAGGGGGAGGTCGTCGGGAGGACCGGCTCGGGGGTCGGGGGGAAGCCGGGACCCCCAGCCGGACCCCCCCAGCCAGACACCCCCAGCCGGGCACACCCAGCCGGACACCCCCAGCCGGACACCCCAGCCGGACACCCCCAGCCGGACACCCCAGCCGGACGCCCCAGCTGGACACCCCCACCCGGACGCCCCAGCCGGACACCCCCAGGCAGACCCCCCAGCCGGACACCCCCAACCGGACACCCCCCAGCCGGACACCCCCAGCCGGACACCCCCTCCCCCAGCCGGACACCCCCCAGCCAGACCCCTCCCCCAGCCGGACACCCCAGCTGGACACCCCAGCCGGACACCCCCAGCCGGACACCCCCTCCAGCCAGACCCCTCAGCTGGACCCCCCAGCCGGGCCCCCCCCAGCCGGACACCCCCCAGCCGGGCCCCCCCCAGCCGGACACCCCCCAGCCGGACACCCCAGCCGGACACCCCCCAGCCGGGCCCCCCCCAGCCGGACACCCCCCAGCCGGGCCCCCCCCAGCCGGACACCCCCCAGCCGGGCCCGGGAGCTGCCCGGACGTTAGACTGGCGGGGAAGCGAGGGAGGCGCTGGGCCCGGCCTGTGCCGAGGCCCCGAGGGCGATCGCTGGGAAGAACAGAGGGGGAACCCCGGAACCCCCCGGGCAGGGCGGCCCCGAGGTCACGGGCCGGAGCTCACCCCCGCGCCGGTCTCTCCGCAGGTGCCACGTTCACCCCGGGAGACCCGGCCCTCCGCGGAGAGACCGCCCGGTGCCGGGTCGCGGCGCCCAGCCTGCCGGCAGGCGGGAGAGGCCCGAAGTCTGCGGGGAGGATCGGGGAAGAAATGGAGTGAGGCGGGTCAGACCTTGGAAGCTCGCTCTGAAGTGAGCCCGGCCGCAGCCCGGGAGCCCGCCAGCCCGGGGGCCCGCCAGCACGCCCTGCAGGCCCGGGAGCCCGCAGCCCGGGGGCCGCCAGCACGCCCTGCAGGCTCGGTAGCCCGGGAACCCGCCAGCACGCCCTGCAGGCCCGGGAGCACGCCAGCCCGGGGGCCCGCCAGCACGCCCTGCAGGCCCGGGAGCCCGGGGGCCGCCAGCACGCCCTGCAGGCCCGGGAGCACGCCAGCCCGGGGGCCCGCCAGCACGCCCTGCAGGCCCGGGAGCACGCCAGCCCGGGGGCCCGCCAGCACGCCCTGCAGGCCCGGGAGCCCGCCAGCACGCCCTGCAGGCCCGGGAGCCCGCCAGCACGCCCTGCAGGCCCGGGAGCCCGCCAGCACGCCCTGCAGGCCCGGGAGCCCGCCAGCACGCCCTGCAGGCCCGGGAGCCCGCCAGCACGCCCTGCAGGCCCGGGAGCCCGCCAGCACGCCCTGCAGGCCCGGGAGCCCGCCAGCACGCCCTGCAGGCCCGGGAGCCCGCCAGCACGCCCTGCAGGCCCGGGAGCCCGCCAGCACGCCCTGCAGGCCCGGGAGCCCGCCAGCACGCCCTGCAGGCCCGGGAGCCCGCCAGCACGCCCTGCAGGCCCGGGAGCCCGCCAGCACGCCCTGCAGGCCCGGGAGCCCGGGAACCCGCCAGCATGCCCTGCAGGCCCGGCAGCCGGCCGTGGTCGGAGCCGCCGGCAGGCCCGGCGGCCGGCCGTGGTCGGAGCCGTGGTCGGAGCCGCCGGCAGGCCCGGTAGCCGGCCGTGGTCGGAGCCGCCGGCAGGCCCGGTGGCCGGCCGTGGTCGGGCCCGCCGGCAGGCCCGGCGGCCGGCCGCGGCGGGTTGTTGCGGACGCTGTGACTCGCGGGTACAGAACACAGTGCTCGTCTTTGGTCCTCCCTACTGCTCGGCCGAGTGTCAGGCCGCCCGGCCTCAGGGCTCCTCGGCCCCACACAACACGATGGGGCGGCGGGGCCAGCCATGCTTAATATCGGGTAATTTCATGACCAAGTTACATCCCGAACTGCCCTCCCTTCACCAGTCCATTCAACACTGGATGATTCACCCGGTCTGCCTTCAACACGGCTCCTGCCGCAGCCACTGGGTGACCCAGAGATGCCCGCACAGACTCTCCAAACAGTGCCTGCGCTTCAGCTTCTCGCCAGCCTCACTCGGTTTTCAAGTTCCCAAACAGCTGATGGTTATGCTGCACAGGCAACCGAAATATTTTTAAATTTCTTGCGGAAGGAAGTTTTAAAAATCACAAAATTGCAAATGCAGATGTGGCTCTTACCCAAAAAAGAGGAAGTTCAAGAACAAGCTAAGTATTCAAATACTGTTCAAATAGCAGAAGCCGGAATGCATGAGTGCTCCGGGGTGGGAGTCACTTGTGGGAAATTTCACATTTTATGTTCTAGACACACATTCTACACAATGACTCTATTCATTGGAAATGCTACTATGTGGCCATATGGTGGATGATTTATTTTATTTTAGAAGAGCTGTGGGTGAGTTTAAGAATAGCCCAGAGAATAACAAGCTGAAATGTTTTTCTTCTGAGTACCATGTTTCTTTTCTAAATATATGTTTTTAACTTTTTTTTTCTTTTTTGGTACTGAGGTTCAAACCCAGGGGGTTGCACTTGCTAGGCAAGTGCTTCACCATGGAGCTACATCCCAGCCCAAAGTACAGTTTTACGTTTAAAACACACACACAAAAAAAAACATGTGCCTCACATCAGGTCACACCTGTAATCCTAGAGACTGAGATCTGAGGATCGTGGTTTGAAGCCAGCCTGGGCAGCAAAGTCTGTGAGACTTAATCTCCAGTTAACCACCAGAAAACTGGACATGGCACTGTGGCTCAAGTGGTAGAGTGCTAGCCTTGAACAAAAAAAATCGCAGGGACAGTGCCCAGGCCCTGAGCTGAAGCCCCACATCTAACAACAACAAAATCATTCATTCTTGAACTCAAATAATAGCTTTTGAATACAAGTCACCGAATTACAACTTAATATGATAACATATTAGCAGATAGTAATTAACTTTGACTTTTAAGTATACAGTTAAAGTCTCAACCAATTTGTTTAAAAGTCATTCCTACAGAGCTGGGAAGGTGGCTCAGTGGTACAGTGCTTGCCTCGCATGCACCAGGCCCTGGGTTCCAGTCCTCAGCATCACATAAGCAGAAAACACCGGAAGTGGTGCTGTAGCTCAAGTGGTAGAGTGCTATCCTTGAGCTCAAGAGCTGAAGGACAGCGCCCAGGCCAAGAGTTCAGGCCCCACAACCGACACACAAACACACACAAACACATACATTCCTACAAAAAAAAAAAAATACAGTAGCCAACAACTACTATGTAAAACAAGCTGATAGTCGAAATACTTTTCTTTTTTTCTTGCCAGTTCTGAGGCTTGTACTCAAGGCCTGGGCACTGTCCCTGAGATTTTTGCTCAAGGCTAGTGCTCTACTTCTTTTGCTCAAGGCTAGCACTCTACCAGTGAGCCACAGTGTCACTGCTTTTTCTGTGTATGTGGTACTGAGGACTCGAACCTAGGGCCTTGTGTATGCTAGGCAAGCACTCTACCACTGAGCTACATTCCCAGCCCAAGTTAATACTTTGTATGTATTCAGTCAAACTAGTATTATTCTAACACAATATAATCCATGATGAATGTAAGAAATCCAAAATAGCCTATAACACTCAAAAGTTTAGAAATGAGTTTCAGTATTAGTGTTTGATATTAATATTTCAAAATTAGTATTTGATATCTGAAAGTTCCTAATGTGTAAAAAACTAAGCCATGTGACATATCCTGAGGGTCTGAAGCAAGAAGCTGGTTTTCTGTTTGAGCCCCCAATTATAATACTTGCTAGCTAAAATTCAAATTTTTCAAGTTTTTCCAACAACAAAAAAAAAAAAAAACAATTTTTCAAGCCAAAAAAATCACGATGAAGAGCCAAAAGTCAGCCCCGCTCTGAAGTCCTGGCCCTTCCAGCCCAACGCCGGCCGCCTCCACCTTCCTGCCTCCTCCCACCCCAGTTCCCTTTCCAAAGATGGCAGCTCTGCGTCCTCTGCTGGGCTACCAGCTTTGGAAACAGACCGTGGTTCAAAAGTGCTCTTATGTTTCTCAACCTTTCTGCAATAACCAGTTAAAATCAGCTTCCACGGAGGAATTTAAAGATCACGAGTTCCATGTGCCAGTCAACCTCCCAGTCCAACCGCGGTCTGACTCCCAGGGCAGGTTCCATCTGTCTCCCTCTTCCTCTGATTGGGCGTTGAGGGGGACCCAAGCCTTTGAACTGCAGGCCTCTCTCCTCACACATGGTGAGTGTTCTCCCTGGTGGTATTTGGTTTGGCACACTCAAGGTTCAGAGTGCTTCACCTTCATTTGAACGCACACAGGCCGGCCCTCCTCAACCTGTGTGTCCTACCCATTTGCTTGTCTGCCTGAACTTGAAGTCACTTGAGCTAGACTCTCAGGGAGAGGGTCCCTCCCTCCACCCTCCAGCAGAATCTCTCCTTTCCACAGAACATCTAAAGCTCTTCTTGGCTTTCTGACCCCATTGGGCCTTAGTGAACTCCTTGTGTGAAATGACATCCCCTCAGACCTTGAGGAAGAGAGGTGGAGAGGCCGCACAGCTCATGGCTACCCTAGAATTGCTGGCTCCCCGCCAGATCACAGCTTCTCTCTGAGGAAATCTGAAAAGAAGAAATTGGCCAGAAGAGGGAAGCAAAGAACCCAGATCTCCCTCACCATGCCAAGCCTGCCTGCTGATGCCAGTGTTAACCGGACGTCTTGGTGCGTTTGAAATACCGCCACCAAGTGCAGATGTGAATCACCCAGCCTCCCCATGGGTAGTGGGTCCTGGGCCCCTTCAGAAGGAACTCCAAGCCCCATGCCCACTAAGAATTCATTCCTGTGTCCTGGCAGCATGTCAAGACTCTGCAGACCTTAGCAATTCATTTCCTGCTCCCCGCATAGGAAATGGTAGGCACAGACTTCCCCTTTCTGCTTCCTTTCCATGTGCATCCACCCTATAATGTATCTTATTAATAAAACCAGTGTTAATATTGAAGTTATTTTTTATGATAAAATAGACTTAAATGATAAAATATAGCTATGAGGAAGTAAAGTTTTTCCTTGATAACTATGAACTGTATCTCCTTGTCTGCAGGTAGCTTATTTTGTTAATGTCACCTCAACTTTGAACCTGTGTGTGGGTAATTTTTACAAGACCATTTCTTGGCAGTTGCGACCAGTGGAGCAGATGGGAAATGAAGGGACACTTAGTTTCTTTAGACAAAGATTTAAGAACAAAGATTTAAGTTCTTTGGGGGTAAATACTTAAGGATATAAAAAGATAAATCAACCAGGCACTAGTGGCTCAAGGCCTATAATCCTATAAACTCAGGAGGCTGAGATCTGAGGATCTCAGCTCCAAGGCTGTTGGAGCAGACAGATCGACTCTCTTCTCTCCAACTAACCGAAATAAGCCAAAACTAGAGGCATGGCTCAAGTGGTAGGGCACCATCCAGGAGCCAAAAAAAAAAAAAGCCAAGTGAGAACTCCAGGCCCAGATTTCAAGTAGCAGTAGCTGGGGTTACAGACCTGAACCATTCACTTAAAACTGCTTTGCTTTGCTTTGCATTACACTGCACAAGAACATACTATATTTTGTTATTTTATCTTAATGTAGTTGAACCTTCTTTGAAGGGCTTATACATCATTTCTTTACAATTTATCCCCAAGTACCTTGCAGATGTTCTTGATGCTGTGAATGGATTCTATGAATCTTTAATATCACTGTTACTGGCATTCTCTCCCTGTTCAGGCAATACATTATAGATGAACAAGTACGACTTTTAGAGTCAAATGAACCCAGGTACTCTCCTTACTAGCAATGTAATCTTAGGCTGTTTCGATCTCTGAAGGTCAGGATTCTCATGAACACAAAAAGGAGCCATAATGCCTTAGCTATAGCCTTCCTGTCAAAATGTTTTCAAAATGTTGTTTCTCAGAGAGAGACATCAGTCACAAAGCGAGCATTCACTGAGAGAGAATGAGATGTGTGTGTGAGCACAGGTGAGCGTGTATGCATACCCAGTAGGAAGTTCCCTTATTACCAGAGCAGCGGAATGAGACTCAGTCTAAAAGGAAATATCAGTGTTAGCAATGCTCCACCAAGTTAGGAAAAAACATTACTGGTCCCTTGGGTAGGTGATAAAACTCACACCAACACTTGCACAGGAAAATTGTAGGCTGTGTGTTGAACATTGAATCATTTAAAGAGCTAGAGCCTCAGAACATGGGGAATACCTCAGAGAGTCATGAACCTGCTTGCTCATTTAGACAGAATAAGCTACATATGGATTTTAGGTTTATTGACTTTTCCTACTACTACAATAAAACACAGGAAGCGTTCTTAAATAAAGTAACTACTCTGTGCTGTTTCTCAGTAGGGCAGATGTCACCAGAAATGAGTGTACAAAATAAGAAAGAGAAAGTAACGGTGGCTGGTGAAGGCTCTAATTCTGCATTTTGTTTCTTCCACACACACAAACACACCTGGAGGGAGCCTCAAGGCTTAGCCATGCAGCACGAACACTTCTCAAATGCACGGCATCTGGAAAGCCAGCTTCTACTCAACGCCTGCTCTCAGAAAACTCTCTTCCCGAGATCTCAGACACCACTCACTAAGAGTAAGAGAAGAGCGTTCGATCATCTTGGCCTGGACTCACCGTGAGGAACACATTTGGTGTCATGATCAGGTGCACACACGTGCAAACACTCATTTGGGAACGCATAAGGAGCTCTGTGTAAACGCGGGCCAGCTCACGTCACTCAACTCCCAACACCACCCAGTGCCTGCCCAGCTCACTGGGGAGAGAAACCCGGCCTCCCCTGCTCTGGAAGCCCTTACGCCACCCGGCCCCATCCCCGGCTCCCCCTCCTCTGCAGTGCCTCCCTTCCCTCCCTACAGTCTTGTTGGCCCTGATTTTCTTTTTCTTTTTCTTTTTTTTTGTCAGTCATGTGGCTTGAACTATGGGCCTGGGCACTATCCCTCAGCTCTTCAGCTCAAGGCGAGCGCTCTACCACTTGAGCCACAGCGCCACTTCCAGTTTTCTGGTGGTTTATTGGAGATAGGAGTCTCATGGACTTTACTGCCCCGGCTGGCTTTGAACCGCAATCCTCAGATCTCAGCCTCCTGAGTAGCTGGGCTGACAGGCGTGAGCCACCAGCGCCTGGCTCTGATTTTGTTTCTAACAGCCAGGATACTCCTGTGTTTTTTTCTGGACTATTATCCTCCAATAGCCACATAGCTATTCTTAGAGACATCAATTCTTTGAGGTCTCTAACCCAAAAATACCTTGCCATAGAACTCTTTGCCCTTTTCTAACACAATGTGTATTTTTCTGTATCATTTATATTTCTGCATTATTTATTTAATTGATCGGTCATGGGGCTTGAACTCTGGGCCTAGGCGCTGTCCCTCAGCTCTTCTGCTCAAGGTGAGCGCTCTACCACTTGAGCCACAGCGCCACTTCCGGTTTTCTAGTGGCTAATTGGAGACAAAAGTCACAGGGACTTTCCTGCTGTGCCTGGTTTTGAACCGTGATCCTTAGATCTCAGCCTCCTGAGTAGCTAGGATGACAGATATGAGCCACCAGCCCCTGGCATCATTTATATTTTTTGAATGGTTTATTTCCTCTGGAATGCACACTCCATGGACACAGATTTCCACCAGCTTATCCACTGCTAATGTGAACTGAAATAAAGCTCTCAGAAAAGAAGACTTAACCTTGCCATGTGGGACTTACTCTTTATTCTCCGTTATTTCTTCCACTAAAGTTGTGCTGTTCTTATAAGCCACTAGACTGATTTCATAATTCACTCACAAAACAAGATCCACAGATTGAATTATACTGACTTTTTTTGTGGTAACTTGCACACCTGTTTCCTTTGAGACTATGTGTGTGTGCATGTGTGTACCTTACTAGGGGTGCCATGAGAGACTGAGTTGTCCTTCTGCCATACTGACTGTCTTTCCCAGCGTCTGACATCTCAGTCAAGCAGAAGCTTCTGCAGATAGTGGAGACAGAACCCAGCCACTGGGAAACACCGAAGGAAGTTGAAACCAGGGTTCCAAAGAGACAGACAGACAGAGACCGAGCTATAGATTCACTTTTAACTTCCTAAGTTTCTTTACCAATTTTCTGTTAGGGTGAGATTCTCTTTTTTTCTTTTTTCTTTTTTTTTTTGTCGGTTGTGGGTCTTGAACGTGGGTGCTGTCCCTCAGCTCCTCAGCTTAAGGCTAGCACTCTACCCCTTGAGCCACAGCACCACTTTTGGCTTTTTCTGCTTATGTGGTGCTGAGGAATCGAACCCAGGACCTCTGCATGCAAGGCAAGCACTCTACCATTGAGCCACCTTCCCACCCCCCGAGATTCTCTTTTTAAGTAATGACATACAAGCCGCAGATGCACTGACTGAGCATCTGGACCCATCAGAGCCAACAAAAATGTTTCCGTAAATAAATAGCAAGCTTCTACATTTTCAGAGGTGCATTCTTAGACACATGAGGAACCAGCAGGGACCACGTTCACTTCCGCCCAGCTGTCTTCCTTCAGCTTTGACATTGCCCTGCCACCCAGAGAGAAACTCCTGCCTGAGCTGTGCCCGATGGGGAGAGGAGGACACAGCATGTGCAGGGAAGATGCTTCCAGGCAGATAGGACTCTCTGGCGTGATCTGCCCAGGGGGGCAACCTCTCTTCTCCGCAGGTTGAGCATTCCCGTCCTCACTAAGCCAAGGAGTCTCATCAGGAAGGAAGGATGGCTGGGGCCGAGGAGTTTCTGACTGCCTCTTTTATAATTCAAGGTTCACATGTCCAGTCTGACCCGTGACATTCGACAGTGGAGGCTGGAGACAGAAGTCCAAATGGAAAAGGTATTCCTAGGATTCTCTTACTTTGGTTTTGTTTGAAAACCCTCCCGCACATGGTTTACACCTGCTTTTGGTATCATACCTACATAAATTATGTTACACGTATGAATTCCCTCAGAAATGTCAGCTGTCCAGGAAACTATCAAACCTTAAACTTAAGCTTCAGTGCTTCCCATTTGCTTCTGTGACAACCTAATTTTGCCCTAATTTCTGTGTATTTTTCATGCCCCTAAAATCTGGATCTACCCTCTGTTTTCAGGAATGTTCTGGCTTGTTAGCTGATAAAGGTCCAGTTGGGAGTTTTGGAGACCCAGCCTGACAAGGAGCCCTGGCTCTCTTAACTTTTGATGATTGTGTTACAAATTGAGGAGATGCAGCTATGACATTTAAAGAAACTTTAACACGCCTGGATGTGGTGTGCATACCTAAATATATTTAAATATTTGATTCAGAAAATTTGTGAAGTTCTTGCCCTGACCTTGTCATGACTATAAATTCCATTATAATTGTAATATACTAAAGCTACAGAAATGATAGAAAACCTAATCCAACTCGCATTAATTTCACCATTACCCCTTGTAATTGTAGGCACACAAAAATAGTGACAAATTATCCAATAGTTTGGCTGGGAGATGAGGGTTTGCTACAATGATTAATTCCCCTCATTTCCAGAAGCAGGATACATAGTTCTTAAAGTTGTCAACCATTTCCAGCTGAGCTGGGAGCACTGTGTGGGGTAAAAATGTTTTTAGTTGTTGGAAAACCAGTCAATGAATAAACAAAACTATCATCAGGCATGTCCAAGCAATATTGGATCCAACTGATCAAAGCTCAACTTGAACCAAAAATGAGGTCATGTTGGGTTAGAAACTAATGTATAAAATAAAAATCAGTGTATGTTCTGATCTGAACCAATTATTGCATAAACAAATCAGGAAGAGGAGAGGAATCTCCCACGTAGAAAGATTCCAAATAACTTAGGTAGGCATTCCATCCGGAAGGCTGGAGACCAACTTGCCAGCCCCTGACAGGTCTGCCTTCCATCCAAATCCAATCTAAGAAGAAAGAAATCAAGGCTGGCAGGAACAGTGATCAACCAGGTGATAAATGTCAACCTGGCACACACAATTTGAGGAAAACAGCACTTAACCTTGAAAACAAATTCAGACAACTCAGAATTGGGACACATTTTACAAACAGATGGGTATTCCTCAAAAAAAAAGTCTACCCAAAGTGGGTTGGAGCACATGTAATAACTAAGTGTACTGGGGTATGTTTAAAGAAATCCTAGGACATAAACAAAGGATGTTAAGTAAAATCAAGATACCTGAATAAACCAGAGATCTGGTTAATAATATATCAATATTGATTCAACTATATTAGCCAATATATCATAGGAGAAACTAGAGATAGTGCCTATGGGATCTATACCATCTTCTCAATTTTTCTGTAAATCTGAAAGACAGAGTTGAGTTTCTAAAGCTGTCAGCAAAGAACCTTTGCGTTCACACCTCACATAATACTTCCTATCTAGTCAAAACAGGTTTGGAAGACTAATAGATGTTACCCTAGACAATTATGCTGCAGGCAGGTTTAATTCTATTTAGCCAAAGTGAAATAAGCGACTAATTAAATTAATTTAATTTATGGTTGGCCCTGGGTATTAGATTTTTTAAATTTAATTAGGAAAAAATTTTAAATTAAATCCAACACTAAATGTTTCTTTCAATTTCTTCTATTCAGTCGAATGATCAGAGCATACAGATGCTATGAAACATTAAACCATGTGCTGGTGGCTCACGCCTGTCATCCTAGCTACTCAGGAGGCTGAGATCTGAGGATCACAGTTCAAAGCCAGCTGGACAAGAAAGTCCATGTGACTCTTAATTAATTAGTTTAAAAAAAAAGTAGAGCTAGATCTCAAGTGGTAGACTGCTAGGCTTGAGGAGAAAAGCTCAGGGACAGTGCCTAGGACCTGAGTTCAAATCGCAGGACTGGCACAAAAATAAAAAAATAAAAATAAAAGAGGGCTAGTGTTGTAGCAAGGTAGTGGAGTGCTTGCCAATCATGCACAAAATCCTGGGTTCAATCCTGAGCACCACAAAAAGAAAAAGAGTAGAAAGAAAGGAAGGAGGGAGAGGAGGGAGGGAAGAGAGGGAAAGAGGAAGGAAGGAAGGAAGCGAAAGAAGGGAGGGAGGGAGAGAGGGAGAGAGGGAGGAAGAAGGGAGGGAGGGAGGAAGGGAGGGAGGGAAGAAGGAAGCAAGCAAAGAAGAGCTATTCCATTTGGAAGAATTTTTTTTATCCGATATAAGAATTGAAATTAATAAAATATAAATCTGAAGTTTTATAAAACTTTGTTGTATGTTCAAATAAGACTGTCTAAACTTGTCATTTTCTGGCAGCTTTTACCCATGCGTTCAAGCATTTCACGGGCACCTTAGGGTGCATTTATAATGACATTCGCTTAATGGGAGAAGCAGATGAGTCAGATGACATCCCAGGCTCCCTGTGAGTCAGCGGAAGAACCGTTCCACTGACTTGTTATCTATCAGCCCCAAAACAAGTGTCAGGAAAATTATTTAAGCAGAAACCTTTGAAATAGTAAAAAAAAAAATTAGTAAAATAAAATTAGCCATTTCCTACTAGTCTTCAACTTACTAGATTGTTTGAGACCAAACATGGGAGGACTTCAAATGCCTACTGACACTTCTAAAATGTGATCTGAAGACATAGTTCTTACCTTTAAAATACCAGTATTTATTGCGTTTATGGTCAGTTTAGGGATAGAGAGCAATAACCTAACCACTTATAGCTGAAGTCCTAGGCCAGGATCCTGTTTTTGCACCTGCGGAGGTCCAGAACCATGATTTGAGGCAACTCAGGCAAAAAAATTAAAAGGTTTGCATGATTCCATCTCAACTGACGGCCGGGCAGCGTAGCACATGCCTGTCATCTCCAGTGGCCAGGGCATTGCAGTCAAGCCCAGCCCGGGCATAAACTGAGACCCTGCCTCACATCCAACCAGTGCAGAAGAGCAAGAAGTGCTAGAGCAACTGCCTGGACTGTGTGTTCAACCGTGGTTCTTCAAACAGGAAGGAAGAAGGAGGGAGAGAGGACAGTTAATTCTTACTCCATGCCCTAAACTCTCAACTCTTAACTCAAGAATATCTGACCACTGGATCTTACGTCTTTCTGTAGTGCTGACGTTTCTCATGACACCACACACTAGAAATCAAGCACCCATATTTTTGTGCAACACTAAATTCTCCTAAAACTTGGTTCTCCGGGATATTTCAACATAATATGGACCCAGAAAAACTTACGAAGTACAGCACAGGATTGGGCTGACGAGAGACTGCCTACCAAGTAGCCCCTTTAAAGCGCTGTGGCTGTTTAAAATGAGTGGTAGGTAGAGAAATGCGGAAGGGAAAGCCGAGGGGCACCTGTGCTGCGTGCTGCGGGAAGCCTGCAGACTCCCACACCCTGTGGGTGGAACCCTGCAGGACAACAAGAAAGAATCAAGCAAACTGCAGATTCTAATCAAATTCCTGGTTGCCTGGCTACAGGTCGTGAAAAACACAAACACTTTTTATTTGTATCTATGCTAATGCTACATAAACTAATAAGACCCTGGAATCGTTTCCTAAGAGTACCTGTGGGTTTTGTTTCAAGTATAAACCTTGTTCCGTGCAGAAAATGGGAATTAACTCCAAGAAATAGCCAAAGGCTTCACTGGACAGATGTTGTAGCCCTTAATTACCTTTCCTTCTCCTTCTCACGATCTCATAGGCATTCCAGAGGGGACTCATGATTGGATGACCATGTGCTTTCCTCCAGTGGCGTCTAAGAGCGACTCTAAAAACCAAAGGAAACCCAGTTTCACCCAGTAACTGTTCCATCCCTGCTAATCAACTAATTCCTATGTTCTAAGATCCAGTAACATAAGGCAGATGATTGCGATCAGCATACTGTATTGAATAACATATTGCATCGAATAGGAAGTCATGTATCTTTTGGGTTTTAAACCATTTGGCTGCAACACTCTATTTTTCTTTTAATGGAAATGCGTCCTGGGGTTCCATGAATTGAAGTCAGAGCTTTGTACACGGCAAGTATATTCTGTACCGCTGTTAGGCCTCCCGACCAAAGAAAGGCAATTTAAAAAATTAACATATTTCACTTGCAATATTGTGAAGACCAACACCATATTCAATCGAGAAAGCCTTGTTCTTGAAACAACAAAGTATGTGCACACCTCTCTATCCTCTCGTGTGCAGTCAGAAAGAATGTGCTCATCACTTATTTTGTTGTTACTGTTTTTCTGTCAGTCCTGGAACTTGAACTCAGGGCCTGGGCACTGTTCCTGAGCTTTTTTTGCTCAAGGCTAGCACTCTACCACTTGAACCACAGCACCACTTGTGGCTTCTTTTTTTGGGGGGGGATGTAATTAATTGGAAATAACAATCTAATGGGCTTTTCTGCCTGGTTTGGCTTCAAACCAGAACCATGATCCTCAGATCTCAGGCTGTTGAATAGCTAGGATTTCAGGTAAGACTCACCAGCGCCTAGACAAGAGGGTATTTTTTTTTTTTGGGTCCAGTTGTGGGGTCTGAACTCTGGGCCTGGGCACTGTCCCTCAGCTCTTCAGCTCAAGGCTAGTGCTCTACCACTTGAGCCACAGCGCCACTTCCAGCTTTTTTTTTTCTGCTTATGTGGTGCTGAGGAATCGAACCCAGGGCTTTAAGCTTGCAAGGCGAGCACTCTACCACTGAGCCAATTTCCCAGCCCCAAGACGGTATTTTTTTTTTTTAAGCATAGAATGGTACTTCAAAAATCCACATCAACAAGCGTATTTCATTGTGTCATCATATATTACTTAATATACTCCTTAGGTCAAAATTAAAAAAAAAAAGATGCCATTCCAAAACTCCTAGGGATAAAAGGGTAAGTTAGAGAACAGAGGGATAATGATGTTCAGTTTCCTTCTTAAGTCTCAGACATTTCTACTGATCTCAGTGCTAACAGAAAAAAAGAAAGAAGGAAGGGAGGGAGGGAGGGAGGGAGGAAGGAAGGAAGGAAGGAAGGAAGGAAGGAGGGAAGGAAGGGGGAGGGAGGGGGGAAGGGAGGAGGAAGGAAGGAAGGAAGGAAGGAAGGAAGGAAGGAAGGAAGGAAGGAAGGAAGGAAGGAAGGAAGGAAGGAACTTGGAAAAATGAGGCTGAACATACTCTATAGGATGGGTAGGATACAGTCTATTCATTGTAGTCTATTATAATGGTTCATTGTAGCCTGTTATAATGATTCATTGTAACCTATTTTAATCCTGACATAAAAACAAAAATTTGCAACGGACTATATTGCTATTGCCGGTGGGAATTTAAATGACTAAATCCACTCATGGTAACAAAGAGGAAATCTTAGAATTGCTTCTCTTGAACAGTGGTATCTTTGAAACAGTTGTAGAACTGCAGGTAGCAGGGATTTACATAAGACATTGGAGAATTGACTGTCTTCCTAGGTCCGCTCCTCTGACCCTATTTCTAGCTGTTTGCTATCTCCCACTTGCTTTCCCTTCCTCCCTCCTTTCTTCTTTTCCTCATTTTTCCTCCCTTCATCCCTTTCTCCCTCCCTCTCTTCCAATTAAAACATCTAGGCAGTGGGAGTTCTAGAAGTTCTACATAAAAACCAAATAAACAGCAGATAGCTAATAAACGACAAGCTTCAAACTCAAAGCACTACAGACACCCAGAGGTATGGATGGCTGTACCCTCTCCCGGCTCCATTTTGGTGTAACACCCTTGACCCACTGCAGATGAAGGAGATACAGCTTGGATTAAGGTCTCTGGAAGGGGAAAGGAAATTCAATAAATGATGGGTTGCAAGTATCTTAATGGATAAATACAACTCTACTCCCTCTGGGGGAACTGATGACCTGTTTTGCTAAAATTGTTTGCTGGCTTATTAATACAAGTTTTAAAAGCATTTAACTCTTTGCATGATAGATGGCAGCGATTTAAGTACTTGAGGACAATTCATGATGTAAAACGCTAACTTCGAAATGTCTTTGAGGAAGACTGGAGAAACACTTCCTCTTTCCTCTTATTACATTTTGCTTGAGCTAATTCCAAAAGTAATTTTGATCTATTAAGACAATAATGAGCTCTAGGCAGAGTAAATTGGATAAGAGAAAATGCTAACTGAAATTTTACCAGAGTTAACCCAGAGAGAAGGTAACACGAGCTCCAATACACACACAAGGTACTGACATTCAAGAACATAACATTCTGTTTTTATTCTTAAAACTAGTTCCCAAACCCTCATACTTTCTCCATGTCTATTCTGATGCTAACTGGCTGTACCCTCTTGAAGCTGTTCCAAGCGTATTCCAATCAGGATTAGATTAGATACAGCCTACTTGGGATGGGATAAGGAATCTCCCCCAGCCAAATGGGCCTGAATCAGGAAACAGCAATAGTATACCCTGAGCTGTGAGGATCCTGCACATAGATTCTTCCACTGAGGAGCCTTGCAGACTTTTCTGTTTGTTTTTGTTTTGGTCGGTTGTGGGGCTTGAACTCTGGGTTTGAACTCTGCACTCTTCAGCTTAAGGTGAGTGCTCTACCACTTGAGCCATTGCACCATTTCTGGTTTTCTAGTGGTTCACTGGAGATAAGAGTCTCACGGACTTTCCTGCTCAGGCTGGCTTTGAACAGTGATCCTCAGATCTCAGCCCCCTGAGTAGCTAGGATGACAGGCTTAAGCCATCGGCGCCCAGCTTTCTTGTAGACTTTTCTATCTGGGCCATATTGGAACTGCCATCTTCCAAATCTCAGGCCATCACTTAAAGTAGAATGGCAGGCACATGTCACTTTGCCCAGCTACGGGTGGGAAAGGGATTTCAGATGCTTTTCTGATTGGCTGGCCTCTAGCTTTAATCTTCTCAGCCTCCCAAGCAGTTAGGATTATACTAGCCGTTGTGCTAATGGTAATTACCTTTATAACTTATTTCCAGTTAAGCCAAGAAGGCCATGGTGGTTCAAGCATGGAGACCCAGCCCTCAGTGTGGGCCTGGCCCTGAGTGCCATCCACCTCTTAGCCTCCTGTGGTGGGTAAGGCCGGGTAGACCTCTTATTTGCCCTTGGGAATGAACTTTTCTTTCATTGTGAGTTCTGGAATGGGTAGCTCATGTTGCTGTCTTCCCAGGTCTGTGACCTTGGGCAGTAGGTTCAAGGCCGTGTGCTTGCTCACTTATGAAATGTCTTATTAATGCCCGGGTGGAAGGAACACTATAAACACAAAATATTAACTGTCCTTATCTTCAGGACTATACACATAACAGGAGATATTTAACGAGGCACATAAAGCGGCACCGTTTTCCCAACCTTATTTACAAATACTTGTGAGGGTCTTCCTCTCCCACCAGAGCAAGGTGACCTGTTTAAAGTTGTGTAGGAGGGAAGAGGTGGGTGCCTGGCCTGGATTTGATTCTAACATGTTTGCCACTGACAGACAAGTAACAGTTGCAAAAGTGCTCAGGGTTCTCACTCACCAGGAACCAGACATCGAGCCATTCGCCAAAGGGCATGCTCCAGCTCTCATTAATTAATTAATCAATCTCATTAATTAATAGCAGTTATGGCCATTCACATTCTTATTGAGGAATGAGAAAAATGTACCCTCACAGAAGCTGAATTATGTCCCCCAAACTGTAGGCTTGTTATTTCCTCTTGCAGGTTTATTATGTGCCATGGGATCCCAAGATCCAAACTCTGACCTCTCTGACTCCAGAGACTTTCTAGGAATTCACTTCCGTCTAAACTCTATAGAATGGGAATGCACGTGTAAAATAGTCTCCTTATCTGAGATAAAATAAATAGCGGCAATGGGCCACGACCCTTGAACAAGGATGTATGGTTAGTTATTTGCTGAGCTCTCTAAGCCAGGAGTCAAAGAAAGAAAAGAAAAGAAAGCTTGTAGTGTGGATATCATGTTACTCTCACCGGTTGTCCATTGCTTATGTTCTGAAATGGCTATGTTTATACTGTTTATACGGCTGTTCTTGTTTGTGTGATTTATACACATATTACTTAGTAGCAACAATGTTAAGGGTATTGAATTGTTTCTACTGGTTTACTTCTCTCCATCTACTGTATTTACTAACAAGAATGCTACCTGACAATCATTAGTCTAGAGATGAGAGCGTGGACTGTGGTTTAGGTTATGAAAAGATATTTCAGGCACCGATGTTCAGCCATAGAGACACCTAGCTAATCAATGGATGTTTGTGTTCAAGTTGAAAGAAGTCAGGCCATCTCTAGAAATATTCTGAGTTTCAGAACACAACTGATTTTCCACTTGCATGAGATCTGGTTAGAACTAGGCCTATCTAACAAGAGTTCTTTCTCATCCAAAGTGCGGTTTCTAAAAACTTTCAGCAACTAGGTTATGGTGAGAGAAAGTGTATTAATAGAATTGATCCTGTCAAGGTAAAAAGTCAGAATTTTTTTTTTGAAAAGCCAGCATATTTCCAAATGAGGCATCCTATTGACTGCTAAAAGACTTAAAATGTGTATCAGATCACTTGTTTTCCTCTCAATGTCTCTATTTGAGGCAGGGACTAAGGTCCAGACATTTTCCACAATACAAATCCTCTCTTATTGTCATCTGCCACCAGCTCCAACCACACAGGGAGTCTGCAGGGCCTGTCCTGGCTGGTCTGTTCAGTGAACTTTGCTGGAGTTGCCTTCGCTTCTGCGGTTTGATTTGCCCGAGAAGCCCTGACATTCCCCTTGGTCCACTTTTACCTTTGGGTCTCCCGTTTCCTTCCCTCCAACTCACTTCGTTTTCTTCTTTACACCCAGCGAGGTTGTGTGGCTCTGCCAATGCTGGCGTTAGACAACAGATTCTTCAAACTCTACAAGTACAAAACTCTTCTTTGATGAGTGCCGCAGCGTTTCTGTTAGCATTTTGTCTGCACTCCTACTTTATTATTATTTTTTTCCTGGGGCTGAGTGTTGAGTTTATGCGTTGTATTCCCAGCTCCTGCACTCCTGATTTTATAAAAGTTTCATCCTTAAGAAACATTAGGCTACTTGGGCTGGGAAGGTGGCTTGGCAGTAGAGTGCTTGCCTTGCATGCATGAGTTCTGGGTTCGATTCCTCAGCACCACATAAGCAGAAAAAGCCAGAAGTGGTGCTTTGGCTCAAATGGTAGAGTGCTCACCTTGAGCTTAAGAGCTGAGAGACAGCGCCCAGGCCCAATGACCAACAAAAAAAAAACGAAAAGAGGGCTGGGAAGATGGCTCAGTGGTAGAGCGCTTGCCTTGCATGCCTGAGGCCCTGGGTTTGATTCCTCAGCACCACATAAGCAAAATGAAAAAAGCCAGAAGTGGCGCTGTGGCTCAAGTGGTAGAGCTCTAGTCTTGAGCTGAAGAGCTGAGGGACAGTACCCAGGCCCAGAGTTCAGGCCCCACAACTGGACCCCAAAAACAAACAAACAAACAAAAGAAAAGAAAAGAAAAAGAAATAGTAGGCAACTCCAAACTCATTAATTATTAACTATTTTTTAAAAGCCACTTCCCTGTACATGCTAAGGAGGCACTCTACAAATAGGCAAACACACACACACACACACACACACACACACACACACACACACACACACACACACACACAACTACCTCTCTTTATTATATATATACTTTTTTTTTTTGGGGGGGGGTCCGGTCGTGGGGCCTGAACTCTGGGCCTGGGCGCTGACCCTCAGCTCTTCAGCTCAAGGCTAGCGCTCTACCACTTGAGCCACAGCGCCACTTCCAGCGTTTTTTTTTTCTTTTTGCTTATGTGGTGCTGAGGAATTGAACCCAGGGCCTCATGCATGCAAGCCAAGTGCTCTACCACTGAGCCACCTTCCCAGCCCCTACATAGAGATTCTTAATTGGACCCCTCCTAAGGTCAAGAATCCTGTTTGTCTTCAGAGCACTTCAAATTCCCTGGCTAACCAGAACACATATTTACTATCTTGTAAATGTTAACACTGTTGTTGAACTTAAGAAGCTCTACTTAAGTTCTTCCATTTGGGCTTTTTTTTTTTTTTTCTGCTTGGGGGCCAGGTAGAGGAGAAAGGAGCAACAGGAAGGAGGAGGTGGAGGAGATTTATTTTCACAACTACATTCATGTTTTTGTTGGTGAAGGTTTGTTTGCTATCCAGGAGTGCTGATCACATCTCAAGTCTAAATCTTCAGGGTTTGTTTTTTCTTTTTTTGGGTCCGGTCGTGGGGCCTGAACTCTGGGCTTGGGCGCTGTCCCTCAACTATTCAGTTTGGGCGCTGTCCCTCAACTCTTCAGCTCAAGGCTAGCGCTCTACCACTTGAGCCACAGGGCCACTTCCGGTTTTTTACTTATGTGGTGCTAAGGAATCGAACCCAGGGCCTTGAGCATGCAAGGCAAGCGCTCTACCACTGAGCCACCTTCCCAGCCTGGTTTGTTTTTTTTCTTAAGCTTTGAGTTTAATTGAAGTCTGCTCAAGTTTGAGACCTCAAGTTTGAGGACTGCTCTTTTGTCAAGCTAAGAGAATTTCCTTCCTTCCTTCCCTCCTTCCCTTCCTCCCTTCCTTCCTTTCCTCCTTCCCTCCCTCCCTCCCTCCGTCCTCTTTCTTTCTTGCTTTTCTTTCTTTCTTTCTTTTTCTTCCTTCCTTCCTTCCTTTCTCTTTCTTCTCTTTCTTTTCCTTTCTCTTTCTCTCCCCTCTCAATCTCCCTCTCCCTCTCCCTCTCTCTCAAGATGGAGTCTTGCTATGTTACCCAGGCAAGTCTCAAATACATGGACTTAAATGATTCTTCTACCTTATATTCCTGAGTAGCTGAGACTTCAAGTGTGCTTATGTCCAGCTGTTATTTCTTGGTTTATTGTACTCTTTCCTGGGAACAATGTTGCAGGCATTTGCTTGCCTACCCAACAGCTATTTCCAATGCTTGCTTCTTTCTCTAGAAAGGTAAACACAGCACTTAGTCCCCAGCTCCCTGGAAGCCAGGAGCTCTCCGTGAGGGGCTAACCACTGAGAGAGAAGAGGAAGTTTCTTGGTAGCTTCCTAAAAAGATTTTTTTTTTTTCTGACTGATAAAAATAAAAGTAGAAAATGAGAATGTTACTATTTAGAAATATCCAAGGGTTCATAGCTTGGAACTGCCATGCTAATATGAATGTAACTTTTAGACTCAGTACTTTTACAATTCCATTTCTTACATTCACTACTTTAACACACACACATACACACGCATGCACACCAATCTTGCTGAGCACAGGTGGCTCACGCCTGTAATCTCAGCTATCAGGTGCCTAAGATTCTGAGGAACGTGGTTTAAAGCCAGCTTGTGTAGTAAAGTCCACAAGACTCATCTCCAATTAACTACCAAAAACCCTGTAAGTGGAGCTGTGGCTCATGTGTTGGGTGCTAGCCTTCAGCCAAAAAGCTCAGGGACAGTGTCCAGGCCCTGAGTTCAAGCCCCAGGACTGGTACTATACACACACACACACACACACACACCCCAAAAAAAAACAACCTTATTGAGATATACTTCACATACTGTACAATTCTTTTTAATTGTGAAAATACTGTACAGAGGGGTTACAATTACATGGGCAAGGTAATGAGTACATTTCTTATCAAGCATTGTTGCCTCCTCCTTTATTTCCCCTTCCCATCCCTTCCCACCTCTTCCCCCCTCCCCCCCTCCCCCATACAATTCTTTGAAAAAAGAATTTGCATCCTACTTTGGAAAAAAAAGATGAAGACTTATCTTTCTTACCCCACCTCCATCTTCTTTACCCACAACTTCTACTTCTATGTGTGCCATTTCTAATTCTGACTCCTCTGGACATGATTCTCTATCTCCTTGGGGTTTACACCATTGAAAATCTTCATTCTCTTTTTGTCTGGTGCTAAGCAGAAGCTCATGCCTGCCAGACAAGGCACTTTACCACTGTGCTACATCCTTATCTCAGGAGCTGGTTCTGACCTAAGCTCTCCTCAAAACAGGCACAGGCAGTTAAGTGTGACATCAATGTGTTCACTGAGCAGTGTGGTCAGACAACAAGGGGTTTGGGTTAGGCAAGACTGTTGACTAGACAGAGCAGCAGGACTTGGCACGTTTAGAAAGCCCATGCGGCTTCCAAAGTAGCAATCAAGGTCAGGGATGCCAACGAGTCAGCCTCCTTGGGATGGTGGGCTACAGCCACTACTGGGAAGGAAGCCTTACACACAGTTGTCCTTCACCCCAGTCACCTAGCTATCACTCTGGTCGGCAGTGCTTCCTGTCAGGCAGTCAGACAGTTTTAAAACTTTCTCGTTCCTAAAAAAAAGATTTTGTAAAAGCTAGAAGAGAGGTACTGCGTCTCCTCCTATTCAAGAGCCCTCACTGTCCAGGTCAGCTCCAGGGCCTGGCTGCAGGACTGCATCCTTTCTGGTGGGCAAAATACGCAGAGCCTAGTAATTTTCTTCAGTTTCTTCTGTCTGGATCCAGAGCCTATTGATTTTCTTTGTTGTTTTCTTCTTCCAGGACACAGTTTGCAGTGTGGTGGGGTGTGCTCTTAGATGAAGAATTCTCTCATCCAGAGGCCAGTCTCCATCTTTACTCTCTTAAGAGAAACCTTCTAAGTAATTCTATATCTTTTTGTAAGGATTAAAAATCTCCTCTAGGGAGACTACTAAGTGTGTGTGTGTGTGTGTGTGTGTGTGTGTGGCGCGCGTGCACGGGTGTGTGTGTGCGTGTGTGTGTGTGTGTGTGTGTGTGTGTGTGTGATGTGAGAAGCTATGTCAGAGACGTGGATGAGAAGAGCCACGCCCTGTGTTGACGTTCACTTGCTGGTGTGCAGGCCTTGGAGTCTACAGGGCAGTGGAGGGATGCTTCCACTTTCAGTGTCAGTTCTCATGGAAAGAGGATCACACACCTGGGAATGATTACAATGGATGTAACAGATTTCATAAATCTTATGGAATCCCCAAACTGGTACGTGACCAGCAAGTCCAGCAGCCCACATACCAGTCAGATGGCCTAGACACGTGGAGAAGAAGTGTTAATGATGCTCTACTGGAAAAAGTGCAGACCCTATCCCAAGAAATATATAAAATACAAAGTGTTGGGGGGGGGGGGGCGGACATGGCCGAAGTGGTGTAGAGCAAGCATGAGGTCCTGAATTCAAACCCAGAACCACAAGGGGGACAAAAGCGTCAAAGAGGAAAAGGAGAAGAAATGTAGCATGCAAAATGCAGGAAAGAAGAAAGCCTAGATCCACAAAAAGAAAGGAAAAAACCCCACATTTCCTCTGTAATGATACAAATTCGGTTATAATGTCAAAGATGAGAGGATAAAATAACAACATGAGGAGAAAAGAGAAACTTCAGAATGTAAGAAACAAGGCAAGAATATCACTTTGGACATTAAATACCAACACACAGACCAACGGGACAGAGAGCCCAGTAAATCCACATACCTTCTGCCAGCTGGCTCTTGACAAAGAGGCGACAAGCAGGCAGGAAAGGACAGCCTCTCTCTTACAAATGCTGCTGAGAGGGGGCTGGGAAGGTGGCTCAGTGGTAGAGCACTTGCCTTGCATGCATGAGGCCCTGGGTTCGATTCCTCAGCACCACATAAGAAAAAAGAAAAAAGCCGGAAGTGGTGCTGTGGCTCACGTGGTAGAGTGCTAGCCTTGAGCTGAAGAGCTGAGGGACAGCGCCCAGACCCAGAGTTCAGGCCCCATGACTAGATCCCTACCCCCCCCCCAAAAAAAAAAATGCTGCTGAGAAACGCAATGTCTACATGCTGGAGACGGCCGTCTGAACCCAGTCTCTCAAAGTCAACTCAAACTGGATCAAAAATGTTAATGTTAGATCTGACATTCTGAAATTATTAGAGGAAAACACAGGGTAAACACTGATTGTTGTTGGTATGGGCAATAGTTTTCTGGATACAATCCCAAAAGCACAACGAACAAAATTTAAAACAACAGTATGTGGGATTATATTAAACTAAAAAACAAACAAACAAACAAAAAACCTGCCCAGCAAAGGCACAGTAGTTGCTAGTTAGTCATCTGACAGAGTATTCATATGCATAATTATGTAAGAGGTTAAGAAATGTAACGTGATGAAGGAGAGTACTTATCTCATAGAAACCAGGAAGCAAAGAGATTCTGCACAAGATGAGAGAGGAGGAGGAGGAGGAGGAGGTAGAAGGGGAGGAGGGGAAGGGATAGGGGCAGGAAAGGGAAGAGGGGGGAGAGGAGGGGGGAGGGGGAGGGGGAGAGGAGGAGGGAGGGGGAGAGGCCCAGTTCTTTTACCTGTCTCACCTCCTAAATTTCCATCATCTCCCAATAACCCAACACGCTATGACTCTATTTTTTTGGGGGGGGGGGGAGTCCGGTCGTGGGGCTTGAACTCTGGGCCTGGGCGCTGTCCCTCAGCTCTTCAGCTCAAGGCTAGCGCTCTACCACTTGAGCCACAGCGCCACTTCTGGCTTTTTTTCTTTTTGCTTATGTGGTGCTGAGGACTCGAACCTCAGGGCCTCAGGCATGCAAGGCAAGCGCACTACCACTGAGCCACCTTCCCAGCCCAGCTATGACTCTATTTATCAATTAATTCATTGATGAGGTCAGAGCCCTCCAGATCCAATCAATCACTTCCCAGTGTTCACCTCTGAACACTGCTGTACTGGGGACAGAGCCTTTAGTATGTAAGCTTCTGGAGGACATTCCATATCCAAACCCGCAATAGCTAATGAGGTGAGGTTTCCTTCCTTCCCTAACTTGAATATTACCGACAAAGTTTGTGGGCTAAAAAGAAAATTGTGTGGTAATTTATCTATTTATTTGCAGTGTTAGGAATCGAACCCAGAGCCTTTGGTAGGCAGGCAAAGCAGTTTACCACTGAACTACACTCTCAGCCCCTACGATGTTGGAGGACAGAGTGTGTGAGCCAGGCCCGCTCTTCTATCTATGCAAAGGTGGCCTCCGCGCAGTGACACAACTAAAAGCGCCCCTCAAGTGACGCTGACTAAGAGAAGATGGGCTGGAGGCACTCGCTCTGGACTTGGCAAAGAGGCTGCTTCTTTCGCTGGAGAATTTTATGTTCCGTCTCTCTGGCACTCCATAATGCATTAGTGAGTGTGGGCATAGTTCCTGATACATTTTCTGTGCAGTAACCTAGTTAGGTATAAACATTTTTTCCCCTGCATGGAAATTCTGATTTCTTTGCTGACAGAATATACCATTCTAGTACTTCATTCTATACCAGACCCAAGTCTGTCTGTCAACTTACCAGAAAGCGGGTAGCTTGCTTGCTTGCTTCCTCCCTCCCTCCCTTCTCTGTCTCTGTCGCTCTCTGGCTGTGTGTGTGTGTGTGTGTGTGTGTGTGTGTGTCTCTATCTCTGTCTCTGTCTCTCTGGTGATACTACAGCTTGAACACAGATGTAAGCCATGTGCACCAGCTCTTTTATTTGCAGGTTTTGGGAGACAGACTTAAACTTATGACCGTCTTGCCTCTGCCTCCCAGTTGGAGCTGGAGGCACTACTGCACGTGTGGCCTGCATTCCCACAAGTCTCCACACCATCTTTCTGTCAGTGCACATCACATCCGTTTAAGTGCTTTGTGCCGGTTGATGCGCCAGGAAGGAAGGGTGTTACACATCTTGAAGGACTCTATAAATCTAAATGAGGATTATTTAGTAGTTACCATCCCAATTACTTAAGGAAGCTTTCCTTTAGGGTTTGGGGTGCTAATTAAGCAAAGAGAACTCTCAGAGTGGTGGCCACCGTGAGATTATCTCCCCAAGCTTGCCGCCCTTTCAGCTAGGGGAAACTGGAAGTAGCTATCCTCAATTAGCTGCAGCTGAACAAAACTCCTTCATGCTTCATGTGCTCTTTCACAGTTACACTTGGTGCCATGTCCCCAGAAATACCAAGCTTCGGTAGGTATGAGAAGAGACACAACCTGTATGTGTGACCTCATGGTAACCCTCAAACTTTTCTAGTATCTGGATACCGCTCAGCGGGACCTCACTGGGGCGTATGTGGAAGCACAGCTTCGGTGCTTAGGAAGACCAGAGCTGCTTATGTTACTGCTAGGCCTGAGTGGCTGGAGTGTTCAGAGAAGCGGCTGATGACAGATAATCACACAGACAGGCTGGGTTGGATAGAAGGAAAAATATACTATGCCAGGTGTGGTGCCACCTGCCTGTAATCCCTGCACTTGGGACACAGAGTCAGGAGGTTGGTGAGGACAAGGTCAGCCTGGACCACATGGTGAGTTCAATGCCAACCCTGGCTACTTAGCCAGACCCTGCCTCAAAAGCAAAGACTACACAAAAAGGAGGGACAACACATTAAGGGGTGCCTGGAACTAGCAGGCAATTAATACATTTTCAATCCATGTTTTCTAATGATGCTTAAACAGCCAACCGGCCTGTGAGCAGATCTGGCTCTCCTGCTGGGGCTCATTTGCAGCAGAAGAGCTCCGCATCCCAGGCCTCCCATTGGGTGGCCCAGTGATCCGGCTTGCCTGTGACCTTGGGTGCAGAATTCAGTCTCTGGGACTTCACATTTCATTATTTACAAAATAAGAAACCCTTAAAGTGTGGATGGGTGGAATGAGATAAAACTGTGATTACCGTGGGGAAGGGGTGTGTAAGGAACAACTCCTGACTTTAGCCCCCCCCCCCCCCAACTCCTGAGTGTGCGTGGCGGCAGCCGCTGAATTTTGAAGCGTGCGGTTAATTTTTCTTTGTACTAACGTGTAAGTGATGGCTGGGACCCAGGGCCTTGTTCACCTCGCTATGTTCTTGAACCACAGTGCTCTGGAGCTACGTGTTTCCTCACAGAAGGCTCTTGGTTTGCAGGTGTCCCGGTGTTAGGAGAACTCCACATCCCTTGGAGCTAGGAAGCAAGCAGCATCCTAATTACCCTTCAGTCTGAGCTGGCCCCCCCCATTCCAGGGGAATCCGAGCCCTTCCTCATCTTGGACACTGAGGCCACCATCCCGTTTCCCTGTCAGCATCAGAAGGGACCAAGCAGTGAGGTGCGGGCCTGGGGCCAGCCTGGCTTCGATCTCCGACACCACGGGGGGGGGGGGGCGCCGGACACTGGACGCAGTCTGTCCGTCCCCCCCACACCCCCCCCCCCCCCCGCGCCCCCGGCCGGCGCGGGCCGCACGCGCACGCGCACTATCTGTCCCTAGTAACGCGGAAGCTCGCGTGGGAAGTCCGCGCGGGCGGCTTCCGAACCGACGTTCGGGTAAACCGAGGCTGGGCCGGCCAGGCCGGGCGTCGCCCGGCGTCCAAGCCGGCGCACCCACCCCCGGCCCCGGCAGGTGGAGCAGCGCGCCAGGCCGGAACCGCCGGACCGACGCCCAGGTCGCGCGGAGGCGCATGGGTCCGGCAAAGCGGTGCACGCCGGGACTTGTAGTCCGACCGAGAGGGGCTCCCCACCACCCCCAGGAAACCGCGCAAGCCGACAGCCTTCACGAGTCACGTGGACTTGAGTCTCCAAGAGCACCCCCCCGTCCGGAGCGGTGCATATTGGGACTTGTAGTCCGACAGGGGGTGGGGCCAAGGAATCCGCAGCTTCTCTGGTCATACCTTTCTTCCTTTCCGCTTTCGGGCCCGACAGTCAGATGAAGCCCCGAACTACAGCACAAGTCGGTCAATCCCGCCCGAGGCGGACTGTAGTCTTGCTAGGCGGGTGGGCTTTCCTCACCAAACGGACGGGGCGCAGGCCTTCCCCAGCCTCCAGGCGATTGGTCAGCCTCCAGTGTTGGGCGGGGCTCCGAGTGGAGCGAAGCTCAGGATTGGCCAGTCTCTGGGTAGCGGCGGCGGCCCCCGCTCCACTCGCGGGGTTTGTGTACAGTAGTAAAAGACTGAACCCCTGGCCTCGGCTCGTCTGGGCAAGTCTCGCGATGTTTCTGCCGACGGGACCCGGAGACGCGTAGTGGGCGGCGGAGGGCAGTGCGGGCGGCGGCGGCACCGGAGCCGGCTCGGGGGGCCGGTGCGGTGCGGTGCGGGCGAGCGCGCGCGGCCCGGGCGTCGGGGGCCGTCGCGGGGCAAGCGAGCGGCAGCGCGGCCTGCGGGCCGGTGAGGCGGCGCGGCCGCGGCGGGAGGGCGAGGGCACGCCGAGCCCGGGCCGCGCGGTGACAGGTGCGCCGGTCCGCCCGCCGCCCCGGCCTGGCCCGCCGGGCCCGGGATGCGAGCACCGCGGCCGGGCGGCCCCGGCTCTCGGCGCCTGTCACCGCGGCCGGCGGCGCGGAGGGGCGGCCGCGAACCCGCGAGCCGCGGCCCCTGACGGGAGCGGGGCGGACGCGAACCCCGGCCCCGCGGCCCCTGACGGGAGCGGGGCGGACGCGAACCCGCGAGCCGCGGGCCCTGACGGGAGCGGGGCGGACGCGAGCCCCGGCCCCGCGGCCCCTGACGGGAGCGGGGCGGACGCGAGCCCCGGCCCCGCGGCATGAGCCCGGCGCGGCGGCCGCCGCGCGTCTGAGGCGCCGACATGAACCTGCACCAGGTGCTGACGGGCGCCGTGAACCCCGGCGACCACTGCTTCTCCGTGGGCAGCGTCGGCGACCAGCGCTTCACGGTGAGTGGCGCCCGGGGGCCCGGGGACCCCGCCGACCTGGAAAACCGGGGCCGGAGGGGGGGGGGGTTAGCCTTAGGACTAAATAATAACAACAGCCATAGCCACCGGAAGCTGGGATGTCCTTAGGATTAAATTATAATAAAAATAATAACCAGAAATTGGGATATCCTTAGGATTAATAATAACCAGAAGCTGGGATGTCCTTAGGATTAAATAATAATAATAATAGTAATAACCAGAAGCTGGGATGTCCTTAGGATTAATAATAACCACAAGCTGGGATGTCCTTTGGATTAAATAATAATAATAAAAATAATAACCAGAACTTGGGATATCCTTAGGATTAAATAATAATAGTAATGATCAGAGGGCTGGGAAGGTGGCTTAGTGGAACAGTGCTTGCCTTGCATGCATGAGGCCCTGGGTTCGATTCTTCAGCACCACATAAGCAGAAAAAGCCGGAAGTGGCGCTGTGGCTCAAGTGGTAGAGCACTAGCCTTGAGCTGAAGAGCTGAGGGACAGCGCCCAGGCCCAGAGTTCAAGCCCCACGACCGACAAATGAAAAAACTGGCTCTGGGGAAATAATAACCAGAAGCTGGGGTATCCTTAGAATTATATAATAAGTAATAATAAATAATGGCATGCAGTCTACCTTAGTTTGACAAAGTAATGTATCCAGAGGAATGAGTTGCAGTCTCCCCCTCTTCCTCCTTCCCCCACAAATACTTAGGAATAGTTGGGATTTCATTGTTTTCCTGAATTCCAAGTTGAAGTTGTTTGTAGTTAAAAAGCCAGTGCACTGTCAACACAAGTGCATAGTAAAGAGTATCGTGAAAACAGTCCTTTTGGTTTATAGTTCTCCAAACTCACAGGAATAACTTTGGGAGAGGAAAAAAGATGTCTTGAAAGTAACTCTAGGTACTTGGAATTCCATATGTTGTTAACAGTCTTGAAGTTCTTAAAACTTTTATTTAATACTGTTCAAACTACTGTTCAAAACTCCTCTTGCTGTGGAGTAGTAATTACAGGTTAAGGCTTATCCAAGGTGACTTGCTTTTCTTGGTCTCCTCAGATTTTGATTGTAAGAAATATGACCCCACATTTGCTGTTCATCACCACAGTGTCTTTTTTATTTTTAACCTTAACTAGCTTTTTTTTCAAACCAGTGCTGAGCACATTGAAACACTTGAAAAGCTAATGATATTTGTTATATAGATTGTGTTTTTTAGCTCTCTAGTTGTAGTTAAAAGCAAGACTCAATTTTATATGAGTGAAACAATGTAAACAGACTAACGGAACTCCAGATTTCAGAATTTGGTATTTCTGATCTCACTATCTTTGACTTTTGGGGGAAGCCTTTGTCAGAATAATTAATACTCAGTGTGTAACCATAGTGTAGGCACTTAATGAATGCCTAAACTGTACTTTGAGAATTTTGCCAACCAAGCACTTTGCTTACAAATAGAGAATGCCTTCTGACTCATGCATACCTTAGTTTGTGCTTGGTACTAGTAATTGTCAGGATTCTAATTCTTAGTGTTTACCTAGCCTAAATAGTCTGGGGTAGAGTGAGCCATGGGTCTTAGCGTAGTCTCTCTCTTATCTCCCCCCTCCCCCCCCTCCCCCCCTCCCCCCTCCCCTCCCCTCCCCTCCTCCTCTTCCCCTCTTCCCTCTCCTTCTCTCCCTCTTTCCTTCTCTCCCTCTTTCCATTCTCCCCCCGCCCCCTCATGTCCGTCGAGGGGCCTGAACTCTGGGCCTGGGCGCTGTCCCTCAGCTTTTCAGCTCAAAGCAAGTGCTCTACCACTTGAGCCTCAGCGCCACTTCCAGCTTTTTCTGCTTATGTGGTGCTGAGGAATCGAACCCAGGGCCTCAGGCATGCAAGGCAAGCGCTCTACCACTGAGCCACCTTCCCAGCCCCTTCCATCTTATTTTTAAGGAGAGGTCAGTATTACATGGTCAGCCTCAACCAGCATGTAGCTTCTGTTTAAAAATTTCCCTAAAGCAGGTTTCACTTGCCTCCCTCCAAGTTTACTGCACATTTCTCTTAAATCTCTGGAAGCATACCACTAAATAGGTTAGGAAATTAAAAAAATACATGTACATGTCAAGTATAAAGAAATCTCATCTCTTCAATTTCAGTGGTAGTTTAAGGACCTAGTCAAGAGTTGGGCATTAGTGGCTCACACCTGTAGGAGGCTGAGATTTTAGGATTTTAGTTTGAAGCTAGCCTGGGCAGAACAGTCTGTGAGACTTGTATCTTTAATTAACCAACAGAAAACCAGAAGTGGAGGTTTGGCTGGTGGTAGAGCTCCAACCTTGAAAAACTAATCAAGAGCTAGAGGCCCTGAGTTCAAGTCCCAGTACTGGAATCCAAAAAAAAAAGAAAAAAATATATTTTTTTGCTTTCTAGCCAGTCCTTCCCTGACTGTTTAACTTTACATTAATAATTCTGTTACAAAATTTCTTGTCCTTGGTTTCCTGAAACATGTATTGCTTTTAAAAATTTCCCCTTCTTTCTCTCTCACCTGAAAAGTCAACCTGTTGTTTCTCATTGACTTATTTTTAACCTTTTTTGATTTTTTTTTTTTTGTCAGTCGTGGGGCTTGAACTCTGGGCCTGGGCGCTGTCCCTCAGCTCTTCAGCTCAAGGCGAGCGCTCTACCACTTGAGTTACAGCGCCACTTCTGGTTTTCTGGTGGTTTATTGGAGATAGGAGTCTCACAGTCTCTCCTGCCTGGGCTGGCTTTGAACCGCGATCCTCAGATCTCAGCCTCCTGAGTAGCTAGGATTACAGGCGTGAGCCACCAGCGCCCGGCTAACCTTTTTTGATTTTTTAAAAATTTTATTCTGGGGATTGAGCCCAGTTGGCATGCTAGACCGAGCTACCACCACAGACTAGATTTTGATTTCTTATTATTTTAGGTGTTTTTTTTTTTTTTTGCCAGCCCCGGGGCTTGAACTCAGGGCCTAGATACTGTCCCTGAGCTTCCTTTTGCTCAAGGCTAGCACTCTACCGCTTGAGCCGCCGCACCATTTCCAGCTTTTTCCGTCCATGTGGTCCTGAGGAATCGAACCCAGGGTTTTGTGCATGCAAGGCAAGCACTCTACCACTAAGCCACATTCCCAGCTCCATTTCTTCTTTCTTTTTTTTTTTTTTTTTTTGAGTCCGGTCGTGGGGCCTGAACTCTGGGCCTGGGTGCTATCCCTCTGTTCTTTAGCTCAAGGCTAGCGCTCTACCACTTGAGCCACAGCGCCACTTCCGGCTTTTTTCTTTTTTTGCTTATGTGGTGCTGAGGAATCGAACCCAGGGCCTCAGGCATGCAAGGCAAGCGCTCTACCACTGAGCCACCTTCCCAGCCCCACCATTTCTTATTTCTTTGAGAGAAAGATAGCAAAAATTAATAGACAGTGTGGGAAGATTCCAAATCCCTCTTAGTTACAGTCTTACTATAAGTGGAGATGTGAGATCATTTTCATGCAGTTTTCCTTGGAAAATGATTTCATGTGCTTTATGATTTCTCTTAGGACAGTCATGTGTGTGTTAATGTCTCTTTCCATTTTTAAATAACCTTTCTTGCTTTGGAATATTACAAAAGATAGAATCCTGTTGTTTGCATAAAGTCTGACAAATTTTAAATTAAACTGTAGTTGAATTCTAGTTTTTATGTCTTACTATGCAGTTACTAAAATAAGTTACTATAGTTTTAGATTGCCCTTAGTAAGAAAGCATCTAGTGACAGTGACTATCTCTCTTATACTTTATTTGTGCTCACATCATATCATGAACCAGTCTTAGCTTGCAAATGTATGTGTCTTCCCTGGCTTCATCTTGAGCATTAGAGGAGGGATTGAGGATATGGTGACACTTCATAGTCGCTTTGCTTTCCAGTGTGTGCCTCACTGTTAGTTGTTCTGAGCAAGTTATTTAGCAGTCTTTAAATTTCTTTTTTTCTCATCTGTAAAATGGGATCAAGATGATCCTTTTAATTAAAAATTTTTTAAGTTGTGTAAACAAAAGGGTTTCAACTTAAAAAATCAGATTATGAGTACAGTGCATTTGAGTTCAGTGTCACCCCTAAAAACCATTTTTGGAGTTGGATATTTAGCTCAGTGGAACAGCGTTTACCTGGCAGGTGCAAGGTCCAGAGTTTGGTTTTCAGTTCTACCAAGAAAACGTGAAACATTGGGTATAACATGAGAAGTATTAATAAGTTCATGGTTTAGTATGCATGAAATTCTAAAATGTCAACTGTTGTAAAAATTGCTATTCATTGTAGAGTCTGGCATTAAAAAGTGCTTTATAAATACTGATTGAATTGATGAAAAATAGGGTGGTAAAGAAGTCTTACTGCAGTATGTACTTTTTATTGTGTCTTGAGTTAGCTTTAATAATTTAGATTTAAGTAGAAATAAAAATCTATTAAAGTTTCCATAATTTTTTTCACAATTAGTTGTTATAAATTTTACATTCAACATGGAGTGAGAAGCTAGAGGAAACTAGGTACGCTAAGCCAAGATTATTTGTTTTTCAGCTATGTGGGCCTTGGTAGGTAAATGAGGACTGAATAAGCATTCTCCTTCCCAAACTTTTTTATAACGTAACCACCTTTTAGTTTAACTATAGTTTTTGTTGTTATAGGTATTTCTAATAGATTGTTAAAACTAGTTCAGCTTCTTAGAAATTCTATATCATGATAAAATTGCAAGCACAGAAGGAACATCCATAGAACAAGCAGAAAAATGTTAAGTTGAACATGAGCTGAGAGGGCTGGGAGTATATGTAGCTCAGCGATACAGGATTTGCTATCATGTGCGAAGTTTTATTTCTAACAACTGCAAAAATAAAATGAATTGCGTATGAATGAAAATAACGTATTCACTAATACATTCTTTTCCTTTGGGCAGGGATTTGCTATGTAACTCAGGCTGGCCTGGAACTTACTATGTAGCCCAGTCCGGCTTCTAACCTGAAATCCTCTTGCCTCAGTCTTTCAGGTGCTAAATTGCAGGCATGTGCTACTATGCCTAATTATACTTTTTTTTTTTTTTTGGTGGGTCATGGGGCTTGAGCTCTGGGCCTGGGTATTGTCCCTCAGCTCTTCAGCTCAAGGCTAACATTCTACCACTTGAGCCACAGCACCACTTCTGGTTTTCTGAGTGGTTTATTAGAGATAAGAGTCTTACCAACTTTCCTTCTAAGTAAAAAACCTAACGGTAGTTTTATTGCTAGGCTTATTGCTAGGCGTGTTCATGCACAACTATACAAAGAAGAGAGCTATTGAACTTCTCTGCCTAGGCTAGCTTTGAACTGCCACGTTCTGAATCTTAAACCTTCAAAGTAACTAGAATTATAGGGGTGAGTCCCTAGCACTCTGCTGTAAACATGCAAAATTTAATACATATTTGGAGAATCAGTGACAATCAGTATTTTATCAAAAGTTAATATGAAGAAAATTAATTTCTAGATATGAGTTTATGAAAGACAACTCATAAATTCACCTTTGGAGATAATTCTTGTCCCAAGCCTTATGACTCCTTTATAGATACTTATGAAGGAGAGCAGACCATTATTCAGCTTTTTTTGTTTACTGCACCAGTTTTGTTCACTACAAGGTACTGTTGTAACCAAGCTAGGTTATTCCAAATTCCTTTTAGGACTGCTTCAAGGTAATTGAGTTTTATTGGGCAGGCATAGGAATAGCACTACGTCAAGAAACAACACATAGCTGGGTGCCAGTGGCTCACGCCTGTAATTCTAGCTACTCAGGAGGCCGAGATCTGAGGATTAAAGCAGACCAGTCAGGAAAGTCCATGAGACTCTTACCTCCAGTAAACTAAGAGAAAGCCAGGAGTGGTGCCGTGGCTCAAGTGGTAGAGTGCTAGCCTTGAGCACAAAGAGGCATGAAAAACACACACACACACACACACACACACACACACACACACACACACACACACACACACACACACACACACACACACACACACACACACACACACACACACACACACACACACACACACACGGATTCTCAAGTCAGCTCCCTCACTGAGAAGTCACCAGATTATTTGGGCCTTGATTTTTTTTTTTGTCTGCAATATGAACATACGTATATGTATGTTTTCTGAAGTCCCTTTTCTAATAATATTTTCAAATTTATGTAGAGCTATTTTGGCTCTGGTATATGAATTAAGGAGAAAGTATAAAGTATAACTTTTACATAAATGTATATAAACAAAAATGTTGAGAATTTAGATGGGAAAAGTTGTGGCAGATGTTAATTACTGTCAAGGTGTTATGCTGAGCCTGCCCGTAATATATGTAAATATTAGGACAGCCATATGTCTTATAAAGAAAGAAACATCTGTGGCCAAAGAATATATGGAAAAAAACACACATGGAATTTGAGTTGGAAGAGTTTTGCTCATTGTTGTTAAATTTGAAAATAGCTTTAAAATACTTGCCAGCAAGTCTTGAACAATTCCCTTTGTTTGGCTATAGTGGCTGTTATTGTGAGATTAAATAATCTCTTTATTCCATAGGTATTTTATAGAGTACCACTTGTATTCTACTCCCCTCTATTGGAATAGGAGGCTGAGATGAACCTGTTCCTACCCTCTTGGAATTTAACCTAAATAGACCATAAGAGCAGATATTTATAAGTTATAATACACTGCTGCAAAACAAAAAGTAATGTGATGGAAAGTAATAGAGAATGGTAGGGAACTTAGACCTGGGTATTAATAAGCTAGCTAGGCAAACACTATAGACAGATAAAGGTCAGATGAGCTACCTTGAAATGGAAAAAAGAACTGAAGGAAGGGTAATGTGCGGACAGGTGAGGGAAGAAAAGGAAGTGGGAATAGCTTGAGAAAGATTTATAGAATGCTAATCTTGGATTTCATTCCAACTGCAATAGGAAATTAGTGAATAGGTTTAAGCAAGGAAAATAACTTGGTACATTAAACATTTTCCAGAAGTCACTGAAATTAGAGGGACAACAACGGAAACAGACATCGTTAATAGCTGTGCCACACAAGGCTGGTGTCATAGACAAGGGTAGTGGCTCTCAGTGAAGACAAGGGAGTGGACAGAGTAAGTTGGTATGTGTTTTGCAGACAGGCTGGCAAAATTTGCTGTTGGACTGTATTATGGGAAGAAAGGGAAATGCTTTCAAATCAATGGGTTTTTTCTTCTTCTTTTTTTTTTTTTTAAAGAAAATGTGAGCTGTTTAAAACCCTGTATATATGAGCCCTATATTCAAAGCCAGTATCCCACCTAACACTTCCATCACTTTATTTTGTGTAGGCTTACGCGTCTGGATGTGACATTGTAATTCTGGGAAGTGATTTTGAAAGATTACAGATTATCCCAGGAACGAAACACGGAAATATCCAAGTGGGGTGTGTTGACTGTTCAGTGCAGCAAGGCAAGGTTGGTAATCTGTGGCAATATACAGATTTGTTTTTGTCAAGATAATTTGTAAAGTATGGACTTCCTTTTCCATTAGAGACTTGCTTTGTGTCAAGGACAAATTGCTTTGGCTAAGATACATTGTGGAGTGTGTTCAGAATTGTTCTTACATAATTTAAAAATGTTACACAATTTTTACCTTTGAATTAAGAAACATAATTTCAAGTCTAAAACCTGCTTATTTTATTTAGTACTACAAAAAACAAAGTAAAATCAAACCGAGATCAAACCTAACATATTTGAAAATTATTCGATTGAGAAGAAGGAATGACATTAGGTCTTCAATGTGTTTATAACTTTTTTCCCCAGAAAATGAATTCTTACATAGTCATTGTTTTGTAAGTAGGTAGTTTTCTCCCTGTACTTTTAAAGTTTGTCCCTAAAAGTCTTCTAAAATGTGTGATGTTTTATTAATTTCCAAGTTTATAAGAAAGATACAAACTTTGCCTGGACTTCTGTTTGTATAAAAAAGTAAAACTGTAACTTGAAAGTAAAATAACTATAACAAAGGACACGAAACAGCATATACATAGTTCTTGTAGATCAGCTTAGTCACAAATCTGTGGCGTACGAGAATGGAAGGCATACTAGTAAGCAGCATATATAGGTTGTAATAGTACTACACATGATAGATTATCAGGCCTGTTTCAATAGTATCCAGACTCAATTGAGCTTTGCAAATTCATTTTTCCCTAGGGATGTAGATACAGTTTTGACTTTGTGTGTGTGCCTGAGGTTAAACTCAGGCCTCACGTATGCAAAAGACACCTGGCCTCGCATAGAACATTTTGTGTGAGGAATAACAATTGTATGAGAGTGTGTGAATCTAATTACTTTTAAAGAATAGCTATCCTAATTTCTAATAAATCTTCTAGCATGAAAAGTTACTATTTGGGCCAGACACTGGTGGCTCATGCTGTAATCCTAGCTACTCAGGAGATTGAGATCTGAGGATCGTGGTTCAAAGCCAGTCCGGGCAGGAAAGTCCATGAGACTCTTATCTCCAATAAACCACCAGAAAACTGGAAGTTGCGCTGTAGCTCAAATGGTTGAGTGCTAGCCTTGAGCTGAAATGCTGTGGGACAGTGCTCCAGGCCCAGAGTTCAAGTCCCACAACTGACTCAAAAAATAAATAAATAAAATGTTTGAAAATATACTCAAGAAATCCACAAAAGGGATAGATTTAAATTTCATTATTTTTAGAAGTTAATATATAGAAACAGAACTGTGAACTTTCAGGATAGACTACCCAAAAACCATTGTTTGAATGCTATGAAGTTACATATTTAGGAGGATTACATTGATAAGTTTTCTCCTGGAAGGAAAAAAATTAGTATTACTATTCATGTTATATGTTATTTACTATATGCTAAGTGCCTTACAAGTATTCCTTACAGGCTGGGAAGGTGGAAGCACTAGCCTTGAGCTGAAGAGCTGAGGGACAGCGCCCAGGCCCAGAGTTCAGGCCCCACAACCGGACCCCCTTTCCCCCCCAAAAAATCTTTACATCCTCAAAATACAACTGCTGTTAAGATAGTATTGTATGTATTGTAAACACAGATAGGGAAACTTTTATATAGGTTTAGAGAGATGAACTTGCCAGATACAGAAGGTAGGAATCTAAGCCACGAGCATTATTGAATGAAATTGTGTGTATGCAGATATATTAAAAATTACAGTACTTCATTTTTTCTTTTAATCCATACTAATTTTTTTCTATTTTCTTTTAAAAGATTGCAGCATCCTATGGAAATGTTATCTCTATCTTTGAACCAGTTAAGCTGCCAAAACAAACGAAAAATTTGGTCAGTAATTTATAATTTTTCTTTTAGGAATTAAAATGTTTTTTATTGTTTAAAGTATATTAAATCAAATAAACTACATGTTAAATCCAACTCCCATATCAGAATATATTTAAAACTTTTATTGAGCACTGTGGCTCAAGTGGTAGAGCACTGGCCTTGGGCTGAAGAGCTGAGGGACCGTGCCCAGGTCCAGACAGAGTTCAGGTCCCAGGATCGACAAAAAAAACCCCAAAACAACTTTTTATTAGAATTGAATTATACTAAATTGTGCCAAAAAAATGCCTTGAAATGTTTTCTTTCCCTACTGTCATTTTTTTTTCCCCCCGGTTGTGGGGCTTGGAAACTCTGTGCCTGGGCGTTGTCCTTCAATTCTTCAGCTCAAGGCAAGTGCTCTACCACTTGAGCCACAGTGCTACTTCTGGTTTTCTGAGTGGTTTATTGGAAATAAGAGTCTTATGGACGCTCCTGCCCGGGCTGGCTTTGAATCGTGATCCTCAGACCTCAGCCTCCTGAGTAGCTAGGATGACAGGCATTAGCCACGGGTGCCCAGCTCCTCCTGTCATTTTTTAAAAACAATATTTTTAAAAGAATACTTTAAAAACCCGGTGCTGGTGTCTGTTGCCTATAATCCAAGCTGCTCAGGAGACTGAGATCATGGTTTGAAGCCATTCTAGGCTGAAAAGTTCCCATGAGACTTATCTTCAATTAACCACCAGAAACCTGTAAATGGCACTGGGGCTCAAAGTGATAAAGTGCTTGCCTTGAGCCAAAGAGCTCAGGGACAGTGCCCAGGCCCTGAGTTCAAGTCCCACAACCAACAGCAGCTACAAAAAGAGTATTTTAAAAGAATAATAAATATGAAAATATATTTGGCAGAAAAGATGTTAATCATAATTGACTAATTTTTTCTAATTTTAGGAATTTTATAGTCAGTGGCAGAAAAGTGGTCAGTTTTTTCTGGAATCAATAGCACACAATATAACTTGGGATCCCACAGGTAAGAAAATAAACAGGATTAACCACAAATGAAATAACATTGGTTGGGCTATTTTTTGTTGTTGTTTTTGTTGTTGGTCATGGGGCTTGAACTCTGGGCCTGGGCACTGTCCCTCAGCTCTTCAGCTCAAGGCGAGTACTCTACTGCTTGAGCCACAGCACCATTTCTGGTTCTCTAGTGGTTTATTGGAGATAAGAGTCTCATGGACTTTTCTGCCCAGGCTGGCTTTGAACCGCAATCCTCAGATCTCAGCCTCCTGAGTAGCTAGGAGTAAAGGCGTGAGCCACCAACGCCTGGCTTGAGTTATTGTTTTTACTGCTCATGTAATTAATGCATCAGGTTGTGGTGAATATGTCAGTAGAGAAAACAAAAGAGGTTTCTCTTTGCTTCCAAGTTGTTTGAACAAAACTAAAATTCAGCAGCCTTTTCCTTTTTCCCAAGTACCCTTTTATTTTAGTTTTTGTGTGAAGTTATATTCTTTTTATAGTATATGAAACTCTTGAGCATGTAACTTAGTGTTATATACCTATATAATGGTGATCCTTTTTCTCTTTTGTTTTTAGGCAGTCGTCTGTTAACTGGTTCCAGCTGTTTGCAACTCTGGTCCAATACTAACTTACCAAAACAAACTGAAGATGAAAATCCAGATGGAACAGATAATAACTTTGAGGATTGGAGGTGCATTTGGCATTGCAAGTAAGTAATTAGAAGATTAAACTGATATGCCTGTTCTCTATAATAGTTTTGTTATTTTGGGGCTGGGAAGGTGGCTCAGTGATAGAGTGCTTGCCTTGCATGCCTGAGCCCCTGGGTTCGATTCCTCAGCACCACATAAGCAAAAAAGAAAAAAACCGGAAGTGGCGCTGTGGCTCAAGTGGTAGAGCGCTAGCCTTGAGCTGAAGAGCTAAGGGTCAACGCCCAGGCCCAGAGGTCAGGCTCCACAACTGGACCCCCCCCCCCAAAAATAATAGTTTTGTTATTTTATAAATATACTTTATTTGTATAAAACCTAGCTTATTTTTAAAAAGCCTGTGATATGTCTTTTCTTTTAAACCATTTCTCATGTTCCAAAAAGATACACACACACACACACACACACACACGCACACGCACACGCACACGCACACACACACACACACACACACACACTCTCACACACACACTTTTTATTTTGTGCCAGTTCTGGGGCTTGAACTCAGGGCCTGTGTGCTATGTTTAAGGTCAGTGCTCTTCCACTTGAGCCATGGCTCTACTTCCAGGTTTTTTTGGTGGTTAATAGGAGCTAAGAGTCTTGTGGGCTTTTCTGTTGATGCTGGCTTCAAATAGGATCCTCAGATTTTAGTCTCCTGAGTAACGACGATTACAGGTATAAGCCACCGGTGCCTACCAACCATATATATTTTTTAAGAAGTCAAAGAGAAAAAAAAATTAATTTGAAATGATATGACATTCCTCTTTGACCTGTTTTGCTAATAGGTTTAGTAAAGATTCATCTAAGTATGAACTTGGATAAAGAAAAAGCAGTAACAGTGAAGTGCTTTGACATCACTGTATGTGCTGCAGTGAGACGGAGGGCATTGTAGGGTGATGAGCCAATGTTCCTTTTAGAGGAAAGGCAAATGTATGCCCAGCAGGTAGGTGAAGGTAGCCAGTTCAGAACATGATTGCTCTAAGTCCTTTATCAATGGATACGTAACATTTCCCAGTTGAAACTGAAATTCATACTAGTTTGTTCTCTTAAAATGGTATTACAATATAGGGATCCATGGCTCTGGAAATTCCATTTCCAGATTTAAGAATGAAAGAATTTTTTTTCTTGCACTATAAGGCTGTAAAGATTTTTTTTTTGGTCAGTCATGGGGCTTGAACTCTGGGTCTGGGCGCTGTCCCTGAGCTCTTCAGCTCAACGCTAGTGCTCTATCACTTGAGCCACAGTGCCACTTCTGGTTTTCTGTGTGGTTTATTGGAGATAAGAATTTCACAGACTTTCCTGCCCAGGCTGGCTTTGAACTTTGATCCTCAGATCTCAGCTTCCTTAGTAGCCAGGATTACAGGTATGAGCCACTGGCGCCTGGCTTAGGAAATAGTTTTTTTTTTTAATACTTAAAATTTATCTGGCTAACCACTAAAGAAGTTTGCCTAAAAGTGAGGAGTGGGCTGGGAATGTGGCTTAGTAGTAGAGTCCTTACCTAGCATGCTTGGAACTCTGGGTTCACTTCCTCAGTACCACATAAACAGAAAAAGTCAGAATGGTACTGTGGCTCAAGTGCTAGTCTTGAGTACATACAGGCTGAGGAACAGAGCCTAGGCCCTGTGTTCAAGCCCCAGGACCAGAAAAAAAAAAAAGAGGGGTGGCCTTGGCCGGGCGTGGTGACGTGTATTTCTCAGTGTATGAGACAGGAGGACCATGAGTTTGAGGCCAGCATGAGCTACATAAGAAGATCCTGTTTAAAAATAGGTGTAGGACTTTGGGAACTGGAATGTTGTTCTGTGATAGAGCATGTGCTTAGTTAATTCAGTCCTCAGCACCAGCTGAGAGCGGCCTACTTTCAGTCCTAGCTCATTGGGAGGCTGAGGCCGGAGGACAGCTTGCTTCTGGGAGTTTAGAGACAGCCTAGGCTGTGAAACTTATCACAATTTTTTTCTATCGAAAGAAATTACTAAGCATAATTTCAAGACCATTGAATTTTTGAACTGATTTTTCTTACAAATCATTCCTTATCTATTTAATTTACAGAACTGCTTCACAAGTTCATTTAATGAAATTCTCACCAGATGGAGAATTTTTTGCCACTGCTGGGAAGGTAAATTGTGAAAATACTACTGTCAAATTATGTGTTTATACTTTATTTAAAAAATGTAACTACATTAGCCAGCTTCATCCTTTTATTGAACTTGAAAACATTATTTTCTACTGAAAATGTTAAATAGAAAAGAGCAGCTAGATATTGCAGTGTTAAAGGCTGTATGATATAATGGAAAAATAGCTTAGGCCTAAAGGCTGGTCTAGGTATAACTGCATCAGCTTTATCATGGTCACAGAATAGTCTCTTTGAGCCTATTTCTGCTCTCATGTAAAATTAGGGTAATATCACTTACCTTATAAATTTCTAATTATTGGGTGAATTTAGACAGTACATACAAAGCAACTATAGTATGTAACCAAGAAGTTGTGGCTCCTATTTATATTACTTTATAGCTGACCTATGTAGAAGGCTGCATTTAAAATGTAAGACTTTCTAAGCTTGCTACAGAGACATTTGTGAACATTTTTCACTTCATATACCTTGTTAATAATTGTTGGTTTCAGAATACTTTAATTCCTTGAAATTATTTTCTTTTTAATCATTGGTTCACAGAGCAGTTTGTGAACCTTTAGTGGTCTCAAATTAAGAGTTCTCATGACTCAAAGCCTTCTGCAAACAGTATGAGATACTCTAACCCTTCAAGATTTTCTTATTGTTATTTGTTTATTTTTTCTAGAGAGCGGTGAAGCTGTATTCTGATTGACTTTACAATTATAATTTAAAAGCAGTACCTAGTACTTGTCTTCCTTTGTCTTATCTTCCTATATAGGAATCATGATAATTCACAAAATAGCCTTTTCAGGAATTAGATATCTCTATAACTCTGTTGCTGTTGTGGCTTTCTTCTTTGATATTTGACTTAAGGGAAAATAAACTCTTTCATCTTTCAGTCTTTCTTAAAACTGTATTTTCCATACTATGTGCTAATTAGCAAATATTGTATTTGGAACACAAAATACATATATTCGTTCATTTTGATTCTCAAAGCAAAATTCAGTAATGCTGATTTAAAAGTATCATAATCATACATCTTCTCATTTTTTTATGCCCAACCCTTTTTCTTGTCCCCAACTTCTTGCTGTTGAGAAGAATCACACTTTTGCTATTTGACTTTAGTTTTGTTGGTTTATTTTTTGTTGTTGTTGTTTGTTTTTTGAGACAGGTCTTGCCACATAGTCCAAGTTGGCCTGGAATTCACCATGTAGCCTCTGCTGGGCTTAAACGGCTGATCCTCCTACTTTCATCATCTGAGTGCTGGGATTACAAGCATACGTCATTGTGCCCAGCCTGCTGTTTGACTTTAGGTTTAATTCTGATCTGGATATTTTTGTTTTTGTTTTCCCTTAGGATGACTGTCTCTTAAAAGTATGGTATAATATAGAAAACTGGCGGACAGCTGTTACCTCTCCAGATAGAAGTTCAGAAAAACAATCCCAAGGAGAAATTGACTTTTCTTTTGTATATCTGGCTCATCCTCGAGCAGTAGATGGATTTTCCTGGCGTAAAACAAGCAAATATATGCCTAGGTCAGTGGATTGGTTATTTCCTTCTGTATGTTAAGACAACATCTTCATTGTGACTTTGCTTTTCTCACTTTGTGTCCGAACCTCTTAAGACTTCTGAGCCTTGGATGATGAGAGACAATGACTATGTGGCCCCTTGTGACCTGCGTACCTCTGAACTCAAACTATGACAACTTACCTCTATGTCATATTTTGTCAGAATTGTGTACAATTTTTTCTCTGTTTTGTGTCTACTTTTTTTTTGTCCCTTCTTGCATTTGGTAATTTCTAGTACGTGTCTCCTCTGGTTTCCTTTCTTTTTTTTGGGGGGGGGGGGAGGTCCAGTCGTGGGGCCTGAACTCTGGGCCTGGGCGCTGTCCCTCAGCTCTTCAGCTCAAGGCTAGCGTTCTACCACTTGAGCCACAGCACCACTTCTGGCTTTTTTCTTATGTGGTGCTGAGGAATCGAACCCAGGGCCTCAGGCATGCAAGGCAAGTGCTCTACCACTGAGCCACCTTCCCAGCCCTGGTTTCCTTTCTTAAAGATAGCTTTATTCAGAAGATATAGTATAAGTCCTCAAGTATTTGACTATTCCCAGCATCTCTGAGGGAATAGAGTAGGTTCATACCTTATGATATCTTCTATGGAATTAGGTGTTAGTTTAACCCACACAAACACATATGTGCATACTGCTATATTTCCTTTCTTTGTCTTAGTCCTTGAAAGACACTACCACGCTGAATTTTGTCTATGTCTGTGTGAAGTTAGAGAGGCCTGTTACTTAAGTAAATAGACCTCATGTCAGTTTTCACTCTTGTTACACCGTGTAGGTTTACCATTTCACTATTCTGCCGATTTTTTCACCTGAGACATTCTAAGCTGATTTGTGGTAGTGTATCTAGATTATTTGTTAACTCTATTTTGTTCTATAGATATAGATTTTTTTTTAAGGCTATAGTGCAGTAATTTCTGTCATTACTTAGCCTAACTTAATAGAGGTAAGAGGGAACAACACTCCAGGAGAATGTTTCTTGTTTTTTCTTTCTTTTTCTCTTTTCCTTCTTTTCTTCTGGGACCAAGATTGGAACTTGATGATTTGCTCATTGGCTGGTGCTTTACCAACTGAGCCATGCCTCAAATCCCAAAAGCGTTGACCATCTCTCTCTCTCTCTCTCTCTCTCTCTCTCTCTTTCTCTCTCACGCTTTGCTTGCTGGCTCGCTCACTTTGCTGGCTTGCTCGCTTTGCTTTCTTTCTTTCTTCCTCTTCTTCCTTTTTTCCTTCCTTCCTTCCTTCCTTCCTTCCTTCCTTCCTTCCTTCCTTCCTTCCTTCCTTCCTTCCTTCCTTCCTTCCTTCCTTCCTTCCTTTTCTTTCTTTCCTTTCTTTTGTTGCAACTGTTTATATTTTTAAGAGGATGTGTCCTTGGGCTAAGTAAGATCATTGCCTGGACAATCTGTACTGTTTCAAAGGCAACTTCACCTTAAGCTTCACTGACTACTACTGCTCTGGTCCCTTCTAAATCCTATATAAAAATGTGTTTCAAATGGAATGAGGTAATGCCATGGGTTAACTCTTGATTTGAAGTTTAAAGGAAAAGGAACCAAGACAGACATGCTGTTTTCTCATTTCTTTTCTTTTGCTTTTAGTATAACAGGGTTAAAGTAGGGAGAAATAGAAAAAGGGAGAGAAACATTTCCTGCTCCCCATGTAGGACATAGGAGTTAAAAACTACTTTTTTTTTTTTAATCAGATAGACTTCTTTATCAATCTAATATAAAATATTAGATTTCCTTTTTCCTGGCTTTTTCTTTCACTTGGATATTGGACCCAGGGCCTTGTACATGTTTGGCAAATGCTCTAAGCACTGATTTGTTTTTTTTTAATTTTTCTTTCTGTAACTCACCAACTTTCCTGATAAAGCCTTAACCTGATTGTTTAAAATCAGGTAGATGTTGTGGAATCTAGTGCTGGCTACAAGATATTGTGACTTTTTTCTTTGTCTTTTTCAGACTTGCTGAGTTACTAGTAGAAGCTTTTTGTTGATAGGATTTGAACAGTTGAATTCTGATGCTTATGGGGTTTGTTAATGTATATGTAATTGATTTGTACATTTAATTTGAGGAGGTCTGAAGAAGGAAATGAAGTGGAAATTAAAGATGGCTAAGAAAGGAAGTGTTTAGTGTTGATTTTATTGTCACTTGTCTTGCACTGTATTGCCTTGGCCTAGGTAGGCAAGGAGTGGTCCTTGCCACTTATTAGGGGTCAGTGTGCCAGTGTTTTTACAGAAAGTAAAATATGAACCCATATGAAATAATAGCCATCCTCTGAATAAATCAGAATTTTTTTATTACACGATGTATTTTTTTTTCTTGCTTATCAACTGAGAAATTGTGGTTTGATCTCTGTTGTTTATTTGTGGGAATAATCTTAAATTATTAAAATGAGCTACTATAAAAGTGGGGAATATTTACTGTGATATGTATGTATTTTCTTCATTGTTAAATTAGTTTTTGCACCTAAATATTTAGAAAAACATTGTAGAATATTTAGGATACTCTTTACAATGTCTGTTCTTGCTTCTAACATCTTTTTCTCCTTAGGGCTTCTGTATGTAATGTACTATTGACCTGCTGCAAAGATAATGTGTGTCGACTTTGGGTAGAAACATTTTTACCAAATGATTGTTTGTTGTACGGAGGAGACTGCAACTGTTGGTCTGAACCGATTAATTTAACAAATAATTTCAAAAGAAATGCTTCCAGTAAAGAAAGAGTTCACAATGCTCTAGAAGTAAGTGTTTTTGTTATTTCCTACAAATTTTACAACCTACTGTATATTGACTTTTTTGTAACCTAGAAATTTTTGTCTTAAGAAAAACAAGTCTCGGAATTTTGTTTTTAATTTTAAGTGGTTATACAAAGGGGTTTCAGTTCAAAAAGTTAGATTTATGAATACAACACATTTTGATCAGTTTTACCCCTTATAATGTTCTCCCTCAGAAATTTTGTCTTGTTCAAAATATACACAAGAATTTTTCTAAATGTTGCTGACATGGTTTATATTAAAATTCAAAATTACTACATTTTCATCAGTTTCTCTGTCTGCAGCTTGCATATCAGGTTGTCAGAATCTTGGGTTTACCATATGTACCATATGTACATTTTAAGATCACTCCTTTTCAATGGGCCTTTTGTAAGTGTTTTTGCTAATTGATATGGTACTGTGTGGGTTAACATATTCTATGAGCAATCTAAAACTAAAATCTAAATGGAATACCAGAGTTGGTTTTTTTAGCTCAGTTTTCATAATATGTGTTAAAGGCATAATGATTTCTCTGAGATGATTTTTTTAAAGATATCTTAATTTTCAAAGTCATTGATCATTTCAACAAGGAAAATTAGCAAGTATTGAATGATGCATGTGAAATTGTTTAAAATTGGCTACACTAGTTTTAAATGAGTGTAAACAAATTTTGATATTCAGAAAAAAGTACTGTCCTATAAAATACTTGTTATCAATCATACAATAACAATTCATGGTGAGGTTTCATTGAAATCATTGATCCTGTGCATTAAGTGCATAAACTACAACAGTAATATAATTTGGAGAATGTTGAAATTAAAAGTATTACTCTAAAAATTTTTTTCTAAGTTCATAAAACTGCCTATGCTTCTTTTTTTCTTTCTTTTTTCTTTTTTTATTGAAAATACTGTACAGAGGGGTTACAATTACATGGGCAAGATAATGAGTACATTTCTTATCAAGCATTGTAGCCTCCTCCTTTGTCTCCCCAACTGCCTATACTTAAGATGTTACTTTTAGCTTAACTAATGATAACAAAAGAATGATTCTGTTTACTTTGCTGATAACATAAATTCCCAGTTGAGAATGTAAAAATTTGACTGTTAAGATTTATTTTCTTTTAAGACTTAGAGTAGACTAGTTTATCATAGTCTATTCTACCAGAACTTGGTCTGCTAGTCTTTATTTTACTAATGAGTTTTGAAGAGCAAGGTAAGTTTTTAAATGTTTGGACTTGATCTCAGGGCCTGGGTGCTGTCCCTGGGTTTTTGCCAGGCTAGTGCTCTACTTCTGGTTTTCTGGTGGTAATTGGAGATAAGAATTTCTCGGACTTTCCTTCATAGACTAGCTTAAAACCACAATCAGTCTGAGGACTCTGATCTCCACTTAAACTACCAAAAAAGCTGGAAGTGGAGCTGTTCCTCAAGTGCTAGCCTTGAGCACAAGAAGCTCAAGGATGGCACCCAGGCCCCGAGTTCAACCCTAGGACCTGCACCAAAAGTAAAATAAAATTTAAATAAATTATATGTGTGTGTGTGTGTATGTGTGTGTGTGTGAATCTTTGTGTGGCTGCAGAGCATTTATTATTGAAATCTGAATGGTATCTAAAATGGCTCAGAATATAACTGAGTGTGTATTATATCATATAGTCCACAATAGATAAAATGACTACAATAATGACTGCCTGAAGCCCCAGACTAGGAATTTGAAGAGTGTTCTACATGTAGCTCCGTCTTTTTTTTTTTTTTTTTTTAAATTAAAGTTTATTAGAGTCTCACAGACTTTCCTACTCCTGTGGGCTTCAAACTGCAGCCCTCGGATCTCAGTCTTTCAAGTAGCTGAGGTTACAGGAGTGAGCCGCTGGCACCTGGCTCTAAGTTCTGTTTCTTGTTAGCTGTATGACCTTCGGTTCTATTAAACTGTGTTATTGTATGAAAGATGAACTGACAATATTTTCAAAGTACTTCATGGTATGATATGATCTTGGAATACTTGTAAATTTTGAAATACTATAATATGTGGTAATATTCAGTACTTTACAGTCATGCGAGTGAGTTGTGGACAGAGAGGATAGTATACAAAGAGATTTTAGTGCTCATAGAAACATCGTTAGAAAAATTTTTATACTTTCAAGCCAGAGAATTAATTTTAAGAAAATAAACCATTGCATGTTTTCTCTCATGTTAAATAATTAGCTAAAATTAGTTTATTAGTAAATACCTTGGGTGGTATTCAAATGTACACAAATGTATTAACTGAAAATTTTGAAGATTCATGGGAGAACTCAAATAATGTTATTCCTTAAATAGGCAAAGTCATAGTTCTACAAAATAAACTCCAGAAAATAGGTGCTTGAAAGGAGTAGGTATGGAGCCAAGAGGAGGGGGGTAGACAAATTAAGAAAAGCAGGGAAAATACGATCAGAAATTCGACATAGCCAGGCACTGGTGGCTCACGCCTGTAATCCTAGCTACTCAGGAAGCTGAGATCTGAGGATTGCAGTTTGAAGCCAGACCAGGCAGAAACTCCACAAGACTTACCTCCAGTAAACTACTCAGAAAAAGCAGGAAGTCGGCTGCTGTCAAGTGATAGAGCGCTAGCCTTGAGCAGAAGGAGCCCAGGGACAGCACCCATGTCCCAAGTTCAAGCCCCAGGACTGGCACAAAACAAAATGCAATGTATACCTTACAAAATTAAGAAAAGTGAGGGAAAGAGGGTAGGTTGGGAGGGATGGGTGAGAATGTTAAAAATGACGACAGTGGTCAAGAAACACTGTATTCATAAGCTGCTTTGTTGGATGGCAACTCATTTGTACAACTAAAGATAATGAAAATATTTTAAGAAAAGAGAACAGATAAAAATTGCCAAGTTCAGGCTGGGAAGGTGGCTCAGTGATAGAGTGCTTGCCTCGCATGCCTGAGGCCCTGGGTTCAATTCCTCAACACCACATAAGAAAAAAGCCGGAAGTGGTGCTGTGGCTCAAGTGGTAGAGCGCTAGCCTTGAGCTGAAGAGCTGAGGGACAGCGCCCAGGCCCAGAGTTCAGGCCCCACGACCAGACCCAAAAAAAAAAAATTATCTGGAATAGAATATATGTAACTTGTGTCAGTGTATATGACTTAATATAGGCATTCATTAGTTTGTTGTTATTTCACAGATAAACCTGAGGCATTTTCGGAGAGGTCGGAGGAGGTCACTTGCACTTGTCGCGCATACTGGCTATCTGCCTCACCAACAGGATGCACACCAGGTCCACAGGAACACTCCACTGCACGCCAATGCACTCTGCCACTTTCATATTGCAGCCAGCATCAACCCAGCCACAGGTAGTGAAGCACAGCCAAAACGTAGTTTGGAAATTTAGTGAATTGATTTTATTGTTACAACTAAATTATGTTTCCTTTTTTTTAATGTAAATAATACATTTAGTTTCTGGAGGTGATTTTCTTTGACAGTTTTTCATTGTAGCAAGTTGACTAGTTTCTGTTTGTTTTTGTTGCTTTTTCTTTTTTTAAATTTTTATTTGCTTTTTCTTTTCTAGTACCAGAGTTTGGATTCAGGGCCTTGTGCTCAACTTTCTTGCTCATGTCTGGCACTCTTCCAATTAAGCCACACTTCCCAGTCTGGCATTTTGCTGATTAATTGGAGAGTCTCCAGGCTTTTCTTCGCAGGCTAGCTTTCAATGGCAGTCATTCAGGTCTCACCCTCTTGAATAGGATTATAGGCATCGTCCACCAGCACCTAGTTTATTTGCTTTTTAAAGCCACGATTTGATTCATAATACACATCTTTATAAGTCATTGAGATTCATTGTTAGCTTATTCAACAGTTAAGATTGGAACTATTACCTAATAGAGATTAGTACCACAGAAATAATACTTTATAGTCATTTTGTAGTTGAAACTCTTGTGTTTGGTACTTATTCTTCGGATTTATTTCATAAAGAAATATGAAATATGTAAAAGTTATAGCTGGAAGAATTAAGAAACTACACTGAAATTTGTATTAGTAGAAAAAGTGAAAGGTGCCAGGCGCCGGTGGCTCACGCCTGTAATCCTAGCTACTCAGGAGGCTGAGATCTGAGGATCATGGTTCAAAGCCAGCCTGGGCAGGAAAGTTCGTGAGACTCTTATCTCCAATAAACCACTAGAAAACCGGAAGTGGTGCTGTGGCTCAAGTGGTAGAGCTCTGGCCTTGAGCTGAAGAGCTGAGGGACAGCGCCCAGACCCAGAGGTCAAGTCCCACGACTGACAAAAAGGAAAAGTAAAGAAAAAGTGAAAGGTCTTTGAATTTGGAAATTTATGTGTTTATCCCTTTAGCAAATATTTTATATGAGTAGAAAACTCAGTGGCACAGTCGAGGCTTTTAAAGTAGAATCTTGAAAAATTACTTAAAAATTACTACAACATTTATACATGATAAATACTGTGTATAAAAAGTGGGAAATAAAAGCTTCCTCTTTTACCTTACTCCCCCATAGTCCTCTCTAGAAAATGGTCACTATTAATGACAGTATATTGTACAATATTCCTAAGCATTAATTGAGTGTAACCTGCTTGCTAAGAGCTGGAAATGACAATTATTTAGGGGGACATAGCAATAAACATTGTCTTTTAGTTACTTGAATAAAATTCTGTTCATCAACGTGAGATGTACTCTGCTAGGTCAAAGTGTTGGTAAATGTATAGTAGTAATGAAATGTGTTTCTGGTCTTCTTAGGATGTACTAGATTGAAGTAAATAAGGTATCCATGAGCCAACAAATATAACTAGGAGAGTATAGAATAATTTTTGTTAAAAATTATTCTAGGCTTGGGAAAGATCAGTCATTGTTATCAAAACATAATGAAAGTGGTTATAATACACAGTTAGCTGTAAGGTCATTGGATTAATTTTGAAGATCCATGTTAGGTAAAGGATAATATGGGGGAGGAGGTATAGTTTTTTAGCACCTCAAAATAAATAATGGCAAGATTTTGAAAATACAGCTTAATGGAAGGGGCACTGTGGCTCAAGTGATAGAGTGCTAGCCTTGAGCACAGAAAGGCTCGGGGACAGTGTCCAGGTCTTGAGTTCAAGCCCCAGGACCGGCTAAAAATTAAAAAAAATATTTTAGCTGCACACTGGTGGCTCATGATTATAATCCTAGCTTCTCAGAAGGCTGAAATCTGAGGATCACAGTTCAAAGCCAGCCCCAGCAGGAATGTCCATGAGACTGTTATCTCCAGTTAACTACCAGAAAATCAGAAGTGGAGCTATGGTTTCAAGTGATAGAGTGCTAGCTTTGAGCAGAAAAGCTTAGGAACAGTGCCTGAGCCTTGAATTCAAGCGTTGAATTAATGACCAACGAAAAAAAGAAAGAGAAAAGCAAGGAAGCTTGAATTTTGTCATTAATGGAAAGGCTTGAGAGTTTATAGACAAAGGAAAGTTAATGTCAGCATGGGAGGTGAAAAAGTTGTTGCTGTTGAGTTGGGCAGTGGTGGTTTATGCCTGTAGTCCTAGCTTCTCAGGAGACTGAAACTTTTAAATATGTATATATTGTAGACATTTTTCCTCAGGAGCGTATTTTTTAGGACTAAAGTAAACATAAATAGTTAAATTTTGATATATGACCTAGAGTATATAATTTTATCTCTTTCATAATAACCATATTGAGTTTGCTACTTAAATGTGTCTGTTGAAAATAATATTGACAGCTGACACTTAGATCATGATTTGAAGGCAGTCAGGGCAAAAAAAGTCCATGAGACTCTATCACCAATGAACCACATAAACTAGAGGAATGAATTTGGGAAGTCGAAACATAAGTGTAATACCACTTTAAATTTGTCCAAATTCATAGACTGTACAACCCCAAGGGTGAATCTTAAGGTAATCTGTGGACTCTGAATGCTGGTGATATGTCAGAATGTGCTTATCAGTTATAACAAACACACCACTTGTGGTCAACGTTGATAATGGTAGAGACCATGCTTAATATGGAATGCAGATAGCAATTTCTGTACTCTTCTGTCAGTTTTGCTGTAAGTCTAAAACTGCTTTAAGGTAGTCATTTCGGTTAACAGAAACTAAAATCTAATTAAAAAGTGGAGAAATGTTTCTCAGACAGAAGATAAGTGTAGTAGTCAACAATCAGAACAGGAGATCTCAATGTTTTGTATACCAGAATGATAACAATTTTCATTTTGTGGATTTTTTCTTTATAGACATTCCACTTCTTCCATCTATAACATCTCTGAGTTTAAGGGAAAATCAAGAAGAGAGTGGACCTTTTGTAGTACACTGGTTAAACAATAAAGAGCTGCATTTTACTTTGTCTATGGAAGTCTTCTTACAGCAACTTAGAAAAAGTTTTGAACAGCCATCTTCTGAGGCCAGTATGGAAGACTCCAATCAGGCAGATGTAAAATCTGATGAAGGTAAAGCATTAAGGAAAATGAATATTTTAAAATTATATTAAAAATAGAAACAGGTTTTTGTTTTGTTTTGGTGCTACTGGGGTTTGAACTTGCCCTATGCTTGCTAGGCAGCTGCTCTGCCGCTTGAGACATAGCTTTTATGTTAGGGTAAAACTAGCTATTGTTAGAAATACAAGTCCAAGATTACAATGCATAATACAGATGTGGACTAGATGTTCCTTTTTTGCTTTTCCTCCTTCTACATGGTGGTTTAAGACCTCAAAGGATCTCCGTTCTTGTGAATTTTTCAGCCCTTAAGACCGAACTGCCCAAATTGCTGTCTGTAGACTGGCAGGATCAGGATTACCTGGAGTGTTTTAGGAGTGCATAATCTCAAGGTGGGAGCTGGTGCATCACACTCTCAGAAGGCTGAGATCTGAGGATACCACTGTAAAACCAGCATGGGCAGAGAAGTCATGAGATTCTTACATCCAATTTACCAGCAAACATCCAGAAATGGAAGTTTGTGTCAAGTGGTAGAGCATCATCCTTTAGTGAAAAAGCCAAGCAAGAGTGTGAAGCCCTGAGTTTAAGTCCCAGTACTGGCCCTAAAAGAGAAAGAGAAAAGAATGGAAAGAGTGACTGCCCTTGTCTTGTTCCTGTCTTTATAGAGAGTTTTTCCCATTTTTTTTATGGTGTTAATTGTAGGTTTATCATATATAACCTGTGTTATGATGAAATACATTCTTTTTATTGCTTATTTGTTCAGGGAGTTTATCAGTCTTGAAGGCAGGCTGAATTTTGTCAGAAGATTTTTCTGCTTGTATTGAGATGCACATATTATTTTTGTCCTTTATTCTATGTTTGTGCCATATTTGTTACATTCTTGATTTGCAAATGTTGAATCAAATTCTTGCATCCCTAGAATGAAACCACATTGATAATGGTGTATGATTTTGTGTGCCTGAGCTTTTGTTGGGAGGCTTTATTACTACTTTTTCATAGCTTGTTATAGACAGTTTTAGGTACAGACTGATTCTTTTCAGTATAAAGAGACAATTTTTTTAAATGGAACAATGGGTATTCATTTTTAAATAAAAATAGTATTCTTCAATTTTTTTGTCAGTCTTGGGGCTTGAACTCTGGGCCTGGGCACTGTCAGCTCTTCAGTGCAAGGCAAGCGCTTTACCACTTGAGCCATAGCACCACTTTCATTTTTTTTGGGGGGGTCTGGTCGTGGGGCCTGAACTCTAGGCCTAGGTTCTGTCCCTCAGCTCTTCAGCTCAAGGCTAGCACTCTACCACTTGAGCCACAGCGCCACTTCCGGCTTTTTTCTTTTTGCTTATGTGGTGCTGAGGAATCGAACCCAGGGCCTCAGGCATGCAAGGCCAGCGCTCTATCACTGAGCCACCTTCCCAGCCCCCAGGGGAGATAAGAGTCTCATGAACATTCCTGCCCTGAGTAGCTAGGATTTATACATGAGCCACTGGCACCTGGCTTGTTCTTCAGCTTTTTGCTTTGGTTATACTGAGGTTTGAACTCAGGGCCTTGTGGTTGGTTGCTAGGCAGGTGCTCTACCACTGAGCCACACTTTGAGCCAGCCCTGTTTTTGTTCTCATGTCCTGCCAGGTACAAACCTGGACCTCATTCTGCCTATTTTAGACTTCCTGTCATAGCTAGGATGACTGGGGCTGCACATTGCTGGATTTAGCTTCTCTCCGTGAGGCAGTCTTGTGGGTATTTCTGTTAGAAAATGCCCTGGCTGACCTGGAACCATGATCTTGTCAATCTCGGCCTCCTGCATAAGTGAGGATAACAGGCATACACTACTATACCTAGCTGTGAGTTGAGAAAGGTGTCTATGAACTTTTTTGCTTTTGCTGGCTTTGAAACACAATGTTCCTACTCACAGCTTTCCAAGTAGTTAGGAAAACTGGTCTGATCTACCAGTGCCCAGCTAGAACTTTTCAACTTTCTTACTAATTTTAGTATACTTTCTCTAAGAAGAAACTTTTAGCACTTACTGATAGTCATTTAGATAGTTAATTTCTTTTATTTTGTTTTATTTTTTGTGGCAAGGTCTTTTTTTTTTTGGGGGGGGGGGGGTCCAGTCATGGGCCTGATCTATGGGCCTGGGCTCTGTCCCTCAGCTCTTCAGCTCAAGGCTAGCGCTCTACCACTTGAGCCACAGTGCCACTTCTGGCTTTTTTTCTTTTTGCTTATGTGGTGCTGAGGAATCAAACCCAGGGCCTCATGCATGCAAGGCAAGCGCTCTACCACTGAGCCACCTTCAGGACCTGTGGCAAGGTCTTATATATCCAAAATTAGCCTCAAATTCAGTGTGCAACTCAATCTGGCCTTGAACTTGTAATTCTTTTGCCTCAGACTAACTGCCATGATTAGAGGTGCCACTATATGCAGTTCTTCTATGTTTTAGTTTTTTTTTTTTGTGGCTGACTGTTCATGTTTTTTACCCAATTTTCTGTTGTCTTTCATTTCCTTACTTATTTGTATATCTTTCCTTATTTTCCTTTAAATCTGGTACATAATCAAAACATTTTTAAGTGTATCTCTCTAAGAAAGGCTCTATATTTGTAGCCAAAATTTGAGGAGGGAAGTAAAGGAAGCTGGGATTATTGAAAGAGGTTAAGGATGTATGCATGTTTACCTGTGTTAAAATTTATGTTTAATTTACTGATGTATAAAGGGAAATCTGAAACATGGGCCCTATAAATGTAATTCTTTGAAGTGATTGCTTTAAGGTGTCATGTTAATTACAAGCACATGCATCTAGAAGACAAGTTAAGTTTTTCTTTTTTTGGGGGTCCGGTTGTGGGGCCTGAACTCTGGGCCTGGGTACTCTCCCTCAGCTCTTCAGCTCAAGGCTAGCTAGCGCTCTACCACTTGAGCTACCGTGCCACTTCCGGCTTTTTTTCTTTTTGCTTATGTGGTGCTGAAGAATCGAACCCAGGGCCTCATGCATTGCAAGGCAAGCTCTCTACCACTGAGCCACCTTCCCAGCCCCACAAGTTAAGTTTTTCACATTCATATTTGAGTAAATCTTGTACTATGAACAAAGAATAAAGTAAAAAACATGCTTTAAAAATTAAACGCTGAAGCCGATCACCGGTGGCTCACGCCTGTAATCCTATCTACTCAGGAGGCTGAGATCTGAGGATCACGGTTCAAAGCCAGCCCAGGCAGGAAAGTCCGTGAGACTCTTATCTCCAATGAACCACCAGAAAACCGGAAGTGGCACTGTAGCTCAAGTGGTAGAGCACTAGCCTTGAGCTGAAGAGCTGAGGGACGGCACCCAGGCCCAGAGTTCAAGCCCCATGACCGACAAAAAATAAAATAAAAAAATTAAACCCTAGGTTATAATCCCAGTTGCAGTTCTCTCATTTTTTCCATGAGGAAATTTCAAGTTTAGAAAAGTAGCTTATCTTAGTGAAGGTTAGCTATGGACATCTGGATTTAGAAACCAGTTTACCTCTTTTTCCAGTTTTATTTGTCCTTCTACTAGTAATGCCTTGACTCTTTCCTATAGACATCAGATTTCTGAGGTAACTCTGGTGACTTTCTGCTTTTGGGATAAAGTTTTTGAAAGGCAGACCATTTCTTGTTAATGTTAAAATTCTGTTTTCCATCCTGAAGGCATATATAAAGCTCTTTTGTGTGTGTGTGTGTGTGTGTGTGTGTGTGCGCGTGCGTGCGTGCGTGCGTGCACGTGTGGTCTGGGGCTTGAACTCAGAACCTAGGCACTGTCCTTGAACTTTTTGCTCAAGGTTAACACCCAGCCACTTGAGCCACAGCTCTACTTCCAGCTTTTTTGATAGTTTTAGTGGAAATAAGAGTTTCACAGGCTTCCCTGCCCAGATTGTCTTCGAATCATGATTTGAGATCTCAACCTCCTGGATAGCTAGGATTCTAATCATGAGCCACTGGCACCCAACTTAAAGCTTGTAGTAATAGTCTCAGTTTATTTACTTGGCTCATGAACGTTTTGCTTATAGAAATGGATGATGGTGCTGATGATCTGAAAATAAATCATGAAAAGAAGGAACTGGGAGAAGATAAAATGGTACCAAACTCAAGTTTTGCACCATTACCATCAGCTGCCATTGATCATGAGATTGAAGTACTTCTGTCTGAATGGAGCAAAAATGCAGACATGCTTTTCAGTATCCATCCCATGGATGGTTCTTTACTAGTTTGGCACGTAGATTGGTTGGATGAATACCAGCCTGGAATGTTTCGCCAAGTACAGGTACAGTTATTATGACCTCTAAGGAGTTATACTGTTTTGTAGTTGTTTTGTACAATTCTATTTGTTCTAATTCTTGCTTTCTTAATTCTAGGTGTCCTTTGTTTCGAGAATTCCTGTAGCTTTCCCTACAGGTGATGCAAACTCTCTCTGTAAAAGCATAGTAATGTATGCTTGTACCAAGAATGTTGACTTGGCTATTCAGCAAGGGCGACAAAAGCCCTCTGGCCTCACTCGATCTACATCAATGCTTATCTCTTCTGGTCAAAATAAATCATCTAATAGCTTAAAATTAAGTATTTTTACCCCTAATGTTATGATGATTTCAAAGCATGCTGATGGCTCTCTGAATCAGTGGCTAGTAAGTTTTGCTGAGGAATCTGCTTTTTCTACAGTTCTTAGTATTTCTCACAAATCCAGATACTGTGGTCATCGTTTTCATCTCAATGACTTAGCTTGCCACTCAGTATTGCCATTATTACTGACAACATCGCACCATAATGCATTAAGGACACCAGATATTGATAACCAAAAGAAACCTCATGATAGTGTAAATATTGAAGAATGTTCTCTGGTACACCAAAATAAAAGCACTGCTGATGTGGCATTTCAGGATCCCAATGCAGTTTATAGTGAGCTTATTCTTTGGAGGGTTGATCCAGTTGGGCCATTGTCCTTTTCGGGAGGAGTGTCTGAGCTTGCCCGGATCAATTCTCTTCATGTTTCTGCCTTTTCCAATGTGGCATGGCTTCCTACTCTTATACCCAGTTACTGTCTCGGTAAGCATTCTGATTTTCATTTCAGTATTTAGATTTTCTGACACTGTTACCGAAGGCCAAGTTACAAATGTTGTAAATGCTTTCTAGGTGCATACTGTGACTCTCCTAGTGCTTGCTTTGTGGCTAGTGATGGACAGTATCTGAGGTTATATGAAGCAGTCATTGATGCCAAGAAACTTCTGTGTGAGCTCTCCAACCCAGAAATTTCTGTACGTTACTGCCTTTTAAAACTGGTCTAAGTATTAAATGATATTTTCAAATACTTAACTGTTCTTGCTGGGCGTGTCTAGGTTTCTGACATGTAAGTCATGATCAATATGTCTTTGTTACTATTTTCACATTTGTATTATATCTATTTTACAATGATTCTAAGCTGAAGAAACTGTCATTCATTTAAAAATTAGAATCTAAGCCAGGGATATAGCTCAGTGCCAGAACACATTCAATTCATAACATACACACAATAAAACTAAGAGTCTGCTCTACTACAATATGTGCTTCTGTAATACTTCTTTGCTCATAGATAAATGGAGACTAATGGGAGCATTGCGTGTAAGTTGTTAGTTCTTTTTCTAGATAAAAGTAGTGCTAGAACAAAAGGAGTAAAAGTTTAATCTTTTTTTTTTTGGTCCAGTCGTGGGGCCTGAACTCTGGGGCTGGGCACTGTCCCTCAGCTCTTCAGCTCAAGGTGATCACTCTACCGCTTGAGCCACAGTGCCACTTCTGGTTTTCTAGTCGTTTATTGGGGATAAGAGTCTCACAGACTTTCCTTGCCCAGGCTGGCTTTGAACTGTGATCCTCAGATCTCAGCCTCCTGAGTAGCTAGGATTACAGGCGTGAGCCACTGGTGCCTGGCTGAGGCCCACTTTTTTTGTAGGCTGTGGGGCTTGAACTCTGGGCCTGTGCACTGTCCCTCAGCCTTTCAACTCAAGGCTAGCACTCTACCTCTTGAGCCACAGTGCCACTTCTGGTTTTCTGGTGGTTTTATTGGAGATAAGAGTCTCACGGACTTTCCTCCCCCTGCTGGCTTTGAACCTTATTCTCAGGTCTCAGCTACCTTAGTAGCTAGGATTACAGGCATGAGCCACTGGCGCCTGGCCAGGCCCACATTTTAAATTATGATATTGGAACACTCATATATACTCACATCTACTTGTGAGAATATGTTTTTAGAAGGAAGTATTCATGATAGCCAAATTAAAAAAATTAAACACACCAAACCTTTTCACTAAGGAACATTTATTAAGTACTTCTGTTGCTAAGCATAGTTCTAACACCTAGTATTCAGTAGTGAAGACAAAGGTCTTTCTTACTTTCCTAGAAAAGTTGCATGCAAGCCAAGCGCTGGTGGCTCATGCCTGTAACCCTAGCTACATAGGAGGCTGAGATCTGAGGATCGAGGTTCAAAGCCAGCCAGGGTAGGAAAGTCCGTGAGACTTTTTTTTTTTTTTGGGGGGGGGGTCCGGTCGTGGCGCCTGAATTCTGGGCCTGGGCACTGTCCCTCAGCTCTTCAGCCTGAAGGCTAGTGCTCTACCACTTGAGCCACAGCGCCACTTCCAGCTTTTTTGTTTTTTGCTTAATTGGTGCTGAGGAATCGAACCCAGGGCCTCATGTATGCAAGGCAAGCGCTCTACCGCTGAACCACCTTCCCAGCCCACTGTGAGACTCTTACCTCTAATAAACCACTAGAAAACCAGAAGTGGCACTGTGGCTCAAGCAGTAGAGCACTTGCCTTGAGCTGAAGAGTACAGGGACAGCACCCAGGCCCAGAGTTCAAACCTCATGACTGACCAAAAAAAAAAGAAAAGTTGCATGCATAGACAGATACCTTAGAAGAACAAAAGAATGGATGACAGCCACATACATTAAATTGTTTAGTAGTAGGTTAAAAGGTAGATGAGGCCAGGTGTCTGTGGTTCATGGCTATATTTCTAGCTACTCAGGACACTGATATCTGGAAGGCCATGGTTTGAGGCCAGCTCAGCAGAAGACTTCTGGGAACCCCTAAGAACACTGTCATTTTAGTAGATTCTACATTGACTTCGCAGAGGAGCATGGTAGTGATTGAAAGAATGAGCCCCGAAGCAAACTGAGTGGGTTTAAATCCTAGCTTTCCCTTTCCAGTTCTGTGACCTTAAGAAAGTTTCATTGTCTCCATTGTTTCATTATAAAATGAGAATAATAACAGAATAGACACCAAGGGCCATTACAGTTGTTAAATGGGTTAAGATGGGTAAAGCATTTATAATAGTCCTGGGTACACACAGAAATCAATCTGCCTCTGCATATTTTTAAATATAAGGACAATGGACCAGGCATAATGGCTTATGCCTGTAATCCTAGGTACGGTGGAGGCAGAAACCCGCATGATCACAGTTTGAGGACAGCCAGTGCTAAAAGTTAGCAAGACTTCAAAAATAAATTTAGTGTGACGGTTCATGCCAGTAATCCTAGTTATATGGAAAGCATGGATAGGAAGGCTGTTAGTGAGATTGGTTGCATAGTTTGATGCTTAATTTTTAAGACAGGGTCTTGTTTCTACTCAAATGCTTACCTAAACTGTAAACTGTAATTTGCCTTTTTTGTTTGTTTGTTTTGTTCCTGGGGCTTGAACACAGGGCCTGCGTACTTGGACACTGCAAGCCTCTTTTTTTTTTTTTCCCTCAAGGCTAGTGCTCTACCATTTGGGTCACAACTCCATTTCTGGCTTTTTTTGGGTCATTAATTGGAGATAGGTCTCATGGACTTTACTTCCTGGGTTGGCTTCAAGCTGTGATCCTCAGATCTCAGGCTCCTGAGTGCCTAGGATTATAGCTATGACAAGCACCCTCCATGATCTGCTCTTTTTTTTTTTTTTTTTTCCCCTCAGTCGTGGGGCTTGAACTCTGGGCCTGGGTACTGACCCTCAGCTCTTCAGGTCAAGGCGAGCGCTCTACCACTTGAGCCACACTGCCACTTCCAGCTTTTTCTGCTTATGTGGTGCTGAGGAATGGAAACCAGGGCCTCATGCATGCGAGGCAAGCATTCTACCACTGAAGCCACCTGCCTAGCCCCTGATCTGCCTATGTTTTAAATGTTCTTTCTGAGAAGGAATGACAGGCACCTACTACTGGAGTCTGACTTTTCTGCCTGTGCTGAATCAATCCTGTGCCTCAATTCTCCCAGTATCAACTTTCCACATAACTTAGGTTGACAGGCACCTACCGCTTCACTCACCTAGGGTTGAAAAGAAGTCTCATCCAACATCTTATTCTCAGCCTCCCCATTTAGCTAGGATGGCAGCTTTGGGATGTCAGTACTCAGCTGAGATGTAACTATTACTCAGGCCTTTTTAATTCCTAGTGAGGTAAAATCCTAGAGTATTAATACTTGAACTATGTGCAGCCCACTTGAAAATTATTTTTATTGTTGTGCTTGAAATTTCATGTTTATGCTTACTGAATTAAAATTTTAATTTGTTTTATTTTTTTTTAATAGAAATATGTTGGGGAAGTGTTTAACATTGTTAGTCAGCAGTCAACAGCCAGGCCAGGATGCATTATTGCATTAGATCCCATTACCAAACTTGTAAGTATTATATGCTGCTCTGTAGCATTAGGTAAACAGTACACACATCACATCAACTTATGGTAGTATTTATTTACATTCAGCATGGCCGAAAAACCCAGCTTCTTCATGTGTTTCAAGAAGACTTCATTTTGAATAACTTGGAGAAGAAAAGTCTGGGGAAAGATAGCATTCCATCTGATACAGGTAAAGAAAAATATCAGAATATGTTAGGCAATTAATAAAGATGGATACATGCTGATAAAGATGGTTAATAATGATGGATCGAAGTTAATAAAGACGGTTTCAAAATGTATTGAAGTTTAAAATTGTTCTGTATATGCTTAATTTTATTTTTGGCCTTTCAGCGCACGACTTTGCTCTTATTAGGCAGGCAGACTCTCCCACTTGAGCTATGCCTGTGAAGGCTTTTTTGCTCTTGTTATTTTTCAGATAGGGTACATTTTTTGCCTGGCCTAGTGTCTGACTGTAGTCTTCTAACCTGCACTAATCGTAGAGGGCAATACAGGCATCAGCCATCATGTCCAGCTTGATTGTTACCAAGCTGGCCCTGATCAACAATCTTTTCCTGACCTTCACCTCCCAAGCAAATAGAATTGTAGGCATGAGCAACTGAGCTGGCATTTATGCTATTTTTTGTTTTTTTGTTTTTGTTTGAAACATAGTCTCATTGTGTAGACTGGGCTGGACTGGACTGCATTCTTCCTGTTTGTACTTCCCACTATAGCTAGTATATACCACCCTGTCCAGCGTTTTTCTCTTGAAACTTGAGTCTTGTGAACTTTCTACAATCCTTCTAATCTTAGCCTCCCAAGCAGTTGGTGTGAAAGGTGTGTGCCAGCCCACCCAGCTCATCTTTTTATTCTTAACCAAGAAGTAGAAAAAAAATTAAAAGTATTTTCTTAGTTGCATGTGTTTGTTTATTACTGATGTATAGGGTTTTGGCTTTTTGTGTGTATGTGCCAGTTTTGGGGTTTGAACTCAGGGCCTGGGCACTGTCCCTGAGCTTTTATTGCTCAAGGCTAGTGCTCTGCCACTTGAACCACAGTGCCACTTCTGGTTTTCTGGTGGCTCATTGGGGATAAGATTCTCATGAACTTTTGCTTCCGGGCTGGCTTTGAACTGTGATCCTCAAATCTCAGCCTGCTGAGTAGCTAGGATGACAAGCGTGAGCCACTAGTACCCATCTTACCATTATTTTATTATTAGAGTTTCCCAGAAAATTCCCATGGAGTTATATTTTTATATTCTTTTGTTCTTTTGTCAAGAAGAAAGGTACTTTACAGACATTATTAAGGTATTTTGTTTTGGTGAAGTTATCACAAGTAGATTGAATTGGTCTTTTTCTTTTCCCATAATTCTTCCTTCCTCTTAATTCTTATGATTTGAATGCCTGACCCATCTAGAAGGCATTATCAAACTTACCTCTTCATTTAAATCTCTCGTTACAAGGTAATTTAAGATATGGTTATCATTTCTAATGTTGTTTCAAAACTTTTTCCCCTAATATTAGTTGCTTTCAGTTTTTACATATTTTGATTTATATCATTTTATAATTTTTTTACATAATTTTGTATATAATCAGAAAAACTTGCACTAAAATTTATTGTTAAAAGGAAATAATGAAATAGTGGTTTTATGTGCATTTTTTGATTTGTGCAACATTAATGTTGTATAAATTGTGTTAGTATGAGTTAAGATCTTTTTGAATAATATCTGTTATGAATACTTATATTTTGATCCTTAGATAAGAAACATGAATAGAAGTGTTTCTGTTACGAAAGTTAATTACTTTGAAAGACTTTGGCCACATAATTTCCATCGTGATATATTTTGATATGTATGTTATCATATGGTTCCTTTCCTTTTAGACATTTTTTGGTTAATATGTTTTACTCTCTGAATAGTTGGTAGTGATAACTGTAATACGTGACTTTTAAAGCATATCAGATAAAAATGAAATTTAAGCATAGTCTGCATATAATTGTTAAAATGTTAATACAAATTCATTTGGTGAAGAAGTTGAACATACTCTATAATGTCACTTTCCACTTAGAACTCCAGATAAAATGATCGTTTTCTTTCTCTAAAAAAGCCATTTATGTTAATCTTAATATTAGTAATTGTCTCTATTATCTAACATGAAAAATATCACTGATGCCAACAGGCAGCTTATCTAATGGATTTTCTGAAAAATTCTACCTGGTTGTGATAGAGTGTACTCAGGACAACCGTTCACTGTTACGCATGTGGAACTTACATTTAAAGTCAATTCCTGTCTCGTTGGGTGAGTTTGGGTTTTTTCCTTAACTTTAAATTGGCCTAATTACTAACAAATTTTGCACGATTAGACAGTTCAGGGTATATTACCTACAGTCATTTTATGTAGTAGTGATTATTATGGTTTATTCATTAAGAAACAAAATAATTCTCTCATTTTCTTGCTGTAAAGAATTGTGTTGACATGTCTACAAGTTTATCTTTTGAACTGTGTGTGTGTACGCGCACACATGCATGCTGGTTCTGGGGTTTGAAGTTATGGCCTGGGTGCTGTCTTTTTGCTTTCTTTTTACCCAGGGCTAATATACTACCACTTGAGCCAGAGCTCCATTTGTGGCTTTTTGGGGATAGTTATGGAGATAACAAACTCATAGACTTTTTTGCCTGGACTGATTGCAAACTGTGATCCTCAATCTCAGCCTTCTGAGTAGCCAGGATTATAGGCAAGAGCCACTGGTGCCTTACTGGATTTTTAAGTAGCTATTGTAATCTATATAGGGTTCCCTCCCAGTTTTTGCTCTTTTTCTTATGTTTTATAGATGAAAGAATAGATATGAAAATTTCTGAAGTAGTTTGGCAACCAGAAGAACATTATTCTTCTTCTCCGGAGAAGATCCCAACTCCATTTGCACAGAAGTTTCAGGCTTGCAGAGCCAATCTCCAGAGCACCAGCAAGTTGTCTCTGTGTTCTGAAATGGTGTACAGCCAGGAGTTGCAGTTGCCTGAAGGAGTTGAGATCATAAGTGTGAAGCCATCAGCAGGTGTGTGAATTTTATGCAAAAATACTTTACAGCCATGAATGTTTCTAGTACCCCTGAAATCTGCAGCCTTCCAGGTGGTTCTCATGCACCCATGTCAAGAATACAGAGAAGAAATAAAGAAATCCTTTGTTACTTACGATTTTGAGATGGATTCTCTATATTCTCCAGGCTGGTCTTGAACTTGAGTTCAAACATTCCTTCTGCCTTGGATCTAAAAGTATGTACCTTGACTAGGCTCTGAAACTTCAATTTTCATATCACCGAATTATTTCATTTTCATAGCCAAAATGTGGTTGTTAGTCACAAACTCTAGGATAGAGGCTAGCAGTTTGTTCTAATTAGTGAACAAGATGATTTTTTTATACACTAGAGATCAAGAACCACTTATTCTAGGGTATCAAGAATACAAATATAGCATCCATGTTCTTTATTACTGATTATTTTCATGGTCTTTGTTCTTTTCTGCTTTTCTGTCTTATTTTCTTTCTTGATATCCTAGAGTTTGAACTTGAGGCCTTGCTAGACAGGTCCTTTCCCTTTGAGCCACACCCCTAGCCCTTTTTTGCACTGGTTATTTTTGAGATAGGGTCTCGCTTTTTTGTTTTTTTGGGGTCCGGTTGTGGGGCCTGAATTCTGGGCCTGGGTGCTGTCCCTCAGCTCTTCAGCTCAAGGCTAGCGCTCTACCACTTGAGCCACAGTACCACTTCCGGCTTTTTTCTTTTTGCTTATGTGGTGCTGAGGAATTGAACTCAGGGCCTTATGCATGCAAGGCAAGCACTCTACCACTGAGCTACCTTCCCAACCCCAGGGTCTCACTTTTTGCCCAGGTTTGTACTTAGCCTATGATCCTCTTATTTTGGACCTCCCATCATAGCTGGAATAACAAGTGTGCTCCACTAGACCCAGCCTCTTCCCTTTGAGATGGTGTTGCATGGACTTGTCTGTCGGGAGTGACCTGGAACTGTGATCTTCCCAGTTTCAACCTTTGTCATTGCTGCAAGAACAGATGCATACCACTGTACCTGGTATTGTTGAGATGGGGTCTCAAGAACTTTTTACTTTTGCCCGGGCTGGGATCGAACTGCTTCCCAAGTAGCTAGTATTACAGATATGCAGCACTGGCATCTGACAGTCCGTTCATTTAATTATTTTGCTGGATGGCTTTGAATGCTATTCAGAATCCCATGTTGTTATCAAGTATTTAAGATTTTCTGAATGGTGAAGTTCACAGGAGTTGGGAGTATTGACAGTGTTCCAACTTTTAAATTCTGGTTCCATTGTATATTTTAATTTAAAATATCGGGAAAAGTAAAGCTTGTTGAAAAGCTAAGCAAGGTGTTGTACATACCTATAAAACCAGCACTTGGAAAGCTGAGGCAGGAGGATCGTGAATTCAAGTCTCACTTGGCCAATATGGTTAGTTTGAAGCCAAACTAGTCTATATATAGATACTCTGTCACAAAACAAATGAAAAGTAAGGGGAAAAGAAAGGAGCTATTGTTATTAGCTGGTATTCACTACTAAATTCTAATGAAAATAACATAGTAATTGTACAGAATCCAAAAATAGTTATCAAGGTAATTCTATTTAACTTTGGGCAAAGTTGTTTGAAAGAACTCCTGTGGAAAAATACGGTTTTGTTTGTTTGGCAAAAAGCATAGCATATGTAAAATAGCATATGTAACTTTTATTCAACCTATTAATATAATGAGAACTTTAATTCAGAGAAACTTAATGTACATAGGATTTACTTTCAACATGTTCTTTCAAGTGTTCATGTAGCATTTTTTATTGTCATAGTTCAGGACAGAAGTACACTTGTCAGAGATACTTGGATTAGAACAGAGCCACATCTGTGTGTTCATACTAGACTCAGCAGTGCTCCAGGGCATTGCGGCCACAGCACACCTCAGGCAGAGCCTGAGGTGGTGATCTCTCTCCTGTTCTCACTCGCTCACCCATTCGAGGAAGTTGATAGTATATGATTGAGCATGTACAATTGGTAAGGTCCACTGAGGAATCATCTCAGCATCAGTAATATTACACATACCTCAGTTGTGTAGGACATTTAAAAGTACCATTCAATACTTAGTGAAATAGGCCATTCACATTTGTATAAAAAATCAGAAAGACAGAGAAACCAGGGAAAGCTGACACATTGTTACAGATGTGTTGAATTGGATAAACTAGCAAAGAATTCAGTTTTTTTTGTTTGTTTTGTTTTTGTCTTTTTGTTGCTTGTGGGGCATGAACTCTGGGCCTGGGTGCTGTCCCTCAGCTCTTCAGCTCAAGGCTAGCGCTCTACTACTTGAGCCACAGTACCACTTCCGGCTTTTTCTGCTTATGTGGTACTGAGGAATCAAACCCAGGGCCTCTTGCATGCAAAGCAAGCGCTCTACCACTGATCCAGAATTCAAGTTTTTAATTGTCTTAGTCTTGTTACTTAGGCACAAGGCAGTGTATCTAGTAAAATATCCCTACCTGTAAAATGCAGAAATTAAAGTACTTGTTATTGCAGTTAGATTTTAGCTATAGGTTTTGGCAATGTTTTCTTTCTTCCTTTTTTTAATTAGTCATGGGCTTCAACTCAGGGCTTGGGTGCTATCCCTGAGTTTTTTCACTTAAGCCTAGTGCTCTACTACTTCAAACCAGGGCCACTTCTGGTTTCTTGGTAGTTCATTGGAGATAAGAGCCTCACAGACTTTCCTGCCCAAGCTGGCTTTGAATCTTGATCCTCAGATCTTAGCCTCCTGAGTAGCTAGGATTATAGGACTGAGCCACCGGTGCCTGGATATGGTACTAATTCTATGCCTTCCCTAGTAAATATTTTCTTTTATATACTTTTTTGATATCATTAAAAGCCTCTTTCCGATATTATTGTATCCTTAGATAGTCATATTCTTAGTAGTTCATACTAAAGGACTAAAGCCCAGCTTGTAAAAATTCTTCAACAACATTTGATGTTTTGTTAATGGATTATTTTCCTTTTAGGACATCTGAGTTCTTCTTCTATATATCCTGTATGCAGTGCCCCTTACTTATTGGCCACTTCGTGCTCGGATGAGAAAGTAAGGTTTTGGAGATGCCGAGTAACAGATGGAGAACCTGCTACCTCAAAGAATGGAAAAATAGATCTTACGTACATTTGGGAAGAATGGCCATTACTTATTGAAGATGGACTTCAGAGCAATAGTAGTATATCTGTACCGGGTAGGCCTGTAGAAGTTAGCTGTGCACATACAAATCGTTTAGCAGTGGCATATAAACATCTTGCATCTAATAGTAGATCTTCTCAGGACGTTGTGATGCATGTGAGTATTTTTGAATGTGAGTCTACTGGAGGCTCATGTTGGGTCCTTGAACAGACAATTCATTTAGATGATTTAAGCACAATGTTGGATTCTGGCATTAGCATTGATAGCAATTTAGTGGCCTATAATAAGCAAGAGACCTATTTATTCAGTAAAGAAAGTATCACAACAAACACAAAGCATTTAGTTCACTTGGACTGGATGTCTAGAGAAGATGGTTCTCATATCCTGACTGTTGGAATTGGATCAAAACTTTTTATGTATGGACCTCTGTCTGGCAAGGTACAAGAACATATTGGTAAGGAGAGCCTAGCATTTCCTCTGTGGGAGAGTACTAAAGTTGTGCCTCTTTCTAAATTTGTCCTCTTACGAAGTGTGGACTTGGTTTCTTCTGTGGAAGGCTCCCCCCCTTTTCCTGTTTCTTTGTCGTGGGTCCGGGATGGCATCCTGGTGGTAGGAATGGATTGTGAAATGCATGTATATTCCCAGTGGCAGCCATCTTCTAAACAAGAACCTGCCAGGACAGATTCATACGGTGGGAGCACTCCTTCTGTACTCAGCTTAGTAAGACAGAGCAACTCATCAAGTTCTGGACTACAGCCTACAAAGAAAACTCTGACTCGATCCATGACTAGTCTTGCTCAGAAAATCTGTGGGAAGAAGACTGCCCTGGATCCTTCAGTGGATATGGAAGATTCAGGACTCTTTGAAGCAGCTCATGCACTTTCCCCAACCTTGCCTCAGTACCATCCCTTGCAGCTTTTAGAACTGATGGACCTTGGCAAGGTTCGGAGAGCAAAGGCCATCCTGTCACATCTGGTCAAGTGCATTGCTGGGGAGGTTGTGGCTCTGAGTGAAGCTGAGTCTAATCATGATCGCCGTCTAAGGTCTCTCACCATCAGTGCTAGTGGAAGCACTACCAGAGACCCCCAGGCGTTCAACAAGACTGACAGTACGGATTACACAGAAATAGATTCTGTTCCTCCACTTCCTTTATATGCCTTGCTTGCAGCAGATGATGATAGATGTTACTCATCTTTGGAGAAATCCAGTAATGAGAGTTCCTTCAATAAATCAAACCAATTGTCCAAAGAAAGTTATGATGAGCTTTTTCAGACTTCAGCTCTAATGCCTGATATTCATGTGTTAGAATCAGGGGAAGAAAATACAAAACCCAGAGTCATTGACCTTTCGCAGTACAATCCGACTTACTTTGGACCTGAGCATGCTCAGGTTCTTTCTGGCCACTTACTGCATTCCAGTCTACCAGGACTCAGCCGGATGGAGCAGATGTCTCTGATGGCCTTGGCTGACACAATTGCAACAACAAGCACTGATATTGGAGAAAGCAGAGACAAAAGCCAAGGTAAAATTAAATTGAAGGAAACACTGGTCATAGAAGGTATAGGTCAGTAGCCTGTACCCTTTAAATTAACGGAACTAAAAGGAAAATAAAGACAAAACTAATATAATTTAAAAAGTTATCATTTTTTAGAAAATAAGTTGATCTTTTTAAGAGGAATATGAATAGATAACTATTTTTGAGGTGAGTTTGGAAGAGATATTTTATAGTTTTGATCATATGAAGTAAAATCAGGTCCAAATACTATTTAACCATTATCAACAGATTATTGGGATGGATACATGATTTCAATCAATACAGAAAATATTGCTGCCAGGTGCTGATAGCTTGTGCCTGTAGTCCTAACTACTCAGGAGGCTGAGATCTGAGGATTGTGGTTTGAATCCACCAGAGGGGTCTGTGAGACTCTTTTCTCCAGTAAACTACTCAGAAAAAGCCAGCAATGGTGCTATAGCTCAAGTGGTAGAGTGCTAGCCTTGAGTACAAAGAGGCTCAAGGACAGCACCCAGGTCCCAAGTTCAAGCACCATGACTGACCAAAAACAAAGAAAAAAGAAAAGAAAGAAAAGATATCACTGTAACATATGTTGTAGAAAAGATAGTTTGAAAGTTCAGTTATGTTTGAGTCATTTCAGGTGAATTCAGATTATAATGTTAATAGACACTGAGTCAATTCATTCTAAACTTTTTTTTTTTTTTTTGGTTGGTCGTGGGGCTTGAACTCTGGGCCTGGGCGCTGTCCCTCAGCTCTTCAGCTCAAGGCGAGCGCTCTACCACTTGAGCTACAGCGCCACTTCCCTAACCTTTATTTTCTAAATTATATACCTATATTCTTTTTTCCCTTTTTAAAATTGTGTAGGTAAGATCAATGTTACACAGTATTTGCGATTATAACCACTTCTGTCAGTTTAGAATGCTTTATCCTTTATGTGATGCTCTGCTGTGCTATGCTATGCTGTGCTATGCTATGCTATGCTATGCTGTGCTATGCTATGCTATGCTATGCTATGCTATGCTATGCTATGCTATGCTATGCTATGCTATGCTATGCTATGCGCTATCAGAAACTTAGTTCTGTGATTTGCTTATAAAATGCTTTTATGTGTGAAAATAATACTTATCTCCTAATTGTAGGTGGAGAAACGCTTGATGAATGTGGGTTAAAGTTTCTTCTGGCTGTTCGGCTCCATACCTTTCTTACAACTTCCCTTCCAGCCTGTCGAGCCCAACTCCTTCGCCAAGGTGATTTTTATATTAGTCTGTTCCAGGAGAAGTAAGGCAAGCACATGTGAGAATGTTGACAAATTTGACGCATTCAGAGTTTATTTTTTAACTTTCCTCATTTTTCTTTCATATAGCATTGGATTTTTTTTGTCATGGGTCTTGAACTCAGGGGCCTGGGTGCTGTCCCTTACCTATTTTGCTTAAGACTGATGCTCTACCACATTGAGCCACAGCACTACTTCTGGTTTTCTGGTGGTTAATTATATGAATCTCACAGACTTTCCTGCCCAGGATGGCTTTGAACCATATCCTAACTCAATTTAGCTAGCATTACAGGCGTAAGTCACCAGCACCCCGGGGCATTGGAACTTTTTTTTTTTTTTTGGGTCCGGTTGTGGGGCCTGAACTCTGGGCCTGGGCACTGTCCCTCAGCTCTTCAGCTCAAGGATAGCGCTCTACCACTTGAGCCACAGCGCCACTTCCGGCTTTTTTCTTTTTGCTTATATGGTGCTGAGGAATCGAACCCAGGGCCTCAGGCTGGCAAGGCAAGCGCTCTACCACTGAGCCACCTTCCCAGCCCCCATTGGAACTTTTAATTGTAAAAATAGACTTAAGGAAGAAGTATATTGGACAGTTGAATATTTTGTATATTTGAGGGAAATTAGTATTATTTTATCCTCTGTAAATTTTTATTTTTGTTTGGCCAGTCCTGGGGCTTGAACTCAGGGCCTGGGCACTGTCCCTGAGCTCCTTTTGCTCAAAGCTAGCTCTCTAGTATTTGAGCCACAGTGCCACTTCTGGCTTTTTCTGTTTATGTGGTACTGAGGAATCAGACCCAGGGCTTCATGCATACTAGCTAAGTACTCTACTACTAAGCCACATTCCCAGCCCCCCCCACCCCCTTTTTTTTTGCGGCTGTAGGGCTTGAACTCTGGGCCTAGGTTGTTGTCTTTCAGCTCCTGGCGAGCATGCTACCACTTAAATCACAGCACCACTTCTGGTTTTCTGATGATTTATTGGAGATAAGAGTCTCACAGACTCTCCTGCCTGGGCTGGCTTTGAACTGCGATCCTCAGATCTCAGCCTCCTGAGTAACTAGAATTACAGGCATGAGCCACTGGCACCCGGCTGGATCACTCACATTTTACAAATGAAAAAACAGAGGCACTAAGAAACTAAATAACTAGTCTGAAGTTATATTTATATATTTCAGTTTTGCGATTGAAACTGAGTATATATGTTTTGGTTCTGGAGGTTCTGTAGTGCTAGCACTTATTCCACTCAGTTATGCTTTTTGATGTTCTTTAATTCATGGGAGTTATATCCATAAAACAAATAGTGGCCAAAGGAAGGGGAAGCAGCTTAAAGAGGAATGCCTTCCCTTCTGTAGTAATGCTTCAAGTATTTCTCATCTCCTAAACTGAGTCATAGTTTACAACCAGAGAACAGAATTCCTTCATCACAGTGGCATTTGCTATAAGCATTTTGCATATCTTCGCAAGTAAATGTGTATTAATTGTACAAGATATATTGCACATTAAAGTACTAGAGTTCTTTGGAGAACCAACGATTAAAAAGTAGCCCTTCAGGAAACTTAAAAATTAAGTGTGACTGTATTTTATAAAAGTTTATGTACTTTCATTGCAAATAGATGTAGCACTAGTTTGTGTTAATCATTATTAATACTACTTTTTCCCTTTTTTCAGGCCTGTCTACCAGTCATTTTGCTTGGGCATTTCATTCAGTAGCAGAAGAAGAACTGCTGAACATGTTGCCTGCAATGCAGAAGCATGACCCCACCTGGTCTGAATTAAGAGCCATGGGTGTGGGGTGGTGGGTCCGGAATAAGCGAATCTTACGCACATGCATAGAAAAAGTGAGTGTATTTATTTTGGTGTAAAAAAAGAATATATTTTGGATGTTTGTTTAAATTGCATACCATATCTCCTCTGTCGTTATTTACTCCCTTTTGTTTTGGAGCAGAAATTTGCTTTGGAGAGTTTTAATTTTTATAACAGTGAAGGAATTTTTAAAAGTAACTCCAAAAATTATAGTTCATTTAATAATATGTTTCTGGTTTTTACCATGAGAATTTTGTATAGCAAAGTAAACCAGTATAGATGAGCTTGTGATAAAAGGTCTTATTACTTTCTCTTTGTATTCTTCTCTATATGTGTCAGTGCTAAATAGACAAAATTATTTGTTCACTTAGAGACTTTCTATGAAAATTTGACCAGTATTTTCTAATTGTAGGTAGCCAAAGCAGCCTTTTATAGAAATAATGATCCTTTAGATGCTGCCATTTTTTACCTTGCAATGAAAAAGAAAGCTGTTATCTGGGGATTGTACAGGTAGGTTAAAAACTTTTTATAACGCATAACTGTGTGTGGTAAGATGTGTTTTACTTGCTGTTGTTATGTAGAGTCTTGCCTGTTTTTGTGATTAAGGAATGATTTTATAGGCATAACTGTGTATGGTTAGATGTGTTTCACTTGCTGTTGAGTTATGTAGAGTCTTGCCTGTTTTTGTGATTAAGGAATGATTTTATAGGGAGAATGCTTGGGTGTTTTCCACAGAGGAACTTTCCAGATAACGTCATTTTAATTTTAAGAGTTTCTTACAACGTTTCTGTACAAAAGTCACTAAACCAGAAACTGGCATTTGAGTTGGGAAAGAAGATGAGTTGGCGGAGTCTAGGATAAGCACCCATCTTTCCTCTATTGAGAGACCATGGACCAGACTTCCCCAAAGCTGTCTCCTCCTGGGGCCCTGAGTTCATTCCTTTCTCCCTTTTCCTCAGTAGTACTTGATGAACATGATTAGAAACAGGTAGTTTGTCATTTGTTTTTGGTTCATGTTTCCAAATCAGTTTTCTGTAAGACTAATTCAGGATCCAAGGAATTACTTTGATCACCAAATCATGTTCAATAGGCAAGAAGGAAAAGTTATTGGTGAGGTTTAAATTGGAAGCACAGATGTTAGTATAAGAAAATGATCAATAAATTATTTTATATTAATTTAAGTATATTGATATAATTGTTTTGCATGAGTTTAATAGTAATTTCTCTTTGTAGTTTGACAGATTTTTAAGTAACCTCTGAGATTTTTGTAGGGAAGTATTACTCTGCTTTTACTGGAAAAATTAGCGGATATATAAGTTATGAACTAGCAAATGTTTTTGTTGAGTCCCAACTCTGGGTTGGGGTACAGTTTAGGGGTTATTTTGAAACAGACTTTGTTATTTAGTGTAGGCCGGACTCAAATTTGCAATCCTCCTGCCTCAGTCCTAATGTTTTTTAATTTTTTTAATATATTTTTATTGTGAAAATGCTGTACAGAGGGGTTACAATTACGTGGGTAGGATAATGAGCACATTTCTTATCAAGCATCGCAGCCTCCTGCTTTGTTTCCCCTTCACCTCCCTTCCCATCCTCCCCCGCCCAGCACCAAAGTTGTAAAGTTCCTTTTTCGACATAACGACTTGTACATCTCATTGTTGCAATGGGTCCTCCTGTATCCCTGTTTTTACAATTTGTTTTTTCCCTTCCCCTCCACATATACCAACATCATGTATAGTGAAAGCAGGGGTTATACCATGGGGGAGGGACATACAAGGCAACAAAGACATAATCTTATAAATATGTTAGAAACAATCCCATGAAAGATCTCTCTCTCTCTCTCTCTCTTTTTTTTGTCAGTCATGGGGCTTGAGCTCTAGGCCTGGGAGCTATCCCTGAACAATTCAGCTCAAGGCTCATGCTCTACCACTTGAGCCATCCCGTCACTTCTAGTTTTCTGGTGCTTTTTTTTTTTTTGTAAAAAATTGTGATTAAGTGATTACATAATTTCCCAAATTTCACAGTATTGTGGAATAATGATGCTGATTTAAAGTCACAAGCTCATTCTAACTTTCCTGGAGCAAATTGTCTCTCACGGTCTATAACATATAACGGTGTATACATATATACCATACATGTGATCAGCAGCATGAGGATATTTAGTAGTGGTTCGACCAGATGAGTGGAAGTTCTTTGTTTCTTAAGTCCTGTTAATTTTGTCGTATCACCTAACATTTTGGATTTAGCATCCACTTATCAGGGAGACCATGTACCATTTGTCTCTGCTCTTGGTTTACCTCTCTCAACATGATTTCTTCTAGCTCCATCCATTTCCCTGCAAATGCCATTATTTTGTCATTTCTAATGGCTGCATAATATCCCATTGTGTATAGATACCACAATTTTTGGATCCATTCATCTGTGGTGGGGCATCTGGGTTGTTTCCATATCCTAGCTATTGTGAACAGTGCTGCAATAAACATGGAGGTGCACGTGTCCTTGTATATTGGTTCCTGTTGTTCAGGATAGATGCCTAGAAGTGGTATGACTGGGTCGTAAGGGAGGTCAATCTTTAGCTTTCTAAGGACCTTCCAGACTGCTTTCCAAAGTGGTTGTATAAGTGTACATTCCCACCAGCAGTGTAATAGGGTTCCTCTTTCTCCACATCCCCTCCAGCATTTGTCGTTGGCTGATTTGTGGATGTGGGACATTCTGACTGGGGTAAGGTGGTATCTCAGGGTTGTCTTTATTTGCATTTCCTTCACCACCAGGGATGATGAACATTTCCTCATGTGTTTCTTTGCCATTTTTATTTCTTCATTTGAGAAGTCCCTCTTTAGTTCCCTTGCCCATTTAGTAATTGGTTTGATAGGTTTGGGAGGGATTAGTTTCTTGAGTTCCCTGTATATACAGGATGTTAACCCTTTGTCTGGTATATTGCTGGTAAATATTTTTTCCCAATTAGTTGGTTGCCTTTCTAGCTTGGTTGCGCTAGCTTTAGCTGTGCAGAAGCTTTTTATTTTAAGATAGTCCCATTTGTCGAGTCTCTCTCCAACTTGTGACCCTGGGACTCTGTTCAGGAAGTTCCTTCCTGTGCCTATTAGTTCAAGTGTCTCTCCTACTCTGTCCTGCAATAGTTTCAGAGATTCAGGTTTAATGTTAAGGTCTTTAATCCATTTTGAGTTGATATTGGTGCATGGTGATAGGCTGGGGTCCACTTTTAGTTTTCTGCATGTGGCCGCCCAGTTTTCTCAGCACCAGTGGTTGAAGAGGCTGTGTTTCTTCCATTGTATGTGTGTGGCTCCTTTGTCTGTAGGCCTGTGGATTTATTTCTGGATCTTCTATTCCATTGGTCTTTGGGTCTGTTTTTGCTCCAGTACCATGCTGTCTTTGTTATTATAGCTCTGTAGTAGAGTTTGAAGTTCGGCATGGATATCCCTCCCATGTAAGTTCGGCATGGATATCCCTCCCATGTTGTCTTTATTGCCTAGAATTGTTTTGGCTATTCTAGGTCTTTTGTTGTTCCATATGAATTTTTGGACTGTTTTCTGTATTTCAGTGATGTACGTCATTGGGATTTTAATAGGAATTGCATTGAATTTGTATATTAATTTTGGCAGCATTACCATCTTCACTATATTAAGTCTGCCTATCCAAGAGCATGGGAGGTCTTTCCATTTCCTGGTGTCTTCTGCAATTTCTTTAACTTTTTATAGTTCTCATTAAATAGTTCTTTTACATCTTTGGTTAGGTTAATTCCTAAATATTTTATTTTTTGGGAGGTTATTGTGAATAGGGTTGCTCCCTTTATTTCCCTCTCTTCTTGTACATTGTCAGTGTACAGGAAGGCAACTGATTTTTGTGGGTTTGATTTTGTATCCTGCTACTTTGCCAAAGTGATTTATGATTTCTAAGAGTTTAGGGATGTAGTTTTTGGGATCGTGAAGGTATAGTATCATGTCGTCTGCAAAAAGGGATAGTTTAACTTCTTCTTTCTCTATGCGGATCCCTTTAATGTCTTTTTCTTGCCTTATTGCCCTGGCTAAGGGTTCCAGGACTATATTGAAGAGGAGTGGAGAAGCCTTGTTCCTGATTTTAGGAGGATTGGTTGTAGCTTTTCCCCATTAAGTATAATATTGGCTATTGGTCTGTCATAAATGGCTTTTATTGTGTTTAGAAATGTTCCTTCTATTCGTATTTTCTCCAGAGCTTTTAGCATGAATGAATGTTGAATTTTATCAAAGGCCTTTTCTGCATCTGTGGCGATAATCATGTGATTCTTAAACTTGGCCCTGTTGATGTGTTGGATTACATATATTGTCAGTCCTAATTTTTAAGTCATAACTTTTAGGAGATTAATTCCAAAAATATATTCTTTTTTATACTTTTCTTTATAGATCTCAGAAGGACACTAGAATGACACAATTTTTCGGACACAATTTTGAGGAAGAGAGGTGGCGTAAAGCAGCTCTGAAGAATGCATTTTCTTTGCTAGGCAAACAAAGATTTGAACATTCTGCAGCATTTTTTCTTTTAGCTGGTTGTCTGAGAGATGCAGTTGAGGTAATGAAAAAACTTTTAAAATAGTACTATCATCTTTCTAAGCTCTTAGTTTTAATTTTATTTTCACCTTAGAAATAACAAGGCTAAATATCTGAAGTATCTGTTAATATAGTAACCTTTAAAAGCTGTCATTTAGTTTGAATGATTGGTAGAATGGATAGTTCATAACTCTTTTCATGAACAACTTAAAAAAAAAAGATCTGTTCTATTTGTTGTTTTTTGTTGTTGTTGTTTTGGTTTGTGCAGATCCTGGGGCTTAAACTCAGGGCCTGCGTGCTGTCCCTTCACTTTTGTGCTCAAGGCTAGCAGTCTACCCCTTGATCCACACCTTTACTCCCAGCTTTTTTGTTAGTTAGAGATAAGAGGTTCAGGGACTTTGCTTCCGGGCTGGCTTTGAACCTCGATCTTCAGATCATGTCCGAGTAGTCAGAATTATAGGTGTGAGCCACTAGTGCCTGGCTTGTTCTGCTTATTTAAATATAGTTGAATATGTCTGGCTTCGTCTTAATGAACATTAGAAAATTTTTCAGTGATTGTTTTTCAGTAAGTGTGAAAAAAATTATGAACATTTCAGATGTAACATTTCTGCATCAATTTGCCCTTTGTTCACATTCTCATAACAGGAAATTCAAAACAGCCTTTAATTTGGAAATGCCATACTTGCTGCCACTGATAGAAAAGACTAGTGGCTCAGGAATAAAATAAAATTGCTCAAACTGACACTGTTTAGAGTTTTTATCTGATACATACATCCTTATTAGTCTAAATGTTTTTGGAAATACATATTTAGTATTAGGAAGCATATTTGCAAATGTTAGTATAAATGTTCCCAAGCAAATTTGCTAAAGTAAGCCAACCTGTATATATTTAATTCTCATACCTGTGTTTGTTAATTTTGGAGACTAGTAAAGCCCTGTGTTATACTAGTTGTTGGTAAACTAATTAAATTTATACTGCAATGAAAGATGCTTATTAATGGGTAATTTTTTTTAAGGTATGTCTTGAGAAACTGAATGACATTCAGTTAGCTCTTGTAATAGCAAGACTATATGAGTCTGAATTTGATAAATCTACAACATACAAATCAATTTTACGGAAAAAAGTTTTGGGCATTGATTCTCGTGTCAGTGAACTTAGTTCATCGGACATAAGTGTGCATTGTGATCCATTCCTTCGGAGTATGGCATACTGGATTTTGGAAGATTACAGTGATGCTCTGGAAACGTTAATAAAGCAACCAGTGAGAGAAGATGATGGTAAGCTGTATTTCCAAGTGGTTAATGAATAAGTATATTAATGCTGCTAGATGTGCAGACCATTGTTGGGTATCAAGGGTGATATTATAAAAAATTGAATTTATAGTTGGGCACCAGTGTTCACACCTATAATCCTAGCTACTTAGGAGGCTGAATTATGAGGATAGCGGTTTGAAACCAGCCCAGGCAGAGAAGTCCCCCTGATACTCTTATCTCCAATTAATTACTCAAAAACTGGAAGTGGTGCTGTGGCTCAAATGGTACACCACTAGCCTTGAGCACAAAGTGTCTTAGGGTCAGCACTCAGACCTAGGGTTCAAGCCCCATGACTGACAAAAAAAAATTTTTTTTTGAATTTAGAGTTTTTGTGGCTTTGTGGATTAGGAATATAGGCTATGTATTTAAATTTATTTTCAGAGTGTTAAATCATTTGAAAATGAAGAATTCAGAGTTTTCTGTTGTTATGAAATAGTTTTTCTTTTTGGGGGGGGGAGAGGGGTTCGGTCGTGGGGCCTGAACTCTGGGCCTGGGCGCTGTCCCTCAGCTCTTCAGCTCAAGGCTAGCGCTCTACCACTTGAGCCACAGCACCACTTCCGGCTTTTTTTCTTTTTGCTTATGTAGTGCTGAGGAATCGAACCCAGGGCCTCATACATGCAAGGCAAGCACTCTACCACTGAGCCACCTTCCCAGCCTTGAAATAGATTTTTTAAACATAAATAATACGAACATTTGACTAAAAGAGTTTGAAGTAATACTAATATAAAATCAGTTTTGTACCTTAGGTTCTATCTATTGCTGTTTAAAAAGCTTTATAATTCTTACTGTAAAACTTGTACACACTTTTAAAGAAAGTTGACTTAAGTTGATAAGATTAGAAATTTTGTGTGTGTGTGTGTGTGTGTTTGGGAGTGTTTGGGTGTTTGGTTGTAGTGCTTGAACTCAGCACTGTCCCTGAGCATTTTTTGCTCAAGGCTAACTCTACCCCCATGTGCCACAGTTCCACTTGCGGCTCTTTGGAGATAAGAGTCTCCCTGACTTTCCTACCTGGGCTGGCTTGAAAACTTGTCTTCCAGAACTCAGTCGCCTGAGTATTGAGGACTACATATGTGAGGCAGCAGCACCTGGCTTAAAAATTATGTGAAAGCTTGGGCTGGGAAGGTGGCTCAGTGGTAGAGCGCTTGCCTTGCATGCATGAGGCCCTGGGTTCATTCCTCAGCACCACATAAGCAAAAAGCCGGAAGTGGCGCTGTGGCTCAAGTGGTAGAGCACTAGCCTTGAGCTGAAGAGCTGAGGGACAGCGCCCAGGCCCAGAGTTCAGGCCCCATGACCGGACCCAAAAAAAAAAAAATTATGTGAAAGCTCAATTCATAAGTGTTTTGATCATGAGATAAATGACAGAACAAAAATTAAGAATGTTACCTGAAAAGATTTGTTGCAGTGGGGGAAAAAAAGCATAACTTTTGTTTTCCTATCTTGTTGAAACACTTTTCTTTATAAATGTGTTCTTGTTTGTTCAATGCTATGGATTGGTGTGGCCTATTAATAAAATTGGTCAGAAGACCAGATGGATAAAGGCAACATAGTCGAGATAAAGTACAATCTAATACACTCAATTCAGATCTTAAACTTTTCAATTCTGAAGATGAATTTACATTTACTTTCAGATCAAGTCTTGGTGTCAGCCTGTAATCCTGCAGTTTTTAATTTTTATAATTACCTAAGGACACACCCTGTTTTGCTGAGACGTCATTTTGGATCATCTGATACGTTTTCCGCACAGCTGGGTTTACCAGGACAGAGTGGATTGGCAGGAACCATTAGTTTGAGTGAAAGAAGGTTATTCTTTACTACTGCTAGTGCTCATCTAAAAGCTGGCTGTCCTATGTTGGCCTTGGAAGTATTATCAAAGATGCCCAGAGTCATCAAGAAAATAAAACCTTTTTGTAGAGCATCTGGTTTTCTGGATAGTAGTAAAGATTCTTCTCCAGTGAAACTGGATGCAAAAGAAGATAAATCTTCTGCAATTAACTGGTCCCAGTCACTGACAAATGGTTTTGACTCTTCTTCAGAGGGCTCTTCGGAGAAGCAATCCAACTCCACTCTTTCTTTTGATTGGAGCCAGCCAAGTGTTGTATTTCAGGATGATTCTTTAGAGTTAAAATGGGACAGTGATAATGATGAAGAAAATGAGGATCTCCCTATTTGCATGAAAGAACTGAAACCATTACAGAGAAAAGTAGATGCAAAATTAGATGAAGTAAGCAGTTATACAGACTCTTTTAGCACCCTAGATGAAAATGATATTTTAAATCCATCAGAAGATATAATTGCTGTTCAGTTAAAATTTAGAGCATGTTTAAAGATTCTCACAGTAGAACTTCGTACTTTATCTACTGGCTATGAAATAGATGGTGGAAAATTACGTTACCAATTATACCACTGGCTTGAGAAAGAGGTGGTAGCTCTTCAGAGGACATGTAACTTTTGCTCAGATGTGGAAGAACTGCCCACCACAGATGGCAAAAATAGAGATGAATTTGGATTCAGCAAGGACGCTGATGGTTTGCACCACCAAACAAAAGCGAAACAACTGAGAGAGAGTTTTCAGGAAAAGAGACAGTGGCTCTTGAAATATCAGTCACTCCTGAGAATGTTTCTTAGTTACTGTATACTTCACGGCTCCCATGGTGGGGGTCTTGCATCTGTAAGAATGGAACTGATTTTGCTTTTACAAGAATGTCAGCAGGTATGCAACTTGTACTAATTCAAAAAAAAATTATAGAACATGCATGAAGCAGCTTTTGGTGTTCTATCTTCCTGTTTTAAATACTAAAACTTGATTTTCTTTATGACCATTGCTTTTTAAAGCATTCTCCTTTGTACATAGCCCATCGTGTTAGGAACTTGTAGAGTTGTGTATGTATTATCGTTGGAGGGCAGTTCTGTATCAGCTCTATGCCTTGCTTAATTCACTCTTCTGTAGCCTTAAATGAATGCCTTGTAATGGGTGGAGCTTCTCTTTGTTGCGTTTTAAATTGTGTTTGATAAAACGTTGAGCTCCTAAGATCCTTTCTAGGTTTTTAAGTTTCTATATTTATAAAAATAGAAAGCTTTTAATACTTTTGGAGTTTCTCAAAGAATTTTCTGAATTGTTTAACCTGTGATTATCAACTTTTTTTCTTGTATGTTTTTAAGGAAACATCAGACCCACTGTTTCCTAGCCCTCTGTCAGAGCAAACCTCAGTGCCTCTCCTCTTTGCTTGTACAGCCAGTGCCAAAACAGTAGTTGCCAATCCATTATTGCACCTTAGTAATCTGACACACGATATTCTACATGCCATTATAAACTTGGATTCACCACCTCATCCAGATAGCCAAAGCAATAAAGTAAGTATGTTTGGCTTCACACTTTTGATTTGCTTATATAGGATGAAAAGCCTAAAAGATGTATGTTTAACCTTGGTTGAAAGCAGTTATGGCCAGAGTAGAGAGCCAGTTGTTCCATTACTACCTTTATATTCTGTTTAAAGAAAGCCAGTTATGGATCAGGTTTATCTTATTGTGTTTCTTAAACTCAGTAGAATAATTTTCTGACTATAATAATAACAATAAAATTGTATTTAAAAAAATGGAAAGCTGGGTGGTGGGGCCTGGGAAGGTAGAGCATGGGGCCCTGGGTTCGATTCCTCAGCACCACATACATAGAAAAAGCCAGCAGTGGCGCTGTGGCTCAAATGATAAGAGTGCTAGCCTTGAGCTGAAGAGCTGAGTGGCAGCGCCTAGGCCCAGAGTTCAGGCCCCATGACCAACAAAAAAAAAAAAAGAAAGTTGGGTGCTGGTAGCTCATACCTGTAATTCCTGCCACTCAGGAGGCTGAGATCTGAGGGTTGCGATTCAAAGCCAGGCCGGGCAGGAAAGACCATGGGATTCTTATCTCCAATAAACAACCAGAAAACTGAAGTGGCATTGTGGCTCAAGTGTTAGAGTGCTTGCCTTGAGCTGAAGAGCTCAGGGATGGTGCCCAAGGCCAGAGTTCAAGCCCCACGACTGACAAAAAAAATTATCAATCTCATCCCCCATATCCTTCCACTTTATCAGTTGATATCTTTACTGTCCTTTGAAATATGGCTTTGAATTTGATAATTTTTATATCTTTTGGATTTTTCCCTCGTGGTCTATCATGTGGTTCTTGTTCATCTCACAGGTTATGATGTCACACCAGTTTGATTCTGTTTGTGTGATAGTGGACACTACTTCCATAGTTTTGTCCTCTTAGGAAACTTTTGTAACTTAATTTTGTCATTTCTTTTGCTGCATTGCTCTATAGTTATGTGTCCATAGTGCATATTACACAGTTTGAAATTTAATTTCCTTCATATTGTGCCATTTTAGAAAATCATATTCCATATTTAAATTATAGCATGGTTACAATATGTCACACTAGCTTTTAGTAAGTAGCATTTGCTGCTTCAATAACTACCCTGAGCCGGATGCCGGTGGCTCATGCCTGTAATCCTAGCCATCAGGAAGCTGAGGTCTCCTCATGGTTCAAAGCCAGCCCAGGCAGAAAAGTCCGTGAAACTGGAAGTGGCTCTGTGGCTCAGGAGGTGGAGCGCTTGCATTGAGCTGAAGAGTTCAGGGACAGTGCCCAGGCCCAGAGTTCAAGTCCCATAACCCACACAAAACAAAACAAAACAAAAAACCCTGAAACATAGCTAGCTTTAAAAAACATTTATTTTTCTTGTGGTTTCATGAGTTGGCTTATCAGTACCATGGTTTGGGCAGTTTGGCTCATCTCTAGACTCATTCATCCTAGGCAGTGATGGTTGATAAAGGATGACAGGAAAATCCAGATCGTATGTATCTCTTCCTCCAGCATACGAGCCCACCATATCAGGCTGGATAGTATATATAGGGAGTGAGAGAAAGGAGAGTCAGATATAGACAGATTGCTTGAGTATAAGGACTTGCCTCAAATGACTGTGGAGGCTGTAAAGCTCCAGTGTTTGCATTTGATAAACTGGTGATCTGGGTCAGCAGTTGGTGGTCTAATTCCACGTCAGGTTTAACGTCCCAAGAACCATGAAAGTCTGTTGTGTAAATTCTAATCTAAAGGTAAATAGGCTTAAGACCCAACAAGAGGTTGTGTTTCCATCTGAGTTAGGACATGAGAAAGGACTGTGTCCTAGCTCAGTGCAATTAGGTAGCAGTTTCCTCTGGGTCAGCCAGGCCAGCTTTCTCCAGGCCTCTTAGTTGATGGGAGGGTGGCCCCTTCCCCCAATCTGCTTCAGTTAGTCTGCTCATCTCAATATTAAGCTAAACCAGAAACCCCTTCAGAATAATGTGTGACTGTACATGTCACTCAGGCACACCTATTTTGTTGCTGTTATTTCATAAGATGGTTGCAGGGGTTTAAGAGCAATAGAAATGGAATTCTTATTGGAGAAAAAACAAATTGTGATCTCTCATCCATGATCTTTACCATTTTCAGTTATAAGATACCTTGTAATCACGTATTTTATTGACAGTTGAGAGTCTTTCAATATTCTCATCTGGTCTACTTTCTTACCTAGCTTAAGCTTCTTCCTGTCATTGGGTCTACTACTGTAGGTCTTGCTTAAAACAAATGCTTGACCCCAGTGTCTTTTGATTACTGTCTTCCACACTCCTTTCTAGGTATTAGTCTTTCTTTTTTTTGGGGGGGGGGCGTCCGATCGTGAGGCCTCAACTCTGGGCCTGGGAGTTGTCCCTCAGCTCTTCAGCTCAAGGCTAGTGCTCTACCACTCGAGCCACAGCGCCACTTCCGGCTTTTTTTTCTTTTTGCTTATGTGGTGCTGAGGAATCGAACCCAGGGCTTCATGCATGCAAGGCAAGCACTCTACCACTGAGCCACCTTCCCAGCCCCGGTATTAGTCTCTTGCCATTGTTTTTTATGGTAGCTAGAATACATGGTGCATTTTCCTCTATGACTTGTCTATAGGTGAACTGGCAATTATTAGTGTGTGCTTCCATATTTTGTTTTAAGGAAAGAGCAGCTTTAGTGTTAAAGGACATGCTTTTAATATGTGGCTCATTCTCTACTGGAGAGCTGAGAGCTGACATTTTCCCTTTATTCCCTTTTTGAAAAATAATTATACATAGCACCTATGTATTTTATAATTCTGCCAGAAGACTCTGAGTTTTGTTTTTTTGTTTTTTGTGGGGTTTTTTGAAAAAAATTTTCTCTTTAGGTGGAAATCAGTGTGAGCAAAAGATTTTTTTTTTTTCACTTTAAAAAAAAATGCCAACTAGGGCCTGGGAAGGTGGCTCAGTGGTAGAGAGCTTGCCTAGCATGCATAAAGCCCTGGGTTCGATTCCTTAGTACCACATACCAGAAAAAGCTGGAAGTAGGGTGGCTCAGTGGTAGAGTGCTAGCCTTGAGCAAAAGAAGCTCAAGGACAGTGCCCAGGCCCTGAATTCAAGCCCCAGGACTACCATAAAAAATGCTATATTTAGTCTTAATAAAAATTATACTTTAAAATCCTATACTTAATTTTGTTTTATTTTTTCCAGGTATATGTAATGCATACTTTAGCAGCCTCACTTTCTGCTTGTATTTATCAGTGCCTTTGTGGTAGTCATAACTACAGGTAAATGTCTTTTTGAAATGTAAGAATGTTTACTGTACCTCTGAGGTATCATATTTTATACATTATTAATTTAGAACTATATATAGCAGTCCTTTCAATAATGCAAAAACGTATGGCTGAGGTATTGAGTACTTGTTTTTAATCTTGGAAATTTAGCATATGACTTCATAATAAGCAAATATCAAGTAAACCTTGTCAGTATAACTTATTTAGCATCCTATTATTGATCACTGGCTTTTGCTGGACATTGTGAGAGATGCTGATAATTTTAGAATGAATAGGGTAAGAACTCCTTCCTTAAGACCAGTTTGGTTAGAGAAAAGTAATATGAACTGATATATGACAACAAGGCATAGCCTTTATCTGAGCGCTGTAATTTGGTGGTCAGGAACCTAAGGAGCACAGGATAGGAAGTGATTGGCTTGGAATTGAGAGGAATTTCACAGACAGTATAATTTTTAGGGTATTCTCTTTATTTTGTAAAGTTTCACCATAATATAGGCTTTAAAAATACTGTTTGATATTCTGTGAAGTCTTTTTATAGCTATCTTTTTTCTTTCTTTTTCAATGTTCTTATTAAGTAGTTGTGCAAAGGAAGAACCATTTAATACAGCACGTTATGGATGCAGTGCCTCAAGATCAGCGTCACCCTTTCAGCATTTTCACTCCCTTTACTTTTCTTCATTTTGTGCCATGTACAATGATTCTTATCTAAAAGTGTTCTCCTCTCCTTCCCTCTTCATTCATCCACTCCTCTTCCTCTGACCTCTCCCCTTTCCACTCCCCCCAGCCCCTTGCTAGTAAGAAGAGAAAGGTTATACTTAAAAACATGAATCAGGGGCTGGGAAGGTGGCTCAGTGGTAGAGTGCTTGCCTTGCATGCATGAGGCACTGGGTTCGATTCCTCAGCACCACATAAGCAGAAAAAAAAAGCTGGAAGTGGCGCTGTGGCTCAAGTGGTAGAGCGCTAACCTTGAGCTGAAGAGCTGAAGGACAGCGCCCAGGCCCAGAGTTCAAGCCCCATGAATGGACCTCCCCCCCCCCCCCCAAAAAAAAAGAAAAAAAAAGTGAATGAGGAGGTCCTGGGTTAAGGCAATCCCAGGAAAATAACTTCAGGAGATCCCCTTCTCAACTAATAGCTGTCATTCCGTCTACATTGTATCTATCTTTAATTCTTTGAAGTTTTCTGTCCAGACACTGGAACTTGTAAGTCCATCTTATTTTTCTTTATCTCTTTGTTTCATTCAAACAAAAATCCTAGCTTTGTTTTCCTGACATTGATTTATTCTTCTGCAATGTCTTGCTTTCTGTTTAGGCTTAATAGGTAAACTAGGTTTGGGACCTTATAGATGAGGTCTAAATAGTCCTCTCCACAAGAGATACAGTGTTGGGGTTTCCTTTCCCAACTTCCTATGGTGTAGTACCTCCAATGAGATCATGCTTCACTGTATCCTTTGCTTGGTGAGACTTATCCTGAACTCAAATGGGTAACTTTAGTCATGCCATAGGCATAGTTTCATCTTCAGAACAACCTGCCTGATTCTCTTACAGGAGCGTATGTGCTTGGCACCTTGTTCAGTGCCTGATGTGTAGGGCAGGAGAGCCATTAAATATGGAATTGAAACTGAATGTGCTTACCTCCCGCCCCCATCAGATAGGCTGTTTTAAAGTCCTATGAGTAAATCCAAGTTTTGGTGGCTCACATCTATAATCCTATCTACTCAGGAAGCAAAGGTCTTAGGATCTTAGTTTAAAGCCAGCCCAGAAAGGAAAAGTCCATTTCTAACTAACTACCCAGAAGCAGGAAGTGGAGCTGTGGCTCAAGTGATAGGGCACTAGTCTTGAGCAAAAAGGCTCAGCAACAGTGTCTAGGCCCTGAGTTCATGAACCATCAAACACCCTTTCCCCTCCCCCCCCTCCAACCCCCTCCCCCTCCAAGTCCTATATATGAGTTTGCTACTTGTTCATAGTGAGTTTGCTACTTGTTCATAGTGATGTAGTTTTTATTCCATTTGTTTGTAATCACTATTAATGAATATTCCTAAAGTCTTTTAAGTGTGTTTTGGTTTAAAAAGATGTATGTATTTATACTTTATAGGATAGTTTATTTTAAATAGCGCCAAATTACAGAATATACAACCTAAATATAATAAGTAAATATTAGTATTTAAGTTACCCTAGAAATTAGATCTCAAATTTAGAAATATTCATGTGAAATTCATGGTAGATTTACATACTGCATTCTTCTCTTAGTTCATTTCAGACAAATCAGTTTACTGGAATGGTCTATCAAACAGTACTGCTTCCCCATCGACATTCTTTGAGAACAGGAAGCTTGGAAGAAGCAGTCACTCCCAACACAGCACCAGCTCAATGGCCAGGTATAAGTAATGTATATGAGGTTTTCTTAATATTCTTTGATATTAATTTCTTTAGGGTTTATTGAAAATATTAAGCAAAAAGCTTGATTTTTTAAATTATTGCTTAGTATATAATAATCACTTAATGTTGCTAGAATTGATACCAATTCTGTATTCGTCTGTAATGACAAATTCTGTAATTACTTAATTCTGTATTATTTCCTTAATTATCTAAAACTATATTGATTATATCAAAGTGTTTTGTCACATCATTTAAAAATTTTAAAGCATGCATCAAAAGTTTGTGTTATTTGAAGTGGGAAGATTGCGGTTTTTGACGCGAACACAGAAAAATTTGGAGGCCCTTTCTCAGTGGAGAGGTGGGCACTGTGGCACATAATTATCCTATCTATGACAGAAAGCCTAACTTAAAGTGGATTGTGCTTTGACAGGCTCCTAGGCAGGGCCTATTTGCTCTGGCCTATAAAAGAGCTGAAGGCTAGGATCCAGCAGTAAGAGGAAGCATAAAGCCCTGAGTTCAAATCTCAGTGCTACCAAAAAAAAAAGTTTACATATGAGATTTGAGACAAACTGCAGATTTTCAGTGTTTACCTAGTTGAACAAATAGCTCAACATTTACTCAGTAACTCTAGTATGTACTACTAGTTATGACACTTGAGAAGAAAAGACTTAATCCTAATGGATATAGTATAGTCTTTTTTTCTCAAAAACTAAGAAAATTTCAAAAATTAGGAAGTAAAATGATAGAGGGGGTAAGATTGATTGATTGGAACATACTGTAAACATGGAAATGTAAAAATGAAATTCCCTTCTGTTTAACTAATATAACCTAATCAAAACAGAGAGACAGACAAAAATGTATTTGTGCCAAGTACTGTTGGCTAACCCTTAAAATTACAGCTATTTGGGAAACTAAGAACAGAATGAATCATGGTTCAAGAATAGCCCAGTCAGTCAATTTGGGAGATCTTATGATGAAAATAACCATTAAAAAAAAAAAAAAAAGTCGGTGGTGTGGCTCTAGTGTAGAGCCTTGTAAGCCCAAGGCCCTGAGTTTACATCCCTAGTCCTTCTCCCCCGCAAACAAAATGTATAGTCAATAGCTTCTGTGTTTGTTGTTTATTTTAGGAATAACTTGTCTAATTCGCCTTTTGACCTCTTCTGGTGAGGAAGCCCAGTCAGGACTTACGATCTTGCTCTGTGAAATTCTCACGGCAGTCTACCTTAGTCTCTTCATCCATGGCCTGGCCACACATTCTAGCAATGAACTCTTTCGGATTGTGGCCCATCCTCTAAATGAAAAAATGTGGTCTGCAGTATTTGGTGGCGGGGCCCGTGTGTCCAGCAAAGAACAGGCTCACGCAAAAGCTTTACCTGGTCAGTTTTCAATCTTTTTTTTTTTTCCTTTTATTCATGTGAGTGGTAACTTTATCATATCTAATTAATTTTAATTTAGTCATAGAAAGCTCTTGTCCCAGAGTTTTTTTTTAATAAATAGTTTTCTGGTGAAAATGAAGTATTAAAAGTTTCTGGTGTGGTTTTTAATCTGTAAGGTATTCCAGTATCAATGATTTAAAAAATCAGTTTTAATTTTTTAAAATACTTTGCTATCATAATTTTTATTTCTTTGAACTACGCTGTATCATTGCTTTTTGTTCTGTGCCAAATACAGATTCTCTCTTCTTTCTTTGGCAGGAAGGCCATTTGCTATGCCTAGCCCCCACCAGGTAGTGGTGTTCTCCATGGAATGTGTGGGCTTTTCCAAAGCTCTTTCAGCCATCAGTTCCCATAGTCCTCCCAGTTTTGCAGGCAAGATACTAGCTTTAGAAATAGGCTTTTACAGTTTTCCTTGCTGTGTGTTTGTTTCAAGGGGTTGGAAGAGTGGAATGATTTTATTTTGCCTGTCACTTAATGGAAAATTGACAAATTGCCTTTAACCAAGCCATACTTTTGGTTTATAACAATGATTTGCATTTTACAAAACTACTTTTGCTTTGAAATTCTCCATTTTAAAATGTGTTCTAACCCTTACATTTTTAAGTATGGAAAATATAAAGATGTCAGTGCTGATCATATGAAATCAGACTATGGCTTGAAGTGTCTTGAAAATATTTTTTAAAAGGCTGCTTTGTGATTTGCGTATAATGACTGGCTGTGAGAATTTTTGGATTTCTAAGTGTTCATAATGCCATGAAAGTTAATATTAAAATTTATCCACTACTGCTAAAACTATACTATGTTTATTTAAAGATTGAAACAGCAACCAGGTGCTGGTGGTGACTCACACCTGTAATCCTAGCTACTCAGGAGGCTGAGATCTGAGGATCACAGTTTGAAGCCAGCTCAGGCAGGAAAAGTCCATGAGTTAACTGGTATTTCTAGTAAAATACTCAGAGAAAGCCAGAAGCGGTGCTGCACTCAAGTGGTAGAGAGCACTAGCCTTGAGTATAAAGAGGCTCAGGGACCGTGCCCAGGCCCTGAGTTCAAGCCCCTTGACCAACGCGCCCGCCCCCCACCAAAAAAAAAAAAATTGAAACAGCAAACTTTCTCAACTTGAAAAGAATTGCCAGGACTAGGAAGGTGGCTCATTGATAGAGCGCTTGCCTTGCATGCCTGAGGCCCTGGGTTCGATTCCTCAGCACCACATAAGCAAAAAGAATAAAAGCTGGAAGTGGCGTTGCGGCTCAAGTGGTAGAGTGCTAGCCTTGAGCTGAAGAGCTGAGGGACAGTGCCCAGGCCCAGAGTTCAGGCCCCATGACCGGACCCCCCCAAAAAAAAGAAGAAAAAAAAAAAGAAAAGAATTGCCATTATGCTTTGTACCTGTTTCAGTGATTTATTGACCCTGTACATAGTAATGTTGGGTTTCCAGGTTTTTAAGATGATATGGAGTAGATGTAAGAATTAGTATGTAGTACTAGAAAGGCCATTGTATTCTATACAGACAGACTAAATTAAAAGTATTTTAAATGCTTTTCCAAAACTAAGCTGTATGCATACATTTGAGGAGCCCAACAAGATGTTTTATCTCTTTGAACTTTATTACACTTCCTCCCTCTTATCTACACTCAGGATAACGTTACCTATGAGAGTATTTTTGTTTTTTACAAGATATGAGTACCTTTGTGTGAGAAGTCAGACGGTTGGCAGAGAATAGCTAAGAACAACTTACACTCAGTTTTGTGATATAGGAAAATATTGCCATAATCTATACCAGGAATGACCAATGTTCTTTAAGTAAAAGTACGTTAAAACAAAGTTTATCTGGGTACCAGTGGCTCACGCCTGTAATCCTAGCTACTCAGGAGGCTGAGACCTGAGGATTGCGGTTCAAAGTCAGCTTTGTTAAGAAAAAGTGGTGCTGTGGCTCAGGTGCTAGAGTGCTCGCTTTGAACTGAAGAGCTGAGAGACAGTGCCCAGGCCCAGAGTTCAAGCCCTATGACTGACCAAAAAAAAAAAAAGTTTAAAAAATTATTATCTTGTTTAAAGTACTTAAAAATTATTAAGAGCCGGCTGGGAAGGTGGCTCAGTGGTAGAGCGCTTGCCTTGCATGCATGAGGCCCTGGGTTCGATTCCTCAGCACCACATAAGCAAAAAGAAAAAAGCCGGAAGTGGCGCTGTGGCTCAAGTGGTAGAGTGCTAGCCTTGAGCTGAAGAGCTGAGGGACAGCGCCCAGGCCCAGAGCTCAGGCCCCACGACCGAACCCCCCCCAAAAAAATTATTAAGAGCACCACTGGCTTGCATTATGCATTCTAAAAGCTGTTTCTACTAACCATTAATTGCAGGGGTTTATACAATCAAATACTGGTGTCGTAGTTTGCATTACATTAATTGAAACTGTTCCTTCAGTTATCAAGCATTGTTCTTATTTCTAGTCCCGAGTCCTTTACTTCGCTCATCAAACAAAAACAGACCATAGATTCAATCCCTTCTGTTTAATACTTAGAATACATCAAATAGATTTAGTTTATAGTTTGGAGCCAAAGTCATTCAGTTTTGTTGGGACTTAAGAGCCTTTGGCGTCTCCTAACTGTTCTATTCTGTCCTTGTGGCACAAAAGCAGTCATCGATAATGTATGTTAACAAAAGCATAGCTCTGTTCCAGTAAAATAGTAATTACAGAAATAAGTCACATTGTGAAAAACCTCTGCTTTAGAGATAGAATCAGTTTGTTGTTGCTTCATTTGGAATAGGGCATTTGCCTTTTCTATTAGACAAATTCTAGTTTATAAGGACTGTAGATACCGTTTTCAGGGCTAGCATGGGCATCACCTTGGGTCCCTTATCAGTTTGTGAGCTGCGCACAAAGCAGTACTTGTAAAATTGGACAAGTAGCAGCAGAGGAATAATTTGCAGTCTTCCCTCCATGGCTCCTTGTTCCTTGAATAAAGTCTGGAGCTGATGGAGTTTTGGCTCTTTTAAGCTATTGAATTTTTAAAGCTCTTTCACTTCCCTGGTAGGGCTGGATGTAGTTAGAATACCTGTCTGTGAGAACCCAGAAGTCACCTGAACATGATCAGGAAAGTAACGGTAAAGGTACTCTCAGAAAATGTGAACGACCTGACTCATCTGTTGGCTAGCCAGAAAGAGTCCCCGGTGAATGACGAAGCCAGATGCTTGGTTCCAAAAGAGAGAGAGAGCTAGAAGAGAGAGGGAGAAGGGGATATGATAGGAGAGAGTGTCAGCAGTAGTGTCGGCTAGAAGCAGCAGTTCTATGAAGTAGAGCCACTGAAAATGAGAGAAAAAAAATCTGAGAATGTAATTATTCGGATCCTGGACTAGCAGTGGTGCCTTTCAATGTTAAGTAAAATTAGGCATGATTATGTTTTTAAAGATACCAATACTACAAGAGCAGACTGATGTTATAGGTTGTAGGTAAACAACACTGTATTTACAATCACAATGCCCTACAAGTCTTGGTGCAGTAAATATACAGTATACATTGTCCAACAATATACATTGTCTACCACCTTTACCTGTATGGAAGAAATCTGGTATAATTAACATGTGCTAATAAAAAAGAAAAAGTAATGAAACTCAGTCAAGATCAGTTTACGTTTGTAAAATAAGTATAAACTGTACACTTCAGATACCTAAAATCAAGAAAAACCTTCAACGTCTAAGGAGACCAATTTAGCTAAATGAAAACTGACTTGTATAGAAAAGTGTTTTTGAAAGCTTAATGCTAGTCAATAAGTTTGAAAGATAATATTGGGGTTTTTTTCCTGGTGTAAATTCTGATTTTTAAATTTTCTTTGTAACAATAGCCTCTAAACTAAATTATATTTTACTTCATGTCCATTGAATAAAGTATTTTCAGTGGCATGATTTTAAAATGTACTTTGAGCTTTAAAAACAGTACTTTAAAAAAAAAATAAAGCATAGCTTTGCAGGTCAGAATTCTTAACAAAAACGTAAAACTACAGAAATTAACATTTCCTTTTTTGTATTTTTTAAAAAAAATTATGAAGGTGATATACAGAGAGGTTACAGTTACATAAAACAGTTTCTTCTTTTTGCAGTTTCCTGTTTAATCAAGTTTAATTTTGTTTGTGAATTTTACCGCACATATTAATGAAGAATTTGCTTTTTCTAATAGTTAAACCATAGTATTTTTGTGGATGTTCATGGTGTTCTAAATTACGTTGTTGCGGTTAACTTTTTAAGTTGAGAATCAGCTAAGCATTAGCAATTTTCAAAAAATACATTTCTGCCAACAGTTAGAAATCCATACTTTTGCTTTTCATTGCATATTTTAAAGCAAGACAAAATAACTTTGTTTCAAGAATTTTTATTACATTTTTGAGAATATTTTCTATTACAAGAACTGTTCTTGTAACTGTTCTTTTAATAGATTTTCAGTAAAGACTGTTTCTTTCCAAATTGAGGAATGAAATAAAAAAATGAATATTTTGTTTGCAGTTGGTATGTCAGCTTTTATGTCATAAGGCTGCTAATGACATATTTTAGACATTTTTAAATATCTCTGACATTTTATTATTTGTGCTAAACGTGGACTCAATGTGTTGATTATGAATAGTGTTCCCGTTATGCAACTTGCATAAAAATAAGGAGTTCTGTGCTTAGTATTTAGTGATTATCACATGATTGCTATAGTTTCTTTAGCAAAATAGCAAAATGTCTTGCTTGAAAAGGTAAGATGAGTATAGTTAAAATAAAAAACAAAATTAGAAGGGGAAGCACAGAAATGGTGGGACAAAGGGTGAACTAATTCAGCAGTGATACTCACTAGGTGCTATGTTGGAAATGAACTGTACAACTTGGTGGGGGGGAGTTGGGAGGGAAAGAAAATGAGGGAAGGGGTGGCAGGGTTCAAAAAGAAATGTACTCAACACCTGACTTATGTAACTGTAACTCCTCTGTAGTCACCTCTGCAAAAAATTTAAAAAATAAATTAAAGAGTTAGGTATTTAACATTCCAAACACTGTGTATATGTGTATGTATGAATGAGAGAGAGGAGGGGGAGGAAGGGTGGTACTGGGGTTTGACTCAGGGCCTAGGTGCTGTCTCTGAGTTTTTTTGCTCAAGGATAGTGTTCTACCATTTGAGACACAGCTTCACTTCCAGCTTTGGGAGTCTCTCAGACTTAGCTACCTTCTAACTGCGATCCTCAGATTTCAGCCTCCTGAATAGGTAGGATTCTAGGTGTTAGCCCCTAGTGCCCAGCCATTCCAAACACTTTTTACAGGTGATTAATTGTAGAGAACTTCTTTCATTAGTTGGAGAATGTTTTAGCACTTTCTGTAATAGACCCATGTAGGTAAGACCTTTCATATTTGATAGAGTACTTACAAATGGAAAAAATTAAATTTAACATTTCTTTTTTCTGTCGGTCATGGGGCTTGAACTCTGAGGGACAGCGCCCAGGCCCAGAGTACAGGCCCCATGACCGGACCCAAAAAAAATTATGTTTTATATATAGTGTATTTATGTTTATATGTATATAGACCAAAACCAGGACTGTGTTATGAATCAATGGCTTTTCCAGGTTCTATAGCTTATTAAAGACCTTGCAAAAAGCTGTGGATCCTAATGAAACATTTTTCTTTCAAGGATAATATAATACATTTTTGTTAATGTCTTAACCGTTTGTTAAGGACTATATGATAAAATTAAAAAGCATTCATACATCTTGTTAATTACTACAGAATCATAGTTTTCTATAAAAAAAAAAAAAGCAGAGAAAGCAAGCTGGGCACTGGAGGCTCATGCCTATAATCTCAGCAGGTTGAAAGATTATGATTCAAAGTTCAGGGACAGTGTCTAGACCTGAGTTCAAGCCCAAAAAAAAAAAAGTAGAGAAAGCACAGAATTAAACCTTCCAAATAATTCACATGTACGTCCTTCAGATAAATTTTTTCTTTATGTCACTCCTAAAGCTTTTAATAACAAAGCAGTTAACTATAAGAAGCATGTCTTCTGTTTTACCAAGATTCCCTCATTCAGAATTTCTATGTAACTTACTGAAGCTAAGCACATGATCTCTCTCCAGTCTTCTTTTCTAATAGTTGTAGTAGTCTCAAGTCTTATATGAAGAGTATTTTGAATATATTTCCATTATTCTAGGTTTGGGGGAGGGGGGGCGGTGGTGAGTAATAAGGATCAAAACCAGGGCCTCTAAGCTGGGCACTGGTGGCTCACACCTGTAATTCTAGCTACTCAGGAGGCTGAGATCTGAAGATTGTGATTCGTAGCCAGTCCTGGCCAGAAAGTCTGTGCGACTTTTATCTCTAGTAAACTATTAAGAGTCAGAAGTAGTACTGTGGCTCAAAATGGTAGAGCGCTAGCCTTGAGCACAAAGAGGTTCAGGGACAGTGCCCAGGCCCCTGAGTTCAAGCTCCAAGGACTGGCAAAACAAACAACCCCACTCCCCACCCCTCCCAAAACAAGGGCCTCTCACAAGTGTCTATAGTTCTACCACCAAGCAATTGAATTAAATTAGCATTAAGTAGTAAACTGAAACAATAACTGCTAGTTTAATAACCTTTCTCTTCTTGGATTTTAATTTTAATGAGTAATTTGTTCAAATTAACAAGTGCAGTAATACAGAGAAAGATTATAAAAAGCAACAGTGAATTTCTTATTCCTCTGCACTTCCCATTCTTGTTCCTTAGATGAAGTGTGTTAAAGACCTCTCGTTTCCCTTCTGAATTTTGGAGCCACTTGCCTAGCTCTAAAAACGCCACAGTGGAGAGGTGGTAAGGGTGAGGAGGGGGTTCTTGGGAAGATGGTTTCGTCTGCTAGTCTGCCTCTGAGATGCTACACTGAAGCCTACTTTTAAAGATCATTTCTTTGCATCAGGGCAGCAAGACTTGGTTCTGTCAGTCTTCAGTATGCATGCCTTCAGTCTTCTTAAACACTTTTTACCCTCTCCCTGCTGTTGTAATTCATAAACTCTTTATCCAGCCCTCTTTTCACTTTAGTTTTAGAATGTGTGTCATCATATATAAGAGTCCTATTAGAAGCAGTTGTATTCTGAAACAACCAAATTAATTTGGCATTATTGTAGCTGGATAAATGTAGTGTGTGTATGTTGAGTCTACAAGCTGAATAGCTTCAAACAAAACAAAATTGTATTATAGCACAAATATTTGCATCTGATTGGAAACATTGAAGAAAAATGTTGATGTTCCTTAATGTGAACTGTTTGTAAGTTTATCAAATAAGGCCTGTAGTATTTATGACTTTTTAAATGCTAAATATCTTTAGAGTTCAAGGTTAACATGCAGAGAAATACTGATTTAATAATGTAGAAATGCTTATTAGCTAATGTGAGGCCCTAGGTTCATTCCTCAGCATCCATTTCTCCCCCCAAAACTCCCAAGTATAAGGATTTAGAAAATTTCCTATCCTGATCATAGCTAAAATATGGATGATATATAGGTAGACATTATATGTTGTTATCTTACATAGACAACAGATAAGTCAGTGTTCAAAAAGTTGAAGAAGTTGAAGCTGGGAAGGTTGCTCAGTGGTAGAGTGCTTGCCTCACATACATGAGGCCCTGGGTTTGATTCTTCAGCGCCACATAAGCAGAAAAATCTGGAAGTGGCGCTGTGGCTCAAGTGGTAGAGCGTTAGCCTTGAGCTGAAGAGCTGAGCGACAGCGCCCAGGCCCAGAGTTCAGGCCCTATGACCAACAACAACAACAAAAAGTTGGAGAAATTAGATATAAAAGCAGAGGTTGGTTTACAAAGTGATTTTTGTTTTACATTTTATAGTCCTGTCCCAGCCTTTTGTATGTACTTAATTGTAGTTAACCTTAGATTTTGTATAAAGGCCGATGAGATAAGTATAAGGAAAATAATGGTTTAATAATGCTTTATTTCCTACTTAGTGTCCTCACTAGTGGAAGAAGGAGAAAAACAAAACAAACATTTTAGGCCATCCAAAACACCTTGCCAAGAATCTGCTCTTCTGACCTCATCCTCGCCACCCATAGACACAGAGTCACCGGCCGTTAAAGAGAAGTTCATCCCCCCAGAGCTCAGTATCTGGGACTATTTCATAGCCAAGGTAATAAGAGTACATTTAGCCAAGTGTAAATGAAGGAACTTAATTCCAGTTATTAGTGCTTCCAAATATTTCTCCACTTGGATTTAGAGAATTATCATTTGTATCAGGCCATATTTTGGTGAGGAAAATAAAACAACTGCAAGATATTTTGATCATGTATCTAGTTACTACTTAAGCCATGCATTTATTTGGTTGGTTGGTTGGTTGGTCAACGTGTTTGGTTTTTGTTGGGGAGGGGATTTTTTTTTTTAATGTGCCAGTTCTGGGGCTTGAGCTCACCAGATGTGAGCAGTGTCTGTAGTGGAGTCCCCTGGATTTTTCTCTCTGGCTAGATTTGAACTTTAATCCTACAAGTGTTAGCATCCTGAGTAATTAAGATTATAGACATGAACCTTGACAATGTTTTTGCTAAATTTTGAGTTTTGTGTTTTAAGCAGAACAATGTTGTTAGGGTTGAATATTGTAGACCCTGAAGGTCAAATCCAGAGACTCATACATGTTAAGAAAGCACTGTGCCCCTGAGCTGCATCCCCAGCCCTTTCTGGTGTGTAATACAACGTGCCGTATTATACCATGTGTGTAACACAATGGCAGTGTTTGGATAGGCACATATTTCCATTCCTGCAGTTAAATAGCATCATTCCCTCAAGAGTGTGGCTCAGATTTAAGTTACCAGTACTGTATACTAAGTGTAAGTACCTGCATAAAATGCAAGGTTCCCTGCTCTATCTTCATTCACAGATCACTGTGTCAGTAACAGATACACCTTTGATGAGAGTCAAGTGACATTGGTTCTTTCCAAGTCTGCTTGTGACTTGTCATTTAGTACCTGCTCTTCATTTACACACAACATAGCACATAATTTTTGTTCTCTTGTTTCCAGAGTAAACCTGTGATCCTTACAAAATTGGATAATCCAAAGAGAAAAAGTGCAACAAAAAGAAAAAAAATTATAGTACTATGAGGGAAATTCATGTTGAATATAGATGGAATTGTGGGGGAAAATAGCTAACTGGAAATGTGGCTATTACTGCCATGTGAAAGAATATAGAATTATAAATAGATGAATTTAGTGAATCTAAGCTTGCCAACGTAAATTCACAAAGTTATGGACAAAGCATGAGGATATTTTAGCGTGTGACCTTGGCAAAAACCACATTAGATTTTTCAGAATTGAAAATGCAAAGTGAGCAAAGGTAGAAGCTGATAGAAACAGATATGTCTGTCAGTTTATTAATACATATAAAGAATATATTCTTATCTAAGATACAGTTACAACACAAACACTATTCAAGCAACAGATTGGTAATAATTTAAGAATAAAAACACTAATTCCCAGCATTTTTATATTTTCAATAAAATTTATTAATATTGGTCGTAGTAAGAATTCTCAATTAATATTGGTAATAATAAGACTTCCTAATTATAAACCAAGTTGTTTTGAAAACCGTCTAGTTCTTTGCCTTTTGAGTGGAAGACTTCCAAGTTTCTTTCTGAGCTGTTGCCGAAGTTCCACCCTCCTTACTGTTTCTTTTATGTTTTTATTGGTCTTCCCTACAGCCAAGATTTTATAATGTTTTTTGAAATTCCCACAGCGTTTCTCCAGCCTTTCCCCCATGGTCTCTCTGGTGCTGGGCTGGAGCCCAGGGCCCTGCCCATGCTAGGCAAATGCCCTACATTGAGCCACACCCCAGACCCTTACCCTCAACTGGACCTCACTCGGAAATCACTTCACAGCAATCACACTAGTCTTTTATCATTGCATTGTAAAGCTGTATGTAATGCAGTCTGCATTTACTCCCATCCTGCTCTTTCCTCCTGTAAAAGTGGAGAAAGAATTCTTCCTGTCAAAGACCATTCACTTCCGTCTATTCTGAATCCTCTCATTTTTCTTTTCTGCTCTCTTCTGTTTCAGTACATTCTCTCTCTCGCTCTTGCTCTTTTCCATTAGGGCAGAGGTGTGCATGATTTCTCCCTCTGTGATCACCTGCTTTGACTCCAAAACTTTGTCCCTCCCTGTATGACTTGTGTTTTCTATGTGGAGTCAGCTTTTCCAGCCATCCACATTTCTTCCTACTGCCTCACAGTATTTCCCTAATTGTTTCTAACTTACAGTCTGTTTCTCCCACTGGAACAGCTTTTATGAGATTCAGGTGATATCCATGGCAAATAACACCCCCCCTACTTTTTTTTTTTTTTACTGTCACTCTTATCTGACCTCCTAGTAATACTTAATGTGTTTGCCGTTTTCTCCTTGAAATTTTTTTCTACTTTTGTCCACTGATGTCTGTGTCTTCTTACTTTTTTCCCCCGTTTACTGTTTATTCCTTTTTTTTTTTTGTCATGGGCCTGAACACTGTCCCTCAGCTCTTCAGCTCAAGGTGAGTACTCTACCACTTGAGCCACTTCCAGTTTTCTGAATGGTTTATTGGAGATAAGAGTCTCAGGAACTTTCCTGCCTGGGCTGGCTTTGAACTACAATCCTCAGATCTCAGCCTCCTGAATAGTTAGAATTACAGGCGTGAGCCACTAGCGCCCCGCTGTTTATTCCTTCTTAATTTTCCATTTCTCTTTATCTTTCCTCTTCTACTTGACCCAAGAATATTGGCCTCAGATGCAGGCTATTGATACTCATTTTCCCTAACACCTCCTTTTCTTTGTGGAACTGGGGTTTGAACTCAGGGTCTTATGCTGTGTAGCTTGTTTGTTCATTTGGCTGGCACTCTACCACTTGAGCCATGCCTCCAGCAAGATCTCCCTTTTCATGTCCAAAATCTTCTCATTTTAATAATGGTAGCCTCATCTTTATAGCAGAAGCGCAGGAGTCATTTGCTTTTTCTCTCTTTCTTCCCTTTCTTTTCTCCCTTCCTTTGCCTAATTGCCTCTATCACTTTTTTTTTTTTTTTAACAGAGTCACACTATGTAGTCCAAACTGGCTTTCAACTCAGAAATCCTCCTACCCCAGTCTCTGGAGTGCTGGGATTTTTCCTTACATTTTCTTGCTTTCTAGATCTTGAATCAGTTGCTATTTATTTCTACTCTTGATATATGACTTTTTTTCTCATAAAAAAGTGGTGTTAGTATGTCTGAATGATGTTTCAATGCCCTTTCTCTAAAATTCAGTATTGGCAACACATTACACTTCTTTACCATGGCCTGCGTGACACTGCTGGTGAGTTCATCTACTATTAGCTTTAACATTTGTCCTCTTCTGCCAAACTGCTTCTGTGTACTATTTCCATTGCCTAAAATGATTTTTTTCCTACTTGCTATATGGCTTGTTCGCTCCTTTAGGTCCCACTAAGTGCCACTTTTCAACAAGGTTTCTATGATGAGCATATTTTAGTTCTTGTTCTTCTTTACCTCTACTTTTTTTTTCTTCATAGTATTTAATGTAATTTTTATCTAGTTTTTTTTTATTATTTGTTTCTGTTTACCACTTCAATAAAAACTCTCCTAGGGCAGTGGCTGTATCCATCTAAAATATTCTTACATCTCAGAGGTTTGTAATCATAAAACTAGAAGGTTGAGGGAAGAAAATCACAGGGTAAAACACCAAGCTGGGTTACATAGAGAGACCTTGTCTGAAATAAAAAAAACAAAAATTCTTCATATCAAATACACTTTGTGGTACATAATGGGTAGTTAAAGTTTTTGCTGAATTTCAGGGTGAATAAAGAAGTAGAACTAAGTTACATCAAAGGCAGCTTCCCTATATTGAAATATCTGTAGATGGAGTGAACTGATACTATTACACTAGGTGTTTCAATGTATTAAATCAGATGTTTAGATAAATTGCTTAACTTTTTTTGTTTCAGCCTTTTCTACCCCCTTCCCAAAGTAGACCAGAATATGACTCAGAGGAGAGTCTGGAAAGTGATGATGATGATAACGAAGATGATGTGTTAGCTTCAGATTTTCACCTTCAAGAGCATTCTAACTCAAATTCATATAGGTATGGAATATTTCATAACTTTTTAAACATCTTTATGGCCTATATAATGTTTGCATGTAAAATTAATCAATTATTGGTGAATTATAATATAACTCAACATTTATATAGTTGAAATTGTAAATTCCTTAGTTATTTCTCAAGTTTTGATTATTGATAAATAGATTGTTTTCATTTGTATCAATTCCCACAAATCTTGCTCTTAGATTGTGCTTTGCCATTTGGGCCTAAGATAAATGATTTCAGCCTACAAAATCTAATGTCTTTAATAGAACAATAGTACAGTAAGATATTAGTAAGTACCAGATGCCAGTGGTTCACACCTGTAATCCTATCTACTCAGGTATGTGAGATTGGAGAATTGTGGTTTGAAGCCAGCCCAGGCAGGAAAGTCTGAGACTTTTATTTCCTGAGCCTTAAATGGTAGCATATCAGCCCTGATAGAAAAAGCTAATGTTCTTAGTTTAAGCCCTAGTGCTGACACAAAAAAAAAAAGGAAAAAAAAAGAAAAAAATTTAACACATGGTCCAACAAGGATGAGTCTGAAAGACATTGTGCTAAGTGAAGAAAGCCAGTCCTAAAAAGTTTCATATGGTTCTTGATGCATGGAGAATAAAAGTAAAATGGCAGTTGCCAAGAGCAGGACTAGAGGGAAGAGGGTGGTTATTATTGAGTTAATGTAGATTTTAGTTTTGCAAGATGAAAGAAGTTAGATGTTGAAGATGTTGCAAATAAGATGGGAAATAAATGGTAAATTTAAACACAATTAAGAAACAAAAGCCCATACCTTAAGCAGTGTGTTCCACTCGAAATTAAAGAGAAATAGAAATAAAAACTTTTTAACTTACTTAAGATTGTATTAGCATATATTAGTTGTACAAGGGGAATTTTATTATGACATTTTTCCCTACATGCATACAATGTAACCAACCTATCAAGCTCACCCACTCAGTCAATCTCCCTGGTTGCCTGCTTCTTAAAACACATCAGTGTGTAGAAATATGAAATAAAAAATCTTATATTTTTGCCGGGTGCCAGTGGCTCATGCCTGTAAACCTAGCTAAAAACTTAGGAGGCTGAGATCTGAGGACTGCGGTTCAAAGCCAGCCTAGGCATGAAAGCCTGTGAGACTCTTATCTCCAATAAACCACTAGAAAACTGGAAGTGGCGCTGTGGCTCAAGCGGTAGAGCACTTACCTTGAGCTGAAGAGCGCAGGGACAGTGCCCAAGCCCAGAGTTCAAACCCCATGACCAACCAAAAAAAAAAAAAAAAGTGTTATGTTTTTGTATCCTCCACTCAGGTTTTTTTCTCTATAGCTTCTACAGAATTCTACAGATAATTATTTCCTGGCTGTCTTTCTGGTTGCAAAAATAAATATATGTATCTATGTGATTTTGTTTCCCCTCCTTCTCTCCCATTCTTTTCTTCCTTTGTGCCAGTTCTGTTCTTGAATTCAAAGCCTCATGATCTTGCTTAGCTTTCTTCTTTAGGGCCGATACTCTATCATTTGAGCCTTGCCTCCAGTCAGGCTTTTTTTCTAGTGAATTGAAGATGGAGTCTCATGAACTTTTCTGCCTGGTCTGGCTTTGAACCTCTATCCTCCAGTCTCAGCCTTCTGAGTAGCTGGGAGAATAGGCAGGAGCTGCCAGTGCTCAGCTTTCTCCTGTTTTCTTACATAGAAAATGTCACACCATACATAATTTCTGAAACCTGTTATAGTTAATAAAAATTATTTAATTCATCATTCTTTCCACATTAACACTTAGAGCTTTCTTAGTTATGATTACCTTAAAATTCCATACTTTAAAATTACATTTAGCCAGTACTCTATTGGTAGATGGACAGTTTGACCTATATTTTTTATTGCTGTGCTATTTTAGGTAATGCTGGCATGAATAACTGTATGTATATATTATTTTCTTTTTGTGTATGTATGTTTCCTCTTTAGAGTACATTCTAGAAGTGAAATTGTTAGTTGAAAGGATGGCATCTTCTTATAAGTCCCTAGGTAAATCTTTAATCAAGCTACCTTTTTTTAATTTGTAGTTGGTCTTTGATGCGGTTGGCTATGGTACAATTGGTGCTCAACAATTTGAAGACTTTCTATCCCTCTGCAGGTCATGATCTTGCAGGTAATAAATGTCTTTATATGAATAATGTGATAGTGATTTGGGTTAAATATTGAAGGAAAAGCTTAAAAACTTCCTATAGTAAGAGACATATTTCTTTTAACTAAAGAAATTACCTTTAAATTAGTGCATTGTAATATTAGATACATGAAGAGGATAATGTCTGAAATCAGAGACACTGAATCTTATGTGGATAATGATAGTAGGATTTTCTCATCTCTTTCAGTGTTTGGAGATTTCATAATGGAGGACACAGAAACTAAACAAACCTAGAACGTAGTTACTAACGGCAAAGGAGGAAATGGGTGTATAGGAGAAGAGAGCATTTTACTGAAGAAAACAGCTGGCTCACTTACATTTTACCTTTTTAGAGATTCAGCTGAGAACTGTTTTTTCAAATGTATAATGAACATATAATGAGTTAAACACCAACACATCAACCAGAAATTTTTTGTGATTGTGTTGGAATGATGGAACGAATCCTGTTCTGTTGTAATGAATCAGCAGGTCATTTTCAGAACTAAAAACAAAAACAAGAGCTAACAGTATAAGCATATTTAGATATGAGGAGGTAGAAATTAAAGTTGAAAGTGGAACAAAAGTCAGAAGTATGAAAAGGTAAAAATGAAAAATGCTGAGTTTCATGGCAAATATTGTTAACTTCTTAAAAATTATTTTCTTAATCTTTTATTTGTTATTATAAAGGATAAAGGTGATGTACATAGAGGATACATAGGTTAGGGAAAGAGTACATTTCCTTTTGGACAATGCACCCTTATTTTAACTTTTCACAAAAGTTTATTTTCATTTTCTAAGCAAGTTTGGTTTTTGTTTTTAACTCTGGGCCTGCGCTCTTCAGCTCAAGGCTAGTGCTCTGCCACTTCAGCTATAGTGCCACTTTAGCTTTTTTTGATTATGTGGTGCTGAGGAATCGAACTCAGGGCCTCATGCATGGAAGGCAGGCACTCTACCACTGAGCCATCTTCTCAGCCCCTCTAAGCAAGTTTTAAAGTTACAGATATCAGATCTGTATGTCATAACTAATTCAAAAGTGAAAGCGGTTCATTTTCCCCCTCTTAACCTTTGGACTGATAGAACAGTTTCAGGTAATTAATTTTCCTTGAACATATATTTTTGTAATCTTTAGGTACATTTTATCTGAAACTAAAGTGAGAGGCAGTAGTGTTCAAATGTTTATACAGATTTATGACATCTTTTTATCCCTCTACAAGAGTCTGTGTCCACTTTTCCACGCTAAATTGTGTTAGTATCCTATCTCAAGGTTCTAACCATTGAATTAACATTTTACTGCAGAAAATAACTGATTCACTTATATTTTACCTTTTCAGAGCTTCCAGTCAGTTCACCTCTTTGTCACGCAGTTCTGAAAACTCTTCAGTGTTGGGAACAGGTTCTTCTCCGACGTCTTGAAATTCATGGTGGACCACCTCAAAACTATATCTCGAGTCATACGTCTGAAGAGAGTTTGTCTGCAGGCCCTGCAATTCTCCGCCATAAAGCTTTACTGGAACCTACAAATACTCCTTTCAAGTATGTTTTCCTGTAGATACTGTTCTTAAGTAGAAACTTTACTAAATCAGGTGACTGCTAAAAAAGAGAGAAAAGATATTTTTAAGAACCATGCTTAATTTTCAATTGTAGGTCCAAATTTGTGCCTTTGTGTAATGTGGTACAAGCTTTCCTGGCAAGGATAGAGTGTAAATATTCTAGGCTTTGAGGGTCATCTTTCTCCTTTCTGTTTAACTAACTCTGCCAATGTAGGATCAACGCAAACGTAGACAGTATGTAAAGAGGGCAACTTGGCGATAATCTATTAAACTTTATTCTTTGTAAATAATGATTCTACTTGGCATTTGGGCCACAGCTTATTGATACTTTTGGTAGAGGAATATAGCCATTCAGCAAGTGTTTTACTGTCCATAAAAGAGAAAGTTTGAAGCAAAAGTCAAATCAGTGCAGTAATCGCTTCCTCTAGGAAGTTGTGCCAAAAAAGCTAAGCAGTGTCTAGTCTCTTAATGTTATAGTCAATGTTGTTGCCCAAGTCAACTCACTGCTGATTAGTGACGGAGTTTCTGGACTATTATGTGTCTACAGAAAACACTTTTTAATTAAAAAATAATTTATTATTTAGAAGTTGTTCAGAGAGGTTAAAATTCCATTTCAGTTATGTGTACAATGCACCTTGATCAACATCACCCCTTCCATCACTCTCTCCCATTATTCCCCTTTCCATTTCTATCCTCAAGTTACATAGTTCAATTTTAACATAATGTATACTGAATAGAATGCCTACATTTGTGTTGCTACAAAATGCTATTATAAAGTCATATTTTGAGGCCCTCCTTCTTGAAATATCCTCAAAACTAGATGAAATATTTTGAGATAATAATGATAAAATATTAGACAACCTGGAGGTATGTTTACCAAAAGCACTTTTGAGCAGCTCTGATTCTCACCCACTTGTAGGAAGCCTAGAACATCCCATGTCCATCTTAGGGGTCATCACACAGTGGCCGGCCACTCAGGCCCAGTCTAGCCCTTTTGCTCATGCTCTTGCAAATAAAGCTTTTTGTTTGTTTGTTTTATCATATCCATACTGGTCATTTGCATGTTATAGATTGGATGTCCTTATCCAAAATGCTTGGGATTTGGGGATATTTCTGTAGACTTTACTAGTGAACCACCCTAATCAAAAATCCAAAGTGCTTCAGAATCTGAAAGTTTCCAAGTACTATGTCAGCAACTTAAAAGTTTCATATTTTGGAGCATTTTGCATCAGGGCTGTATGGCTGCTTTTCCCAATACACTGGAGAGCTGTGTCTTTGTGATGGAAACCATATTGTTTATAAAGCCTAAATATTTACTTACTCTCTGGTCCTTTAAAGAAAAAGCTTGTGAACTGTTCTACTGGATGACTGTGGTTCTACTTAATTGCAGTAAACATCGGTATAGAACCCAGGACTTGTCAGGTAAGTCAGAAATCTCAAAGCACATCATTTAATTTACTATCCCTCTGTAGATCCAAACATCATCTAGCACTATCTGTGAAAAGGCTTTGGCAGTATTTGGTGAAGCAGGAAGAAGTTCAAGAAACGTTTATCAGAAATATATTCACAAAGAAACGATGTCTGAATGAGGTCAGTATAAGATAAAACTTTAATATTTTATTAAATTTTATAGGCTAAAACGTTAGTACTTTATTATTGATATCTTTTATCATGATGAGATGTATCTTACAGACTTTGAAACCCATTTCTATATTATATCCATGTGCCGTTAATGATTAGAAAAGTGGTTCAAAAGAACGAAACAGTATATTTTTATTCAGTCTCATTTATTGTAATTCGATGTGCTTGACATTTTTCTCAAGTGAATATTGTTTGAGCTAAGATTCTGCATCTTATTTCTTGTGTGTTGAATTGTTGTGATCAATTGTATAAGTGACATTCCTGTTACATTCAAGTGACAGTAAAAAGATGTCTTAGCAGTTTAATGGAAACTGGGATCAGGTGCTGGTGGCTCATGCCTATGACACTAGCTGTGCAGAGATTCAAGATTCAAGGTTTGAAGTCAACACAGGCAGACAAAACCACAAAACTTACCTCTATTGCCGGGCGCTGGTGGCTCACGCCTGTAATCCTAGCTACTCAGGAGGCTGAGATCTGAGGATCGCGGTTCAAAGCCAGCCCGGGCAGGAGAGACCGTGAGACTCCTATCTCCAATAAACCACCAGAAAACCAGAAGTGGCACTGTAGCTCAAGTGGTAGAGCGCTCGCCTTGAGCTGAAGAGCTGAGGGACAACGCCCAGGCCCAGAGTTCAAGCCCCACGACCGACAAAAAAAAAAAAAAAAACTTTTACCTCTATTAAACCAACAAAAAGGTGGGACTGGAGCCACTCAAATGGTAGAGCAACCGTGAGCAGAAAAAGTCAAGCCAGAGCACAAGGCACAGAGTTCAGATCTTACTACTGACAAGAAACTAAGAGAGGGAGACAGACAGACAGTCTGATTGACTGAGTTTGGGGTGTGAAGATGCTTTCTTAATGTACATTTTCTTCTTTTTACATGGATTAGGTTTAAATAATTGAAATGTACAGACTAATAATTATACTGTAGCAGATTATCTCTTGATAGTATCATTATAATTGTTACTTTTTTGTCATTTAGTTCAGTGATGAAAAGTACCGGGTTAGTAACATGGGAAACTTGTATCTAAATGTAAATGAATGTCTTGCTTTCTTTATTGAGGAAGTTTGCTACTAAAAATTAGCAGAAATATAAAAAGTGGACATAGTTGTGTAATTAATTATCTCCCATGAATCAACAGAGTTAAAAACTGGCAGCTAGCCTGTGAGCCACATTTTGAGTAGCACAGTACTATTCTGAAAGCAAGTTCTGTACTATTTTTCAAGTAGGAGGAGATATGTTTCAGTTGGGGAAGTAAGGAAATAAGTACCTTCACAACAGACAAGCAAAACGCAAGATGACATCAGAAGGAAAACTACACACATATACACATGCAAACTATGTTACAAGATGGTTTCAGACTCTTGAATAAAAGGAAGACTACACACACATACACATATAAACTGTTTTCTCATCCATACATTGTTGTCTTTCAGTTTAAGTACTGATTTGTAGTAGGCAACTAACTGTCTTATTATTTACTGTTTGCTGATTTTGAACATACACTCGGATTGACCACAGTAGGAAGCAGAATATATATTATTATGGCTGATTTAAGAGGGATTCATGTCCCTAGGTTTTACATTGAAACCTGGGGAATCTGAAAGTATTTCATTTAACTTTATTAAAATAATATTTAGTGTGTGAATTAACACTAAACAATTCAAGAAAATATATCATTCATTAATGTGCTAGAGCTCTAGAAGTAAAAGACTTACTAGGATATGTTCAATGTTCAATTTTCCCAGTTTTATTTAAAATATGGCTTTGCCTACAGTAATTTATTACAACTTACAGTATTCTGATGTTATACACAAAGCACTGATGTGTTATTCTATACAAAAACGCTTGCTTGGGCTGGGAAGGTGGCTCAGTGGTAGAGCGCTTGCCTTGCATGCATGAAGCCCTGGGTTCGATTCCTCAGCACCACATAAGCAAAAAGAAAAAAGCCGGAAGTGGCGCTGTGGCTCAAGTGGTAGAGTGCTAGCCTTGAGCTGAAGAGCTGAGGGACAGCGCCCAGGCCCAGAGTTCAGGCCCCACGACTGGACCCCCCCCCCCCCCAAAAAAAAAAAAACAAAAACCAAAACGCTTGCTTTTCCTTGTTACTGTGCTTTCTCTAATGCATCTTTTGATATGAATGTTAAAATTTTATCTAGGTGATTTCAGGAATAGATAGGGAGCAGAGTACTATATAACCGAGCCAGAGTGCAGAATATCAGATAATGAATTCATGAACAACTTTGTAACTACTAGTGATTTTCTCTGCAAAAACTACTAGTGATTTTTATCTGCAAAATAACTATTTCATTCCTTATGGTTTTTTTGTTGTTGTTGTTTGTTGGTTGGTTGGTTTGTTTTAGTGCCAGTCCTGGTTCTTGAACTCATGGCCTGGGCTCTATCACTGAGATTTTTTGCTCAGAGGTAGTACTGTATCATTTAAGCCACACCTCCACTTCTACCTTTTTTTGGTGGTTAACTAAAGATAAGAGTCTCATGGACTTTTCTGACTGGGCTGGCTTCAAACCATGATCTTCAAGATTTCATCCTCCTGAATAGCTAGGATTATAGACATGAGTCACCAGTGCCTGGCTCAGATGTTTTTTAGTTAGTTGATTTAACTTTCTTAAACATTGGCCTAATCATTAGTAGTTAGAGAAATTTGTTGGTACTACTTGATTTAATGATCCTTTCTTTTTGTCACTCATGGGGCTTGAACTCTGGGCCTGGGTACTGTCCCTCAGCTCTTCAGCTCAAGGCAAGCGCTCTACCACTTGAGCCACAGCGCCACTTCTGGTTTTCTGGTGGTTAATTGGAGATAAGAGTCTCATAGGCTTTCCTACCCAGGCTGGCTTTGAACCTCGATCCTCAGATCTCAGCCTCCTGAGTAGCTAGGATTACAGGCATGAGCCACCGGTGCCCAGCTGTAATGATACTCTTACAAGAGACAAAATTTTTGTAAAGGGATTTTGAAATGAAAATTTTTATGTGGTGCAATAGATGGTATGCAATAGAATCTTAATGTTATAGAGTTGTTATAAAATTGTTTAATGTCTACTAGAAAGTTGAGTAGCCTGTTGGATTAACAAAACTTCCTTTCATCTCTTGTTTTTATAACATCATGATTATGTTGAAGTCATTGTACTTTTTAGCCAATTATGAGATAGCCATATTATAACAGTTGTATATTTTGGATGGGACGTGATGGGTAATGTTTCTACTACTTCTGATTCATTATTCCTTTATGTGCTCGAGAATGAAATTTTATCCTTTCTCTATCTGGCTTTATTTCCTAAACATACCTTAAAATCTTGATGTATCTTTAGATATTTTTTTTTCATATATATTATAGCTTACTGTTATATACATTAAAAAAATAAAATGTCTTCCCTGCTTATATTTATCTGGAAATTAATGACAGATGAGGAGATAGACTTTCTGAGCCATTCCCAGAGTGTATCTGACAGCTGCTATCTTTGTAACTACTTGCTTCTCTGTTTGCTTTCATTTTGTGGAAAAATCCCAGAGAATTAGTAAATCCTAGTGTCCCCTCATAAAAAGGGGACATTAACCCATTTTTGATTGTTAGTGGCAACATCAGCAGAGAGAATTATATAGAAACAGAAATTTCTAATCAGAAGGTTTTCCTAAAGGGGGTCATGCATTGTGGAAATAAGACAGTAGTATATGAAAGAAAATCTGACTTTGATTTTTAATATTGTACTCTGGTACCAGTAGCTCTGACTTTTTAAATATAAAGTACCTTAGACTCAACCTTTAACAGGTTTAGTTTTGCTGTCAACATTCAAAATAAGTGAGTAAAAATTTTTTATGTAGTTAATATATATATATATATATATATACGGGCCGGGCATCAGTGGCTCACACCTGTAATCCTAGCTATTCAGGAGGCTGAGATCTGAGGATCGCGGTTCAAAGCCAGCCTGGGCAGGAAAGACTATGAGACTCTTATCTCCAGTAAACCACTCAGAAAACCGGAAGTGTTGTGGTGTTGTGGCTCAAGTGGTAGAGCGCTCGCCTTGAGCTGAAGAGCTGAGGGACAGTGCACAGGCCCAGAGTTCAAACCCCACGACCTACAAAAAAAAAGAAAAGCCCATATGTAGTTAATTACGTTTGAGCTATTAAGTTTTCTCAACCCCTCTCCATCCACTCTTACATATACTTTTCTATGGTATATGAAATTTAAGAACAGTGATTCAGTTCCTTACTCTTTTTTAGTAAATTTTGTCAAAAATAAAACTTTAAAAAGTATCCCCAGTGTTCTGCATGTTGTATCTCATCTTTTGCTCTTTGTCATGTGGTTATTCTTTCTTGATGAAGTCATTAGAGGACAGCAGTGAAACCATCAAAAATTCTATGATGGAGGAGCCAAACATCAATAAGGTACCAATATCATTCAACTGAACTTGAAATTGCATTCTTAACCAGAACAAAAAGTTACATTTTAGTTCTTTACTTGATATGTTTCCAGTAGAGTTAACAATATTATTCCCTTAAGTTCTTCTTTTATTAAAAAAATTTTTGTATTGGAGTCATAAAAATGATTCTCTTTTGTCAAATAAAAGAATGCAGTTTCAAAGGGAGTTGAATGTGTCTTGTGCTGGCTACAGATTTTTCTGAGGAAATACAACTAAAGTTCTTAGTAAATGTGATTACACTAGCAGTTATAAAAATATAATACATTATTCCATTTCTGCCAGTGTCATTTTAGAAGTTAGAATTTTTCCTATGATATTAATTCCTAAGAAATACAGTGTTTGGGGCTGGGAAGGTAGCTCAGTGGTAGAGTGCTTGCCTTGCATGCATGAGGCCCTGGGTTTGATTCTTAGCATCACATAAGCAGAAAAAGCCAGAAGTAGCACTGTGGCTCAAGTGGTAGAGTGCTTGCCTTGAGCTGAAGAACTGAGGGACAGGCCCAGAGTTGAGGTCCCACAACTGACAAAGAATGGAAGGAAGGAAGGGAGGGAGGGAGGGAAGGAAGGAAGAAAGGAAGGAAAGAAGGAAGAAAGGAGCATTTGTTTTGCTGGGAGGATAACTATCTAGCATAATGTCTATACATGTATATATATAGAGAGAGAGAGTGCTTGAGAACTAAAACAAGAAGGGTAAGAATTAGTATAATCATGAAAAATTCTTAGACTTTAGGTACATTGAATATGACTGATATTTAACTAATTTTTCAATCCACAGGCTGAGTGATCTTTAAGCAAGAAATTGCTCAAAAGTTTTTCTTTTTTAATTTTTTTAAGTAGTTGAAAAGATTTTTTTTTTGAGTGTACTAATGCCACTTCTTATTCTTTTTTTTTTTTTTTGGGTCCGGTCGTGGGGCCTGAACTCTGGGCCTGGGCGCTGTCCCTCAGCTCTTCAGCTCAAGGCGAGCATACTACCACTTGAGCCACAGCGCCACTTCTGGCTTTTTTCTTTTTGCTTATGTGGTGCTGAGGAATCGAACCCAGGGCCTTGAGCATGCAAGGCAAGCGCTCTACCCTGAGCCACCATCCCAGCCCCTATTTCTTATTCTTTCCTAAAGGAATCTTTTGGTAAAATAGAAGAAATAATTCTGTGCAATTAGTAAAAAAAAAAAAAAAGACTGACTTGATATCAAGTATACATTATATTTGATAAAATAAATACATGTGGTCTATACTTTGAAATTTCCTAATGGTTTTTGGTTTTGAGAAAATATCCACATTTTTAATTCAAATATTAATGTAAACATTTCTTTGTTTGGATTTGATCACTAATTACTTTCTATAACTTATTAGTCATTCTTGTCCCAAAAACTTTGCTTTTAATGCCGCTTCTGCAGTGTAAATAATTACAGTGTTGTGTTTTTTATTTGTTGTGTGTTTGTTTTATTGTCAGTTGTGGGTTTGAACTCAGGGCCTGGGTGCTGTCCCTGAACTTTTTCAGGGATGCACAGCGCCACTTCTCATTTTCTGGTGGTTAATTGGAGGTAAGAGTTTCATGGACTTTCCTGCCAGGGTAGCTTTGAACCACAGTCCTCAGATCTCAGCTTCTTAAGTAGCTAGGATTACAGGCCTGAGCCACTGGTGCCCAGCAACATTTATTTTTAAAATCATGTCCATGCTACATTAAAATGTAGTCATTCTATATGTCACAGTGTTATTAGGGAAGGGATTTTGTTTAATGTTAGTTACCATTTTGGTTCAAACAATCACACTTGTTTATTTACAGTTTCTTAATAAAGTTAGGTTTACCTAGAGAATATATTCTAAAGAACTAGTTCACTGTTTGTAATCAGTGTAATTAGATCAATATAGAAAGTAGGGAAGGAGCCCATGAAATTTCTGCCTATACCCTCAAAACCAGGAAAATAGAGAAAACCGGTCTGCCACTTACCTTAACAGCTACCCTCATTTACTGTGCTTTATTCATCTTCACACACTGTGCCATATTTCCCCAGGGTTGCTTTTAAGCCTTTCACAACAATCCAAATAATTCTAGCCTTTGTTCATGCTTTGCAGAAGTTGATGCAGACAAGTAATAGATTTTCTAATGTGTGTTTAATCAATAGAAGAGGCTGTCTTAGCTTCTATTCTGTAGTATTTCTAAGACTATATGAAATGTGTACAAAAAACTCACTGTAGAGCAGAAGTGATGTGTGTGTGATGAAAGATTGATTTAAATATTAGTTGTGGCAGATGCCCTAGTCTGTGTTCCGAATATCACTATGGCTTGGGTTTTGTTGATTTTCCCCTGTCCTGTTTCAACATTTGCTGCAGGATCATTTGAATTAGAATACTTTGCCTGGATTAGTGGCCGAATTGTGGATCCTGGGGACAGGTTGTCTTCCAAAACATCTAAACATATTCTTCCCAGTGCAACTGTTTTATGATGCTGTATTTATGAAGTGAACCTTAGTGCTGTTACTGACGCCACTTCAGGAAGAGTGCCCACGTGTGAAGTCTGTCCCTTGAAGGCAGACTCCCGAGGCCTGCAGTGAACAGAATGGGTTCTGCTTTGATGCCAGGAATTAATTCCGTCAAATACTTCCTGATCTTCCCTGGCAGTCCGTCTTAAATTTCGGTCTCCTTTCTCAAGCAGCTTAGACTCTTATGATCAACGTTCTCAGCCCCTTGCTCTGTGCTTACTGCGTTGTACTTTCCATGAGTATCTCCACATCTGTCTAAACACACCTCTTTATGTCTGTCTAAGCAGTTAAACATGAAGAAAGCACAGATCTCAAGCACAGATCTCATAAATTATTTTATGGTGAATTTTATTTTTCAATCTCCTTCCCACTCCTTTCAAGCTCATCATATTTTGCTGTCAAAATAAACATAGTCAACACAGATGTCACTTACTACTTTCACCACCAAATCTGGCTTCTGGCAGCTGTTCTGCCCAGTGGAGGAGCTGCCACTCTGATCCAGATCTTCCTTTCACTCGTGCACTGTCCCTGTCATTTCTTTCCTACCCTGGGTCTTTGCTCCAGTTCTTATCCCCCCTCTACTCACCACTCCTGCTCATATTTTTTTTTTTTTTTTTGCAGGGTAAAGGGACAGTCCTAGGATTTGAACTCAGGGCCTGGGGGCTGTCCCTGAGCTCTTTGGCTTAAGATCAGTGGCTCTGCCACTTGAGCTACAGTTCTACTTCGAGTTTTTGCTGGTTAGTTGTAGAAGATAAGCATCTCATGGGCTTTCCTGCCCAAGCTGGCTTTAACCCACGATCCTCAGATCTCAGCCTCCTGAGTAGCTAGTATTACAAGTGTGAGCCACTGGCACCTGGCTGCTTCAAAAATTTTTACCTTTCTTAAGATTAGTAGTAGTAGTGGTAGTAGTATTGGCAGGAGCAAATACATTTTACAAAATGTACCTTAACAAAAAGTATATTTTCTACTCTTCTGTGGAGAGAAACATATTCGTTGACTTGTCTTTTAAGTCACACAAGATTTAAAAATTAATGTTTGAAGCACCCCGGAGAAGACCCCGATGTCATGTCCTCTCTCCGTGGGTCTTGTCTCTAGTCCACTCCACTGAAGCAGTCCTTGTCATGGGGACTTTAGTAGCTAAACCCAGTAGTGAGTTCTGAGCTCTGATGTAGCTTTTCAGTCTTGTGTGAATTGATTGGCCCCTCATATTTTCTTACAACTGTTCTCTTTCTGTAACATCAAACTCTTTATTTCTGATGTCAGCCAATTGCTGGGTTGCCACATCTTTATCTGTCCTTATGTCCAGAGGTGGTTTCTCTTTTTTCTTCCCTGCCCTTACTTTCTCTTTGGTTTGTCTTATGGCTTAAATATCATCTATATAATGGTAACTGAATTCTGTTGAGTCCCAGCTCATTTGTTGCACTCCAGACATTCCCTAATCCCAATCTAAAACCACTCTTGCTTCACTTTTGCCTATTTCCGTAAATAGTACTTCACTTACCATTTATCTGGCCTTAAAGCTAGGAAACCATCCTTTCTTAGAATTAGTCACACTCAGATTACAGTTCATTAGCAGAAAGTGTCCTGGTTCCATCCACTATCAGTATCGCCACCACCTCTTTCTTCAGCTTGCCTGCTTTTCTGGCAGCCATTTTCACATCCTCTTTGGTTTTTTCTTTTGTTAGTTTTGTTTGGAGAGGTTGTTTGGGGCTTTTTTTTTCTCCTTTTTTTGTCAGTCATGAACTCTGGGCCTGGGCGCTGTCCCTCAGCTCTTCAGCGCAAGGCTAGTGCTCTACCACTTGAGCCATAGTGCCACTTCTGGTTTTCTGGTAGTTATTTGGAGATAAGATGTTACTGCCCGGGCTGGCAGTCCTCAGATCTCAGCCTTCTGAGCAGCTAGGATTACAGGCGTGAGCCACCAGTGCCCAGTGGTTTTTGGCTTTTTGACACAAGGTTTTGTTTTACAGCTCATTATTTAGCCTACCTTACCTTACATTCACTGCACTCTGGGTACTTCTGCCTCAGGTTTCTGATGTCAGGATCATAGATGTATACCACTACATCTATCCACCTTTTATATTTTATCTCACAACAGTGAGAATTTTCAAAATTTCCTCCATGATTTCTCAGCCTAGAGTAATATTGAACTCTTGATTATGGCTTTTATGCTATAGTGAGCTGAAGCCTGTGTGTGAACTGAACCCTACCTGTTTATGCAGTCCTCTTTAGCATATTTTCATTCTCAAGTTCAGTGAAACAAAAACTATTGAGAGGCTAACCACTCTTTCTTTGGAATTTATTTGCCTTACTGCTATGGAATTCTAACTGTTTATCATAGGATTCAGATAAAATCCGTTCTTTGAGCTAGTGATCGGAATTAAGTCATAGTGTTTGCCTAGTTAGGATGAAGGGGAAACCAAGTCACTTCAGTTGATTCTCATGCAGGTCATCTTGATACCACACCATCAAGAAATGTTGTTTTTGACGAGAGGACAAGAATGCATTCCTGCATTCATAAAGATTTTTGAAGTTCATGACTATATGGGCTTACTTCATATACATACAAAGTCTGAAAAACTCCCCACATGAAACTGACATCTTTCCTACAACCATCACCAGCAAATAATATATCTCTCTTGCATGGAAATCTCTCTCTCTCTTTCTTCAAAACTTTGTAGTGAACACAGTGTACCTTGGACACCTAGTAAATGGGCGCATAAAGTGGGATATTGTGAAAAAATTATGGAGTTTGGGGCTGTGAAGGTGGCTCAGTGGTAGAGCGCTTGCCTTGCATGCCTGAGGCTCTGGGTTCAATTCCTCAGCACCACATAAGCAAAAAGAAAAAAGCCGGAAGTGGTGCTGTGGCTCAAGTGGTAGAGCGCTAGCCTTGAGCTGAAGAGCTGAGGGACAGTGCCCAGACCTAGAGTTTAGGCCCCACAACCGGACCCAAAAAAAAAAAAAATTATGGAGTTTGACTTACACATTCTTATTGCATGATGAGCCTCTTTATGGACTAGAGTTAAAACTGTCCTGAAAGACAATTGACTCTCTTGGAATTGGAGGCATGACTCCTGTAGCAGACCACCAGTGGAGATGAGCAGAAAGGCCAAGCAGAAGCGTGAGGCTATAAGTTCATTTAGTAGCAGCACCAAATATATAAATAAGTAAGTAAATAGTGAGCTGTTTACATCCAGTGGCTGATTCTTGTTTGTTTTTGTTACTGCATAAGCCTCCTTTTCAACTCCTACAATAGAAGCTACCTTAATTGCTATTTTTAAAAAACATTGCTAATTCTGGTGAGTTCTGTGTCCATGGCAGGCATTAATGTTGGTTTTCTTTAAGTTTTACAGGAAACAAATTTGTATGACTTTCAAATTAATAATTTCTACATTTCATAATGAACTATGAAGCATAGTAATTCATTTTAATAGGTTGAAGGGTTAAGGAAGATGGTAAATAAAGTAATATTCTACATTGAGCAATGTGTCTAGTTCTTGATAATTCCTTCCTCTTTGCAGTATATTTTAGTACTTTCGTTCAGAGATATATGTACCTTCTCTAGGAAGGGCAGAATGTCAGATGTTTGTTCCTCATATAAACTACATAGAATAATGCTTTACTTTGTTTCTACAAAGAGCACTGCCTTGGCTAAATTACTATGCATGATTGTCATAAATATATGACATGAATTGGTCAAATGCTACCTGTTTTTATATGGCCTGTGAGTGAAGAATAGCTTTTACACCTGTAATTCTAGCAGCTGGAAAGGATCATGGTTCAAGGCCAGCATGAACAAAAAGTTTTTTGTTTTTTTTGGTTGGTCGTGGGGCCTGAACTTTGGGCCTGGGCACTGTCCTTCAGTTCTTCAGCTCAAGGCTAGCGCCATTTCCAGCTTTTTCTGCTTATGTGGTGCTGAGGAATCGAACCCAGGGCCTCATACATGCAAGGCAAGCTACTCTACCACAGAGCCACCTTCCCAGCCAACAAAAATTTCTTAGCCCCATCTCAACAGAAACAGCTGGGCTATAGTGTTAAATATCTGTTATGCAGGAAGCATAAATAGGAAAATTGTGGTCCAGTGTGGCATAAGCAGAAAGTGAAACCCTGTCTCAAAAATAGCCAAAGCATCCAGGTACCAGTGGTTCATGCCTGTAATCCTCACTACTCAGGAAGCTGAAATCTGAGGATTATTGTTTGAAGCTAGCCCAGGCAGGAAAGTCCATGAGACTTGTATCTCCAATTAACCAGCAAAAAGCCAGAGGTCAAGCTGTGGTTGAAGTGGTAGCCTTAAGCATAAAAGCTCAGGGACAGAGCTAAGGCCCCAGGATTGGCACATACATACACAAAAAATAACCAAAGCAAAATAGACGATAAAAGTCTGACTAGCAGGCAAAATGCCCTGAGTTCAAACCTTAGTGCCACCCTCTCCAAAACTGTACTACATGGAAACCTGGTAAATAAACCTAACTTCAATAATGAAAGTGCCTAGATCTTTAAAATTAATTTAGTGTTGCTTGGAGGGTAAATAATGAGTGAAGTTATGTATTATTTCAACTATCTTTTGATACATGAAAAAGCCAAGTTCAGAAATTTACATTTCCCTTGTGAAATATATTCTGTACCTTTAGGATAGAAATAGCTTTTTAATAGTAATTTTAAATAACTTACGAAAGTCTCACTGATTGGTGACAACTGTTATTTGTTATATTACTAAAAGCATTATTTTTCAGACTTTTATTTTTTTCCATTTAGATAGAAGCAGACTTGGGATATCCTGGAGGTAAAGCAAGAATTATCCATAAGGAATCTGATATCATTACTGCCTTTGCTGTTAATAAAGTAAGTACTTTTCTTTGATTATTAATAACTCATGGGTGGAGAATATCTTGTTTTTCCAGTTTATCCTGTGTCAGTATTTCTCTTTCCCAAAGTGGCTTCCCACTGTTTAAATTACCACCTGCATAAGATTTTTCCTATTTTATGAGTGATTAGACCATAATGTGTTTTTATTATTATGTAATTTGGGGAATTTAGCCAGTACAATGTTTTCTTATTACACAAAGAAAGTAATAAGGAATTACATATAAATCACTTTAGAATTTATATATAAGATATTACAGAAGTTAACTCAGGTTTTTTGTATGCCCTATTCAAGTACATTGGGTATGATTCCTAATATCTGATAAAAACTTAAGTTTATGTGTGACTCAGGAATTCTCCCTCATTGACTTAGACCTTGAGTAGCTACATAATGTGTTAGGTTTTTTTTTTTAATTTTTTTTGTACTCTTATGTTAACAGCCTCCTTAGATATACATCTAAGCTCTAAGAAAAGAGGGTTCCTTAGGTTTAATAGTCTTAAGTTTAAATTTCTGCTAATAATTTCCTGCTTCTATCTGCCTTAATCTCTTTACTGATAATTTCTAGTGACATCTAATTATTTTTTTGTTTACATTTTTTTTTTTCGGTCCTGGGGCTTGTTCTGGGCGCTGTCCCTCAGCTCTTTAGCTTAAGACCAGCACCTTACCACTTGAGCCACAGCACCACTTCCGTTTTGTTTACATTTCTTTCTATAACGCAAAATATAGAAGTTATGGTTTCTTGTGTGTTTCTAATGGACATTTTAAAGAAGGGGTGTATATATCCATTTGTGTGTGTCCATGTGTATATGTTCGTATACATATGTTTCTAATTAACATTGTTTCATGGTTTGCTTTGTTTTCTTGAGACAGTATCTTGTGCGTAGGCTGGTCTCAAATTCCTGACCTAAAATGTTCTGCTACTCTAACCTACTAAGTAGCCGTGACCCCGGGCATGTCACCACACCCTGCAGAAGTTTTACAGTATTATTCAGGTGTATATCTTATGACATCTTGAATTCATCTTTGTATGTTATGCCTGTATTCTCTTGATATCTTCCAGACAGTTCTTTTTATCATTCTTCCTCAGATCTCCCTGTATCCTCCATCTCATTTCCCTCATAGACATGCTTGACCAATGATGAGCTCTGCTTAAAGCAAGCAGATCTGGAGTTAGCCCCAAATTGTCATATCTGTGTAACATTCTGCAGTACTTCCCTTTCCTCTGAAGAAAATACCATTTTAAATATTTTATAAAACTACCTTTTTTCTTTGTGGGAGGGATCTTATAAAAGTAACTATAAATGAATAATCCACATATATAAAATCTGCTTTTTACTGGTATACTTATTTCTCAGATTTGATGTTTTTGTATCCTTGTTATAAAAGTAACTATAAATGAATAATCCACATATATAAAAATCTGCTTTTTACTGGTATACTTAATTATTTCTCAGATTTGATGTTTTTGTATCCTTGTTAAATTTATAGATAGGAAATAATGCCTTTTTTCTTTTAAAATATTTAAAATTTGAAAATTTCTTTTAAAATACCATTGAAAGGGGCTGGGAAGGTGACTCAATGGTAAGAGTGCTTGCCTTACATGCATGAGGCCCTGGGTTCGATTCCTCAGCACCACAAAAGCAGAAAAAAAGCCAGAAGTGGTGCTGTGGTGCAAGTGGTAGAGTGCTCGCTTTGAGCTGAAGAGCTGAGGGACAGCGCCCAGGCCCAGAGTTCAAGCCCCACAACCAGCAGGAAAAAAAAAAAAAATACCATTGAGGTTGAACTTTTTCCCATTTGTATAGTTGGGAACTATCTGTATCAAGAATTGTGAAAGATCTAAAATTTACATTCAAGCTAACAGTTAATTTTCAAAGCTCAATGGATACTGTTTGAAAACACAAGAATCCTAGACTATCAAGGCAATGTATTTATTACTAACAACAAGAACAGTAATGGATACTGTTTGAAAACACAAGACTCCTAGATCACCAAGGCAATGTATTACAAGAACAGTAATGGATACTGTTTGAAGACACAAGAATCCTAGACCACCAAGGCAGTGTATTACTAACAGCAAGAGCAGCAGCCAGAACATCAGTATTTTCACACAAGCTTCCAGAGAGACAGCGAAGGCCCAATCGTATGACCTGCAGAAGGTTATGCTGCAGAAAGGGATCCCTGAGGTTGGGAACCATTTCTCTTCTAATGGACAGTAAGCATGCATGTTCTTGGCTCCAGTGACTAGCTACACAGACATCCTTGGAGCAAAGTCTAGTTAGTGGCTCACAAGACATACCTATTGAAGACACCCTTAGAGAATTGCCTCCTTTCTTATTAATTTATATTACCATTTTTTTTATCACTTAACCAAACAAGACTACATTTGTGTCTTTTTAATAAACAACCCAACCACTAAACCAACTGGAGAGCTAATTATAGCACTTTAAATAATAGTAATGTTCTACATTTTTCTTCACTGTCAATATCTTTTCAGTTTGAAATGTATATTTTTTAAAATTAAAAAAATTTTTTTTGTCAGTTGTGGGGCTTGAACTCTGGGCCTGAGCACTGTCCCTCAGCGTTTCAGCTCACTTGAGCCACAGCAAGCACTACGTCCGGTTTTTGGGTGGTTAATGGGAGATAAGTGTCTCACAGACTTTCCTGCCCAGGCTGGCTTTGAACCTCGATCCTCAAATCTCACCCTCATGAGTAGCTAGGATTTATAGGCGTGAGCCACCAGCACCCAGCTTGAAATATGTATATTTTTTAATGTCAATTAGTCATTGCTTCTAAACTGCATCTTCAGGTCAAGATGAATATTTTTAATTCCATCTATACTTAAAATTTTATGTCATTTAATCTGACCAGTTTTTCATTTATTCTGGTGTATTTCTCTCACTAGTTTGAGTTTATTATCTCCCTCACATTCCTCTGCTTTTCTGGCTTCCTCAATATCTTGCTCTGCATTTTTTGTTGTTTTGTTTTGAGTGATGGTCTGACTGGCCTCAGACCCTTGGACTCAAGTGATCGTTCTGCATCAGCCTCCCCCAGGGACCTAGTACTGCAAATGTGAGCTATTGTTTCTGGTACAAATCTTGGAGAAATCATAGGATTTTATTAGATTGAAAAAGTAGTGTGATATTAAATAGTATGTGCATTGTTGTTAATAGCTTCCTGTTAGTTGTTTTACAATTTCTAGAGCATAAAAATATCTCTAGTTGTTCTATAATTTCTAGGGCATAAAAATATCTCAAAAATATCAAATTATCAATTTAATTGGTAAAGTTAATTTAAAATATTAATTTGTAAGTGCAATATGTTTTGTACCTTATCTCTCTTGAGATTATTTGCAGAATATATCCATTGTGGTTTTCCTTGTTAAAAATCTGTCTCATGCTTTATTTTTCAGGCAAATAGAAATTGCATAGCTATCGCCTCTAGCCATGATGTTCAAGAACTGGATGTTTCTGGAATTCTGGCTACACAAATATATACTTGGGTAGATGATGATGTAGAAATGGAACCCAAAGGGTACTTTTACTTTGTTTTTATTCAGTGATATTGCAAGTGATTATATCTACAAATGTTTGTGTGCATATACATATATAACCTATATATGTATGTGTATATATGTATATGTGTGTGTACTTATATAAGGATGTATAACTTTCAGAAAATTCTTTAAAAGATAGTTCTAAATTATAAACAGAATATACACTGATGTGGCTAAGGGATGGCAGGACTTTAAAAAGTAAAATGAGGCCAAGTGGCAATGGCTCACACCTGTAATCCTAGCTACTCAGGAGGCTGAGATCAGAGGATTACAGTTTAAAGCCTGTCCAGTCAGGAAATTCTGTGATATTCATACCTTCAGCAAGCTACCAAAATAGCCCGAAGTGGAACTGTGGCTCAAGTGGTAGAGCTAGCCTTGAGAAAAAAAAAAAAAAAAACTAGCCAGATGCTAATGGATCACACCTGTAATCCTAGCTACTCAGGAGGCTGAGATGAGATCAGAGGATCATGGTTTGAAGCCAGATTAGGCAGGAAAGTCTGTGAGGCTCTTATCTCCAATTAATCACAGAAAAAGGGGCAAGTAGTGCTGTAGCTCAGGTGGTAGAATGCTAGCCTTGAGCAAAAGGAGCTTAGGGACAGTGCCCAGGCCCAGAATTGAAGGCCCAGGATTTGCACAAAAGAAAAGTAAAATGAGAGGTCTAGAAAGTGAAGATAATAGAAGTATTTGGATATGAAATTTACCAGTCACTAGCAATAAAAGTTCAAGAATATTTAAAAGATTAATTAATAAGATCAAATGTTTGAATGTTAAGGATTGAATAAAGAACTGAGGAATTGTTATTCTTGTTAATAATCCATTGTAGGTCAGAAGATTTCTTGGTCATCCATGCTCATGATGACTTAACAGCTGTTCAAGGTACAACTCCATATACACATAGCAATCCTGGCACCCCAATCAACATGCCATGGCTTGGTAGTACCCAGACTGGCAGAGGAGCATCCGTGGTATGTAAAGTTAAAGATGCCTGGGTTTGTCTGCTATTGTACTTTTCCTATTAAGTTACTGGATAAAAGATGTTTGAGAACTTGTATGTGTATGTGTGTACCAATCCTGGGCTTGAACTCAGGGCCTGAGTGCTGTCTGTTAAGCTTCTTTTCCCAAGGCTAATGCTCTGCCACTTAAAGCATAGTTCATTTCTGGCCTTTTGGTGGTAGTTGGAGATAACAGTCTCACGACTTTCATGCCTGTGCTGTTTTCCAACCACAATCCTTCGATCTTAGCCTCATGAGTAGCTACGATTACAGGCGTGAACCACTGGTGCCTTACTTGAAAACTTTTAATTTCTAAAGTTTTAGGAAAGTCCTACATTCTGGAATTGTATATTTTGATCATGAGCAATAACATCTTCATTTGAAAAGGAACAAAAACTGTTTTCAAGCCAGGCGCCTATGGAAAACCAAAAATAGAGCTATGGCTTAAAGTGGTAGAGTGCTCGCCTTGGGCACAAAAGCTCAGGGACAGCGCCCAGGCCCTGAGTTCAAGCCTGACAAAAAATATTTTTAAAAAAATATCCTAGTTAAGTTGGGTACCAATTGTGAGGACTCAAGGTCCTGATTTCAAGTTCTCCAGTGTTGAACTATGCATATACCTCCACCCTACATTTTAAATATGTAATCCTATTTTCTGTGACTCTAAAATAATTTTTCTTTTCACCAGATGATTAAGAAACCCATTAATAATGTCAGAAGAATGACTTCTCACCCAACTCTTCCTTACTGTAAGTTAATAACAATTAGCAATGATTTTTTTTCTCATTTTTAATATATACTCTTAGTGATTTTTAATATAAGGGACTTATGGTAAATTTTTCATTTTTATTAAAAGGCAGCAATTTTTCTACATTTTTCATAAAGAATATTAGTAAATAAAATCTTAATTTCACAATTAGATTTTTAAAAGAAAGAAAAAAACCTGCTTGAATTAATAGAGAAGACCAACTTAATGCAATAAAGTTTTAGTATTTTAACTACATATTTTTTACTTTTATTTGGATATGTGCTATACCACTGAGTCACATCACTAGGTTCACAGAGTTCCTACTGAACATTTGTAAATAACTATATTACAATGAAAATTAAAGTGAAAATGCTCATTAAGAACTGTCCAAATTCTGGACTGGTCAGATGACAAGAAAAATGATTTTTTGCTAGGTGCTGTTGGCTCCCTGTAATCCTAGTTACTCAGGAGGCTGAGATCTGAGAATCACAGTTGAAGCCAGACTGGGCAGGAAAGTCTGTAAGACTCTTATTTCCAAATTAACTACCAAAAGAGAAGTGGAGATGTGGCTCAAGTAGTAGAGCACTAGCCTTAAGCACAAAAGCTCCAGGGACAGTACCCAGGGCCTGAGTTCAAACTCCGGGAATGGCACACACACGAACAATAATTATTTTTATCTTTACTCACCAATTACCAAATTGTTTTATGTTGTAAATAGCTTGAGAGAAATGAAAGGTTGCCTTAAATCCTGAAAAAAGTCATGAAAAAGTACAAACAGTTTCAAACAAAATATATAAATTAAAATTCTTTATTTAGTCAATCTATTTTAATTCTCATTCTGTTTGATCTTGGTTAGAATTCTAGTCATTCTCTCCTACTCCAGTAGTAAGAAGTTTTCAGAAGCCTGTGCTTTTCAGTGTATTCCATAAATTTCTTTGCCAATAGGACACCTTTAAAGCTTTCAGAACAGCATCAGAGTAAAATCACTCTATTGATAGCAAAAGACCCCACATGGCTGTGGTTAAAGATGAAAATTCATTGTAATAGTTACAGTTATTGTTGTAATAGTTACTATGATGACTCACTGTCATAGTTACAATTACAGTGTGGATAGTTACTCTGGCAACTCATTGTAATAGTTATTAGTACTTGTCACTGAGGTTTGATTGTTCTACAATGAACAACAATGTAATATAGCTAAAAGTATAAATGATAGCATTCTACCAGGACATAACAGGTCAAGCTCAGGGCTCCAAGTTCAAGCCCTGATACCACTACAAAAAAGTTTTTCAAAAAGGAAAAGGTGGCTCATGCCTAGCTACTCAAGAGGAGGCTTGAGATCTGAGGATCACAGTTCAAAGCCAGCCCTGGCAGGAAAGTCCATGAGACTCTTATCTCCAGAAAACTGGAAGTGGTGCTGTGGCTCAAGTGGTAGAGCAGTAGCCTTGAGCTGAAGAGCTGAGGGACAGCACCAGGCCCAGAGTTCAGGCCCTATGACCAACAAAGAAACAAAAAACAACACGAAAAAGGAAATAAATTTTCCCAAGGAATCTTAAATGTGTAATTTGTCTTCTCATGATGTAGACCTGACTGGAGCTCAGGATGGCAGTGTCAGAATGTTTGAATGGGGCCATTCTCAGCAGATAACTTGTTTTCGGTCTGGTGGCAATTCAAGAATTACAAGAATGAGATTCAACTACCAAGGAAATAAGGTACTATGTAAAAATGTTAATGAGAAAAGATAACTGTGTTGAAAGTTATCAATTATTACTTGTTTGGGCTTTTAAGAGTAGTTCAGTGGGCTGACAGTAAAGTGTCTAATCCATACAAATTATTTTCTTAAAATGTGTCTCAAAATACATTTAAATTCATTTGGTTATCGCGTAGTGGGGTAAGTGTATGTCTCCACTAAAGTTAGGTTAAAATATTGCTTAAGGACCAAATGACTGTAATTCATAGTTGAATGACAAATGTCAACTTCTTTATCCCTGGAATGTACTCTGATTGTGATTCAGAATCATGCAGCAAATCACACCGGAAAGCTTTGTTCAATGTGCAGACCTCCCAAACCAGCATCTCCATTTGAGATTTGTGTACCTGTTTTGGATGCCAAGTATGGCCTGGCTCCCTGTTGTCTTTTTGCATTCATCCTACTTTCTTTGGGTATATCTCACTACAACAGTACAAAGACCTTAGAGTGAGCAAGCCAAAAAAAGTTCATTACAGGAAATGTTTGCTGACCCTGCTTGCGAACATCTCTCTCTCTTAGCTTACCATATTCCAGCTTTCTTCAAATTACTTCCCAAGGCACTTCACATCAACTACCACTTTAAACCAGGACTAAATGGTAAATCACCCACTTGTTCTTTGCACAGAAAGTTACTCACACGGTCTAGCTGATGGTGTAATTTTCCTTTCCCCCATAAGGCCTACCTTATGCTGTGCCTGCCTGTCCTCACACACACACACAGCCTACCTGATGCTGTGCCTGTCCTCACACACACACACAGCCTACCTGATGCTGTGCCTGTCCTCACACACACACACAGCCTACCTGATGCTGTGCCTGTCCTCACACACACAGCCTACCTGATGCTGTGCCTGTCTGTCCTCACACACACATCCTACCTGATGCTGTGCCTGCCTGTCCCTCACACACACAGCCTACCTGATGCTGTGCCTGTCCTCACACACACACACAGCTTACCTGATGCTGTGCCTGTCCTCACACACACACACAGCCTACCTGATGCTGTGCCTGCCTGTCCTCACACACACACACACAGCCTACCTGATGCTGTGCCTGTCCTCACACACACACACAGCCTACCTGATGCTGTGCCTGCCTGTCCCTCACACACACAGCCTACCTGATGCTGTGCCTGTCCTCACACACACACACAGCCTACCTGATGCTGTGCCTGCCTGTCCTCACACACACACACACAGCCTACCTGATGCTGTGCCTGTCCTCACACACACACACAGCCTACCTGATGCTGTGCCTGCCTGTCCCTCACACACACAGCCTACCTGATGCTGTGCCTGTCCTCACACACACACACAGCCTACCTGATGCTGTGCCTGTCCCTCACACACACACACGGCCTACCTGATGCTGTGCCTGTCCTCACACACACACACAGCCTACCTGATGCTGTGCCTGTCCTCACACACACACACAGCCTACCTGATGCTGTGCCTGCCTGTCCCTCACACACACACACAGCCTACCTGATGCTGTGCCTGTCCTCACACACACACACGGCCTACCTGATGCTGTGCCTGTCCTCACACACACACACAGCCTACCTGATGCTGTGCCTGTCCTCACACACACACACAGCCTACCTGATGCTGTGCCTGCCTGTCCCTCACACACACACAGCCTACCTGATGCTGTGCCTGTCCTCACACACACACACACAGCCTACCTGATGCTGTGCCTGCCTGTCCTCACACACACACACAGCCTACCTGATGCTGTGCCTGTCCTCACACACACACACAGCCTACCTGATGCTGTGCCTGTCCTCACACACACACACAGCCTACCTGATGCTGTGCCTGCCTGTCCTCACACACACACACACAGCCTACCTGATGCTGTGCCTGCCTGTCCTCACACACACACACGGCCTACCTGATGCTGTGCCTGTCCTCACACACACACACAGCCTACCTGATGCTGTGCCTGTCCTCACACACACACACAGCCTACCTGATGCTGTGCCTGTCCTCACACACACACACACAGCCTACCTGATGCTGTGCCTGCCTGTCCCTCACACACACAGCCTACTGATGCTGTGCCTGTCCTCACACACACACACAGCCTACCTGATGCTGTGCCTGTCCCTCACACACACACACGGCCTACCTGATGCTGTGCCTGTCCTCACACACACACACACAGCCTACCTGATGCTGTGCCTGTCCTCACACACACACACAGCCTACCTGATGCTGTGCCTGTCCCTCACACACACACACGGCCTACCTGATGCTGTGCCTGTCCTCACACACACACACAGCCTACCTGATGCTGTGCCTGCCTCACACACACGGCCTTCCTGATGCTGCACCTGCCTCTCCGTCGCAGGTCTTAGCGGTGGTGCAGCTTTCCTTTCCTCCCCTCTTGACGTGTTGCTCGTCACGGTGTGCTGCGTCCCACTGACTGTCTCTGTCACATGCACAGTTTGCATTTCACAAAAGTGGATGTTTTCTCACTTGCTTATAAAACTAAATTTTGAGAGTTTATTTCAAAACAATATTAATTAGTAAGTCTGTTCCTTAATGGATATTAAGGAGATTTAACACAGAAGCCTGTAGAGTTTGATAATACTGGTTGAATGAACCTAATCTAAAAACGTGAAATGCTTTCAAAGTACTTTTGAACAGTTTTGAAGCTCAAGAAGTTTCAGATTTCAAAGGAGGAGGCTACAATGCTTGATGAGAAATGTACTCTTTATCTTGCCCATGTAATTGTAACCCCTCTGTACAGTATCTTCACAATAAAAAAAAAAAAAAGAAAAAAAGAAGTTTCAGATTTCAGATTTTAGAAGGGAAACGCAACCCAAACCATCATGTTCTGTCAGGTGCTTGTGTTTTACACTGTGCTTGTCCTGCCTAAAAACTAGGAAGGAATAGGTTATTTAAAACCCCCTTTCAAATTCATGTATGACTCGACTCAAAAATTAAGATGATGTTGGGCCCAAGTGGCTCACACCTGTAATACAAACTCTTCAAGAGGTTGAGATCTGGAAGGTCCAGTTTGAAGCAGGCCAGGCAGAAAAGTACTTGACACTCTATCTCCAAAATAACCAGCTAATAATAATAATAAGAAGAAGAAGAAGAACAACAACAACCAGCCATGGGCTCAAGTGGTAGAGTGCTGGATGAGTAAGCAAACCCAGAAAGCCTGAATCCCTGAGTTGAACCAAAGTCCATCAGAAAGAAAAAAAAAGAAAAAGATGACAAGCAGTAGAGCAGTATCCACAGAGTCCTGATGGACCAGGAATGGGAACGGAGTTTATCTGCCCAAACTGTTATAGACCCTCTTAGGTATACATTCTATGATTATCTCTTCTATGGCGAACATACCTAGGTCTATTTCAGAGAATGTAGGGCAAACAAGAAAAACAAACCTATACTGGAAAAGTATAAGAGACACACAAATAATAGGTTGGTATTTCTCATATTAACCCTACTCAATTTTCAAAAAGACATTTTTAAGACAAATGATATGAACACTTTACCAAACATCTGTTCTTGCTAGGCTAGTATGATACCACTAGGCCACGCCCCCAGCCAAAAGTCTTAGGTCTTAGTCTAGTAATTGAGGACATTATATTAAAACTTTTGCTGAATAAAATTAACAAATATATTACCTTACTCATGTAACTATTACCCCTTTGTACAGTATCTTTACAACAAAAAAAATATTTAAAAATCAGCATGTAATTTAAATTCTAGTAGTATCCAAAGTTAATGTGTAAGTAAAGTGGGTACAAAATGTGTATTACTACTTTGAGTTTATGTTTGCCTTCATCTGCCAATTTTAAGTAATGTTCATTGCCCAAGCTTTCCCCTTTCTAGATATTTATACTATATAATTATGCAAGCTATATGTATAAGAATGTTCAACTCATCTCTTTTAGGGTAAAGTAAAAACAGCTTACCAATGAAAACTTTTAATAATATATCTGTGTAGTATAATACTATACAGCACCAGAATGAGCTAGCCAGACCCTGGTGGCTCATGCCTGTAAGCCTAACTACTGAGGAAACTAAGATCTGAGGATCATAGTTCAAAACCAGTGTGGGCAGGACTGTCCATGCGATTCTTATTTCCAGTTAACCACCAGAAAACTGGAAGTGGCGCTGTGGCTCAAGTGGCAGAGCACTAGCCTTGAGCTGAAGAGCTGAGGATTAGCGCCTAGCCCCAGAGTTCAGGCCCCATGACCGACCAAAAAAATTTTTTTTTCAAGTATGAGCTAAATTTATGTTTTGAGATGGATAGTTACCATAAGTTTAAAATGTAACTATGGATTTATTATGATCCTGTTTGTACAAAAGAGCTATATATGAATGCTTGAATATTCATAGAAATTATAATGGAGTCAAAATAACCTCATTTCTACAGTTGAATTTTTTTGCCAAGATAATCCTTATCTTTATGTATTTTTCTTCTTGAGTGTTAATTTTTTTTCAAAATGATTGAAGTCTTTTTTATCATACTTGATAAAGCTTTATTATATAGTTTAATGCATAGCGTAATCCAATGTTCTACTTTTGAAATACTTCTAGAGCACATGTGATGTAGATTACCGGTGATGTAGATTATTGTCACTAAAGGGTTATTTGGTGTTTGCTTCCATTACATCTACCCTGGAGTTTCTTTTTAAGCAGCAGCTAAATGTTTCTGTGAGCTAGATCCGTGCACAAGTGAAGTAAAAAGTCACATATCTGAATGTTTAAGATTGAAAGTGTGGTGTTACAGTGTGGGTAGGAATAAAAATGGGCTTTTGCATTTACATTAAAGTATGTCTTTCTTTAAGTTTGGAATAGTGGATGCTGATGGATATTTAAGTTTGTATCAAACAAACTGGAAATGTTGTCCGGTTACTGGGAGCATGCCCAAGCCATACCTGGTAAGCCAATTCAATTTGTTATACATTCTAATTTTTTATTTTAAAGAAACCAAGAATGTATTGGAAGCAAGAAAGAGTAAAGCACCTGAGTAAGTCTGTCTAGCCTTCAGTGAAAACTCCCCCGGGGTCGTGAGAACCCTGGACTCGGGTAATTTGGAATGTTGGCTGTGTATGGACTTCCCATGCAACCTTCACTGGGCTCTTTCCCTGGAGAAAATAATTTTCATACCAATATATGAAATTGTTGTCTTTTTGGGGGGAGGGGTGTTGTGGAGAGGTGCCGTCCTGACCTGGGGCTTGAACTCAGAGCCCGTCACTAAGCTTCTTTTCCTCAAGGGTGGCCCTCTACCACTTGAGCCACAGCTCTGTTTCTGCTTGGTTTTGTTTTGTTTTTTGGTTATTACTTGGAGATAAGACTCTCACAGACTTTCCTGCCTGGGCTGGCTTTCGATTATGATCCTCAGATCTCATCCTCTTGAGAAGCTAGGATGACAGACATGAGTCACTGGCTCCTGACAGGCTGTTTTCTTGCTATTAGCATTAAACTTTTATGAACAAAGTAGAAAGGACATCCTGTACCTGGTATTATTAATATTGGCTTTTGGTTTTACCTATATTTTTTTTCAGCTAGACATAGATTGGTTTAAGTCTCTTCAGATTTAGTCAACTTTCTTTGGCTTCAGTGAATAGTGACATAATATTTAATATATTTTCTAGGGAAGTCTCTCCTTTGCAGAGCTAAGCAATACCAATCCGGGAGAAGTAACAGGTATAGATTATGATTCTAGGAATTCACCTATGAGTAAATGCTGATCTAAGGGAGAGTAAGGTTAGGTTACCTTTAAAGCGTATTTCTCATATTTTCATTAAAGCAACAAGTTTAAATGCAAGCTCATGTTGCCCAAGACACTGCCTTTCTTTTTTTTCTAAATTTATTTAAATATATCAATTTATTGTTACTTTGAAATATTGGCAAGTTCCATAAGTATTCTAACATTGATGACTCATTTTTTACTTACATATTTGAACAGTAATATGCAAATTTATTTCTGAAAAGTAAATATCAGCAGGCTGCTGGTGGCTCATGCCTATAATCCTAGTTATTCTGAGGATCACGATTTGAAGCCAACTGGGGCAGGAATTCCATGAGACTTATATCCACTAAACTACCCAGAGAAAGGTAGAAGTGGTGCTGTGGCTCAAGTGGTAGAGTGTTAGTCTTGAGCAAAAGAAGCTCAAGGGGGTGGGAGGAGGATTGTAGGGGGGGCGGAGGGAGGATGGGAAGGGGAAACAAAGGAGGAGGCTACAATGCTTGATAAGAAATGTACTCATTATCTTGCCCATGTAATTGTAACCCCTCTGTACAGTATTCTCACAATAAAATAAAAAAAAAAAAAAAGAAGCTCAAGGACAGCGCCTAAGCCCTGTATTCAAGCCTCAAGACTAGCACAAACAAAACGAAACAAAACTGGAGAGAAAAGTAAGGGCTGGGAAGTTGACTCAGTGGTAGAGCTCTTGCTTTGCATGCCTGAGGCCCTGGGTTCGATTCCTCAGCACCACATAAGCAAAAAGAAAAAAGCCAAAGTGGCACTGTGGCTCAAATGGTAGAGCGCTAGCCTTGAGCTGAAGAGCTGAGGGACAGCGCTCAGGCCCAGAGTTCAGACCCCATGACCGGACCAAAAAAAAAAAAGTAAATATGAGTTCAACAAAAAAAAAAATGAAGTCTAAAATAATGTAAAATCCTGGTTTCTGTCATCTCCTAAGACAGAATTTGTACTGAATATGCCAAGGGAAATACTTGAAGTTTAGCTACCCTCCTGTTCTCCTCTGAAGTTCCATTTGAATGAAAGTGAAGAGCTTTGTAAAGAAGGGCGATGTAGGCAGCCACTTCATTGAAGTGGTTCTGAACACTCTGTGTGTGTGTGTGTGTGTGTGTGTGTGTGTGTGTGTGTGTGTGTGTGTGTGTGTGTGTGTGTGTGTGTGTGTGTGGTTCTGAACACTGTGTGTGTGTGTGTGTGTGTGTGTGTGTGTGTGTGTGTGTATGTACATCTGTTTGACAGAGGAAAGATCTGGAGTGTGGCCCATGGCAGAGCACATTCCCAGAATGTTGAGGACCTGGGTGGGGTTCAGTCCCAGGCAGAGAGGTGGCAGGGACAGAGGGGTGGGGAAGGAGGGAGGGTGGTTAGGCAAAACAGATGCAGCAACATGATAAAGACTGCCAAATCTGGACGGAACAAAACTGGGAAATCCTCTGTATTACCTCTGCAACTCTTCTGAAGTTCAGGCAATAAAGAGACACAAAGGATGTAAGAAAGCCATGAAGTGCATGAGCACATAGAACATATACTGGGTGTGAGAGCTCTTGTGACAGTTGTGTTTACAACTATTTCAGACCTGGCAGTGTCATAACAAGACGGCCAATGACTTTGTCTTCGTTAGCTCTTCCTCTCTGATAGCTACAGCTGGCCTCTCCACCGACAACAGGTAAGACACTGAAGCACCCATAGATAGCTGAGTCTCATAATTATTCCTTGGGCTGCATGCCTAGCATGCATGAAGTCCTGGATTCGATTTCACAGTACCACATAAACAGAAAAAGCTGGAAATGGAGCTGTGGCTCAGGTGGTAGAGTGCTGTCCTTGAGTCAAAGAAGTTCAGGGACTGAGTTCAAGCCCCAGGACTGACAAAAAAAAGGAAAGAAAGAAAAAGAAAATTATGGCCGGGCGCTGGTGGCTCAGGCCTGTAATCCTAGCTACTCAGGAGGCTGAGATCTGAGGATTGCAGTTCAAAGCCAGCCTGGGCAAGAGAGACCGTGAGACTCCTATCTCCAATAAACCACCAGAAAACCGGAAGTGGCGCTGTAGCTGAAGTGGTAGAGCGCTCGCCTTGAGCTGAAGAGCTGAGGGAACAGCGCCCAGGCCCAGAGTTCAAGCCCCACGGCCAACCAAAAAAAAAAATTTATGCCTTTAAGGGATTTTTTTTTTTTCTATAAAGACCTGTTCACTAGAGTATTTATAGTGTCCTGATTGCAAGGCTAGAGAAATTCTGGTGCCACTAAAATTCATATGCATTCCTTCTGTAGTTTAATGTTCTAATGTTTAAGACTTCAGGGTAAAAGGGAAGAATATGGTTGTTAGTGGGCCGAATGTTTCTTGGTATTATTTCATAGGTATTCAAAAAACCTGGGCCCAGAAGGAATTATTATTTATTGGATATACTATTTAGTTAACTTAGTTCGTTCTCACTATGGCTCTATTAGGTCCATGTTACTGCTTTTACAAGAAAACAAACTCAGGATGAGTTGTTAGCTACACAGTGGCAGGTTAACAGCAACCTCATCTTTCCAACAAAGGCCAGGTTTTGGAAACAGTGTCTGTCTTCCAGCCCCCATCTCCTCATACAGACAACTGACTTCTGAAGTCTTCAACCATCTTCCATAAAAATTCCATACATATCATACAAGTCAGTTTCCTTCATACTCAGGAAAATTCAGTGTCTTCTGTCATGTGGGTGTTTCCATCAGTTATTAGACAGTGAGTGAATACAAAAAGCCCTCATTTGGTATTACCAAATAAACTACATGTAACAACATTAGTCTAAAGTTGTTTTGTAGGATACTAGTTTTTAAATTTTGTGTAAAATTCATATATGAATTTGTTGATTAATTGTACTTGGGAGCTTCCATAAATTTAAGACGTTTCTTTGAGAGCAAGGTTCAAATGTTATACTATCACTATAAAAATAAGAATGAGACATGTTTTTTATTCTGTGAACTTGATATAGCTCTCAAAAAGTTGTTGTTGTTTTTTCCAGAAACATATGTTTGTGGGATACTCTTGTAGCACCTGCCAATAGCTTAGTTCATGGTAAGTTTTCAAAGTGTTTTGTGTTGTTTTGGTGGTGGTACTGAGGTTTGAACGTGGGGTCTTGTGGTTGCTAGGCCATTGTTCTACCACTTGAACCATGCCTCTAGCCCTGAAAACCCTACCAGGATTTAGTATCAGAAACTGGTGTAGTTACTTTGAAATTTCTAGTAAAGTTAGAGAAACCTAGCGTGACACACCTGCGTACAGTGTTACATGTACCTGAGATAAATGAAAATGTGTGCTAAGAAAAGGCTTATGTAGGCTTTATTTGTAGACAAAAGATGGGCAACAACACAGCTGTCCCTCAGGAAACTGCATGTAACAACACTTGCCTGTAACAACCCTGCTCAGCTGCAGTTCAGCCAGGCTCCCCCTGTGCTATTGCCAACAAGCTCTCTGGGCACCTCCCACAGGTCATTCTTCAGTGCCTAATGTCCTGTATCTCACATCATGCTTCTTTAGATTTCATTTGGTTTTGTTTTTAAATTGTTTCACGCGCATAAGTAAACCTGGTGTAAGTAAACCTCTGTTTCAGCCACAAGCACAGAAGTCTGTTTCTTTTACTGCTCAGTGGTTTTAACTTCATTTTAAAATTTTTCAGCTTTTACCTGCCATGATAGTGGAGCCACTGTTTTAGCATATGCTCCCAAACATCAACTACTGATATCCGGTGGCAGAAAAGGCTTCACGTGTGTATTTGACCTTCGACAACGCCAGCAAAGGCAACTCTTTCAGAGTCATGATTCTCCTGTTAAAGCTATTGCTATTGATCCAACTGAAGAGTACTTTGTTACAGGGTCGGCAGAAGGCAATATAAAGGTAAACACAGTTGATATCCCAGTGTCTACAGCTTGGAAGACTCAAGGCCCAGCACCGGTGGCTCACGCCTGTCATCCTAACTACTCAGGAGGCTGAGAGTTGAGGATCTTGGTTAAAAGCCAGCCTGGGCAGGAAACTCTGTGAGACTCATCTCTAGTTAAACAACAAAAAAAGCCAGAAGCAGAACTGTTGATTCAAGAGTGCCGGCCTTGAGCAAAAAAGCTCAGGGATAACATCCAGGCCTTGAGTTTAAGCCCCAGGACTGATGCCAAAAACAAAAAACCTCTTCAGAAAACTTTGCCTTTAAGTCATGTTAATGACACTAGTCTACTATTGTAGTCAACAGTACTAACTGCTATTTAATAAATCTTCTGAGTATGATTTTTATATTTATATATACATTCATATAAAGTAATTGGGTTTGTTTTTTTTTTTTTTGCCAGCCCTGGGGCTTGAACTTGGCCTGGGTGCTGGGTGCTAGTCCTTAGCTTCATTAGCTTGAAGCTAGTACTCTGCCACTGCTCCACCTGCAGTCTTTTCTGTGATTAATTGGAGATAAGTCTCTTGGACTTCCTGTCCAAGTTGGCTTCAAATCTTCAATCCTCAGAACTCTGCCTCCTGAGTAGCTAGGATTCTAGGTGTGAGCCACCAGCGCCTGGCATGAGTGTGATTATATTTAACTTGAAAACTTTCTATTATTTCTCAATTGTTTTAAAATATGTTTTATTCATTCTTAAGGACAAAATTTTTCATGGATACAAAGATGTTTCAGATGTTAGTTTAGTCTGGCCATGATGGCTCATGCCTGTAATCCCAGCTTCTTGAGAGGCAAAGATCAGGAAGATCACTCATGGTTTGAGTCTACCACAGGCAGTTAGTGCATGACCCTATTCAAAATAACTAAAAGCAAAAAGGTCTGAGGACTTGGCTCAAGTGGTAAAGTACCTCCCTACCAGGCACAAGTTCTTGAGCAAATCTTGGTACGCCAAAAAAGTCTTGACTCCATATTCTTATATAATTTACTGAATTTAATTTTCTGGTGTACTGAATAGTATGCTATCATTTTAATTTTAATCCACATTCTTCCCTATTAAATGCCAGATTCAAGAAATCTGTACCTGGAGAAGCCTTGCCTATAGCAGGCTTTTTCAAACTCTACTGTGTTTAAGATTTAGAGAAATTGTTCAAACTGTTAAGCAGTTTGTTAAAACTGCTAAGGATCTCACCTAAGAAATACTGGATTGTGAAGTCCAGGGCTGCAGTATGCCCACACAGTAGTGTGGATGGAGAGCCCCTTGACCTTGTCAGGTAATAGGTAGGAGAGTGGATACTGCATTCCTGACGGGTAGGGCAAGACTACTCTCCTAATGGGATCAAGGGTAGGGCAGGGTAGAATACTCTCTTAATGGGTTAGGTCAGAGCAGACTACTCTGATGATGAGTAGATTCTCCATGCTATTTTAAGGTCAGCAGCCTTCTCGTTTAGAATTCATTAAGCACTAGTAGCATATTTAGTGCAGTTAGGTGGACTTCTTTGTTATAACTGGCATATTGTTTTCGTAATTCTTAGCCCAGAAAACCTAAAATTGTAGAATTTTGAAAAGGCATTTCTCAAAATGAAATATAATTGTTAGCACAGTTATTGTTCTTTGGTTTGCAGCAAGTTTCTTATCTGGCCTTTAGAATGAAATGTAGTTTGGTATAGATCAACTCTAGTTTTTGTATACTGATTCTGAGATTCATTCTTTTACCATGCAAAAAAAAAAATAGAAAATACACAATGTATTCAGAAGCTATAATTGAACAAATTCATATACAGAGTAGTATGAGTAAACAAATTTTGGAGAGACAAGTTTCCTTCCAAGTGTTGTAAATATCATTAGGAAATAAACGGGCCTTGCTAAACCTGAAGTCAGCGTCCTAAAGGCATAGATCTTCTACCTATGTTAAAAAATGGGATTGGAGGTGTGGCTCAAATGAATACCACTTGGCGAGAAAGTTCAAGGTGTACAGAGTTCTTGCCATTAACTGCCAAAAACAACAAAAAAAGAAAGGGAGAGGAGAGGACATTTATTTTGATAGAGCTGAAAATAGGAAACTCTTAGTAAATTAAGAATTCTGAAGTTGACACTGTCTTGTGATTAGAACATTGCTTTTTTAGGCTGCAGGGCTTCTAGATGTTAGGTAGAGCCTCTGGCAGCTGCTCTGATCTCTTGAGTGCGCGTTCCCTCCTGTAGCAGAGGATCATCCCACTGTACCCCAGTCTGCAGCATCCTGTGTGTGTGCACAGCAAAAGCTCTGCTGAGAGAAAATGCCCCTGCAGTGTTCCAAGATTTTGTTCCTTGTGTCTTTCTCATTTCCAATATTGCGCTAATATTAACGTACTCTTTCACTGGATGGATATTTTTAAGTATTTAATATTAAAGCAATTGGTAAATTGCAACATCCTGTTCACAGTTAAGGTGTCATCATAAAGCTATACAGATTTTTCCTCCGTCTTCGTTTATCTGCACAGAAAGGCAGGCTTAAGTTTTCATTGGGATCCTTAAGTCAGTTCTCCTTTTGTTTTTTATGTCTTTCAGATCTGGAGTCTTTCTACCTTTGGTCTTCTCCACACTTTTATCAGTGAACATGCTCGGCAGTCCATTTTTAGGAATATTGGGACTGGTGTGATGCAGATTGAGACGGGACCAGCAAATCACATTTTCTCTTGTGGAGCTGATGGGACAATGAAGATGAGGATACTGCCAGACCAGTTTAGTCCCTTTAATGAGGTGTTAAAAAATGATGCAAAACTTGTGCTGTAGCAGAAAAGCTTATAACTTATTACTTGTTTGATGGATGTGGCCAACAAAAGTAATGTCCATTGTGCCACAAATAAGCCACTGCTTCCTTGTTTCTGTATCTATGGAGCTTTCTCCCACGCACTGATGCCTTAAAAATTAACAAAGTCACTCAAATTAGATCATATTGCCTAATGTAGGATGGATAAGCAGTGCGGTAACCATTCCTGTTTATAGTCTATTATAGTGTGTTAGAGTCAAAGGAATTCTGTTTTCTTACTGGTGACACACTTCTGCAAATACCTCTGCATGACATTAAGTAAAGGCAGTTGCACATAATCCATATCACTTAATTTGCAATGTTCTCACTTCTTTTATCGGACTTATACCTCTCTAACTCTTCCCTTAATTAGTGACGGATCAATATTTGAGTAAGAATCAGACACATAATTAAATCTCTGTTGAAACTGTCCTTGGGACTTGGGTGATTAAGGAGCCGAGTGGTTTATTAAGTGTCAGGTTCTCAACAGTGCCCTCAGGAGCCCAGCTGTATGTGTGTAACTGTTTGTGTGTGTGTGTGTGTTACACATCTTGTTTGAATTTAGTTTCATATATATAGTATATACATATATATATATATATACATATATATATATATATATACACACACATATATATACGTGTGTGTATATCTATATGTACAAATCTACAAAATTTTCATGTGTTTTTGTGCCATAATGACTGCTATCAGAATAGCAACTTCTTTAGCAACTATGTTTTTCCATTACTTTTTTTGAATTCCCATCCTCATTTTATTAAAATAAATCTTCAGACTTCCAAGAGTATTATTTTAAAGATTACACTGAGTAAAACAAATCTTACTAGGAAATATTTTCTGTTGATACTTATACTTACGAGTAAGTTTGTGAGTTTGTCAGAGTTTTGAGCATCAAACACTTAAATTTTATTTTTACCTTATTTCTCACATTTTTAGGTGCTTTCATTCTCACAGTTCTGAAAACCTTATAGCAGTGTTTTTAGAAACAAATGTGAAAAGAGTCAGTAGATAGTATTCACAAATGTAAAATGCCCCCCAGAGCTACCATTAATAGAAAATAAACCTTATATTTTATTATTTTGCCAAAATATATTATTTTATTATTAAATATGACCAAAATATTTAAAATGCACAATGTTTTTAACTTAACTATGCTTATTCTATTTCTGTCTGTTTTGTGCTATTCCCTTTCTGATTCAGAATTTTAGGAAACTTGATAAATACTTGATCTTAACAAAGGAGACTGAGGTAGAAACAACTAAGTATATACGGAAGTATTGTATGCTGTTTAGCCTAAATTTATTTTGTTTGGTTGGAACTATAAATTAAGAGCATTTTTATGTAATGAAATATGGACAGTTGTTATATTGAAAATGAAAGAGTCAAATAAAGCAAAGAAATGAAGGGCTGGCAAAATGAATTTTGTAATATCCTCAGGATACTTTTGTTATAAAAGTATATTGCTAAAGATTTTGTAAATTGTATTTCATAATTTTAAATGTATTGAGCAGGTTGCAGTGATAACACTGTCATTATACAGAGAGTTTATTTGCACAGTGGGTCACGCACTAGCATATTCCATGGGGAAATCTGTGACAACATCGCAAACAATTCTGCTGTTTGCTGTAGTTAGCTTAAGGTATTTTTCTGTGATTTCTTCACAAATCAAGATTCAAAAGGCTTTAAACACTATTGTTCAATGAGATAGACATTTTACTGTTGTGCTTGCTAGGACAAAAGGCATTGGGAAAGAAACTATGAAGCATTTTAATGAGGATTTATATGAATAAACCATAAATTATGTAAGATCATATGTATTTACATTCAGAGTCATAATATTTTAAATAAATAATCATGCAGTTACTTTTCTGGCATGCTATTGTTTTAAGTAATACTTGTGCCACTTTAGTTGATTTTGAGTATGTGACACTTTCAAATGGAAAGTTTCTGTGTTCACATTTCACCAAGGTAGTTCCTCAAAGACCCTCTTATTCCTTGTTTCTTTTCTAGTCTTTTACTTAATAGGTGGTGTTATTCACAACAGGTGGGAATAAAAATAATTGAAATGTGTAGGTAAGTATACAATGGTATGCATATATGTGAATTTTCATTGGGTACAGCAAAATATTTTTTTTTTTCTGGTTGTGATGCCTGAACTCTGAACTCTGGGCCTGGGCGCTGTCCCTCAGCTCTTTAGCTCAAGGCTAGCGCTCTACCACTTGAGCCACAGTACCACTTCCAGCTTTTTCTGCTATATGATGCTGAGGAATCAAACCCAGGGCCTTATGCATGCAAGGCAAGCACTCTACCACTGAGCCACCTTCCCTGCCCGCAAAATACATTTTTAAAGTCTGTATTTTCTGAGAATGTAGCTTTTGTTACAAGATCACAGCACTGCAGCTCTCCAGAGTACAGATATTTTCCTGCTCACTTGCTGTGTAAGATAGTCACCTCTGCATTCTTCTTGCCTGCTCTGTACCCTTGTTGTACATCCTTCTTTAAAAGGAAAAAAAAATGTATGCTGAGGGCCAGTGGTCCATGCCTGTAATCCTAGCTACCCAGAAGGCTGAGATCTGAGGATCAGCGTTCAAAGCCAGCCAGGCAGGAAAGTCCACAAGACTCTTATCGCTAATTAACCACTAGAAAACCAGAAATGGTGCTGTGACTCAGGTGCTAGAGTGCTAGCCTTGAGTGGGAAAAGCTCAGGTACAGCGCTCAGGCCCTGAGTTCAAGCCCCACTACCAACAACAACAACAAAAATTGCAAAACAGGGTTGGGAAAGTGGTTCAGTGGTAGAGAACTTGCCTTGCATGCATGAAGCCCTGGGTTCGATTCCTCAGCACCACATAAGCAGAAGGAAAAAAAAAGCTGGAAGTAGCACTGTGGCTCAAGTGGTAGAGCACTAGCCTTGAGCTGAAGAGCTGAGGGACAGCGCCCAGGCCCACGACAGAACCAAAAAAAAAAAAAAAATTGCAAAACAACTGAAACAGTTCAGAAAGAAACATTTAAAGAAAAGCCTTATGCAACCTTAGAGAATTATGATTTCTAACTGAAAACTTAGGACATGTACTTGACAGAAAATTTTAAGGTCATCTGACAGGGGACTACAAAGTTAAAAGAATAAGTGGTAGACTAGAAGAAATAATTTTCATAGTGATAGGAAATGTGTATGTATAAAGACTTGATAATCACAGGAAAGCAGGAAAGTTCGTGGGACTCTTATCCAATTAAACACCAGAAAAACAGGAAGTGGTGCTGTGGCTCAAAGAAGTAGAGCACTAGACTTGAGGGAAAATTGTAGCTCCCAGACCCTGAGTTCAAGCCCCAGGATAGGCCAAAAAAAAAGTCAAAATAGGAGCTTGGAGAACAAAAACTCAGCCAATGATGCAGATGACCAAGTTGTGAATGCAAAGGAAAAGTTTTTCTGGGGTGTGTGTGTGTGATACTGAGACTTAAATTTGGGGTCTTACGCTTGCTAAGCAAGTACCTACCAGCGGAGCCACACCCTCAGCCTTTCTCTCTTTTGCTTCTCCCTCACCCTCACATTTCCTTGGAAGTGGCCCACGCTTTCAAATGCCATCTTCTCTGCCTGCGTCCTCTTCAGGGAAGGTTGAAGGTTCAAAGACCTCTTTACACTTTGAACATTTCCAGTCCTTTAAAGTCTATCTAGTAAAATTGCTTTAAAAGCTTCATGGGTTTCTTACACACCAAGTTGTTATCCACTCCAGCAGACCAAAACCGTGTCCATGTTGTGTTTTCTGACTCAGGTGGCTGTGTCTATCTTCAGCATCCGAGGAATCTCAGTAACTTCCTTTCTTCCCCCAGAGTATTCACACCCATTTTCACTGCACCTACCACAGCGCCGTGCAGTTACTGTACAGTGAGAGAGGGCCCTGTCACTGAGGAAACACAGTTGGGGCAAGAGAACAAACGCATCCTCAGCAAACAAGCCCGAGATGAGGAGTCCTCTTCATTGTGACCTTGAAGCTAACCCAAGGCGACTTTGGAATGCGGCTGTTCTAATGGTGATCTACATTTTGTGTGGTTTATTAGCTTGAGCTTCTATCAGCCCAAAAGTTTGTGACTCCAGATGTCGCTAGCAGTTACTTGCAAAGTTCCTGTTGCTGTTATGGATGGGTTATTGGGAGCTTTCGATCTGAGGCACGTCCATGTGGAAATGCCCCAGCCGGTCACAGGTGTGAGCAGGTGACAGGTCGTCCCCCTGGTGGAGGAAAGCAGAGCGGCCCCAGCTGGTCACCAGTGTGAGCAGGTGGCAGGTCGTCACCCTGGTGGAGCAGGTGGCAGGTCGTCACCCTGGTGGAGCAGGTGGCAGGTCGTCACACTGGAGGAGCAGGTGGCAGGTCGTCACCCTGGTGGAGCAGGTGGCAGGTCGTCACACTGGTGGAGCAGGTGGCAGGTCGTCACCCTGGTGGAGCAGGTGGCAGGTCGTCACACTGGTGGAGCAGGTGGCAGGTCGTCACACTGGAGGAGCAGGTGGCAGGTCGTCACACTGGAGGAGCAGGTGGCAGGTCGTCACCCTGGTGGAGCAGGTGGCAGGTCGTCACACTGGAGGAGCAGGTGGCAGGTCGTCACCCTGGTGGAGCAGGTGGCAGGTCGGCCCCCTGGTGGAGCGGGTGGCAGGTCGTCACACTGGTGGAGCAGGTGGCAGGTCGTCACACTGGTGGAGCAGGTGGCAGGTCGTCACACTGGTGGAGCAGGTGGCAGGTCGTCACCCTGGTGGAGCAGGTGGCAGGTCGGCCCCTTGGTGGAGCGGGTGGCAGGTCGTCACACTGGTGGAGCAGGTGGCAGGTCGTCACCCTGGTGGAGCAGGTGGCAGGTCGGCACCCTGGTGGAGCAGGTGGCAGGTCGTCACCCTGGTGGAGCAGGTGGCAGGTCGTCACCCTGGTGGAGCAGGTGGCAGGTCGTCACCCTGGAGGAGCAGGTGGCAGGTCATCACACTGGTGGAGCGAGTGGCAGGTCGTCACACTGGAGGAGCAGGTGGCAGGTCGTCACCCTGGTGGAGCAGGTGGCAGGTCGTCACCCTGGAGGAGCAGGTGGCAGGTCAAGCCCCTGGTGGAGCGGGTGGCAGGTCGTCACCCTGGTGGAGCGGGTGGCAGGTCGTCACACTGGTGGAGCGGGTGGCAGGTCGTCACACTGGTGGAGCAGGTGGCAGGTCGTCCCACTGGTGGAGCAGGTGGCAGGTCGTCACCCTGGTGGAGCAGGTGGCAGGTCGTCACACTGGTGGAGCGAGTGGCAGGTCGTCACACTGGAGGAGCAGGTGGCAGGTCAAGCCCCTGGTGGAGCAGGTGGCAGGTCGTCCCCCTGGTGGAGCAGGTGGCAGGTCGTCCCCCTGGTGGAGCAGGTGGCAGGTCGTCCCCCTGGTGGAGCAGGTGGCAGGTCGTCACCCTGGTGGAGCAGGTGGCAGGTCGTCACCCTGGAGGAGCAGGTGGCAGGTCGTCACACTGGAGGAGCAGGTGGCAGGTCGTCACACTGGTGGAGCAGGTGGCAGGTCGTCCCGCTGGTGGAACAGGTGGCAGGTCAAGCCCCTGGTGGAGCAGGTGGCAGGTCGTCACACTGGAGGAGCAGGTGGCAGGTCGTCACCCTGGTGGAGCAGGTGGCAGGTCATCACACTGGAGGAGCAGGTGGCAGGTCGGCCCCCTGGAGGAGCAGGTGGCAGGTCGTCACACTGGAGGAGCGGGTGGCAGGTCAAGCCCCTGGAGGAGCAGGTGGCAGGTCGGCCCCTGGTGGAGCAGGTGGCAGGTCGTCACACTGGTGGAGCAGGTGGCAGGTCGTCACACTGGTGGAGCAGGTGGCAGGTCGTCACACTGGTGGAGCGGGTGGCAGGTCGTCACCCTGGTGGAGCGGGTGGCAGGTCGTCACCCTGGTGGAGCGGGTGGCAGGTCGTCACCCTGGAGGAGCGGGTGGCAGGTCGTCACCCTGGAGGAGCGGGTGGCAGGTCGTCCCCCTGGTGGAGCGGGTGGCAGGTCGTCACCCTGGTGGAGCGGGTGGCAGGTCGTCACACTGGTGGAGCAGGTGGCAGGTCGTCACACTGGTGGAGCGGGTGGCAGGTCGTCACACTGGTGGAGCGGGTGGCAGGTCGTCACACTGGTGGAGCGGGTGGCAGGTCGTCACACTGGAGGAGCGGGTGGCAGGTCGTCACCCTGGTGGAGCAGGTGGCAGGTCGTCACCCTGGAGGAGCAGGTGGCAGGTCGTCACCCTGGTGGAGCGGGTGGCAGGTCGTCACACTGGTGGAGCAGGTGGCAGGTCGTCACCCTGGTGGAGCGGGTGGCAGGTCGTCACCCTGGTGGAGCAGGTGGCAGGTCGTCACCCTGGAGGAGCAGGTGGCAGGTCGGCCCCCTGGTGGAGCAGGTGGCAGGTCGGCCCCCTGGAGGAGCAGGTGGCAGGTCGTCACACTGGTGGAGAAGGTGGCAGGTCGTCACACTGGTGGAGCAGGTGGCAGGTCGTCACCCTGGTGGAGCGGGTGGCAGGTCGTCACCCTGGTGGAGCGGGTGGCAGGTCGTCACACTGGTGGAGCGGGTGGCAGGTCGTCCCCCTGGTGGAGCGGGTGGCAGGTCGTCCCCCTGGTGGAGCGGGTGGCAGGTCGTCCCCCTGGTGGAGCGGGTGGCAGGTCGTCACCCTGGTGGAGCGGGTGGCAGGTCGTCACCCTGGTGGAGCGGGTGGCAGGTCGTCACACTGGAGGAGCGGGTGGCAGGTCGTCACACTGGAGGAGCGGGTGGCAGGTCGTCACACTGGTGGAGCAGGTGGCAGGTCGTCACACTGGAGGAGCGGGTGGCAGGTCGTCACCCTGGAGGAGCAGGTGGCAGGTCGTCACACTGGTGGAGCAGGTGGCAGGTCGTTCCCCTGGTGGAGCAGGTGGCAGGTCGTCACACTGGTGGAGCGGGTGGCAGGTCGTCCCCCTGGTGGAGCAGGTGGCAGGTCGTCACACTGGTGGAGCGGGTGGCAGGTCGTCCCCCTGGTGGAGCGGGTGGCAGGTCGTCCCCCTGGTGGAGCGGGTGGCAGGTCGTCCCCCTGGAGGAGCGGGTGGCAGGTCGTCACCCTGGTGGAGCGGGTGGCAGGTCGTCACACTGGTGGAGCGGGTGGCAGGTCGGCCCCCTGGAGGAGCAGGTGGCAGGTCGTCACACTGGAGGAGCAGGTGGCAGGTCGTCACACTGGAGGAGCAGGTGGCAGGTCGGCCCCTGGTGGAGCAGGTGGCAGGTCGTCACACTGGTGGAGCGGGTGGCAGGTCGTCACACTGGAGGAGCAGGTGGCAGGTCGTCACACTGGAGGAGCGGGTGGCAGGTCGTCACACTGGTGGAGCGGGTGGCAGGTCGTCACACTGGTGGAGCGGGTGGCAGGTCGTCACACTGGTGGAGCGGGTGGCAGGTCGTCACACTGGCGGAGCAGGTGGCAGGTCGGCCCCCTGGTGGCCGCGGACGCAGTGTTCCCGGCCCAGGGCGGCACAGGGCAGTCAGGGAAGGGCTGGTGAGGCTGGTGCTGGGGGCCGGCCACGGTCTAGTGACCCGCACGGTGGGGGGGTGCCCTGGGCTAAGCCCTGACCTTCCCCATGCTTTCCTTCTGAGATGGACGGCGAGGAGTTGCTGACGGCCGGGCTCAGCGCCACCCAGCCGCGCAGGAGGTTGAGGTCTGAGGATCGCGGTCCGAAGCCAGCCCGGCGGACAGTCCGCGAGACCGCAGGAGCCTCCGGGAACACTCGGGGAGCGGCCCCGGCTCGGCTGGCGGAGCCGGTGGTTGAGGGTCGGCGGGCTCGGGGACCGGGCATTCGGGGGCGCGCGGGGACGGGGCGCGCGGGGACGGGGCGCGCGGACGGGGCGGGCCGAGACCCGGAGCGCAACCCAGCGCTGCGGCCCGGGACGGGGCGCGCCAGGACGGGGCACGCGGGGGCGCCGCGGCCGGGGAGGGGGCGCGCGGGGACGGGGCGCGCGGGCACGGGGCGGGCTCGGGGACCGGGCGCGCGGGGACGCCGCGGCAGGGTCATGGGGGGGCGCGCGGAGGCGCCGCGGCCGGGGAGGGGGCGCGCGGGGACGGGGCGCGCGGGCACGGGGCGGGCTCGGGGACCGGGCGCGCGGGGACGCCGCGGCAGGGTCATGGGGGGGCGCGCGGAGGCGCCGCGGCCGGGGACGGGGCGCGCGGAGGCGCGGCGGGCCCGGGGTGCGCTCGGCCCGGAGGAGCGGGACACTACCCACGGGTGACGTGAGCTGCTCCCACCACCGCAGCTGTCGGGACAGACCGCCAAGGACGGACGCCGCTCAGCACCGGAGGCTTTGGGTCGGAAGTCAGCGGCCCAGTTCTGACCCCAGAGGCATCCAGGACCCCGGGCCGGTGCCCTTGACCCCGCTGACCCCAGTCACCCCGGGTGGGGCGGAGGCCCTCGGAGCTCTCCAGGGTCCCGGGGAGGCCTCCCCGGGGAGCCCGCGCCCCACCGCGCCGCTGGCGGCGTGGCCTCGACTCCGGGGCCCTGCAACCTGCACTCAACGTGAGCACCGGGGACGGCGGGGGGATCCCCGACAGCCCGGGGGGCCGCAGCGCCCCGCAGTCCCCGGATCCGCCCGCCCCCGGAACGCCAGCCGGAGGCAGCACTTCCGACCCGGAGTCCCCGCGGCCACGCCCCCTCCAAAGCCCCGCCCCGCTACTCTATACGCCAGAAGGTCCTACTGGCTCCGCCCCCCGCCCCCCCAGCGCAGGACCGCCCTGTCCCATAAGGCTCCGCCCACTGCAACCTCAGCGCAATCACTGCGGCCCCGCCCGCAGACCACGCCTCTCCCGCGGCTCCTCCAATCGCAGCTCGGCTCCGCCCCCGCCGAGCCCGCCAAGATCCCGGCCCCGCCCGCGCCGTCCCTCCGGCCGCGGCCCCGCCCCGCCCCGCGCCGCCCGGCCCCGGCCACGCCCCCGGCCCCGCCCCGCCCCGCCCCGCCCAGCGCCCGGCCCCTCCCGGTTCCGCCCCGCCCCGCCCCGCCCCGCCCCCCCAGCGCCCGGCCCCTCCCGGTTCCGCCCCCGGCCGGGGCTTCTCTTCTGCCCGCGCGGGCCCGCGTGAGGTTGTGAGGGCGGCCGGCGCCCGCCAGCCCTGGAAGGACGAAGGGAACCCGCGCAGCCAGAGCCAGGCTCGGACCGAGAGCGGCGCCGCGGGGCGAGCGTCAGAGTGAGTCCTGTCCCCTCAGACTGAGTCCTGTCCCCTCAGAGTGAGTCCTGTCCCCTCAGAGTGAGTCCTGTCCCCTCAGAGTGAGTCCTGTGTCCTCAGAGTGAGTCCTGTCCCCTCAGAGTGAGTCCTGTCCCCTCAGAGTGAGTCCTGTCCCCTCAGAGTGAGTCCTGTCCCTCAGAGTGAGTCCTGTCCCCTCAGAGTGAGTCCTGTCCCCTCAGAGTGAGTCCTGTCCCTCAGAGTGAGTCCTGTCCCCTCAGAGTGAGTCCTGTGTCCTCAGAGTGAGTCCTGTCCCCTCAGAGTGAGTCCTGTCCCCTCAGAGTGAGTCCTGTCCCCTCAGAGTGAGTCCTGTCCCTCAGAGTGAGTCCTGTCCCCTCAGAGTGAGTCCTGTCCCCTCAGAGTGAGTCCTGTCCCCTCAGAGTGAGTCCTGTGTCCTCAGAGTGAGTCCTGTGTCCTCAGAGTGAGTCCTGTCCCCTCAGAGTGAGTCCTGTGTCCTCAGAGTGAGTCCTGTCCCCTCAGAGTGAGTCCTGTCCCTCAGAGTGAGTCCTGTCCCCTCAGAGTGAGTCCTGTGTCCTCAGAGTGAGTCCTGTCCCCTCAGAGTGAGTCCTGTCCCCTCAGAGTGAGTCCTGTCCCCTCAGAGCGAGTCCTGTCCCCTCAGAGTGAGTCCTGTGTCCTCAGAGTGAGTCCTGTCCCCTCAGAGTGAGTCCTGTCCCCTCAGACTGAGTCCTGTGTCCTCAAAGTGAGTCCTGTGTCCTCAGAGTGAGTCCTGTGTCCTCAGAGTGAGTCCTGTGTCCTCAGAGTGAGTCCTGTCCCCTCAGAGTGAGTCCTGTCCCTCCTCAGAGTGAGTCCTGTGTCCTCAGAGTGAGTCCTGTCCCCTCAGAGTGAGTCCTGTGTCCTCAGAGTGAGCCCTGTCCCCTCAGACTGAGTCCTGTCCCCTCAGACTGAGTCCTGTGTCCTCAGAGTGAGTCCTGTCCCCTCAGAGTGAGTCCTGTCCCCTCAGAGTGAGTCCTGTGTCCTCAGAGTGAGTCCTGTGTCCTCCGACTGAGTCCTGTCCCCTCAGACTGAGTCCTGTGTCCTCAGAGTGAGTCCTGTGTCCTCAGACTGAGTCCTGTGTCCTCAGAGTGAGTCCTGTCCCCTCAGACTGAGTCCTGTGTCCTCAGAGTGAGTCCTGTCCCCTCAGAGTGAGTCCTGTGTCCTCAGAGTGAGTCCTGTCCCCTCAGAGTGAGTCCTGTCCCCTCAGACTGAGTCCTGTGTCCTCAGAGTGAGTCCTGTGTCCTCAGAGTGAGTCCTGTCCCCTCAGAGTGAGTCCTGTCCCCTCAGAGTGAGTCCTGTCCCTCCTCAGAGTGAGTCCTGTGTCCTCAGAGTGAGTCCTGTCCCCTCAGAGTGAGTCCTGTGTCCTCAGAGTGAGCCCTGTCCCCTCAGACTGAGTCCTGTCCCCTCAGACTGAGTCCTGTGTCCTCAGAGTGAGTCCTGTCCCCTCAGAGTGAGTCCTGTCCCCTCAGAGTGAGTCCTGTGTCCTCAGAGTGAGTCCTGTGTCCTCCGACTGAGTCCTGTCCCCTCAGACTGAGTCCTGTGTCCTCAGAGTGAGTCCTGTGTCCTCAGACTGAGTCCTGTGTCCTCAGAGTGAGTCCTGTCCCCTCAGACTGAGTCCTGTGTCCTCAGAGTGAGTCCTGTCCCCTCAGAGTGAGTCCTGTGTCCTCAGAGTGAGTCCTGTCCCCTCAGACTGAGTCCTGTCCCCTCAGACTGAGTCCTGTGTCCTCAGAGTGAGTCCTGTGTCCTCAGAGTGAGTCCTGTCCCCTCAGAGTGAGTCCTGTCCCTCCTCAGAGTGAGCCCTGTCCCTCCTCAGAGTGAGTCCTGTGTCCTCAGAGTGAGTCCTGTGTCCTCAGAGTGAGTCCTGTCCCCTCAGAGTGAGTCGTGTCCCCTCAGAGTGAGTCCTGTGTCCTCAGAGTGAGTCCTGTGTCCTCAGAGTGAGTCCTGTCCCCTCAGAGTGAGTCCTGTGTCCTCAGAGTGAGTCCTGTGTCCTCAGAGTGAGTCCTGTCCCCTCAGAGTGAGTCCTGTGTCCTCAGAGTGAGTCCTGTGTCCTCAGAGTGAGTCCTGTCCCCTCAGAGTGAGTCCTGTGTCCTCAGAGTGAGTCCTGTCCCCTCAGAGTGAGTCCTGTCCCCTCAGAGTGAGTCCTGTCCCCTCAGAGTGAGTCCTGTGTCCTCAGAGTGAGTCCTGTGTCCTCAGAGTGAGTCCTGTCCCCTCAGAGTGAGTCCTGTCCCCTCAGAGTGAGTCCTGTCCCTCCTCAGAGTGAGTCCTGTCCCTCCTCAGAGTGAGTCCTGTCCCCTCAGAGTGAGTCCTGTCCCTCCTCAGAGTGAGTCCTGTCCCCTCAGAGTGAGTCCTGTGTCCTCAGAGTGAGTCCTGTGGCCTCAGAGTGAGTCCTGTGTCCTCAGAGTGAGTCCTGTCCCCTCAGAGTGAGTCCTGTGTCCTCAGAGTGAGTCCTGTGTCCTCAGAGTGAGTCCTGTCCCCTCAGAGTGGGTCCTGTCCCCTCAGAGTGAGTCCTGTGTCCTCAGAGTGAGTCCTGTCCCCTCAGAGTGAGTCCTGTCCCCTCAGAGTGAGTCCTGTCCCCTCAGAGTGAGTCCTGTGTCCTCAGAGTGAGTCCTGTGTCCTCAGAGTGAGTCCTGTCCCCTCAGAGTGAGTCCTGTCCCCTCAGAGTGAGTCCTGTGTCCTCAGAGTGAGTCCTGTCCCCTCAGACTGAGTCCTGTGTCCTCAGAGTGAGTCCTGTCCCTCCTCAGAGTGAGTCCTGTCTCCTCAGAGTGAGTCCTGTCCCCTCAGAGTGAGTCCTGTCCCTCCTCAGAGTGAGTCCTGTCTCCTTAGAGTGAGTCCTGTCCCTCCTCAGAGTGAGTCCTGTCCCCTCAGACTGAGTCCTGTGTCCTCAGAGTGAGTCCTGTCCCCTCAGAGTGAGTCCTGTGTCCTCAGAGTGAGTCCTGTCCCCTCAGAGTGAGTCCTGTGTCCTCAGAGTGAGTCCTGTCCCCTCAGAGTGAGTCCTGTCCCCTCAGAGTGAGTCCTGTCCCCTCAGAGTGAGTCCTGTCCCCTCAGAGTGAGTCCTGTCCCCTCAGAGTGAGTCCTGTCCCTCCTCAGAGTGAGTCCTGTCCCTCCTCAGAGTGAGTCCTGTCCCCTCAGAGTGAGTCCTGTCCCCTCAGAGTGAGTCCTGTGTCCTCAGAGTGAGTCCTGTCCCCTCAGAGTGAGTCCTGTGTCCTCAGAGTGAGTCCTGTGTCCTCAGAGTGAGTCCTGTCCCCTCAGAGTGAGTCCTGTCCCCTCAGAGTGAGTCCTGTCCCCTCAGACTGAGTCCTGTGTCCTCAGAGTGAGTCCTGTCCCCTCAGAGTGAGTCCTGTGTCCTCAGAGTGAGTCCTGTCCCCTCAGAGTGAGTCCTGTGTCCTCAGAGTGAGTCCTGTCCCCTCAGAGTGAGTCCTGTGTCCTCAGAGTGAGTCCTGTCCCCTCAGAGTGAGTCCTGTCCCCTCAGAGTGAGTCCTGTCCCCTCAGAGCGAGTCCTGTCTCCTCAGAGTGAGTCCTGTCCCCTCAGAGCGAGTCCTGTCCCCTCAGAGCGAGTCCTGTGTCCTCAGAGTGAGTCCTGTCCCCTCAGAGTGAGTCCTGTCCCCTCAGAGTGAGTCCTGTGTCCTCAGAGTGAGTCCTGTCCCCTCAGAGTGAGTCCTGTGTCCTCAGAGTGAGTCCTGTCTCCTCAGAGTGAGTCCTGTCCCCTCAGAGTGAGTCCTGTCCCCTCAGAGCGAGTCCTGTGTCCTCAGAGTGAGTCCTGTCCCCTCAGAGTGAGTCCTGTGTCCTCAGAGTGAGTCCTGTCCCCTCAGAGTGAGTCCTGTGTCCTCAGAGTGAGTCCTGTGTCCTCAGAGTGAGTCCTGTCCCTCCTCAGAGTGAGTCCTGTGTCCTCAGAGTGAGTCCTGTCCCCTCAGAGTGAGTCCTGTGTCCTCAGAGTGAGTCCTGTGTCCTCAGAGTGAGTCCTGTCTCCTCAGAGTGAGTCCTGTCCCTCCTCAGAGTGAGTCCTGTGTCCTCAGAGTGAGTCCTGTCTCCTCAGAGTGAGTCCTGTCCCTCCTCAGAGTGAGTCCTGTCCCCTCAGAGCGAGTCCTGTGTCCTCAGAGTGAGTCCTGTCCCTCCTCAGAGTGAGTCCTGTGTCCTCAGAGTGAGTCCTGTCTCCTCAGAGTGAGTCCTGTGTCCTCAGAGTGAGTCTTGTCTCCTCAGAGTGAGTCCTGTGTCCTCAGAGTGAGTCCTGTCCCTCCTCAGAGTGAGTCCTGTGTCCTCAGAGTGAGTCCTGTGTCCTCAGAGTGAGTCCTGTCTCCTCAGAGTGAGTCCTGTCCCCTCAGAGTGAGTCCTGTGTCCTCAGAGTGAGTCCTGTGTCCTCAAAGTGAGTCCTGTCCCCTCAGAGTGAGTCCTGTCCCCTCAGAGTGAGTCCTGTGTCCTCAGAGTGAGTCCTGTCTCCTCAGAGTGAGTCCTGTCCCCTCAGAGTGAGTCCTGTCCCCTCAGAGTGAGTCCTGTCCCTCCTCAGAGTGAGTCCTGTCCCTCCTCAGAGTGAGTCCTGTCCCCTCAGAGTGAGTCCTGTCCCCTCAGAGTGAGTCCTGTCCCCTCAGAGTGAGTCCTGTCCCCTCAGAGTGAGTCCTGTGTCCTCAGAGTGAGTCCTGTGTCCTCAGAGTGAGTCCTGTCCCCTCAGACTGAGTCCTGTCCCTCCTCAGAGTGAGTCCTGTGTCCTCAGAGTGAGTCCTGTGTCCTCAGAGTGAGTCCTGTCCCCTCAGAGTGAGTCCTGTCCCCTCAGAGTGAGTCCTGTGTCCTCAGAGTGAGTCCTGTCCCCTCAGAGTGAGTCCTGTCCCCTCAGAGTGAGTCCTGTCCCTCCTCAGAGTGAGTCCTGTGTCCTCAGAGTGAGTCCTGTCCCCTCAGAGTGAGTCCTGTCCCCTCAGAGTGAGTCCTGTGTCCTCAGAGTGAGTCCTGTGTCCTCAGAGCTAGTCCTGTCCCCTCAGAGCGAGTCCTGTGTCCTCAGAGTGAGTCCTGTGTCCTCAGAGCGAGTCCTGTCCCCTGAGTGAGTCCTGTCCCCTCAGAGTGGGTCCTGTGTCCTCAGAGTGAGTCCTGTCCCCTCAGAGTGAGTCCTGTCCCCTCAGAGTTAGTCCTGTGTCCACAGAGTGAGTCCTGTCCCCTCACAGTGAGTCCTGTCCCCTCAGAGTGAGTCCTGTCCCCTCAGAGTGCGTCCTGTCTCACACCCCCCATAGGTTGGCATGTGTGGGCATGGGTGTGTGGATGCTGGTGGAAACACTCAGCCTCAGAAGCTGCTGGGGTTTCCCCGCACTAACGACTTCCATCCTTGGACCCGGTTCCCAGTACACCCCAGACTGCAGCCTAAGCAGCTGGCGTGAGGCTGCAGCCCCAGTCCTAGGCTGGACCATGGGCAGGGGCCAGGTCTTTGCCTTAGGATGAATGAGTGGGGACCTCACTGGAGAGTGGTGTGCACTGTCGGGCTCCCAACCCTCAGCGCCGTGGGAGGATGGGGCATCAGGCCCCGGCCCCTCAGACAGGACACAGGACAGGACTGCCTGCATGTAGGCAAGTTCACAGCCAGTTGGACCCTCCAGACTTGGGTGCCTTCAAGTTGCTCGCTGATTCAGCCCGGCCAGGTTACTTCCCGTTTCCTGTCACCTTGAATGCTAGACCAGCGCACAGTTGAAGCAGGTGTTCCCACTGGAAGTTATTTTTGTGGGCGAGGACATCAGTACTGTTAGCACAGGCCTGTATTTCTACATTTAAAAATTGAGCTAGGCTCCTCTGGTGTATCACGCCTGTAATTCTAGCTACTTACTCGAGAGGCTGGGGTCTGAGGATCCTGGTTTGAAGCTGAAAGTCCAGTGAGACCCTTTTCTTCAGTGAGCCACCAAAAGGCCACCAAAAAGTGGAGCTGGAACTCAAAAGTGGTCGAGTGCTAGCCTTGAGAAAAGAAAAAAGCACATGGACAGAGTCCAGGCCTGCAGTTCAAGCCCCAGGACCTGCACACTGACACACACGTGTCTGTGTGCACGCACGCACACACACACACAAGATAGTTTTGCTGTGTCTTAATAGCTGCACTGCATGCAGTCTGTCTGTGGGATGGGCTCTTGGCCTGTCCGCTGCTCGCGTGGCCACTGAGGTTCTGCTCACATCTAGTGCCCTAGAGTTCCACCTCTCAGTGCATGTTGGCTGTACTCTTGCTCTGAAAGTAGAAGACTGGTGACATGTCCTCAGCTTCCTTGATTAGAACCCAGTTCAGTGATGTTGGTTTGGAAAGGACACTGAGTAGAGGTGCTGGCTAGAGGAAAGCTCCCCAGCAGTGACCCCAGGCTTCTGGGAACCATTGTGCAGGTAAATCACTTTAAGTGTTGGTTTATCACAGCAGGTATTTTTATTCTGGCTTGAATCCCATGTTACACTCTTTTAACTAAGGAAACATTATACTTTGCAGTGTAAACATATGATTCCATCTCTCTTTAAGAAAAGAAGTAATTATCGGACTTAATTAAACACCTGGAAACATGTATTGCCACCTTCTAATTAAATCTGTCATAGGAGTTATCTCAGCAATTTATTGTTAATATTCTAAGCAACAGTTACCTTTATTTGGGTAGATTTTTGATGCTTATTTCCGGCAAGCACATTAGTCAGTTTTTGTGTCTTCATGTAAGTAAATAAAAGTTAGAAAAGTAGACGACCTCCTCCCCCCCCCCCTGCTGTGAGTGGATGTTTGGGGCTAAGCTCTTGGCACTGATACATGTAGACCTTGTAAGCCATCATGTTCAGCGGAATGTCCCAATGACTTCAGAACCTTGGATAAATCGTTGGATACAGGCAAGTTCCAGAGCCAGTGTCCTGACCCCACACAAAGGTGTCTGCTAGACATTATCTTCCAGGTCGTGTTTACTCTGCTCTGCCTTTCCTTCCTATAAGCTTAAATTTAGTGACAAAGGGGCTGTGTGAGTTGGAAATTGATCTTGGTTGTCTTCACTTGTCCACTTTTGACTGTATTACTGGAGGTAGTCTCTGGATATTGAACTACCGTGAGCTCAGACAGTTCTGAGATCCTGAACATGACAGCAGACACTAAGGGGCCACGCACCCAGTATTATGAAGCCTGCTTCTTGGCAGTTTTTGGTCTGTTGAAATTGGAGGAAAGGGTGTGTGGAGAGAAATGACTACGCTGAAACAGGGCTCATGAGGAAATAAATGCCCGGTGTGGGGCGGGGGGGAGAGGGAGGGGAAGGAGTAGATTTCAAGAGTGGTTTATGGCTCAAAAGAGCTAATCTTTGTAGACCTCTGCCCTGCACAGTCCTCGGTGAATGGTTCGGACCAGTCTGAGTGTGCTAGAAGAACCAGGCTGGGAAGTAGCAGGCTGCTTTCTGGGAGGCCTAATTTGTGCTCAGAGGGCACCTTTGTGCCACGCCGTGAGTGGCATTCCCTCCGTGCTCTCCACCTTGGCCTCTACATGTCGAAGCGTTGAATGTTGGGCACCTTCTAGAAAGGGGAAGAAACAGCCACCCCGTCCCTGAACCAGATGTTCCTGGGTCAGCAGCCAAGGCGGGCTGTGTGACTTTGAACATTCTACGTTAGCCCTCTGAGCCTGTGGAGTCTTCTCTGTGGGGTACGCCCAGCAGTGACAAGTAAGGGCCACCTCCTTTCTCCAGGAAGAGAACAGGAGGAAGCCCGGGGAGCGTTAGCAAAGCCCCAGCACCAGGGCACAGGCCAGTCCTGAAGACAGAGAGGAGCTGCTGTTCTTGGGATTCCTGGCTCCGATGCGGACCTCAGGGGACGGCACTGTGCGGTGCAGACTGACTTGTATCACCTCCCCTCCTCACACGGCCCACGTCCGGCCTTTAAAACCAGTTGCACACAGGGCACTCACAGACCTGCAGAAGGCATTTTAACGAGCTAGGCTTTTCGCTTCCTGAAGCTAAGCATGCACTTCCTGCTCTCCCACCTCTGGTCCTGATGACTGTAGCCCTGGGGTCTGGAATGGCCAGAGTTTCTATACTCCTGTTTTTACTGGTGCTGTTGCCATAGCTGGAGGTGAATGTTGGAAGGGAGAGGACAAAAATAGCAACAAAGACAATCTTCTAGAACTTGGTTGCAACACGTAAATGAGGTCAAATAGCATCCAGTGAACCAGTGCAGGTCAGTTTGTTTTTATTCTATATTTTGGCCTGCAGAGGAGGGAAGGAGAATTAGCCAATTCTAGAAAGTCAGAGGCTGGAGCACCGTAGTAGCTGACTGACCCGTAATCTTAGACTGCGACATTTGGGGTTTCAAGTCTGGAGGAGCCAGCCCCTCCACACACCCAGCATGCTGGAGGTGAGGCCCATTCATTCTCCAGGCAGCTCTCAGTGAGCTCATGCTATGCGTGGGTGCGGCACAGTCCTCCTGTGTTCCAGGAAGGCCTGGAACCCGAGAGCACAGCTTCCTTGCTCAAGGTTCACGGTAAGAAGAGGTCCCCGAGGGTAAGTTTATACTGGCCCAAAAAAAAAAAGTCCAGAATTCTCTGGCATTTCATAACAGGAGAGGTGGCTTGCGTAGGTCTGAGCCATTTTCATAATACTTTTCATTTCTCACGAATCAGAGACCACGGTGAGCACAGTTCTTCGGATGTGGCAGGTTAACAGTAACCCTGATTCCACAGGACTTTGTTCTCTTGGGCTTTCGTTGTCATGCCTGGAAGTTTCCCGAGAAACTTGTTTAGCAATATTGCTGGCTTGGCAATAATCACATAATATACCCCTCACTCCGCCCCTCCTCTCAGGAACAGTTGCTTTTTGTCCATGGTTCAGGACCGCCTCAGGACTGGATGGATGTCCACAGGCTATCCTAGCACCGTCCTTTCTCCCTCCAGAGTGGGGGTGTAGAGCTTCCTGAAGGCACTTCTGTCTGGGGTTCTGAGGACTGGCCAGATGGGTAGCTCTGATTGCCAGAAGAATGCAGGGTAAGGAGGTTCTAGGAATGGCCCCCTGGTGGTCCCCCTCACCGGCCTGTGAACACATCTAGGCCAGTTTCTTTAACAACAGGGAATGGCGTTAAGCTCAGGTTTTCCAACTTCTGGTTTCCCTGACATTGGGAACGGAATGGCTTGAGTCAGGGAGAGGTTGGTCGAAATGACTTTCCTGGAATCAGCTTCTCCTGGGTCAGCCACGGTGGATCGCTGTGTGGTTTTGAACTCTCCACTTCAGCCCCCTGAGCCTGTGGGTTCTTCCCTTGTCAGTGTGTGGCTGGCACTTGGCAGGTGGTGGGCTTTGTGGGACTGGCTAAATCAGTATCTTTGGTATTAGTCCCGGGCCACAGCGGACAGAGGGAAGGAGGTAAGTTATAGCACCCATGCTGATGGCATGACCTCAGCCCAGAGAGCAGGAGGAAAGTAGCACACTGTCGAGGATTCGGGGTGCAGGACCATGGGGCTATATGAGGAAAAGGGCTGCTGCGGACTGAAGAGCCAGGGCAGGACTGTTGGCTTTTACGTGTCTGAGCACAAAGAGCCTTAGAAACCCGTTACATGGAGCTAGTGAATTGTGGGTTGGCCTTTTCTAACCTCCATGCTTAAAACAGGCAGTGGATGCAGCCGGATCACCCACGATGGGCAGGGCCCCTTGGTACGGCAGAAGCACTCAGGCTGGCATAGCCTGAGCAGAAATGCAAGCATGCACAGGGTGGGCCCAGGGGTAGCGCTGGTGGGTCGCAGTTCTAGGCAGAGCGCACAGTGCACGCTTGGTGTTTTGAGAGGCGAAGAGTAGGAGACAGCCTAGCCAGCCAGCCATGGCCCTTACTCCTTCAGACAGTCTTCATTTAGTTCCTATACCGAATTCTTGTTCCAATTCGTTATTTTTAGAGTGAGATTCTTACAGAGGTGGGAGCTGCAGAGGTTGTAGTTAGTGTGCGGTGGTTCCCCGACCCGGGCTTTTCTCTCGACTGTGTCAGCCTCACGCTCAGACACTCAGAAATGCCGCCGCCTGATGGGGAAAACGCAGATACAGGGAGACAATAGATTTCAAAGTTCAGAACAAACTTGGGTGACTCAGACCTGCGACAGGCGCGTGTAGTGACTGATTCCGCCGTTCTCCCATCAGGAAACAACTCCTATAAAAAATTTTCCCGTCTTCTCTCTTTAAGAAGCAGAGCTAGACTTGGGGAAAGCGGCTGCTGTTCCGTTAGAGCCTGCCTCACCGGGAATGCCGAGGGGCCCCAGACTCACAGAGGGCACTGAGCCACCCAGACTCCCCGGATTCCCGGGTCTGCTGTCTGCATCCCCTGTGCACGCAGCCCTTGTTTGCCTTCAGGGCCTGGAGTGGCAGCTGCTGTTTGCCAAGGTAGGAGACCCTGTGTACACATGGACCTGTGCGGAAGCAGGGAGTTCCCATCCCAGGTGAGGCGGCCACAGAGGTGTTCACATTTCAACCGTATTCAGTGTGCTGGCTTTTGGGGCTCATCTGGGTTGGTAGCCTCCAGCCTGAGCTCTAGTCGGTCTGCTGGGAAGCTTGTAGGAACAAGTGCAGGTCTTGACTCCCAACACTACAGCTCCCATACTACTACCCCCCACCCTCTTAATGCACTCACGCACGCACTCACACACCCTGCAAAGGGGAACTCAGCCTGGAACACCCATGTCAGGTCCCGTCTGGGTAGCGTATGTGTCTAAGATTTTTTTTTTCCCCAGCAAAAGGAGCAAATCTGTTAAAAGCACAGAGTAGTCTTAACACATACAAATGAACACACACAAAATGTATACCCCTGAAGCATTATGTGTTAAGAAGCCACAGCAACGTGGTCTTTCTTTCGTGAAGGTTCTAACTGTGTGGGACAACTTTGATAAGCCACCAGGTGAACAGCAGGGGACAAGTAGATTTACCCCCAATGGACCCGAGGACTGATGGCCATGGAGCAGATGTTGGAGAATCTGCCTGGTGTTCGTTCGTTGGGAATCTAGACTCCAGTCCCTGGTGTGACGTCCTGACTCTGGCGAGCCAGCTTCCATGAGGATGCCCCAGGTTGCTTTGTAGATTTCTGAGTGGCTGGCGCCCACAGCCAGGTGGCCGTGTGTCCTCTCCCCAGCCCGTTGCATGGTCCCGAGGTCTGGCGACTCCAGAGGGGGCCTCTCATGTGATGATGGTAGGAAACAGGAAAGGGCAAAGCAGACTGTTTTGTTTTGTTTTTTCCTTTGAAGCCATCTTGCTGTAACTTCCTCTTTCTTTCTCCGTTTTTTTGTATGTGGGGCTGGGGGGCGGGGGAGGGAGTGGCACTGGTATTCAAGACTCTCCTCCCTGTGGCTCAGCTCTGTTCAGTTTCTCCTGCTAACGGCATGTTCTGGGTGGGGCAGGCCTGCCACTGATGGTCCACTGTGCGAGAGGGCCGCCGCCGCCGCCGCTTTTTCCTGTAGGGAGAAGGGCTTGGAGTGTGGATGACAGGACGGCAAATGCCGGTCTGCCCCAGCCCTCTCTCTAGCCACCATCTTCCGAGGTCTACCCACAGTGAAGGAGCCACAGGGAGGCCAGGCGCGGGAGAGACAGGTGGCCTTTCTGGGTATACCTTTCAGTTTTTCTGAGTGCTCACACTTCTGTTACCTTCATGGTGGTTATGAGCACTAGGATGGCCATGATGATAAGCCGTGTGCTGTATCAGGGCTTCAGGCTGCCTGACCAGCGAGCTCTGTAGGCTGCAAGTCCAAGACAGACGTCGGCATCCATCAGTCCATGCCTCAGAGACAGTCCCCTTCTTCCTGCGTCCTCCTGTGGGACTCTAAAGTGGGGACATCCCTGCCGTCTCTCTCTTAGGCACCAGCCAGATGCATCAGAGCTCCATCTGAGTAACTCATTTAGCCTTCACCAAAGGCCTATCTGAGCAGTCAAATCGCAGGTTTGGGACTCAGTTCCATTTGTACCAATCACTTTGGCAAAGGACTTTGCAAATGCCCTCATGATCATAATACACACTCAGGTTGGACATAGAGCTCGATCAGAATACAGGAATGTGTATTACGGTCATTGTATGGGTAATTTCTGTACATGCATTGCTCCCACAAATTAATTTTTTTTGCTTTAACTAATTGTCCTTCGAAAAAATTAAAATAGAAAAAAGTTTTCAAATGCTTATTTACTAAATTCAGGGCTTAGTAATTTTTAGTAGAGACCTAAATATGCATTTGATATTCTTTTGTCCTTTGGTTTTGAAGAACTTCCTTTAATATTCCTCGCAGACTGCTGGACAGACTTCGTGTGCACATCTGCTGTCTGTCTGTCTTCATTTCCTGTTCCTGTCAGAAAAGCAGCCCAAACAGGATCCGCTGCAACAGCCTCATTTCAACTGAATCTCCTCTGTGGAGGCTCTGCCTTTAAATACACTCATCTTCTGAGACCCTGGGGACAGATAGGAAGTTTGGAGCCAGCGCCAGTGGCTCATACCAGTAATCCTAGCTACTGAGGCTACCAAGAGCTAAGGCCTAGCTACTAAGAGCTGAGATCTGAGGGTCATGGTTCAAAGCCAGCCTGGACAGAGAAGTCTTTGAGACTCTTATCTCCACTAAACTACACGCGCGTACACACACGCACGCACGCACGCACACACACACGCACACACACGCACACGTACACACGCACGCACACGCACACACACACACACATACACACGCACGCACACACATACACACGCACGCACACACACACACACACACACACAGGTGGCAGTGATAACTTGGTTTTCTTGTAGTTATCTGTCTCCTCATCGAAGTTCCACTCTTTCCTGAAGCCTCCATGGGCCTCACTGGCTAGGACGTCAGTGGCTCATGCCTGTAATCCTAGCTACTCAGGAGGCTCTGAGATTGGAGGGCTGTGGTCCGAAGCCACACCTGGCAGACAAATCTGTGAGAGGCTTTTGTCCAGAAAGCTGGCCCATGCTCGGGAGAGCACACACGCGTGTGCGCACACCATCTTACGTTTTCTTTTCTTGAGGGCCTTAGGTGTGCTACTCCATTTTCTTCTGACACAAGTTTGGTCTGAGTCTGATGATGACCTCAGTTTCCCTCCCCCGAGGATCTCCTCTGGTGGCACTTTGGAGAACACCAGCTCGGCGACTGTTCTTTTGCCGACTTCATCTCTAACATTCTAGCACGGGGCCCGTGTGCTATTATGTTTCCAGATAGGAGTTTATGATTTGGTCAATCTAAATAATCTCTTCTTCCTGCGAAACCCAGAATGCGCCGTGCGCTTGGTAACTCTAGCTTTTTTATCTTCGTCACCTCAGTTGAACTTTGTAAAGTATACATAGCACCAAATACGTGTGTTTATGAAATGATGTGGAGGATAAGAGCTCTTTTCTTTCCTTATAGGCCTGTCAGAGTTACCCCACCCCCCGTTAAGTAGCCCTTTCCCTCCCCTGGAGCACGGCTTTGCCCAGTCCAGGCTGTGCTCATGGGGGTGGGCCTTCCCTGAGCAGGTGTGGGCCCGGGCACTCGGTGGTCCTGCAGGGCACAGGAACGCAGGGTGCAAGGCTGCCTGGCCATGCTCTCATTTCACGGCGTCTCTATCACTCAGCATAGGGCCCCCGATTCCCAGGACTCGGCATAGGGTCCCTGACTTCCAGGTTTCAGTTTCTTTCCTCCGGAGTTAACTGCTTCACGGTGATGGCTGACCTTGAGGAGCTTTTAGGGAACTGAGTTGAAATCCAGGGTCCTCCCTGAGCTGCCTCCGCCCTTCCATGAATAGTGTGCAAGAAGGCGAGATCACATCCTGATAGTTGAAGAAAGCAAACACGATACACCCATTATTAAGACAACACTCCGCAAAAGTAAAGGACATGTATAAAGAAACCACAGTAAGATTATGGGCAGATGTGCAAACATCTTGTTTGATATCTCATGTTCCTCTCCATCTTCATCGGCGGTTTTATGAAGCTGTGTTAGGAGGATATTTGGTTAATGTTCTCTGGACATTGTCTTCTGTGCAGTTCTCTGTGTTTCTAAGGGGAACTCCTCAGGCTTGGTTGATAGTTGCCCTTCCTGAGAAAGGGGATGTGCGGGAAGGAAGGGACGGTCCACAGCTCCTTTTCCAAAGCTCCCAGCCCACGTTGGTGAGCTGTCCTGGGGCAGACACTAAGGAATGATTTGAAGCTATCACCCCGGCCAGTGGGGGACCATCTTGAGGTACTGTGTGAAGTTTCCTTTAATTAAACTCAGGTCTTCAAGAGGTTAGCCAGTTTTACTCTTTATTTACAAAGGCGTTGTGAGGAGCAGCTGGCCAGCAGCAGCCTTCCCTTCTCAGCAGGTTTGTGTAGGGGCCTCAGGCCGTTTGGTAGTAAATTTCAAGTCTCTGATAGGATGGTGGAACAGTTTACATGGAAAAATCCATTTCTAGCCTCCTTTTCCCCAGGAAACTGATCCGCCGGGCAGTGAGGTGCACATATGGAGGAAATCTCAGGCCACTTACCGGAGCGGAGGTCTCCACGGCTGAGGACTCCTCCTGGAGTCTCAGAGAGGCAGCTAACTGCACGGAAGTTAACAAGCACTCAACACTCACTCTTGAAACCACCCTTGCTGTGGCCTTTGGCTCAGCTGACTAGAGTTGTACTTCTTCACTTAGGTTTGCATTTCTTAAGTTAAAGCCACATTTCCCCCCCTTTTTACCTGTTGGAGAACCAACTGCTTCCAACTTGGCTTTATAGCTTTTTCTTTATGAGGTTAATTATTTTGCTATCCATCTCCCAGAGCCATTAATACAAATGTTGATTCAAGGTGAATTGATCTTCCGGGCTAACTTACCTGTTCGGAATTAGTATATTTAAAATCAATCTCTCTTTACTAAAATCTACCATTTCACCTAGGGACGGTTATCAGATTTCTTTGTGTCTCCAAATGGGTGTGTGCATGTCTGTGACCATGTCTCTATGTGGTGTCTATAGTTTTATTTATGAACGGACTCACAAAAGAATAGCCTTGTGTATTTCTCACAGTTTAACAAGAAGTACTCAGTGTTGCCAGCCAGCCAGTCCAGCCTGGGTGGGTCTGAAGAAAATCCATGCTGGGGAGGAAAGGCCCCAGTGCTCCTCAAAGTGTTTCCGAAAAGCCGGGGTGAGGATCTGAATCTGCATCCCCGCTCCCTTCCGTCTACACCTCCACTTTGCTGTTCATTTGCAGTTCTTTTACTTCAGACACTCAGCTGACTCAGAAATCCTACAGAGTGTGCAGGGTGTGTTTTTTTTTTAGTCCTTGTCCTCTGAGAGATGTCAGCCTGCTCCTAAGGAAAGAGTTAGGCTGGAAATCATTGGAGTGCTTACTGTTCACAATACGTAGAGATGTGTTTGGCGATCTATTGCTGCATAACAGATGGCGGGACATAATAGTGAGCGTCTCTTACTGCATACAGGTTCTGTGACTCGAGCCAACTGAGGCTTTGCCTTGAGATTCCTCCTGAGGGCCTCCTGGACATGGGGGATCCAGTCCTGAGTTGGTTCCTCATGTCTGCTCAGGTTTCCATGGTGGATGGATCATCCCAGAGTCAGTAACCCAAGAAGCACAGGGGTAGACCAATGCCTTCCGTAGTGGAGCCCAGTACCACTGGAGACCTGGGAAGGGGGGAACACAGGAGCCAGTCCCCGGCAGTGATCACGGTGGAACCAGCCAAGAGACGGCTGTCCTCTGAGGCCAGGATCTGCGCAGTAATGAGGAAAACATTGCTGAAAGGAAGGGGTGGGCAGGAATGGGGTGGGTTTGCAGTAGGGGCACTGGGTAGGATATGGCGTCAGGAACAGGCAGGCCACAGGGCAGGAACAGTGTGCTGTTGGCCACCAGTGCAGCAGTTGGCTAGAACAAAGTCTGGCAAGGTAGGGAGCACCGAGTCCTGGGGCCGGGGAGTGTGGCTCCACGGGAGGTTGGACTTGCTTTGATCGTTACCAAGATGAGCTGACTCAGCCCATGCGTGTGTGAGCTCCAAATACTCACTCACCTCTCTTACTGCTCCCTGATTTCTAGAATTCTAACAGTCCCGCCTCAGCCAGCTTCATTGTAGTCTTCAACTTCAGTTTGTCTCATTATCACCGACAGATTACAAGGGCAGAGGGCTGAGTCTTTATCTCCTTCTATTTCCTCTCTTGTGCTAGGCTCACTCGGTATTGGGTAAATACAGATATCTGGCTGGGGAATGTGTGTGTAGCTTGTGGTGAGTAATTCAGGTAAACATTTTCAAAAGCAAAGCCATCTACTGTAGGTTTGATTTCTGTAAATGGAAAAAAGTATTTAGATCCAGTTCTGCTGGTTGGCATCAACCAAAGTATTTAGAGAAAAATTTGATTTATTTTTATTGTTAAAAATACACTGTGGGTTATTTTTGGCTTAAGAAACTTCTTGTTCCACTTAAACCAGGCTAGTGGAATGGTACCATGTCTTGGTGTGACTTTGACGGGCTGAGGGGCACTGCCAGCGCAGGGCAGGTTGACACCTTCCTTTGAATGAAACAACCACTGTCTGTCCCTTATTTACATGAACCACCGGAAGCATTCCACCCCAGCTAGCACGAGGGAGCCCGAGACTTCTGATCTTATTAAATTAGAAAAGACAGTTTTGCTTTCTTCTCTGGATACTCTCCCTGAAACTAAAGAAGCAAAAGCCGGGAATACAGACTATGTCCTCATAACCCTTGGCAGAGAAGGTTCAGGGTTGAGAATAAAGCATCTGCCCAGAGCCAAAGGGAGTGAAAACTGTGGCTTTGGGCACGGAATCCCTGTGAGACTCAGACTGAGAGTTCTGTGGAGAGGAGGGCTGGGAGGGGAAGAGCATCTGTGGGAGGGAGGTGGAGGTCACTCTCTTCCCTGGCCTGCTGGGGCCTGGGAGGGAGGGAGGGCATTGGGGAGGGAGGGCTCCCCTGGAGGAAGAGCCATGGAAGTCTTCAGACAGGTCTGCTGCTTGGGCCCTGCCTCCACCCGTTTCCTTATTTGCTAAATGAAAGGTTGTCTCTCATAACATCTAAGATCTGCTCAAATTTTGATACTTTGTGGTTCCCTTGGAGAAAAGCAAGCTAAGGTCAGGATTTCTGCTTCTAGGTAACTAAGAGAAAGCATTTATCCACACAAATACTTAGATGCTACCCATATGAGTCCCAAACTGGACATAAACTGAACAAAAGACTGCATACGTCTTGACTTCTGACCAAAAGGCAAATCTCAATCTAAGAAGAGGGGAAGGAGGTTATTGGCTGCCTGAGGCTGAAAGCCATTGGGTATTTTCACAATGTTCTTTCCTCTCTCTCTCTCTCTCTCTCTCTCTCTCTCTCTCTCTCTCGCAATGTGTGCTGTTTTCTGACTTGTTTCACTTAGCCTAAGTCCTCTAGGTTCATCCCTGTCACAAATAGTAGATTTCTTTCTTTATCTTTAAAGTGTATCTTAATTGGTAAATAAACACTGTATGCATTTATGATGTGAAGCATGATGCTTTGGTATGTGTATCTGCGGTGAAATGTCAAACCTAGCTATTTAACTTAACCCTTGCCTTACAAATATACCTTTGTGTGCACATGTGTGTGTGTGTGTGTGTGTGCCGCATGCATGTATGTGCATTGTGCACATAAGAACACATGGCCTACTCTCAGCCAGTCCAAACACGTTGTTTGCAACCGTTGTCACTGTGACACACAGTTGAACTCACTCTTGAACTTGCTCCTTCCTGTGGGGCTGAGACTTTGTGCCCTTGGGCCAGCCCCCCGGCCCCCACAGGCTCTGGTGGCATCCACCTAACTTATTTGGAGTCAGGTTGGCAAGCGTGCTGGAGTGGATGGACAGTCTGATGTACGCAGGTCTTCTGGTTCTAGGGTGGCAGCTGCTCACTGTGTTTGATAAGCAGGAAGATCCCTGTGCTTTCAGGAGACAGCTTCAAAAGGCTTGCATTCCAAGAGCGATAACCCTTCATAGCCTGACACGAACTGTCTCAGGAAGGGGTAGCACGGGATGACGTATTCTTCCCTTGAGCATTGGCCTGCTGACCCGTCCAGGTATTCCCCTACGTCACGTGGGACATCTTGTGGTCTTCTGTTGTCTTGGCTCCTCACACCGTCAGCTTTTAATGGGCATGTTATGAGCTCATTTGGAGGGTGTTGGTCACTGGACCATCTTTTCATCAGGGTTAGATAGATCAGTGCATTCATTTCCATGTTTAATTAACACTTAAAGCTTGTGATCTAAGATGACTCACAAAAGCCAACAACTCTCTCCCTTCCCCCCGCCAAAAAACCCCCCCCACAAAACTGCAACGCACACAGCTTACTGAATGCTGGCAGGAAGGAGCGGCTTCAGTACTCCTGGCTTTTCCTGGCCTAACTCGGCGTGAACATTTGTATTAGTCACCTTTTGCAGCTGGGCAGCAGTTCCTCAGGTCTCAGCCCTCGGCCCCGTGGCTCTGCTGTGTCGTGGGCCACCGTGAGCCCAGTGGCATGTAGAGGCTCGGGGCTGATGCCTCGCAGTGGCCAGGATGCAGGGAGGAAGGCTCTGGGGACAAGAGGCCTACTTCCTCCGGCAGCCCACCTCCGAGCAGTCGGTTCCGCTGTGCGGTCATCCGTGGTTAGGTTAGCCCACTGACGAAGCCCTCCTCACCATCATCCCTCAGAGCCCTTCCTGGGATCTAGCAAGCAGGCCTCAGGGCTGAAGACAGTGCTTCCAATTGGGCATTTCCAACTCCTGGGTTGATGGAAGGTGTTTTGAACTGTCCTACTCTGAGCCTTGAAACATGCAACTTTTTCCTTCCCTCGTGTTGCTTTACTGGGTTTTGGAGCCGTCGAAAGTGCCGTCTGCCTCCTGTGCTATACTGTCCCTGGCTCTTCTCTCTTAGAGGGACTCCCGTGCTGGGTCCTAGGGCCCTCAGAGACAAGGCACACCCCTAGAAGTCAGGGAACTGGAGCCTGGTTTCCCAGCAGAATCCCCGGGGAGCAGCTCTGCAGCCAGTGTCAACACTCCAGTCCAGTTACAGATAACTGCTCAGTTTTCCATTGCCTATTGCCAGGGGGGTTGTGAAGAATGTGCTCATTTTAATAAGCTTTGTGGATTTGTGAGGATTGAACTCAGGACCTGGGCCCTGCCCCTGAGCTCTTTTGCTCAAGACTACCATTCTACCTCTTTGAGCCACAGCACCACTTCCGGTTTTTGAGTGGTTCCTTGGACATTAGAGTCTCACGGGGCGCGGGGGGCAGGACTTTTCTGCCCGGGCTGGCTTTGAACCGCGATCCTCAGATAGGATGACAGGCGTGAGCCACTGATGCCCAGCTATGAGCATCCTTTTTGTGTTTCAAGTACAAGCTAGCTGAGGTTTGCCACGGTCACCATGTCACGGGTGTCAGGAGCTCCTCCTGTGCGGCTGGGTGTACACAGAGCTGTGGACCTACCTCTGTGGGCCAGTGCTGTTACACATCCTGCTGTGCACCTGGTGGGGGGAGGGGCGGCAGGCCGCCGCCACCCTGTCACCTGGGGAAGAGGAGGGCAGACCCTCAGAGACGTGACCAGCAGGAGTTCACAGTACGACAGAGAGGAAACGCACGCTGAGTTCAAGTTGGATGCTAACTTTGAGTAGCAACGGGAAAAAGATGTTTTCTACCCAAACCACCCAGTCCCTGGCAGGTCACCGGCAGTGCGGCCCGCCCACCCCGTTCACATGCACCTGCCGCACCGCGCAAAGCAGCCCAGGGTCTAGCTTCTAGAACCTTGCCCAAGATTTCCCACTATGGTTAGATGCAAAGTATTTTCAGTTCAGTAAATTTCCCATGTAAGTGGGCTCCAAATGTGAACATTTTAACCAGTTTGAGTAGAGATTCCCCCACCTTTGTTCTCTCTGTCTTCTGGGAACTTAGGGAGCGGCTGCCCTGCCCTTCTAAGAGACAGTCCCTGCCCCCCCTCACCCCCGCCAGCTGGAGCTCTCAAAAGGGCGCCCCGCTTTCAAGTCCAAGCTCCTTCACTTGACACCACTTGACACATTCAAGTTGTGTCTTGTCGACTTCCCAGCTCGTTTCCTCCCTGCTTCCTGAAGGCACTGGCTGTGAGCTCCAGCAGATCCGGACTTTTCCTGCATCCTCCCTGGCTCCTTTCCCAGCCATCCTGCTCCTGGACAGCCCCAGCGTGCCTTCCTCCCGTAAATCTCTGCACCCCTGAGAAGGGTGTTCCTGGTCCTCCCCGGACTCTCACCATGGAAAGACTGCACTGCACGGCAGTCCTGGGTCTGTTCTTTGGAGTCCCTGCTAACAGCAATCCCAGTCACCGTTAGCACGTGCTGAGCACGTACTACAGCCGAGACACTTTTTCTTAAGAAGGATCAGCTCATTTAATCCGTCCGGTACAGGCTCGCACTAGGTGCTGGCGTTTTATCCATTGTAGAGTGGTGGTGTGGCACCGGCCACAGACCTTGGTCAAACACCAGCTGAATGGCCTAGGGGAGGGGCTCCTGCGGGCGTGGAGGGACCCCCAGCGCCCCATAACGGTGCCTCAGTGAACCACAGGGAAAGCTGAGCCTCTGCCCCACTGTGTCCTTAAACAGAAGCCAGCCCAGAGCTGACGGGTGCGCAGGCCTTGCAGTGCCTGCCTGGTGGGGTTCTGTGACTCCATGATCTTGTGTCTGTCCGGTGAAAGTAGCAGTAACTGCCCCCGTGTCTTCTTGGAGGATACTTTCCTGCTGCTGAACTTGAAAACTTCCTTTTAGAAACGTCTTTACTTATCTTCCGTGCTTTTTGTCATCCCCTTGGGGTGGATCAGAAAGCAGATGCACACATCAACATATCCCGTACGGATAGATTTTAACTCATAAAATTCCCTAAGTGTCAATCCTGGGTTTCAACAGACACTGTAGCCAAACAGAAAACTCCCCAAAGTAATGGCAAGGTGAAATTATCTTTGCAAAACAACGCGTAAAACGACGTGTAATTGAATCATTATGCATGAGTCAATGTAATCTGCTTTCTGTCATGATGTAAAGAGGGAGAAACAAAGAGCCAACGGCAGCCTGGAGGAAGCAGCAAGGCCGACTCAGATCTGTGAACGCAGCCTGTCCACAGAAGAAGAGCTGCTGGCCTCCCCGGGCCTCCTGCCCAGGCCGTGATGGGCACACGAGAAAGGGGTTCAGAAAGCAAAGTGTCGTGAGAACTCTCTGGTAGTCTGGACCTGTTTTCCCAATCACCGATTCTTCTTGCGGACATTGGGAAGCTGTGCATCACTCGGGCCTCGAGGAGGAGACAGAATTTCCCGTTAATTTTCAGTGTCTAGCCGCCTTGAAATACGAATGTTGTGAACTCAGAAGATCCAAATCCTTCCTGACCGGATGGTGGGATTAATGGTAGTTTCAAAAGTCATTCGGAACAACATTTGTTAAACTCTGTTCCTTCAAACCTACTTTTTTTTTTTTTAATGTATTATGAAGGTGACCCAAGTTTCTAGGCCTCACTGAAGGCGACGAATCCCCGGGTCCTGACGGCTTGGGGAATGTTTGTGGAAGTCATTTTGCCTTTGACCTGGGGAGGCCCTCCGGTCACTGTGGGGGTTCTGAGAGGGATGAGGTGCTGCCCACCACCCTCACCCTCCAGGCAGAATTGAGGCGCTCACCCTTAGGGAAGGAGTACGCCAGCTTCTTTTGCTCTTCTGCCCTCCCAGGGCCTTAGCTCTGACTTCACGCTCCCATCTCCAGCATGGAAGCCAGAATCTCATCTTTAACAACATTTTCCAGGGTGGTCAGGAAACAGAAAGATACCCAGCAAAACTCGGCTTGGTGGTCAGGGCCTCATAGAAAGTCCCCCCTTCTTTGATCTTTGCTTCTTATTTGCCATGAAATAACCTTTTATGACTGAAGTTCTGGGAGTTGGTTTTCCCCCAAAGAATAGTCCTTTCTAGTGACTGTTCAAACCACCCCAAGAGCCGAATGACTGGTATTTGTTTAGTTTGGGAAGTAATTTTTGAAGGAAACATCTCAACTCTTAAAGAAAGACCTGGGCGTGTGGTACACACCTAAAATCCCAGTATTGGAAGGCTGTGGTAGGAGGATTGTGAGTTTCTAGGCCAGTTTAGATTCCAAAGCAAGATATTACAACCCAAAACAAATGCACACACACACACACACACACACACACACAGAAATGTAAATTCAACAGAAAATGACATACAGAAAAATTATTCTCTAGGACTCACTCTTCCACATGAAGCCTCTTGAATATCAGCAAAGAAGCGTGAGCCACCATGCCCAGCCCTACCTTTTCAATTCTACGATGCACGTCTTTCTTTCTGAAACAATTCTCAGGAGTTTGTTTTAGAATGGTCCTGTACAGATTATGCCCTTCCGCCAAACACCTGCTTATGAAATTGTTATTCTAATCCGTGGCCATTTTGGAATCAAGAAAAGTGAGAGCATGCCAGTATGTCAAGACTGATTTAGGGACTTCTCTGATTTGATGGTGGGCGTTTAGTTTTACGTGTTTTCCCATCGAGGTTACCCTTAGAGACGGCATTGCAGCCACCCCCGCTTTATCAGCAGCTCCGCTTCGCTTTGGAGTCTGCCCTTGTGGTTCAGAAGCAGGCTTTGGGGATGGGGTGTGGCACAGTGTGGGATGAATGCCTACCAAGCCTGGGTTCGGTCCTCCGTGCTGTTGAAAACAGCCACCACCCACGTTCGTGTGCTGGAGAGCCATTTCAGGGAACGGTCAGGTCAGCGCTTGGATTCTCCAGGGTCAGCCCTGAGCCCTCCCGTCACCGAGGTGCAAGCTCCTCCAGAGGCGTTGCCAGCACCTTGCCCAGATGGCGGTTAGCACCGTTAAGGCTGTTCACTGGCGCCTGAGTCAGTCTCATGCGATGATAGCTTTGGTGCCGGGACGGCACCCCGCTTTCCCTGCCGGCCCCACCGGCTCCCTCTGTGGGTGCCGCCTCCGGGGGCGTGGCACGGGCAGCCACGGCGTCCGTCTGTCTTTGCCTTGCTGTCTGATTAGGTCTGGTGCTCCTCCCTCGGCTGTGCTTTGGATTTCCCGGGGTTGGGGGTGGGGTGGGGTGGCAGGTTCGACCTCTCTGCCTCTTGGTGCTGTGGACACAGCACGGTTAGGGGTTTCTGGTCCAGTGCCACTCACTGCCCCTCTAGCTCTGTCTTCAGTCACAGGCCTGCCGAAAGGCTCCTGCCAACTGTCCGCACGTCCTGGAGGAGACGGTTATTTGCATTTCTCGCTGCTGCTTCTGAGAAATTCAAAGATCAGACACCTTTTCTGCAGTTTCCTCCTCTGCTGAAACCGCAGCTTCCTTCCTCTGAGCCAAACGCTCTGCGGCCTGTGTTAGCATTCTCCTTTCCCGCCCCGGTGCCCGCCGGCCTCCTCCCAGGCCCCCGATGACAACGACGACGATGATGTGTGGTCATGAGGGGTTTCCAGGGCATCCGTGCTTCCGAGTGACCGTGTCGGCACTTGTGGGCCTCCGGAGGGACTCCCCCGCACTGGCTCTCCATGTTTTGGATGGATTCTTGAGAATCTGAAGAGAGCTTGAGGGGCTGGCGCTTGGCAGCCAGGGCCGCCATAGCTCGCTCATCACGTTCTCGGAAAGCGATTCCCTCCCAATAACCTGGTCGCCCGGTGGTTCCTAGGACTGTAATATCCGGCTAAGAGCTGAGGGAAGAGCGTGGGCACCAGGGCAGGAGCTAGCCCTGTGTGCAGCAGGGCCCGGGCTCTGCCCTGGGAGGCCGCAGGAGGGGACGCGGAGCCACCAGAGGGACCTCCAGTCATCTAGCACCGGCCTGCGTTGTGCCGTGAGGATTCAAAAGCGATAACGTAAGATGTGATGCTTAATCCCGACCCGGGGCCACAGGAAGCAGTAAGTGATCAGCATGTCTTCGTCTGTATGTAGAACATGTCTTACTTTCAGTATCGGTGGGGAGGATGTAAAGCTGTTTCCCGTGGGAAACTGAGGCTCAGGTTAAGAAGCTTGGTGACTTCCCCCGGGGACGTGGTGCGTGGCCCATGCGGCGGAGCGGCCCGTGTAGCCAGCACGAGGCCCTGCGTCCCTCAGCCCCACCCCACACCTCCCAAAAGAGACGAGAGAAGGTGGCAAGCCCGGGGCAGTGGCCGCCATCAGACCACGCAGAGTCCGGGACAGGCAGCAGATCTTGAGCGGAGAGAGTGAGGTGACCGTCCTGGTCTCTACTTAGAAAAGGGCCGCGTGTGACAAGCCGGGGCAGACGCTTGTTGGGATTTTGTGCCCTTGGTTTTGGTTTTGGCATTAAGAGGGATTAAATGTGAAGATGGGAGAAATGACATTGAAGAGCAAGAGGAAAATGGGTGCAGTCCTGACCCTGCCTTGGCTGATCCCCGTCTCTCAGCTGCCCAAGCCTCCATCAGGGAAGCGTTGATGGTAGTGACGGCTGCCGCCGGGGGGATCAACATGCGCTGGGGCTTAGGAGCTGTGTGTCTCATAAGCGTGCAACACGACTTACACGTCGCCAATCATGCTTTCTGGGAGAAGGGTCTCTACTGTGTCTCTGTGTGTCTGCTTTTATTTTCTTAAAGAAAAAGCAACCTGACGGCCGGAGTAGCTGAAGAGGCTGGTGCTGTGCCATCCTCTGCCAACACCGGAACCGGGCCCAGGGCTGTTGACAATACCCAGGAAGAGGAGGGAACAGCAGGGGGAGGTGTGGAGCTGGTCTTGCAGTGGGCAGCTCTTCATGGGAGGAAGGAGGCTGTGCTATCCGCGCTGGGCAGGTCCCTGGTACCGCCACCTGCTGGAGCCTGGAGGTCCAGAGAGGGGCTTGCACATCCCAGGAAGGTGCTTGGCTGTCCTCCCAGCCCCCAGTCTGGGTATTATTTTTAGCGAACTTGACATTCCTTCAAACTTGGTTGGTGGCATCCATTGAAGACGTGTCAGCTCCGAAGCTGTCTTCATTGTCATGATAATACTGTTACCCTGTGAGTCTGTTTCAGTTCACTAAACAGCATCAAGGGGGTGAACTCAGGGCCTAGTACTTTCTTGGCTTGCCTGCTGGGCTGGCGCTCTACTACTCGAGCAACGCCTCCAGCCCAGCTTTGTTTGGGGGAATGAGTCTCATGGATTTTTCTAATTGGGTTGGATTTGAACCACAGTCTTCTGAATCGCAGGTTCCTAAAGGGCTGACCAGGGCTGATCCACCCTTGTCTAGCTTCAAATACATTTTTATTTATTTGAGAAATGGAGAAAAGACATTTGCGGATCAGAGCTGTAGTTCATAATCTTCTCCATCCCTTCCACCTTTTCCGTTTCCTCTAATCATGTTGCTGCGAATGCCGGGAAGAAGGCCCTGACCTGGGGACCGGACGCACTTGTGTTGTGTCGAGTTGATTGCGTGCCTCTCTGGGTACACTTGCCCGCCGGGGTGCCACACTTCACCTCGGAAGTTCTCATGCCTGGCTGCACATCGGAATCCCTGGCTTTGAGAGATCTAGAAGCCGAGGCCCGCCTTAATCAGATGCAGACAACGTCTCTAAAAAGAGGATGGGAACTCCGCAAGTGCCTACGCCACGTTTAAAAGCCCAGGGCTGTCACCCGGGGATGGTTTTGACCAAGGGGACATTTGACAGTATCTGAGATTTCTGTGGATGTCTGTGTGCCTGCGGTCCCCAGGGAGTGAACGCAGAGACCCGGGACAGTTCCTGCAGTGCCCAGGACTGCTCCCTGCACAGTTGGTCCCACGTAGCTAAACAGCCAACGGTAGGAAGCAGTGTGGTAGAAGACCGGACTCAGGAAATGCCAGAGCAGTGCACACACCTGTCTTAAAAAAAGCACCCTTTGTAGACCCACCCAATGAGATCAGGGGCAAGCGGCCTGGACTTGGTAATGGGGCCCTCTCCCCGGGGCTGGTGTGCCACAGGTCCCTGGTTTCCTGGGAAGGAACTCTTCCTGTGGTTCTCTGGACTTGTTGTATTTGAATGACTTGGAAGAGGACCAACGTTAAGAAAATTAAACCCATTGAAGTTGGCCAAGATAAATAACTTTCAACTAAGCTTTTGAATTGCTTGACCCAATGCAGAATTTTCTAAAATAAAAAAGTGAACCAGTTGGAAGCGACTATCCATGACCTATAACAAATCTGACTTTATGTGCCATACATAGATAGAACTCCTTCTCTTTCTGCTTCCTTTGGATTGGGAAAGAGGAGACTGAAAATGCATTTTAAAAAAAATTTCTCGCAATCAGTTTTCTTTCATTGTGAGACGTTCCAGAATGCTTTCGTGTCAAGTTAACTTCTTTTTGTGGTGCTAGGGATGGAAGCTAAGGTTTTGCACATGCTAGACAAGGCCTACCCTGAGCTACCTCCAGTTAATTTCATCCTCTATCTTGTTTTGTCATTCGTGTCTGTTCTACATTGTATGTAAGTGACCTTATCTCCTCTGAACATGCCCAGTTTTCCTAAGTGTGGCACATAAAAGAGATATGTCATAATATCTTTATCATAAATAAGGTGTTGTGTACGCACATTGTCAAGTTCAGAGTCTTTAGCCCAGGTGGTGAATTTAGTTGGGAGAATCCATTAAATAAACTAAAAACTGTTCGATCCCTACCAACAGTACAAGCAAGTAGCTGCAGCTTTTGAAGTTGCTTGGAATTCATGGATCTTCTGCAGAGGGCCAATTCTTGTGTCAACGTTGCTTTAGAAAGAGATTTCAGGCCAGTATTAGTGGCTTACTCCTATAATCTTAGCCACTTGGGATATTGAGACTAGGAAAACATAAATTTTCATGCCCAGTTCATAGAACTCCTTAATGAAGAGATGGCCTGGATGTGGAGGCCAGAAAGCCTCACCCACACTCTTCGTGTGTGTAGACTTGTGCCTCATCCCCTCGGCTCCCTTCATCTCCCCGGTGTTTTGTTTCCCGTGTTTCTCTGTCTCTAGGGCTCTGCCATTGACTTCTACATTTGCGTCCCAAGCCCAGGCTTGTGAGTACGATGTCCCTACCTAGCTGGATTGTGTAAGTCAGTGCTCTACCAGCGACTCAAGCTAAATGTAAATGAGACCGAACCTCCCTTCGGTTTCAGTCTTGGACTCAGAAAACAAGCCAGGAGGCTACTCAGAACCCTGGGAAGTGTCTTCCTCCCGGCCTTCCCTGTTCTTAACCAGCTGCCAACACTGTCACCTCTCCCACTAAATAGCTCTGGAATCTACACTGCTCGTGGCAGCTGCCCGTGAAGACCTAGGCATGCCTCGTCTCTTCCCAAGTACTTCCAGGGCAGTTGGCTGACCCCATCATTGCCCGCCCTCCAACCTGGCTTCCTGTGCGGCCATTGGTTGTTATCCACGTCTGTCTGATTGATATTTCATTGGACTTTTAATAAAGTCCTTTTCTTGTTTGTTTGTTTTTTGGTTGGTTGTGGGGTTTGAACTCAGGGCCTGGGCGCTGTCCCTGAGCTTTTGCACTCAAGGCTAGCACTGTACTACTTGGAGCCACAGCACCACTTCTGGTTTTCTGGTGGTTTATTGGAGATAAGAGTCTCACGGACTTTCCTGCCCAGGACTGGCTTTGAACTGTGATCCTCAAGATCTCAGCCACCTGAGTAGCTAGGATGACAGGCGTGAGCCACCAGCACCCAGCAAAGTCCCAAATTTTTTAAAACAGTTTTTTTAAACTTCTTGTTCCCAAACTGGCTCTACTTCTCAGGGTTTCTTAAAGGTATCTGCCTCTCAGTCCCCATGCATGCCCCCACCTCCTCTAGCTCCTTGCTCACTAGCTCCGTCTGTCCTGCCGCTTAGTACCGTGCACGCCAACACCTTAATAAATAGTTGCTGAATGGACGTGGGAAGGCGGTGGCCCTGGGTTCTAATCTTCAGGGTCTCCGCATCCTAATGTAGTCTGCCGTAAAAGTGTAAGGACTTCCAGTGCCAACGCTTTGCTTTGTTTCTGGGTCTCTGTAACAGACCCCTGCTCTTCAGTGTCGGTGTTATGGAACAGAACTAGAAGTGCATGGGGTAGGCACGTTGCCTTCAGTCTGCTCTTCCAGTGCTGCCAAGCAGAACCATGCCTCCTAGGAACCGAATCCCTCACTGCAGGCTGAATTGCCTTCCCTGGGAAGCCCTTTCAGCTGACTTGTGAAGCAGGCTCTGAATTCCTGAGACTTGCCGGGACTTGTCCAGACTGTTTGTCAGACTCCTAGACCTGTTTGGGAAGTGTTTGGGTCCTGCTCTCTGATCTCGTTTCTAAGAAACAGACAAGAACGTCACCAGGGAGACCTTCGGCAGTAAAGGTCAGAGTGGGTCTCAGTTGGCCATGACCTTCAGCAGTAAAGGTCAGAGTGGGTCTCAGTTGGCCATGACTCTACAAAAGAAGACCGGCCGTGGAGTTTCAGTCTGCCCAGGCTCCGCTCAGCTCCTGCCTGCCTGTCTGTCTGTCTGCCGCTCCCCTCCGGGTGGAGGGCTGGAGTCAGTGTTGAGTCAGAGGGTCAGCAACGTGATGACATGCTTCCTGCCCCAGTGCCCGGGGTTTAGGGCTTGTTTTTCTGTTTGAAGATTCTCTGAAAAGACATTATATTTCCCAGCTGTCTGCTCGGCAGCACCCTGTATATTTATGATATCTGGGGGTAGCTCTCTTGCAACTCACAGGTGTTTTTTTTTTTTAAATCTTGTTTTCCCTTATTAAAAAATGTTTGCACTGTGCAGTTATTGATTACATTTTGACCAAACAAACAAACAAAAACCTTCCTTGTTTTTTACTATTTAGAAAAAAAAAAATACTGTAGCTAGTCACCAGTGACTAGGTACTCAGGAGGCCAAGATCGGATGGATCACTGTTGGAGGCCAGACCTGTCCAGGAGTCTGTAGGACCCCATCTCAACAGAAACACTGGCTGTGGGGCATTCGGTTGCCATTCCAGCCATGACGGGAAGCGTGAGTAAACAGGGTCACTCAGACAAAAAAAGTAAGATCCTGTCTCAGAAATAACCAGAGCAAAAAGGTGTGGCCCAATGGGTAGAGCCACGTGCCTAGCAAGCATGCAGCCATGGGTTCAAACCCCAATGCCTACTGCGTGTGTCATCAGTCCAGGCTTTTTTTCTCAATGCCTATAGTTTTTTTTTTGTGTGTGTGTGTGTATAAATGATGTACTTCGTATGATTTCGTTGCTCTCGTATATTGCTTCGTGGCCTTTGTGAAGAGTTCTTTTTTTTTTTTTTTTAAAGATCTGCCGCATAATTCCCGGACGACTCTCCTCAGTTCTCACCGTTACCACAATCCCGTCGGTTTCCTCCCCGCCCCCCCCTCACCTCCGGCCCCTTCATCATCTGGAAGGGCAGGTCTGCCGTTGTGGAAGGGAAAGTGTAGGAGACGTGGTCTGTTGGGAGCATCTGCTCCCAGGCCCGGCCGGGGAGGATGGAGATGTCAGCCTTGTGGTGGGTGCATCTTCCATCAGCCTGAGGGGAAGTGGCACAGGTACAGGTGTGTGGACCGCATAGCATGCCCGTCCTGATCCCTGGGGACACACAGGATGAGGCTCAGAACCGAAAACTTCCAGAAATGATGAGTGTTTTGCTTTGTGTCTTGAAAATGACACTTCTGTAAAGTTCAGGCTTGACTACGGGCCCATGGGTAAAGGAGTGTGATGCTAGGCATCTCCAGCCTCCAGAAAAAGGGTGGAGATGGCTCTGTGGGCCTTCTCTGGGATCCGTATTTTCGAGAAGCTGCCTTCCCGCCTGGAGGCTGAGGGTCTGGGTGGGAGCAGATGCCGGGGAGAGACAGCAGAAGAGGGTGGGTGGGTCTGGCAGAAACCTGGCAGGGACTCCTGGGGCGGGGTGGGACGCAGGGGCAGGGCCAGCCAGGTTAGGGGGAAGATAGGCTGGCGGCGGGTGGAGCTTAGGAAGTGGAGAGATTTCAGTTGGGAAACATGTCGCTTTGTTAACTAGAAATTTATAGAGAAATATACTGTGTAACTGGATAGTTTTTCTTGGCCAGCTGAGGGTTTAATTGGTGTTTTTATTACTGGCGCTCATGTTCAGTTTTACGTGCAGGGTACCGTGAGGAATGCTATAAAACGTCAGGGCTCTGTTTAGATTCTCATCTGTAGAGACTCCACCAGGTTCAAGTGCCAGCCTATTTATTGCAGGCGGCACTTGGTGTTTTTCTGCCTTCCAGATGCCAAGCTTGTGTTTTTGTTGGTGCTGCCAGTGTGGAGAGGTTTGAGTGTGAATCTTGGGGGCGGCCATGGTGCTTCCTGGAGCGCCGAGACCTGGCTAGGAGCCACTGGCTGCTTACCTGCCAACCGTGGGGGGTTGGGGCCTCCGTGTGGCTTTCGGCCTCCTTATGAAATGAGGTTAGATGACACCGGAGGCCTTGCCAACGCTGAAATCACGTGAGTCTAAGAGAAGCTACAAGAGAGGCTTCTAGAACGTTTTCCTACCGTTTGTACTCGACGCGTAGCAGTGTGTACCACGGCAGAAAAGGCCTCACTGCCCGCGTGTGGGAGCCCTGGGTGGGGGGAGCTGCCTCCATGTCAGGCCTGGGAAGCCCCCGCACCAGCCCCACCCGGCCCTGCTAGTCAGCCTTGGCAGGTGGGCTTCTAAGGGTTCGTTTTACTTCTCCGCGGTCCCCTTTGAGCTTTCTGCCTGGTGAGGCGAGGAATGGTCACGGTGTGGCGTGAAGACGGCACAGCCAGTAGATGGCGAGTGAGACATTCCCGGTTCTGAGGACGGCAGGGTGCCGGGACCCAGGGCCCGGCGGAACAGGGGGAAGGAAAGCGAAATCGCGTTGGGTCTTGTGCGGTAGAGATCAGGGAGAGGGTCTTGGGAATGCCAGACCGCAAAGGTCAGGGTGTTCCGTGGACATTTCCAGTTCCGCCTGAGGCTGCGGAACGCCACGAAATCCTGAAATAAACGCAGATATCTTTTCCGTGCAGACACGCATCTCGTCGCTCTCGTGGTGATTTTGTAGGGTGTGCTGCTGGTAAGGATGTGGGTGGCGGCAAAGGAAACATTTTTCTTGGGGTGTGCAACGAGCAGATGATGGAAGGCGGCCAGCGGGAGGATGTCCGGGGATCGCTCTAGGGGAGCAGGGGCGTAGCTTTTCTAAGCTCTGCCCCCCCCCCAGGCCGCGCTCAGACGGTGCGACCGCTCGCCCTGCCACGCTCTTTGGAAACTGGGATTTCCACCCTCCTCCCCCGGGCACGGGAGCGGCAGTCATTTCAGAGCCCATGCCTTGCTTGACGGTCCTGGAAGGCCCAGCAGGCAAGCACACTGTCACACAACTGCACAGAGACAGACAGGCACCTGGCAAGATAACGCAGGCCTGCCTGGCCTCACTGGGGAGCTCCCAGCCCCGGCCCCGCTGGCCGTGCCCGCTGCTCTCCGGGGATGGGAGCCGCACTGTCCCGTGCGGCTGCTGCCGTGCGGCCCTGGACAAGGAGAGGACCCGGAGTCCCCTTCTGCCCCATGCTCCCACTCCCTTCTCTGACGTAGGGGTGGTTATTCTTGTGGGAGTGTGGAATGTACCAGAGGCTTTGTAACCGACCAACCTGCGGGCGCAGATGCGGGCGTGAATGGAATCTGGAGAGCTCCTCTGCTGTAACTCACCTGGAGTCTGGGTGTGCGTGGTAGGCTCACGGTAGAGTGCCACCACTGCGGAGGTCAAAAATAGACACTCGAGACGCGTACGTGCCGTGTGTCCCATTATGGGGGGTGAACTGCCAGCCAAAGTTGGTGTCGCACAGCGGTGATAAGGGCCAGGAAATGCGGCCCAGGAGATTCAAGTGAGGTCCCGTAGAGGCTGCAGAAGGAGACTGAGGTCACATACACTCGGGAGGCTGTCGGTTAAAGGCTTCGTAGACAGGTGCCTGAACTGGGTGTTATAATGGGCACGGAGTCTTATCTGGGAAAGGTCAACGTGACAGGCAAACAGGCCGGGGTCTCAGGATCCGTTACGTTGTCGGGGTGGAGGTTCTCGTGTTGTGCATGTATAATTGTGTGTGTCTGAATACACTCAGCCTTGTTTGTAAACCCTCACCTTGTCTTCAGAAGCAAAAGGCTAATGATTGAGTAGCGGTGTTCAAACAGGGTTCCCTGGTTCTCCCAAGAACAAGAACACCCCGAAGCAGCACTCGCTATTAATAGAAGTGCATGTTTATACTGGCCAGGTAGGAACCGGGTGGTTTTTTTTCTTTTTCTTTTTCTTTTTCTCCCCCAGGCGTCTGTGAATGGGGCCTCGCCCCTTTTTTCCTCTGAGTATCTGCTTTTTCTCTAGCACGTTGAATCATTGGATTTCCTGTTCCGTTTGAAGTTCCCCTGTGTTCACCTATTACGGGTCACACGGCGTTTCTTCCTGTGGTTGCAGTGTATAGGTAGTGAGTGCGGACAGACACCAGCCCAGCCCATGGTGAACGAGGAGGCCTCTCTGGAGCCATAATTACAGGCTACGAAATGCATTCTCCTCGAAGTGACGCAATCCGGTGCCTGAATAGCAAGCAGGGCAGCTTTTGACGTGACTGTTGTTGACCAGGCTCTTTTGCATTGGCTGGTGGGCTGGTGGTGGATTTTTTGAAAGGACGGTGTGGATTATACAGAATTATTCCTGGAGGAGAAGCAGATGTCCGGGCACACACGGCCAAAGGGGCTGTGCGTTCTCCAGCCTGTGCGAATCTCTCACGGGTCCTGATTGTGGTCCGGGAGAGCATGCTGAAGCTAGGTGAGTCAAAACTCCCGGCGGCGGCGGCAGCTCCCAGGAGTGTGGCGGAATGTTGGCGACTAGTAGCACTGTGCTTGCCGTGTACCGGGGAGTCATAGCCGGTGACGGTTCGTAGGGCCCCGGCTCAGCAAACCTCTGCTTCTGCTTTACTGTAGCGAAGGCATGGGGTGTTCCTGTGGCTGTGGTAAGAGGAGTACAGTGGGTAGGAAAATGGCACCTAAAACTTGCAGATAAGACGCTTGCGTTTGCGAACCAAGGACGCGTTTTCACGTCTCACCTGTGGCTCTGAAAAAATGGTCTGCATGTTTTGTCTAGGTATTAGCTAACATATCTCTTGTTCTCAGCGCTGTGGCGACGGCACACAGTGACCTAGAAACACCGGGGTTTATTTCTGTTCCCTCAGTGGTAATTGTTTGCCAGAATATGACCGTGGCCTTTCCCTAACAGCCGGGAAACAGTATCTACCATAACGCTTTTTATGGTTTGTTTGTTAGTTTGTTCTTGTATCCGTGCTGGGGCTTGAACCCAGAGCTTGGGCTGTCCTTTTGCTTTTTCTCTCAAGGATGATGCTCTCCCTGTGGAGCCACAACTCCATTTCTAGCCATCTGGTGGTTACTTGTAGATAAAAGTCTCATGGTCTTTCAAACCACAACTCTCAGATCTCAGCCTCCTGAGTAGCTAAGGTTTAAAGGTGTGAGCCACGGATGCTCAGCTCCTTTTGTAGTTTTAAAATAGCACCTTGAGCTCTTTTTTTTTTAGCCATTCTTTTTAATTTTTTTGGGGTCCAGTTGTTGGGCCTGAACTCTGGGCCTGGGCGCTGTCTCTCAGCTCTTCAGCTCAAGGCTAGCGCTCTACCACTTGAGCCACAGCACCACTTCCGGCTTTTTTCTTTTTGCTTATGTGGTGCTGAGGAATTGAACCCAGGGCCTCCGGCTTGCAAGGCAAGCGCTCTACCACTGAGCCACCTTCCCAACCCCTTTTTAGCCATTCTTAATGTTGTTGTATGCTCACCAGGTAGACCTAATTATTTTTGAAGGTCAGTGGGAGGCATTATTCTTATGAAGTATTGAGATAGAAAGAGCTTCCCCTCCACACACTCCCGGACGCCAACCCAGGGTCTGGTGCAGACTGAGCTCTGCCTCCAGCCCTATAAAGAACATTGGAAAGAACATTGGCATTTACACATTTTTGTTCAATTGTGTGCATAGTATTTGCTTAGGTTTGTCAAACATTTCTCTGCTCGAAAGACCTTCTAGAAGCCAGGAAAACCTCAGCACTCAGGAGACCGAGGCAGGCGAAGCTGGGATATACAGCAAGACCCTGTCTAGATTTCTTTTACGCATTTTCTAGAGCTCAGTTTGAATACCAGGAAAAACTAGAAATTAGGAAGCACAGGTGGGCCAGGTGCCAGTGGCTCACGCCTGTCATCCTAGCTACTCAGGAGGCTGAGATCTGAGGATCGCTGTTCAAAGCCAGCCCGGGCAGGAAAGTCCGTGAAACTCTTTATCTCTAATGAACCAACCAGAAAACCGGAAGTGGTGCTGTGGCTCAAGTGGTAGAGCTGAGGGACAGTGCCCAAGCCCAGAGTTCAAGCCCCACGACCGACAAAAAAGAAAGAAAGAGAGAGAGAGAGAAAGAAAGAAAGAGAGACTGGTGGGTGCTGGGTCACTGTAATTGAACCCTGGGCAGTGAGTACCATTTCAGAGTCCTAACTTCTCTTGGGTGAAATATTGTCACCTGCACGTCATTTCGATGAAGTACACGGTTGTCAGTGGGTGCCCAGAGGTGCACGCGCGGCCCTGTCTGCCTTGCAGCCGTGGATAGAAATGGCTGTTGTAATGAGAAGCAGGCTTGCTCGGGAAAGTTTTATGAAAGAAGCGCCCGTGGGGTTGAGTTCCAGAAAGAGGGAAAGCGGCCAACGCTGGCAGAAAGGAGCAGGCAGAGCTTCCCGACCGGCGCGACCCAGTCACGTGCGCTTGCGGGAAAGCTTGTGCCCTCTGAAACCGACGGTGAATTAGTGGTTGAAAGTACGTCAGCTCAGAGTGAGGCGGGAGGGTGGGCCGGGGTGAGGGGGGGCTGCGGCCGTGACTCCCGCAGCACCCTCTGGTGGGGCCTCGGAAACGCCGCCCGGACGCCACGGCCTTTCCTTCTTCAGATCACGCTGTGGCTCCACAGCGTTCCCCCAGGGTTGTAAAAGAAGCCTCGGATGGATGCGGCCTCCTCCAGACCACCTCACCTTAGACCCCCCCCCCCCCGACGTGCGGAGCCGATGCCCGCGCCCGGCCTTCCTTGGAGAGGGCACGTCGCTCTTTTCTGGGCACAGTGTGCCTGGCCCGTGGGCTCAGGCCCGCACAGGAGCTGTGCCAGGCAGGGCAGAAGCATGTTTGCGCTTGGGTTGCCGTGTTTGCTCCCACAGTTACAGAGCCTGTCCCCCGGCGCTCTCCTCAGAGCGGTGGAGGTGAGCATTCTGCCTGTCCCGGCGGTGCCGCAGCGTGCCTGTGGCTCCCAGAGCTGTGCTCCAGGCTCCTGGCAGCACTGCAGAGAGGAGATCCCTGCGCTTGAAGAGCTGACACCCTACCACACCTAAGGGGGCGGGAAGTAGAGTGCCTTCACAAAGATAAAAATTAAAGCGTAAAAGAGAATTAGGCCAGGCGCGGGCGGCTCACGCCTGTAATCCTAGCTACCCAGGAGGCTGAGATCTGAGGACTGCGGTTCAAAGCCAGCCTGGGCAGGAAAGTCCGTGAGACCCTTACCTCGAATTGACCACTCCCCCCCCCCCCGGCCCCCAGAAAACCAGAAGTGGGGCTGTGGCTTAGCGTGGTAGAGCGCTCACCTGGAGCTGAAGAGCTGAGGGACGGCGCCCAGGCCCAGAGTTCACGCCCGACAACGAAAGAAAAAAAAATAAAAAGGAAGAAGAATTAGGGATTGCTCTGTGGTGTGTGTGCATGGGGTGTGTGTGTGTGAGTGTGTGTGTGTGTGTGTGTGTGTCACGGGGGAGGGAGGTGGGGAGGGTTGCTGTTGTGAGTCAATCCTCGCTGAGAATGTTATACTAGATTCACCTAAGTGGTATGAGGAAGCCGGCCGAGAATATACTGGGCAGAATGTTCCAGGCAGAGGGCAAGCAGCTGTGAAGGCCCCGGGGTCAGACGGCCTGGTATGTTCCGGAAGCAGCACCCGGGAGGAAGGGCTGGGGCCTTGCGGACAGTTGTAATGAACTCGACTGTCCCCGGCAGGCAGTGAGCAGCGCTGGGGTCCGTCCACTCTTCCCCCTTGACCAAAGAGGCTGACTGGGAGACGTCACGTCCGGCGTGCTCAGTCATCCAGCAGAGCCCGCACGCGTGGCCCCCGGCTCCCCGCAGCGTCCGTCCGTCCGTCCGCCAGCCGTGGTGAGCAGGCACCGGCTCCCACTTCACGGTGCACGGCTGCCCACCGTACCCCTCACCTACCCCCACACCCCCAGCCCACCCTTGGTGACCCTCCCTTCCCTCTATCCCAAAGGATGCCTGACCTCTCGTGGCCCACCTCTGCTGGTAACGGGGTGAATCCCCTGGGTTTCCCCAGCCGTTCCTTACTGGTGAGCCACACCCTGCTCCGCGTCTGCATTCGCTTTCAGCCTCAGCCGGGTTCACAGTCCTGAGGTGTCGTCCGCCGCTCCCGGTGTGACATCTTCACCGAGCAAGCAAGAGTGACCCGTGTTTATTTAACACGAACCTGCGAACAGAAGTAGTGTCTGAGAAAAGGAGTCTGAACTTGCTCCAGCCTCGCCTGCAAACACAGCGTCGCCCGGATGGCTTTGTCCTGTATGCTTTGTCTTCTGACAGCATTTTGAACGGGCCCCAGCCTTTTATTTTGCCCATCTTTGCCCTGTCTTCTTTACATCTGGTGGCTGCGGTCCCTTGGAGAGAGGCCAGTTACTCTCATACGACGCGGGTGAAGGTCAGACCAGAGCTCCCCTCTAATTTAATCATCCTGTGTCCGGTAGCCGGTAGATGGTGGCGTGGGGCGTCTGCCTGGGGAGGGTCACCCGTGTCCCGCGCCGGGCTTGTGGGCCCCGCCTAGTGATAGCATGAGCCCGGCGCCGTCGTCACGTTTTGCCCCTGCTCGTTTGTGTACCTTCCTTTCCCTTTTTACTGAGGTGAATGTGTATGTTGTCTGTTTTGCTGTTGTTGTTTGAGCAGGGTCTCACTAAATAGGCCAGGGTGGCCTGAGACTCAACACGTAGCACAGAGTAAAGGCATTACAAGCATGCACCACACCTGTCTGACTTTGAACACTTGAAGCTCACTCGGAACACATCGGTGCTCTCTGCTGTGGATTTACCCCTTGTCCTGCTAATGCCCCCACGTGGGGTCTCCCGGAAGCCCCTGGGGGGCTGGTAGGACAGGGCCAGGCTGTGAGTGGAAGAGGAGGAGGATCTGGGCCCGAGTCTTACCCTGGGCTTCTCCACCTCGTCCATGCTCATCCTCGCCTCCGGCAGGCCCACCCTGGAGCCCTCCCTCCCCCCTTCCTCCCAGCCCCGCCACCAGGCTGGCGAGGTTGGCCCTGCCGGAAACACGGCTTTCCAGGCTGCGTGCCAGGCGTGGCGCAAAGGCCCCTCTGGAGGAGAAGGGGCGGCGTGGGGTCGGTTGTGGCCCCGGATCCTTCACCCACCGTGTTGGGGGTGTGGCAGAGCGAGCCGTGAGATTACACACTCTGGACTTAGCTGCCCGGGATGTCACAGCAGCTCTGTCTCCAGCCAAGCAAGGAAGAGACACACACCCCTGCTTAGGCCGCTTCATCCAAAGCGGGGAGCGTGTATGGCTCTCTGAGCAGGCCGAGCTTTGATCTCGCGGTCGAGTGATGTCAATGGTGTCCTTTCCAGTCGGCCTTCTTCAGTGGCCGGGCCCAGGCCTGAGCTGGCTCCTCTCGCATTTCTAGTGCTGCTGCGGACGCGGAGGAGAGCTGGCTTCTGGTGGCACATGGAGGAGAGAGGAGGAAGCCTTTTCACGATCGTGACTTTTTATGACGGCCACTGTCCTGGTGGTGGCCTTATTCCTGGGTTTCTGAGACTAGATGCTCTATGGCAAAGGGTCTGGGCTGTCCCAGAGACAGAGGGAGGGAAGGGTATTGGACCGGCACGGTGCCTGAGTAGGTTGGACAATTCTCCCGTCTCTTCTGGGTAACTGGAGTTACAGGCATGCGCCACCATGCCTGGCCAGAGCTGCTCTCTTCTGGTTCGTCCTGAATCGCGTAGTAAATGCCGTAAATCGTGGTCATTTGTGCTGTGAGGCGTCAGAGCTCATTCCTCCAATTGCATTCTATTTTGGTCCCCCCACACCCCAACCCTTCCCATCTCTACTTCGTGGTCCCCAGTGAGCACTCTTCCAGCCTCAGCTTCACCAGAGTTGGCCTTCCTACGGTACTGCCCTCTCGCCTTCTCAGATTCCATCCGTTAAGAGACAGAAGACAAAAGTTAACGGCGCACTGTGCAGTGACGGGTCCCACGTCGGCCTTCGGATTCCCAGCGTGCTGCAACCAGCTCCCGGGAGAGGCCTCGGGAGAACATTGCCCGCCCTGCGTGGAGAGATGCCTGGAATTCCCAGCTGGGGTTTATTAGTCCGTATATCCAGGTGGCCCAAGGGCGGATGTTGGTTTTTCTTTACTTAAAGGGGACAGTTTCTCATTGAGGGTTGAGGGAGCCGCTGCTCTTTTGTTTTTTTTTTTTTTGGTCCGGTCGTGGGGCTTGAACTCTGGGCCTGGGCGCTGTCCCTCAGCTCTTCAGCTCAAGGTGAGCGCTCTACCACTTAGCCACAGCGCCACTTCCGGTTTTCTGGTGGTTTATTGGAGATAGGAGTCTCACGGTCTTTCCTGCCCGGCTGGCTTTGAACCGCGATCCTCAGATCTCAGCCTCCTGAGTAGCTAGGATTACAAGCGTGAGCCACCAGCGCCCGGCTCTGCTGCTCTTTTTAAATGGGGAGACTCTGGCCCTGGGAACTCCGTCCACGGATGCGGAATTGCGTGCGATCCGTCGTATCACTGGTCACCCGTGGTGAGTGCGCGGGCGGCTGGTGAGGTTCCTGTTTCTGTGAGATGACGTCTCGTGGATCCCGGGGCCGCCTCCAGGGAGGACCGGGGGCGTCTAGGAAGTGCACCCACCGTGCACGCTGGGTAACAGAAGGCTTGCAGCTGTCAGAAGTATGTTGTTCTTGGCTCTTTTTCTGTCAGGATGGTTAGGAAGTTACTAGATTTATGGATGGCCGTATTTTAAATGGCACAGCTTAGCCATCTGCCTCACAAGACAACTGACATCAAGACTGTCCGCCTGGAAGAGCGCGGAGGCTCACCGCAGAGAGGGGAGATCGCCGTGGGCTTCTGGAAGCTGTCCAGCGGCGTTGGGAGCAGAGCAGGGCGGTGGGAGGGGCAGTGGGAGGAAGGAGCCCAGCGGGAAGATCAGCCCGCCCGCGGCTGCCCACAGGCTGCCTGCACTGCCCTCATGATTCATCCCAAGGTTCCTCTCAAGACATTTCCAGTGAATGAAAACAAGCACTAAAGATCTCTGCACGATCACTTACCTTTCATGACAGGCGGGCACGCATGCATGCCCGTGTCTCTCGCTCGCTCGCTCGCTCTGCGGCCGCTTTCTCCGGACAGGAGCAGCCGAGCGTGCGCGAAGGGCACGGTGGGAACGCCGCCGGCCCACAGCCTTCGGTGGTGCAGCGCCTGCCACGGCCAGTGCGTGTGCAGGCGTGAATAGTCGCACGTTTGCCTTCACCAGCTCAAGATCTCCCTGACTGCTCTCATGCACGCGAGTGGGGCCCGTCCTCACCTGCCCGCGCCCGCTGCTTCCACTGGGAGCCAGCGAAGAGAGGGGAGTGTCACGGGCCGTCTCCACCAGCACTGCTGCCTTTCCCGTGCTTCTCAGTAACTCAGCACAGATGTGCGGTCTCCTGTTGCAGCCTCAGCCGGCCAGGCTGTTGGAAAGGAGAGTCCTGCGAAGACCCTGTGCTTATCCTGGCACGGAGCGGCCTCCTCGCACGGGACGGCCGCAGTGCGGGGAGTGCAAACCATCTGACACTTCCCTGCCCTCGGCCTCGCCGCTCAGCTCACTGGACGGAGGAACCGGCTCCTGTCAGAGAGGAAGCTGGGCCGCTGACAGGTGGCCGGGGGATCGGAGCACGGGCGGACCACTGATTTGTCCAGGGACCCGTCACCAACCAGGCAGAGACGTGGAGTCCGTGCCCCTGACGTCGCTTCCCGGCCGCCGTTCCCGTGATCTGGATGGGTTGCTGAGCATCTCTCTCCGCTGAGCCCTCCCTGGGGTCCTCCTCCTGACGTCCTGTGTTGACCCTGCAGCCTGAGCAGGGTCTCCGGCTCTTTCCACTTTCTGTCCCTTTTCCTCTCCTAGCCGAAGAATCTGCAGGATCAGGATGCAGAACCTCCAGACACTCCTACAACCTAATGTCATCTGACCGAATTCACCGAAACACGTGGAAGACGGGGGGGAGGTGCCCTTCGGGTGCCCCTCCAGCCCTTGGCCCGTGTGCCTGTTCCAGCCGCTCTGTGAATTCAGGGGCACCCTTGTCTCCGTTTTCCAAATACACAAACTGGAGCACTGAGACAGGAGAAACAGTGAGCAGACTCGCCGGCTCTGTTGCTGGTGGTGGTGTGTTGGCCGTGCGGCCCGGAACTCCAGAACGATGGCTTTCCTCTCTCCCGTGGTAGCCTTGTATCCAGAGAGGCTTAGTTAGGGGCCTGCCTGAACTTTTAATTAAAAAAAAAAAAAGATTTATGGTCTCACGTAGCTGAATAAATAGAAGCTATTAAGTCCCTCGTTTATTTAAAGCATTAAGTATCGAGAATGGAATGACTGCAGCTCGAGCCTGTGATCTAAGAGTCTGGACTGATGTGAGCAGTCTGTTAGGACCGTGGCCGCCAGCTTTGGGTTCTTTGGTAACATCCCAGTTTGTCAGTCTTGAGCTTTTCCTCTGCAGAGTGAAGGACTTGGGTTACAGGAGTGGTTTATAGAGAGAAAAGGTGTGCATGTGGGTGATGAGAGAGAGAGAGAGAGAGAGAGAGCGGGGAGGGGGGGAAGACAGGCCTGCCCCGCAGACATTTGATCACCGTCCTATGTCAGCGTTGGTCGCCTAGTTTGGTGATGGTGAGCAAATCGTGTGGCCTCTTGTTCTTTACTTGTCTTTAAAGTGGGCAGGACCGCTTTAAGAATCACAGGAAAACCTATACAAACGCAGGCATTGCCGCCACACGTTGCAGCAGGGCAGCCGGGAGTCATAAACCCTTCCGACTGTCTTTTCCAGCCTGACTTTGAGTGAGAGTGCGGACACCTGTGTTTAATCATCTGCTAAAAACTTGTTAACAAGGAGGATTTCTTGGGGAAGACAGAAACACAAACCTGAAATGGGGGGGAGCAGGGTGTCGCAGATGTGTGTGTTCACTTCACTCCATCTCAGAACCACCGGCCCCCCCAGGGCACTCCAGATTGCATGGAACATGCTGGAAATGTCTTCAGGAAGCATGTACTGGAGCTTCCTGGCCCCCAGTAGCATGCTCTCTTCCTCTCTCCACACTCTTCCCAGTTGTCTTCCTTGATGCTGGAAGTTCTGTCCAAATCACTCCAAACTCATTCAGCAATGCAAAACCCAAGGCCAGCACTGAAGATCAAGCACAGAGCTGGACCTCCTGAGAAGAGGCGTGAGCAACCTCCGCTGGCATCTGACTATCCTTTCTCCATTTCTGGAGCATACTATTTCCCTTCATTTTTAAAATTTATTATTATTATTATTATTATTATTATTATTATTGTGTGGGGGCGGTACTGGGATTTGAACTCAGGGCCTCAAGCTCACGTGGCTTTGCTTGCTTGGCTGGTGTGCTGCTAGTCGAGCCCCACCCCAGCCCTGTGTAATGGGGAGGTAGCTCTGCTCTGGGTGGGGAAGAGGGGAGTCAAATGTAAAACCTGTCTGGGGATGGTGGGAAAGATGCAAATCCTTCAGCTCCAGCCCAGGAGGACCCGCAACTCACCTTTCCACATTCGTGAAGCACTTTACCTGAGCAAGAAGCACTGAAAGGCCAAGGTGTGTTCCTTCTGACCTAAACGTGGTCAAGTGACCTTGAGCAGGTGTACAAAGGCATACAGTAAAGAAGCAGTAACGAAGTTTGTGGAGACTGGTTTGTGAAGGTCGGGGAGGGAGAGAGACTTGGAAGAGGAGAGTCTGAGCAAGATCTCCATCAGCGGACGTGTCAGGCTGAAACCCTCTGTGCAGATGATTGACGCTAATAAAGAACGGGGTTGGGGAGGAGACCTAAATAGTAGAAGAAAACCAGAGGGAAGTCTCAAACAGAAGAAGAGAACTTTTTTTTTTTAAATTAAGTGACAACTCTTTCGTGACCTGGCATTTTGTGTGTTCATCTTCAGCCTCACGTGAGCAGGGTAGAAATAAAGATGTTCGTGAATCTGGAGCTGTAGGTGCACACTGGCGTTTGGAGATGCCTGGTGCTTGCGTGGCATGGAAGACAGGTCTTGTGCAGGTCTGCTCTGTGCATGTCTGAAAAGTCACTTAACCTCCCTCCTCTTTGCAGACATCCAGGCAGATTTATTAAGGTATAATTGAGGTGGACACGTTGTTGCTCTGTGATAGAGTGTGGTTGAGAGTTGGTATGGATAAACCTTTCTTAGAATGGGGTAGGTGACTTGGGTGGTTGAGTCAATTGATCTGTGATCCAGAATTACCCAGATAACACCAGGACATCTCAGATAAGCAGGGTCCACTTCCATATGACTGCTGTGGATACTGGGTAGTGGGAAGGAAGGAAGGAAGGAAGGAAGGAAGGAAGGAAGGAAGGAAGGAAGGAAGGAAAGGAAGGAAGGATCCATTAGAGCTTTAATTCCTCTATCTGGAAACAGAACACGAGAGCCATTACTGGAGGTGTAGGAATCCAACATAATATTTAAAAGCAGCTTACTAACTGATCCAGGTGTCACTTTGTATCAGTGTTCTACAAGTAGATAGTGGTTGTAAATTCTGAGCAAATCTCTCTGAAGTGTTTCTCAAACATGTACAGTAAACAGATCACTGCCAGGTAACTGGAGATCAGAGCTGGGCCTACCAAGCCACCTACTTGAATAAAAGCCGGGACATATCCACGCTCCCTGGAATGTAGGTGGAAGCAGCAGAAGCCACGGGCCGCCCTGTGCAGCCTTCCGGAAGGCGGGGAGCGTGAACAGTGCCGTTTGCCCAGGGCGGACGGCTCTGAGGTAACACAGGTGACCACCGGGCTCCACAGACAGTATTTTTTCTTTTTAACTTTTCTACAAGTAGTATTACAAAGGACTCATTTCACCTTGTCTGTTTATGAGCACCGTGCGTCTTGATCTATGTCAGGCTGAGCGTTCGTTGCGCTTGGACATTCCCAAGGTGACGGCCAGGTTGCATTTCATTACAAAGGGAGTTTCTCTCGAGGGTTTTCTGAAGGTCCGGGTGAGTGGTCCGGACACCAGCCGGCTGTTATTAACACAAGTAAAATTGAATTGCAAGGCAGCCCTGGTGGGGCTGAGCTGTGCACCCAGCAGTCATGGTCCTTGGCTGGCCTGAGCGGGGCTAGCCTGAGCCCTACATGAAGGACAGCCACCAGCGCCGCGAAGGTGGTTTGTGCATACTTGCATGTGCAGGAGGACATTTGGCCAATATCTTCTTTATGGGAGCACTTTCTGAAAGAAGAGAGTGAGGATCTGCGTGGGGCAGACTGGGTGTGGAGTTTGTCTGCATTGCTTCAGCTCAGTGCGAGCTGTCTCATTTGACTAGCAGGCGGCCTGGCTGGCCCGAGAGCCCTCAGAGCTCCTGGTCGGCAGCGCGGTGGGCATCGGGCATCGGTGGGCATGAGGCTGCTGAGCGCGAGCTGGAGATGTAAGCAGCTCCTGACCGAGAGCTGGTGCCGAGCTGGAGATGTGAGCAGCTCCTGACCGAGAGCTGGCACCGAGCTGGAGATGTGAGCAGCTCCTGACCGAGAGCTGGTGCAGGGACCGGGAGGCTGGCCCTGTGTGACCTGCAAGAGGGGGTACAGCCTGGGACCCCTTCCGGGTGAGGTCAGCTCCTCCCGGGCCCCCCAGCAGGGATATATCTCCCAGATGTTCTCCTCCAGCCGGTTAGCCTATCCTCTTCCTCTCTTCACTTCAGTGAGGAAGAAGTTGTAGAATTCTGACGGGTGCTTGTCTGTGGCCCACTCCGCAGCGGGAAGGGTCAGTACCCACCCAGGCTTTGCTGCACTGCCCTGTCAACCCCAGCACAACCCCAGCAGCACCCTTCACAGACGCAGAGGGGGGGGGGGATGCGGGGTGGGAGACGGTCCCGGGGCTCCTGCCCCTTCTGCAAGGCCAGGCAAACCCAAGGTGTGAATAGTTCTATTTTTACCCTCGTTTTCTCAGGCAAGGAAAGGGAGGCTCAGGTAAAACCACCGCCTGGGGTCACTGGAATAGCTCACAGCCTCTGGTCTTCACTTGCATGTGTGTGTGTGCGGCCTCTGGCCGCCCCCGTGCACCCCTCCCCTGTGGCCCTACCCATCATCCCCTGCACCTGCCCCCTGCACCCCCTACCCCCACCCCCTGCGCCCCTGCGCCCCCTACCCCCACCCCCTGCGCCCCCTACCCCCACCCCCTGCACCCACTGCGCCCCTGCGCCCCCTACCCCCACCCCCACCCCCACCCCCTGCACCCACTGCGCCCTGCGCCCCCTACCCCCACCCCCTGCACCCACTACACCCCTGCGCCCTGCACCCTGTGCCCCCTGCGCCCACCCCCTGCACCCACTACACCCCTGTGCCCCCTGCGCGCCCTGTGCCCTGCGCCCCGTGCCCCTGCGCCCCCTACCCCCACCCCCTGCACCCACTACACCCCTGCGCCCTGCGCCCCTGCACATCGTCCCCTGCGCCCTGTGCCCCTGCGCCCTGCGCCCCGGTACATCGTCCCCTGCGCCCCGCCCCCTGCGCCCTGCGCCCTGCGCCCCCTACCCCCACCCCCTGCACCCACTACACCCCTGCGCCCTGCGCCCCTGCACATCGTCCCCTGCGCCCTGTGCCCCTGCGCCCTGCGCCCCGGTACATCGTCCCCTGCGCCCCGCCCCCTGCGCCCTGCGCCCTGCGCCCCCTACCCCCACCCCCTGCACCCACTACACCCCTGCGCCCTGCGCCCCTGCACATCGTCCCCTGCGCCCTGCGCCCTGCGCCCTGCGCCCCGCCTCCCGCCCCCTGCGCCCTGCCCCCCGCCCCCTGCGCCCTGCGCCCCGCCTCCCGCCCCCTGCGCGCGTCCGCGCCGGCCGGCAGGGGCCCCTCGGCGCGCCCCGCGGTGATTCGCCGGCTCCGGGAACTTTCCCCAGCTCCCGCCCCGCCCCGGGCGGTCCCGCGGCGCAGCTCCCGCTCGGCCGCAGCGCAGGGACGGAGCGGCGCCGCCGGCCATGCAGAGCGAGGCCGAGGAGCCCCGGGAAGGTGAGCCCCGGGCCCGTCCCCGCGTCCGCCCCGCCCCGTCCCCGCGTCCCTCCCGTCCCCGCGTCCGCCCCGCCCCGTCCCGTCCCGTCCCCGGCCGGCCCGCGGGCGCTCTGCCGGGCGGAGGCGCCACGCGCTCGCGAGGACCCGAGAGCCTGAGCCCCGGTCGGGCCCCGCGGGGGGTCGGGAGCGGGAGCGGGGCCGGGGTGCGGGGTGCGGGGCGCGGGGCCGGGGTGCGGGGTCGGGGTGCGGGGTGCGGGGCCGGGGTGCGGGGTGCGGGGCCGGGGTGCGGGGTGCGGGGTGCGGGGCCGGGGTGCGGGGCCGGGGTGCGGGGCCGGGGCCGGGGTGCGGGGCCGGGGTGCGGGGCCGGGGCCGGGGTGCGGGGCTGGGGCCGGGGTGCGGGGTGCGGGGTGCGGGGTGCGGGGTGCGGGGCTGGGGCCGGGGTGCGGGGTGCGGGGCCGGGGTGCGGGGTGCGGGGCCGGGGTGCGGGGTGCGGGGCCGGGGTGCGGGGCCGGGGCCGGGGTGCGGGGTGCGGGGCCGGGGTGCGGGGTGCGGGGTGCGGGGCCGGGGTGCGGGGCCGGGGTGCGGGGTGCGGGTGGGGGGTCGGGGTGCGGGGTGCGGGTGGGGCGCTCCCCACCGTCCCGCCCCCCGCCGCCCGCCGCGCACTGTAGCTCCGCCGCCCGATGTTTCTTTGAAAGTAACTGGCGAGTCTGTGACTGGCGGGGGCGCCGTCGCCGTCGCCGTCGTTGTGTTGTCGCCGTCGTTGTTGTCTTGTTGTTGTTGTTATGTTGTTGTCTTGTTGTTGTCGTTGTGTCGTCGTCGTCGTCGTTGTGGTTAACGAAGTCCCGGGAAGCCGGGGCAGGTCAGCCTCGTGGCCAGGGCCGGCGCCGTCCCTCCCCGCCTCCGTCGGCCCAGGTCGCCGCGCGCGGCTGCCGTCTGCGCCCGGTCCCCCGGCCACGCGGGGCGCGCGCTGCGGGGCGGGCGGGGCCGCGCTGTCCTCCCCCCCCCCGCGGGGCCGCGCTGTCCTCCCCCCCCCCCGCGGGGCCGCGCTGTCCCCCCCCCCCCGGCGGGGCCGCGCTGTCCCCGCGTCCCCCCCCCCCCCGCGGGGCCGCGCTGTCCCCCCCCCCGCGGGGCCGCGCTGTCCCCGCGTCCCCCCCCCCCGGCGGGGCCGCGCTGTCCCCGCGTCCCCCCCCCCCCGGCGGGGCCGCGCTGTCCCCGCGTCCCCCCCCCCCCCCCGCGGGGCCGCGCTGTCCCCGCGTCCCCCCCCCCCCCCGCGGGGCCGCGCTGTCCCCGCGTCCCCCCCCCCCCCCCCGCGGGGCCGCGCTGTCCCCGCGTCCCCCCCCCCGCCTCCCCCCCCCCCCGCCTCCCCCCGGCGGGGCCGCGCTGTCCCCCCCCCTCCCCCCCCCCCCGCGGGGCCGCGCTGTCCCCGCGTCCCCCCCCCGGCGGGGCCGCGCTGTCCCCGCGTCCCGGGCTCAGCAGCCACCCAGCTTCCCACCCCAGCATTGCCAGACCTGCCGCGGTGGGAGACGTCTAAGTCGGTGTTCTTATTCTGAGTGGCAGTAAGCGAGACTCTGCTTTCTTCCAGGTTAAATCCGAAAAAAACCCAAAAACTACCGAGTTATATCCCAAAGCTGTTGGAGGCCCCGGGCTTCCCGTGTGCACGAATTCGGGAACAGACGGGGGGGCATTGCTGTGCATCACGCTGAAGCGCACAGAGCCCTGCGCTCGGCCTCATTCCCATCCCGGGGAAGTGGTAAAAGCAGGGTGAGTTCCACAGCGACTGCGTGAAGGCAGAGGACACGGAGAGGTCGCTCCACTGAAAAGCAGCACACAGTGAAAAGAGCATGTGTAGCTGGCATCCAGTGCGCGCGGGGGCTTCTAGCCCTGCGTTTGGCCTGTCCTTGCCTCCTGGTAAAATATCTGATTATGGAGCCCTGGAGCTTAGCTTCTGAGAAAACCACATTTACAGGGAAAATCGGTCACTAGCGCCAATAAGGGAGGTAGAATTGGGGTACCTCTTCAGTAGGAGGCAATCCAGGGGAGACTTGGGCTTCTTGGAAGCTGGAGGAGGAGAACCCGACGAGGAAGTGGCTGGCCTGGCCTCAGGGGCGCTGGGGAGACGGCTCTGCTTTCTCTGAGGGCTTTGTTGGGGTGGGGCTGGGTTTGAGGAGCTCCCTGCTGACCGTGGGAATTCATTATGGCGGTCCAGCGTGTGTTCAGGCGGTGCATGGAAGAATGGAGATGATACCAGGGACCTGCAGCTACTGCTCGGGCTGTGCCTCAGTCTCCATTCACTGCCCATGATGCCCACCGACTCCTGTCCAACGTCCATCCCTTTGCCTCAGTGGTGGGGAGTATCTTCCCCCGGCCCTCCCTGCCAGCCCATAAAACGAGCCCTGAAAGGAAGACAGCTGCGTCCCGGGACGCTCACCCCGCCTCTGACACCAAGAGTAGGACTTTCCCATGCCAGACAGTTTTCTAATTCCCCACCATGGTGCAGGAAACTCCCACAGCCCACCTCGGGTCTGACGCTGACCGCGCGGAGTGAGGGGGACCCACGGGCTGGCGCCTAGTCTCACCAGACCCAGAGGCCAGAAGCAGACCCGCCTCTGGTACTGCTCATCAACAGTCTCTAAGTTGGAGGTCCCCACGACCACCCCTTGAGGTTTAATCATCTGCCAGAGCAACTCATGGGAACTCTTCCTGGCTCGTTACACACAGCTCAAGCAGAGCCTCGTAGAAGAGATTCAGAGAACAAGGTGCTGGCCTTTCTTGCCCCAGCCCCCAGCTCTTCCATGCGGGCTGACACCACGGGCCCTTCTCCACCTCCTCCTCCTCCTAGGCCCCTGCCTCTCCTCACCCAAGGATCCCTCCCGTCACCAGCTGCCTGCCTGGTGTGGAGGCCCGTGGGGCCGAGTGCAGAGGACCTGTGCTCAGTACAGAAGATGCTCCCGTCCCCTACCAGCCTAGGAGGCTCTGTGCCAGGGCTGCAGCCACAGGAGCTCTGCTACCTTATCACGCAGGAAATTTCCAGGGCTTACAGAACTCTGGCCAGACGCCAGGGATAGTTCCTCCTGTATCACACGACTACAGGGCTCTCCACACGTTGAGAGCTCGGGAAGCCCTCCTTCCCCTCTGGCCTTGACTTCCTCTGTCCCCATGATTTTTCTTCCTGTGATATAAGCACATGTCTTGGAAAACCTCGGCCAGGGTGGCTTTGTCTCGGCAGTCTGGAATCCAGACCGTACCTTACTGTGTGTCGAGTAGGACTTGACACACCCTAGCAAACAGAGCCGTTGCGGGAGAGTTTGCATTTCACCTGTAGCTAAGGTAGAGATGGTTGTCACCACAGCAGAAGTGTGCTACAAGGCTTTACCCCTCCTTACGGGATCCGGAGAGATACCAGGGTGACAGAGAGAAAGCTGTGCTCAGACGGCTCCACCCGGGAGATGCTGTGCGCACCGGAGGCCCGGAACCCTTCCCAAACCGGGGCAGAGGGGCACACCCGGGGACCTTGTTCCATGAAGTTGTTTGTTCAGAATAAAATGTCAATGCCCAGGTGGCCATCCCTATTGTAAGGCACTTACAAAGCCTTTTCACCTTCCATGGGTTAAACGAGAATTGAGTCAGTCTGTGATCAAGGGGAATCTCAGTAGCCCGATTGCTAAGTGCGTATCAACATGAACTCCAAGAATTGGAAACGAGGTTCTTAGTAGGTCCCGTATGCGGTCATTTCTATTTTTTCTTTCTGTTTTGGTTTTCTGTACCCTTTTGTTTTTGAATATAAGTGTATCGATCCACAGAAGGGTGAACTAATGATGCTCACTAGACACTATGTTGGAAATGAACTCTACAACTTGGGAGGGAGGAGAGTCGGGAGTGGTAAATGGGAGAAGATGAGAAAGGGGGTAACAGTGTTTAAAAAGAAATGTCCTCTTCACTTCACTTATGTAACTGTAACGCCCCTCCCGTTCATCACCCTTACAATAATTTGTTTTAATAAAAGTAGCTAGGATGAAAACACATCTGTCCCCCATACCACAAGTCTAAACGTTGGGCTCAAATTCTTTAGAGAAAGGTGATAATTAAAATGGCACCTCTGTTTGCCAGGAAGTGGAATTAGGGGCAGGTGCACCTAAGGGAGGGAGGGAAGGGCAGGGACAGAGCCCCTGGGAAGCTGGAACGGGGGAGGAAGCCAAGAAAGGGGTTTGGGGGGAATGAGGACCAAGTGTTGCTGGGGCCTAGGGCTGACACAGCAGGAGGCCGAGGAGGGGAGAGGTGCGGGAAAGCAGCCAAGTATCACGAGGCAGAAACCCCGGTGTGAGCCGTTAGGAGCAGGTGGGATGAGCCTACCAGGGAGCCATCGAAAGGCAAGCGTTCTCCGGACAGCCCGGGGTGAATCAGTACAAGGGTCAGACTCCCGGGGGAAGGCTGGACCAGGGCTGTGCAGCGCTGGCCAATGAAGGGCCAGCACCTACCCGACCCCAGCGTGTGCTGAGGCTTCTCCACACAGCCGGTCGAGGCGCTGGGCCGGGGCAGTCCCCGGTGCTCTCAGCTGGAATTTCAGGTGGCCTGTCTCAACACATCCCAGGGCTAATCCAGGTAAATTATAGCTGCGCCTGGGCGAGGCTGGCTAGCTGAAGCCTCTCCCAGCCCTCGAGTCCCGCCTGCAGCCCCGATCATCTTCCTCTCTTTCCCAAAGATGAGTACTTACTGTGGCGTTGTGGTCCGCCAGCTGACGGCGGACATTTTGACTTGGTTTCGTTCTCTTCGTGCTTGTTGCTTTAGACTTCTCAGGCACTCTTCCTGTAAAACACAGTTGGGCCGAATTCAAAGAAAAAGGGGAATACATCCAATTAGTTGTTGCTCTTCTCCATCCGCTGGGCGATGTGGCGGGGAGGGGAGCCTGGTTGTGTTTGGTGGACGTGCCCCGTTAGAGAGATATTACCTGCTGTTTTCCTTCTGTGTCTTCCTGGTGGAACCTTCTGTTACCTGGTTTGTGAAATAGTCAACCTGTTTTCACTGTATGTTTTCTGCGGCTTCATTTCTCCCGAGTTTGTGAATGTGCAACTCTGTTCTGAGTTCTTCAATGACTCGATTGACGGAGTGTGGGCGGCCACCGGGCTGGGCAGCCGGCAGCCAGCCGCGGGCCCTTGGACAGGAAGTGTTCCCTAAAGCTGTGACCAGCCCGTTTCCAGGCTTACAAATAAAATGGGAGATTTGGGAGAGAATAGGGCTTTGTTACTCACTTCAATATGTCTGACGAACGTCGAAGTTCAAAGCCAACCACGTTGCCTTCTTGATTTTTTCCAGGCTTTATGTATTATGCAGAGCGAAACCCGCGGTGGTGCCGGTGTCCTGTTGGTTTTTAGAAGGGAGAAGGGAGCATGTTTGGAGAGGCGTGAGAATCAGCTAGAGTTAGTGGTCTCTTCTCCTGCGTTCCCAGCTTATTTCTGCTTTGTTTTAAGCCATCATTAAGACGTGTTTACCTGACCGCCGCAGCAGGTGCTAGGCACCAGGACACTCAAGAAAGCCGCTCTTTTGGATGCTCAGGCTCACATCTTTCCCCCCAGCCCCATAAGTGTTACTTCAGCCTAGAGATTCCTAACCTGGGTCATTCCTGGGAAAATACTGGGAAACTGAGGATTTATCTCTCGAATCTAGGCAGGCACGCTTGCTCACTGAAAACCTTGTAGTGTAGCTGTCGCCAGGGGAAGGTGTGTGACGCCGGTGGCCCTGTGCTTGAACTGCCTGCCCCTCCTTTTTTCCCCTTCAGTTTGGTTTGCCCCCAGCATCTCTTGTCTTATGCATCCTTGAAGTCTGGCCTGTGGTTTAGCCACTAGAGTGCAAATCAACCCAGGGCAACTTATTGTTTGTTAGGTCTAATTTAAAATAAAAGCAGAGCCGGGCGCTGGTGGCTCACGCCTGTAATCCTAGCTACTCAGGAGGCTGAGATCTGAGGATCGCGGTTCAAAGCCAGCCCGGGCAGGAGAGACCATGAAACTCCTATCTCCAATAAACCACCAGAAAACCGGAAGTGGCGCTGTAGCTCAAGTGGTAGAGTGCTTGCCTTGAGCTGAAGAGCTGAGGGACAGCGCCCAGGCCCAGAGTTCAAGCCCCACGACCGACAAAAAAAAAAAAAAAAAAAAAAAAATTTAAAATAAAAGCAATCTTTAGGAGGGAAAAAAAATTGGAGAAGGGTAGCTAGTTGGTTGGGGAAGTGGCAGAGGACAAGGCATGAATCCAGATGTAAAACTCAACCCTTCTGAGAAATGGTTTCTTCTGACTTCTCAATTCCAGACTTCTTCTGAGTCTACACATTGAAGACTTTGCTAGTAAAGCAGGCTATCAATTGCATTTGTGAAGAAAGTCTTGCAAAAGCACTGGTCCTTCTTAGGCTTAGGCCTGAGACAAACAAATCGCTGTCACCAATACCTCAGCTAGCCGGGCCTGCACCCAGAGTGCTGTGCCTTTTGCCAGCTACCCCTAATGATTTAAAGTGTGTGTGCGTGCACATGCGTGCATGTGTGTGCGTGTGTGTGCATGTATTCCTGTGTAGATGTGTTTCAGAATGCAGTGAGCCACAACTCAACAAGACAGGCTGACCCATTACCTAACCTACCCATGGTTTATTAGGTGCCATTAAGCCCTTGCAGGTTTGTTTTGGTTTTGGCAGTATTAGAGTTTGAATTTGGGGATCTTATGCTTGCTAGGCAAGAACTCTGCCACTTGAGCCATGCCCAGACTTCTTGGCTTTTATTCGGGATAGAGGCCTGAACTTGTTTTCCCCAAGGCCAGTGTGGGACCTCTGTCCTCCTGTCTGTACCTCATAGCTGGGATTACAGATGTGCACCAGCAAACCAGCTCATTTGTCAAGATGGGATCTTGCTAACTTTTATCTCAGGCTAGCCTTGAACTTGAACCTATTTTTCACCTGAGTAGCTGGGGTTACAAGCTTGATCTACCATACCCTGCTAAGAGATCTACCATACCCTGCTAAGATGGCACATAAATCTGAGAGAAGACAAATGATCAAGGTCTGAATTTGGAATGTAGATCCTCAACATAAGGATTGATTAGTTCACATTTTGCTTATACCCAAGATTTCTGTCTTCTTGTTATGCCGTTTTAATGGTTATAGGCTTTTGTACGTACACATGTGTGATGCCAAGGATCAGGTTTGGCCTCTCACATGCAGGCAAAGCTCTGGGCTACCACCCCCACACAACCCGAGCACACATGGAGTGGAAAAATGTTTATTTACTCCGTTACTCACTATGAAGAGCCGGACACTTTTTCTTCAAGCCTTACGTTCCCCTTGGCTGTGACCTGAATTGTTCGCCTTGTGTGTCCGCAGCAGAACACACCCTGTACAGGAGTGTGTGTGTGTGAAGTCGTGGCTGTGTGTGTGTGTGTGTGTGTGTGTGTCTGTATCTGTGTGCTTTAGGGAAACAGAGGCACCGGAGCCTGGGAACGGGCCGCCTGTGAGGCTGAGAGGTTAAAGTAGGGTGGGAGGCCACGTCTCCCCGCAGCAGCAGCTCCTTCCTTGGTCCCACCAGCAGCCGGAGGCATCGAAGGTACCGAAATTATGAGCAATCGCCTTAGCTAGTTACTCCGTCTGTTTTGGCCAAGCGCAGGGGAGAAAAGCAGCAGATTTTGTCCTAAAAGCACATCTTTGCCTTTAAGACATGAAGTGCTACTCAGCAGGAGAGAGGCCTAGGTTCAGAAGATGTGCAGGCCCCGGTGAAAAACCCGGAAGCCACACAAGGCCAAGCCGGGAGGCAAGGCCAAGCCGGGAGGCAAGGCCAGGCCGGGAGGCAAGGCCAGGCCGGGAGGCAAGGCCAGGCCGGGAGGCAAGGCCAGGCCGGGAGGCAAGGCCAGGCCGGGACGGTGGCTGTGCCTTGCTCTGTAACGCCCCAAATGAGAGCTGATGTCCACCCCAGCCTCTCACCGTGTTGTGTTGTGTAATGGGGGAACGCTCATCGCAATCAGAAGCTGGTGGTTCTGGCATCGAACCCCGGTCCTTGGCCCCCTGGGCAAGTGCTTTCCCAGCCATTGTTAAGCCATCTCCCAAGTCTCAGCAGGTGTGGAGATGGGCCGGGAGTCACACACCGGGGGCTGCCCCGCTGGTGCGGGTTCAGGAGGTGGCTGAGATGCCTGCGGCAAACACCCAGGATGGCTGAGGCCTTGTAGCGCGGCGCGGTGGGTGTCTGACGCTCGGTGTGTGCATCCCAAGATGATGGCTTCCAGCCGGGCACCTGTGGCTCACGCCTGTCATCCTAGCTGCCCGGGAGGCTGAGATCTGAGGATCGCAGTTCAAAGCCAGCCCGGGCAGGAAAGTCCATGAGACTCTTATCTTCAATAAACCATCAGAAAACTGGGAAGTGGCGCTGTGGCTCAAGTGGTAGAGCGCTAGCCTTGAGCTGAAGAGCTGAGGGACAGCGCCCAGGCCCAGAGTTCAAGCCCCACGACAGACGAAAAAAGAAAAAGGTGGTCTCTTCCCCTGTTCCTGGGAATCCATTGCGCCAACCCTTGGCCCCTGATGGCAGCGGCTCGCCTTCTGCTCTGCACGAAGGCCGGGGGCGTGGGACCACTCAGCTGTGGTGGCTCCTGCCCCACAGCATCTCATAGCAGGGAATACTGCTAGCAGTCTTCCTCACTCAAAAGCAAGCTTGCTTGCTGGCCTAGTAAATGTCTCCCTCTTCTTCTCTCATTTAGTAGCAGTACTGGGGTTTGAACTCAGGGCCTCACACTTGCTTTGCATGCTAAGCTGGTTCTCTACCACTTCTGCCATGCCTCTAGCCCAGCTTTTTGCCGGTTAATTGCGATAGGAGTCTCCTGGACTCAAGGGCTGGGGCTGTCAGAGGAAGAGATCCTGGGGTGAAACCTGAGAACATTCTCAGGGAAAGAGGCAGGCAGAGAAGCCCAGGGGCCCTGCTGGGAAATGGGAGCCCCAGGGCTGCTCACTGGCTGGGAGGCAGCGGGCCGCCTCGCACCCTGGCTGGATCTCTGACGGCAGAGTGACTCAGAATGGCTGGAGGCCTGGCCTTGCAGTGCTTGGGGGGAGGGGGGGTCACCCAGCTCACTCAGGGTTGTCAGATGCTTTTCCTGCAGAGTCACAGCGAGCTCCAAACTCACAGGGCTTTCCTAACTGTTCCAACGTCACCAAGGCTCAGAAGTTAAGTTGTGGCAAATGCCGTACCGCGTGGTAGACCTCTGAAATGATTTCAGCAGTGAACTTTACACGGCCACTTTTATCTCATCAAAGAGAAGAAAAAGTACCTGATGAGCTGGAGCGTCCCCGCCGCAGCTTTGTAAGCGCATTTTCATACTTGTTGTCGTAAAGGTGATGTGACCGTGACGTAAGTCCGGCGCGCGTTGCTTCCTAGTGAGCCCCTTCCCTCCAGCCCTCTCCCAGGTTTTCCCGCCCGTCCCCATCCACAAGTTGGATAATGTGGTGTCCTGTGAGTACCACCGCTGCTTTTGTTCAACCTTTGTCCCTCCATTCCTGTGGCTCCCCCTCCCCCTTTTAATGGAGGAGTTGCGCTGGCTGCTACTGGTGGGGCCGGGCTGTGGCCATCCTGCCCCGTTCCTCAGGGCCTCCGGTCCCCCACCCCTTCCCTCCGCTTGGCCTCCGAGTTGGCCTCCAAGTGAGAAGGGTGGGCAGGGTGGGCTTTCCCCGCTCCCAGGCACCAGAGTCACTTGTTTTGTTGTGAACACGGCTCGATTATGTCTAGTTATTTTTCCTAAATATCTACTACAAGCAGCTCATCCCAAGACAAGGCACTGGGATGGAGATGTTTCCGGCTCGCTCCGGAGAATGGCTGTCATGGCTCTTTGTCTTCTGGCTTTTGGTGGCTCTCTTAATTCTAAGTATAATTTTAAGTTGGCCAGTTTCAGGAAGGCAACAATACAAAATATCCTAACTGAACCTTCAACTTCTTCTTTTAACAAACTAAAACAAAGAAATGGTTTGTTATTGTTGTTTTAAGTTTCTAGCATCTCACACATTAATCCAGAGTAAGTCATCTGAAAAAAAGTCCACATTATACCACACCCAGAGAGTGGATTATTTAGTAATTTTTACCAGTTCCAAATGTTATCAGTCAATTCTCTTTCTCTCTGTCTCCCTCCCTCCCTCTCTCTCTTCCTCTCTCTTTTGGTTGGTCATGGGGCTTGAACTCAGGACCTGGGTGCTGTCCCTGAGCTCTTTTGCTTAAGACTAGCCCTCTTACACTTTGAGCCACAGCACCACTTCCGGTTTTCTGGTGGTTCCTTGGAGATAAGAGTCTCGTAGACTTTCCTGCTTGGCTGGCTTTGAACCACAATCCTCAGATCTCAGCCTCCTGAGTAGCTAGGATGACAGGCATGAGCCACCAGCACCCAGCTAGCGAATGATTTCTTGAGTGCATCTCTTTAGTTATCAGATGACACATTCAGAATAATTTTTTATTTAGTACTTTTTTTTTTCAAAACATTGCATTGGGGTGCTCCTTTCTTACGAGTGAGTACTTGAAATGTGGTGTATAATTAATGGTCATATAATTTATGAATAGCCTTTCATTTTGGCTTTTAGAAAAAAAAAGTTCATTCCTTCCATCTTTCTGCTCCTTAACCAAATGGCTTGGGAAAAATTTTAATCCAGCTGATACATGTTAAAGATAAGAGCTGAGCATTTATGATAGCCAGGAATAAGTAATAAATTGCAACCAACCACAAGGATTTTACTTGCCGGGAAAACGGAGGCACATAAACATGATACAAAGCAGTTTCCCGTGAAGGGCTGGGCAGGAGAGATGGGTTCTGAATGGAGCCTCAGGGGAGGTTTGGGGGGGGTGAGGCCCGGGTGTGGGGGAGGTTGGGGGGGGTGAGGCCCGGGTGTGAGGGAGGTTGGGGGGTGAGGCCCGGGTGGGGGGGAGGTTTGGGGGGGGTGAGGCCCAGGTGTGGGGGAGGTTTGGGGGGTGAGGCCCGGGTGTGAGGGAGGTTGGGGGGGGTGAGGCCCGGGTGTGGGGGAGGTTGGGGGGTGAGGCCCGGGTGTGGGGGAGGTTGGGGGGGGTGAGGCCCGGGTGTGAGGGAGGTTGGGGGGGGTGAGGCCCGGGTGTGGGGGAGGTTTGGGGGGTGAGGCCGGGTGTGGGGGAGGTTTGGGGGGTGAGGCCGGGTGTGGGGGAGGTTTGGGGGGTGAGGCCCGGGTATGGGGGGGTGAGGCCCAGGTGTGGGGGGGGTGAGGCCCAGGTGTGTGGGGGGGTGAGGCCCGGGTGTGGGGGAGGTTTGGGGGTGTGGGGGAGGTTTGGGGGGTGAGGCCCAGGTGTGGGGGAGGTTTGGGGGGTGAGGCCCGGGTGTGGGGGAGGTTTGGGGGTGTGGGGGAGGTTTGGGGGGTGAGGCCCGGGTGGGGGGGGGTGAGGCCCGGGTGTGGGGGAGGTTTGGGGGTGAGGCCCGGGTGTGGGGGAGGTTTGGGGGGTGAGGCCCGGGTGGGGGGGAGGTTTGGGGGGTGAGGCCCGGGTGTGGGAGAGGTTTGGGGGGTGAGGTCCGGCGTCAGGAGGATGTACAGGGCAGCCAACACACAGGAAGCTTCGGGGCCTCCCTGGTCAGACCCAGTGATGAATTACACTGTTTTTGCCAAGCGGTGGGGGTTTTAGAGTTGTAGGTGGAATATCAGCGCGAGAGGTGTCTTGAGGTTTGAACTGAGTTTGTGTTTAGGCCTCGCAAATCCCATTTTACCCCCAACTCAGCTCCATCTGGAGCCTGCCTGGCTCAGGCAGTATTTTAGCACGGTTACTGGGGACGGTTGTGCCAAGAAGGTATTTGAGAAATGCCCAAGCGGAGGCCAAGAGGGTGCTGCTCCTAAAATACCCCAACAGATGGGCTAGGGATATTTGCAGAGAAGCTTCTAGAACATGTGCTGTGAGGATTAAATTGACTAAATATAATTACTTCTCCCAACAAAATAGCCACTCAGTCCATTTTGTCCAAGAGCAGGGGAGAAAGGAGTAGAGTTTGTTTCTAAATGCATTTCCTTGCTATAGATAGATAGACAGACAGCTGTCCATCCATACACACCCCTTGCCTTTAAAACATAAAATACTGCTTGAGAGAAGCCCCAGGTTGAATACCCAGCACCCCCCACAAACATACTGTGTTTATAATTCATGTCCCGTATGTACAGTTGTGTTCTTAGCCGGGAGTGCTCATATTTTGCTAAGCTCCAGACCTCAGGAGTTGACGGGTTTCCTGACATTCCTTGAGGAGTTACTGTAGAAGACTGACGGGTCTCAGGGGGGCAGATCGCTCACCCCAGGCCAGCTGAGAGATGCTGAGTTAACCAGACAAAACCGAGAGCGGTGCGGGGAAGGGAGGCATTTCCTGTCTTACCAGGCAGCAAAGTCGGTTAAAGGAGAGGTTCACGCCGGCCGGGCGCGTGCTAGGCCGTGTCAGGCTGGGGGGGGCGGGGGGGAGGGATCTTTCGCTTCTGCTCTCTGATGTATGAACCCTACACTTCCTCCTTGAGCTCGAGGCGTCATCTCATCGGGGGAAGGAGAGTAGTAAGCAAGCGTCGGGATTCCACAGCTGCCGGCGTTGGTAGAAACTTCACTTGACAGTGAGACCGTCTCGGAGCGTCTGTGTGCCGTGAGATGCAGTGCACCTCCGTTTTGCCGGCTGCCGAGCCGTGGTCCTGTCATCTGGCCCCCTTAGGGCTAGGGACCGAACCAGAAACGCCAGACAAAGTAACGTAAAGGAAACAGTTTACAACTGAAGAGCGCAACATACATGTCAGTGCACGTGTCAACTAGAGCGTGCCGTATGCGTGTTAATTGTGTTGTTTGGTTGTGCTTGTTATGTGTGGCCAGAGCAGCCTGGTGGGGCCAGAACTCACGTGCTGACCCTGAGCCGGCTGGGGGCGGGTTCAGTGGCCTGTCTTCCCCCTGGTGCTCTGGGTTGTTTGGTTGGTTGTTTTTTTTTGTCAGTTGTGGGTCTTGAACTCAGGGCCTGGGCGCTGCCCCTCAGCTCTCCAGCTCAAGGCGAGTAATCTACCACTTGAGCCACAGTGCCACTTCCAGTTTTCTAGTAGTTTATTGGAGATAAGAATCTTTTGGGGACTTTCCTGCCCTGGCTGGCTTTGAACCGTGATCCTCAGATCTCAGCTTCCTGAGCAGCTAGGATGACCGGTACACTGCTGCTCTGGGTTTTAAGATCTGCCACTGGCTTCCTGAACATCACCGAGCATGAATATCCGTCAGGAGCCAGGACCTCTTGCAGAGTGGGAAGCTTGGGGTCAAAGAGCGCAGGAAATCACGGAGTTGGTCTGCGTGGCTTGAGTTACATCACAGTGGAAGACTGGCCAGGAAGAACCTGCACTGGAAAGTTCCAGATCCTTAAGAAACTATGCAGGTAAACCCAGCTTAATCAAAACATCTTAATTCAAGGCAGTAAATAAAGAAGGATGTATTCAGTCTGAACAGAAAAAGATTTGTTCCCTAAAGTCCGTTTTGCGTAATGATTAATAGGTTCTTTCATTTCACATCCATTTCAAGTCTAGCATTAGAGTCAGGCTTTGTTCACATTTTGCTGTGCTGGTATCGTGTATGAACATATTCTCATTTTTTTGAGATGTTAATATGATAAGTTCCATTCTGAAAACTTTTTTTAAAAATTTTTTTTTTGGGTCCGGTCATGGGGCCTGAACTCTGGGCCTGGGCGCTGTCCCTCAGCTCTTCAGCTCAAGGCTAGCACTCTACCACTTGAGCCACAGCGCCACTTCCGGCTTTTTTCTTTTTGCTTATGTGGTGCTGAGGAATTGAACCCAGGGCCTCATGCATGCAAGGCAAGCGCTCTACCACTGAGCCACCTTCCCAGCTCCTGAAAACATTTTTTTGATGGGGTTGAGGGTGTAGCCTGAGTGGTTGAGCACTTACTTAGCAAGCATGAGGTCCTGGGTTCAATCCCCACCACCACAAAGAAGAAAGCATTTTTTTTTTGTGGGCTCCACGCACAATCTGATGCCTGTATTTCTGTGAAGAGAACTAACTCTGCCCATTGCCTACTTGCAGCACACGCCGCCCAAATGTGCCCGTTTGAGAGTTTAGGCGGCGAGTTGAAGGAACGTGCCCACACTGGACCGAGGGTCACACAGGCAGGGTGCCGCTTATGAATGCAGGCCTGGTCATGGCTAAAATGCTCCCAGTACTTCTGAGACCCGCGACCCACTCTCCTGAAAACTCAGTGCCTGTGTAGGGAGCACCTTCCGTGTCTTTCCCATAGCAGGAGAGTTTCTGCAGAAGTCCAAATGCGCTGCTCAGGGGCCTGGCTGAGGCTGGGGCTCAGGGATCAGGAACGGCAGAAGCGTCTCCATGAATCCCTACGGCAGGACAGCCTTTTCCACAGGCCTGCTCCCATACACAAGAATTCAAGCTTCAGCACTGAAGCACACTTGGTCAAAGTTAACAAACTCCTGCTGGAGATATTACAGAACTGAGAAATGCAAAGTGCCAGATGGTTGTGTGAACACAGAGACTTCACTGAGTTCAACTCAGGCAGAGTTACAGTTCCTCTTCTGTGACAGCATTTTAAAAAGCAACAAATAAGTTCTTTGGAAGGAATTCCCCCCCCTCCCCCTTTTCTTAAGATGTCAAGTCTTGTGAGCAACAGGTTTAACTGCCAAGCGTCTGCACAGAGCAGGGCGTGGGGTGTTCAGCCTAGAGTTACGTGCCCTGTTGGGAAGAGAATGGAAACCTGCCACAGGAAGACCAGCCTCCAGCCGGGGACCATGTGGGAAACCAAGGCAGAGTGTGGCCATAGCAAACACCCCACAGCTACCAGGACCACGCAGCACCCTCTCCGTTCCCCGAGAACCGGAGCCCAGGGCTCAGGAAGCCACGGAGAGACGCAGAGGTGGAAGTCAGGAGTCCTGAGTGGTAAACTCGGGGGTCATTGCACGATGGCTTGTGGCTCAAAGGAGACTCAGTGCTCATTATAAATCTAAACAAATCCAGTCGGGCTCCAGGCTCGAGACAGGCTGCGACGGAACCCTGAGTTTTGTATACACACACATACACGCACATGTGCACACAGACAGGTGTTACGGCCCCTCTGGAGATGCACAGAGGTATCCGTAGACAAGGTTTTGAGGATTTCACTTTGCTTACTGAAGTTTCCCAAGCTAATTTCAAGAGGACTCAAGAACGAATCTGTAGAATAGAAAACAGCTCTCTGTATTCTTCTGGAACGGGCTATCTCGTCAAATAGGAGGGGCAGCCGAGGCAGCGGCAAAGCCAGGCACCAGTTGCTGATAATGTCCGTTGGCCGGGCCGCTGTGGGAAAGAGACCGGCAGGGGCTTGGACTAGAAGTGGAAACTCGGGAGGCGGAGTGGGAGGAGGGGACAGGGCCGGTGACTCCCAGGCCTCTGTCCCGAGCGGAGGGTGGGAGGGATGGCTGAGGTAGTGAAGAACGGAGGCAGAGCCTCGTGGGGCCAGGGAGAGGCTGGGGCTCGGGTCTGGACATGGGCTGTGCGCTGATGGCTGCAGAGTCTTGAAAGAAGCTTCTGCAAGACGAGCCTGGGAAGGGGTCCAGGCTGGGCTCCGGCTGTGGGAGTCAGTGGCACTCGGGTGCTGTCCAAGAGCCTGGGCGGGTGAGATCACCCGCGTGGGCCCCAGAGAGCGGCGTGACCAGGTCTGAGACCTGCCGGGCCTGGCGGGGACCTGGAAGAGCCGGCACAGCTGACCAGTGAGCCCGAGGAGCAGCCCCAGCGGCCCATTCATGAGGGGAAGAGAGGGAAAGAGAGAGAGCCCTGCTTTATGATCACAAACCACACATGTCTGGCCAGCAACTCTCAGCCACAAGCCCTGCGTGGCCCAGAAAATGCATTTTCTAATGCCGGAAAAGAAATCTACTGAATGCACGCCTTCCCGGTGGAGGGAAGGGCAGAAAGCTCACTCCCAAAGAAGAGAGCACTTAACCACCTCTACCCCACGGGCACAGGAAGCGCGGTGTAGACACGGGGGATTCAAAGTCCCCCGGGGAGTGAGGCCTCTGCCTGCCCTGTCCTTCTCAGGCCTGGTGACCAGGGCGCGGGAGCTGGCCGCCACATAACGATGTCCATCCAGGAGACAGTGCAGTAAATCCCACCTGGGTGTTTGTAGTTCTGCCAGGTTCCGAAAGCCTAGGAACAAGGACTTTCCAATGCTACGTAAGACAGACTGCTGAACTGCTGTGCTGTGGAAGTGCCTCGTGTCAGCAGATTTGTTTGTGGCAGTCGCGGTCGTGAGTGCTAAGGTGAAAGGCGTCTCTGGGACTGATACAGTAAGCAAGCCGGTGTGAGAGCCCCTCCTCACACAGGAGTTGGTGTGCGTGAACGAACGCTTCTTCCCGGTGTGAGAGCCCCTCCTCGCACAGGAGTTGGTGTGCGTGAACGAACGCTTCTTCCAGATCACTGTCAAAAACAGGAGCAGGCACAAACGCCTGCTTCACTCGCACCACGCTCAGAAGCCCGGAGGCCTGCACAGAGCTGGCCATCTCTCACGCTCTTTCGCTTTTCTTTCTCCAAAATACATTTCGGTTCTTCTTCAGCAGTTTCGGTTCAGGTTTCAGAAGTTTAAACATGAACATTTTCAGGGCGCCATTCCCAGTTCAGTTGAGACACCCTTTTCATGGCTGTCTGACATCGCAAACCGAGGAATGAGTGACCGAGCCGCTGGGTAAGCACTGTGAGTCCGGATTTCAGAGCGGCGGCGGCTTCTCTTTGCTCCAGTTCCTATCGAGCGGCCCCTTGAGGAGCCTCTGTTCTCATACGTCCTTTGCCCCTTATGCCGCTGACCTGTCCAAACTAGAGGTGCCTCTAGGTCATCTAGTGTCTGTGTCTTTCATGTTTGTATCTTCATTACCAGACGATTCCTTTCCACACGCGGCCTACGCTAAGAAGTTCTCTGGCATGCACAGAGAGAAGAGCAGCTTCTCCGCCTAGTGGTGGGGTGGACGCTCTAGGAACTGCAATTCTCTAAGGGAGAAGAAGGGTAACAGTATCAGCTTTAACTTCTAACGGCAGTATTGACCATATAGAACGGTAGATAAAATATTGGAGTTATATGTCAGCCTGTTAATTCTACAAGTGAGAACCTAATGTCTGGTAATGGAGGGAAAAAAATTGGATTTTTTTTTCTTTGGTTGGCCATGGGGCTTGAACTCTGGGCCTGGGCGCTGTCCCTCAGCTCTTCAGTTCAAGGTGAGCGCTCTACCACTTGAGCTACAGCGCCACTTCCGGTTTTCCAGTGGTTTATAGGAGTCTCACGGTCTTTCCTGCCAGGGCTGGCTTTGAACCGAGATCCTCAGATCTCAGCCTCCTGAGTAGCTAGGATGACAGGCGTGAGCCACTAGCACCCAGCTTTGGATTTTTTTTTTTTCTGATTAGAGATTTATATCGCAGGATGAAAGGCAAACCACAAATAACGGGAAAGTGAGCGAAAACTACTCCTCGTGTTTGGCTTTTTAAGAAAAATGTGATTCTCGGTAATATTTACTCATCACTTATTGCTTCTCTTCCTACCTTTTTTTTTTTATTATTATCTTTAGTGGCCACAGATGTCTTTAATTCCAAAAACCTGGCCGTGCAGGCTCAGAAGAAGATCCTGGGTAAAATGGTATCCAAATCGATTGCGACCACCCTGATCGATGACACCAGCAGTGAGGTGCTGGATGAGCTCTACAGGGTGACCAAGGAGTACACCCAGAACAAGAAGGAGGCGGAGAGGGTCATCAAGAACCTCATCAAGACCGTCATCAAGCTGGCCATCCTGTACAGGAACAACCAGTTTAATCAAGACGAGCTGGCGCTGATGGAGAAATTCAAGAAGAAGGTTCATCAGCTGGCCATGACCGTGGTGAGCTTCCACCAGGTAGATTACACCTTCGACCGCCACGTGCTGTCCCGGCTGCTGGACGAATGCCGACAGCTGCTGCACCAGATCATCCAGCGCCACCTCACCACCAAGTCCCACGGACGGGTTAACAACGTGTTCGACCATTTCTCAGATTGCGATTTCCTCGCTGCCTTGTATAACCCCTTCGGGAAGTTTAAACCTCACCTGCAGAAACTCTGCGACGGCATCAACAAAATGTTGGACGAAGAAAACATATGAGCGTGTGGATTCAGACCTGACTGATTTTGTGTCCAGGACGGAGCATGGCTGATCCATGAAGGAAAGAAAAAGACAATTGTTTTTGTTTTTCTTTTTTAAGGTTACAGGTGTTTCCGGAAGACTTGGCCCAATTCAACCGTCGGACATTATGGATGATGCTTTTCTAGCATTTTGTTTTATTGGGAGCAAAGCATGCTGTCAAAAGACTGGTCAGAATTCACCCAGAGGTGGCAGTCACGAGGAAGACAAAGGTAGCTAAGAAATACGAGTCTGAGTGTGAACCCCGAGACTTGCTGAGGGCAGCTCTTGTCCGGGAAGCGCAGCGGATGCTTCTGGAATGTACAGAGTTGTGTACTTGGACCCGCTTACATTCTGTACTGTACATACGTATCTCTTCTAGAAAGTCAACGACTCCCACCCGCTGCCATTGCTCCTTCTGAAACAATTCTGTTTTCAAGTCTACCCTTCATTTTCAGTAAACGCTATGGCAATGAACTAGATCATTCATTACAGATAATGTCCAATGTTAAGAACATACCTCTGAAATGGAGTACTGATTTTTTCTTTAATACCAAATGTGATATTTAGCTTCTCAAAAATGTCATGGTGTGTCATTTCCTTGAAATGCTTTTCCCAGGGCTTAACTTTGAAGTAATCTTGAAAAACATGCTGATGAGATCTCTCTCATTAACATCCATGTCACATGTAAAATGAAAAGAGGAACCCTAGATTGACCTGGATATTGGGACAATAAAGAGTAATGAACTTTATGAAAGATTTTAGAGACAAACACATCAAAATAACGCAGGACACGGTTAAAGAACATAAGATAGCGGATGTACTCCAGTGCTTAGCACAGTTCTATAAATAAAGGATGTCATTTTTTTACTTAACTAATAAGGCTTTGGTGATTTCTTATTTGCTGTTTTTCCTGAATAAGCCAGAGGGTGTTTTTTTTTTTATCTCCAGCAGTTGCTGTATTGTTTCTATATAATTTTAGATGTGCAAATGACACATTTGCTTACATATTTTTAAAATTCGTATTTCCTCCTAGGAAATAACAGGCCCCACCCCCAACATGAGCTGTTTGCCTGTGTGTGCCTATGGTGTGTTCTCTGGCCCTAATTTTGTCCCCCTCCCAGAACACTGATAGTGAAACCACAGGTCACCTGGGAATCCCCCATAAATGAAATGTCCGCCATACCCTGAGTTGCAGGTCACTTTCTCTGGGACCTTCCTGTGCTTGTCTGAGACCATTAGCCAAGACAAAGAGTCCCTCCCTGTTTGCTGTTACGTCCTGACCCTCAGTTTTGAATAGAAAGCCGCCTCACCTTCCCAAGCCGGAAGGCGAGCACTAGGTGTTCTGGGAATGACTGTATGACTCAGAATTTGTGCCTTGGGCTTTATCCCCTGTAAATGGCTCAGCTGCCTTCTTTGCCCAGCCCTTCTCTTGTGTAGAAGAGCCTGATCAGCTCTGCATCGCTGTTGTATTATTACTCTGCTCTTCACCAGACCTTGCCTGGCCGGAAGTATGGATAATGGTGTGCTCATTTCTGGCTATGAGCAGGATCAACTTCACCTAGAAGGCCTAGCTCTAGATCTCTCTGTCCATTTGGATCACGTTCCTGTGCTCAGTGGCTGGCAAGCAACGACATGAGGATGGTGGACGGAACCCTTCACCTCACACAGAGGGAAGCCGAGGAACACAGGTGTTCCTCCATAGCTGCACCAGACGCTGCAGGACAAGAATCCGCAGACTTCTTATGTGCGCACATCCTCCCTTGGCCACACAATGTAAATACTATGTAAATCATTATTATCCTGGGTTGTTTAAGGTATGGCGACCAAAGAAAAACACAAAACACTGCATGCTTACTGCACACTTTTTAGAATAAATTTCAACGCACAGTTGGTTGCATCTGCCGAAGCAGAACTCACAGATGGGGAAGGCCAGCTTGTGTGGAAGGAGGGAGGTCTGTGTTCTAACATGTCTCGGAATCTTCCGGAGGGGCTTCTTTGCACGACTCGGTCTCGTCTGGAGAGCACGGAGGTCATTTCCAAACCCTCCGCTCCCGTTCTTCCCTGGGTTTTGTGTGGCAGGCAGGGAGGTGGGGTGGAGAAGGATTTGAAGGCGTAGCGTAGCTAATTTTGAGCCAAGTTAAAAGCGTGGCTAGGGAACGTGTGTTTTGTTTTTGCGATACAGTCTCTCACAATTCTTGATCCTCCTGCGTTAGACTCTAAAGTCCCGGGGTTGACAGGTATGCCCCAGCACACCTGGCTGAATCTTTTAAGTGATTTAGAGAAATAACTGTGCTGTAATTGACTGTTAATTTTATGCAGATAACTTTTCTGCAAAAAAGTATGAACCCTATGAAATCCTCTTTTTTTGGTAACCACGGTAAACTAGAGAAAAGTGCTGGGTGCTGGTGGCTCACGCCTGTCATCCTAGCTACTCAGGAAACTGAGATGTGAGGATCACGGTTCAAAGCCAGCCCGGGCAGGAAAGTCTGTGAGATTTTTTAGTTTTTTGGTTGTGGGGCCTGAACTCTGGGCCTGGGCGCTGTCCCTGAGCTCTTCAGCTCAAGGCGAGCGCTCTACCACTTGAGCCACAGCACCACTTCTGGCTTTTTCTGCTTATGTGGTGCTGAGGAATCGAACCCAGGGCCTCTGCATGCAAGGCAAGCGCTCGACCACTGAGCCACCTTCCCAGCCCGAGTCTGTGAGATTTTTATCTCTAATTAAGCACCAGAAATTCAGAAGTGGTCCTGTGGCTCAAAGTGGTAGAGAGTGCAAAAGCTCGGGGCCAACGCCCAGGCCCTGAGTCCAACGAAAATAAAGAAAAGAAAAAGCAAAGCGTGAGCTGATATAGCAAGTGGACGGTAGGGTTGATGCTGACCACTGGCCGTTACGAAGTGGAGATTGAGTCAGGGACAGTGAGAGCATGGAGACAGGTGTTTGCTATAGCCCATAGCTCTCGTGTGTCACAGCCACAAACTACTTCCATGTAAGTAAAGTGTAAGTAAAAGCGGCTCTAAAAACATCACCTCCAGAAGGAGCGGGCATTGTGCATTCGAAGTGATCTTTCAAATAGCGACGCTCTACACAGAATTTAGATCATTGTAGGTCTAGCTGTTCTCGGAAGATCTGGGTCTTATTTTACACAAAGGCATTTTTTCCAAGTTTTCAACGTGGCTTCTATTTGAAGGAGCATGGTGGCTCAGATTTCTGTCTCTCGTGGAACTTCAGGGCAAGGTGCTTACAATTACGCTGTCTTTGAACCTGGCCGGGTAACGTACAGAGGCCCCTCCCCCATGGCGGCCGGGTGGCACCGACGCAGAGCTTCGACTTTCATCCCAGCTTTGAAGACGGAGACAATTTCAGCAAAAGAGGTAAAAAAAAAATAGCTTTGTCTTTTCCTGATTATTACACTTGTCATGTATGATTCAACATTGACTTACAGGAAAGCATGTGTTACAAGCTAACGATAGAAATATTACCCTTGCTGTTTTATGTAACAGTACCTCACTCACAATTATCTGGAAAGCTCTTTTTCTCCTACAGTAAAGTACACATTAAAATAAAAACAAGTCAGCACCAGTGGCTCATGCCTGCAATATTACCTACTGGGGAGGCTGAGCCTAGAAGATTGCATTTGGGAGCTATTCTAGTCAGAAAGTTCAAGAGATGCCATCTCCAAAGTAGTCAGCAAAAAGCTAGGCTTGGAGACACAACCCAAATGGTAGAGTGCCCGTTGTGAGCAAGCAAGCCTAGCTAGAGCATGAAGCCCTGAGTTCAAACCCCAGTGCCAGCAGAAATAGACTGAAAAATTAGAAAGCCACCTAATCAACTTTCTGATGTATTTCTGACCCCACCAAAGGTGTGGTCCCTATCTATCAAGTCAGCTTCATTTTTTTCTGGGAATTTTAATGTATCCTTGAGATACATGCTAAGTTGTCATTTTGCATTACAGTCCTCAGGCTGGGTATATGGCTTATGGGTAGAGTGCTTGCCTAGCATGCATGAAGCCCTGGGTTTGATTCCTCAGTACCACATACACAGAAAACACCGGAAGTGGCGCTGTGGCTCAAGTGGTAGAGCAAAAGAAGATCAGTGACAATGCCCAGGCTCTGAGTTCAAGGCCCAGGTCTGGCAAAACACAAACAAAAAAAGCACATTACAGTCCTGATAGACAGTACATAAAAGATGGCTGAGTTTACCCACAGGCTGAAAGCGTACCATAAAAAAAAGGTAACTGCTACTTGACTGGAGGAAATTAAGACATACTAATGAAGTAAGCTGAACTTACTTGTTAGTAGGAATTATAATACTTAATATTTGTCCAATCTTGCATTTCCACATTTACAGCATCTCAATTAACCAGATTTTGCAGTGTTTTACTCCACTTGGTATTCTATTTCTGGACATGAGTCTTCTCATCGGTTAAACTCATGGCAGGTTTTAGAACCCAGAGCTGGTTATGACATACTTATCCTATCTCTGAAGTAATCTGTTGTTCAGGTAAAAACAGTGGAAACCTCCTAGTTAAAATACTGAGATAATAAACACAAAAAATGAGTCAAAGTTTTTGTTTTCAAGGAGATACAATGGGAAAATCCAAAGATGATAGATAGATAGATAGATAGATAGATAGATAGATAGATAGATGATAGAGATAGATGATAGATAGATAGATAGATAGATAGATAGATAGATGATAGATAGATAGATGATAGAGATAGATAGAGATAGATGATAGATGATAGATAGATAGATAGATAGAGATAGATAGATAGAGATAGATAGATGATAGATAGATAGATAGATAGATAGATAGATAGATAGAGGTAGATAGAGATAGATGATAGATAGATAGATAGATGGATAGACAGATAGATAGGTGGATAGATAGATAGAGATAGGTATGTATGTATGTATCAGCTCCGGGCTGTGTTTCAGTCCACGGAAGTGGTGTCTGCTCAGGCTCTTGGAGTTGACTCTTAAGGAGAGGATGTGTGATTTTTTGAAAGCGCGTGTTTTGATTGGTAAGATGGTCTAGGAGAATGCCCTTCTCTGTACTTTGCCATTTCCACTTAAAAGCTTACAGATGGACTGAAGCGGTTGTTTAAACACAGGCAAGAAGGGCTGGGTGTGGCTCTGAGTCCTACCCACTGTGAGGTCCGGAATTCAAACCCAGGATTGCCAAAATAAGCAAACCAAAACAACAACAACAACAACAAACCCACACCAACCATGTCAGCAGAAACTTGACTGTGGCCTTTCTGTGGGAGGAGGGACGTTTTCCTGAGAAGCACTGTTTTCCTGGAGCCACACCTACCGCGTCGGAGTCTCTGGTCATCCACCCCTCGTTCCTGGCTCTCTTCTAGGACCCTCGCTTTCCGCAGGCTACATGGGTGCTACGCACACGATGAACATTTAGAAGAGGAGGCCTTGCTGGTGGTGACGCTACCTTCTCCAGTCACAGGGACTTTTCCTCCCGGTGACTGTGCTTGCTACACTGTTCACTGAAGAGCTGGCCGTGAGCCCCACAGGTAGAGACGACCCTTGGTGTGTCAAACACCTGTGCCGGGAGCCTGGCGTCCCTCCCTTCCTCCCTCCGGGTAGCCAGGCAGTGGGGTGCTGAGGACTCGCTCCTGGGCCCTGAGGTGCTCATGGAGGACCGGCTCTGCAGCCGCCAGAACCCTCCTGCCTGCCTAGAGGACTTTCTCATTCTGTCTCTAAAACGAGCAACTTCGTCTTCTCGTTTTAAGGGAACGTTGGCAATGGTAGTCTGGCCCGGGTTTGGGGATTGTCCTAGCTCGTAATGTAGAATCTTACTATTATTCATGAAGCCTGAAGCTCAGGTAAGAATACACATAATTGAGTCTAAAGACTTAAAAGACATCAGCATTTGTTTGTTTGTGGTCGTGTGTGTGCCATGAACCTCCCGGAGGTTCGACCTGTTGCCGCTCTCTCTCCGTGTGCCGATGTCACCGGTGATACGCAGCTGGAAATGCTCTGACCAATCAGAGCATTTCATGTGCCTCGTTGCAGGAGGGCCGTGGCACCGTGCTGCAGCACTGCACGGAACTTCCATCCTTAGCACGGGCAGGAGGGCCTGGGATCTGCTGACCGTTCAGAGAGGGCATCTTAGTTGCTCCAAATGTCACAGAACATCAAGGCTCCAAGCCGAGGTAATGTGCTCAGATGACTGGCGTCCTGCGTTAAGTCACCTTAAAACGTAGTGTGCCATGCAGGAGGAGCAAGGTAACTCAGCCCTGGCCTCCTGGCCTCCCCATCACGCCAGCCTTCCCCACCGGAGGTCTGAGGCCTGAGCCTTCATTTCTTCGTCAGTAAGATGGGCATGTGCAGAGTTCTTATCGCAAAGCCTCATGAAAGGATCTGGTTTAGTACTAAATGCCCAGAACACCATCTCTAGTCCACGGCTCAATGAAAAGGAGGTATCGTGTCAGTGGTGCGTGGAAGCTTTCCCTTCGGAGTGGGTGGTGAGGGCAGTCTTGCCATCTGGGGTCAGAAATAAAGGAAAAGCAAATGCCCAGGCAGAGGCCCTGGTGTGTTGAGTCTTTCGTTTACGGCTTGGGTAATCGATAGGCAAAGGGAGCCCCGCATCCTTGCTGCCGTGGTCTAGTTCCAGTGGAGGTTTGGGTCATCCGGGGTGATGCTCTTGCTCAGTTTAAGGCGGTGATAAGTTGTCAGTAATAGTCTTTCTCTTGATGGAAGTAAAGTTCAGCCACATTTTACCTTCGACACACTTAAAAAAAAAAAAAAAAAAAGGAAGAAACCAACCCGATTCAGATCAGAAAACCGAACTCAGATGATGTGTCCAGCAGTCAGCCAAGTCTCCTTGTGGAGTGCCTGTTTCCATCAGGTAGAAAATTTATAGCCGGGCGCCGGTGGCTCCCGCCTGTCATCCCAGCTACTCAGGAGGCTGAGAGCTGAAGGTCAAGGTTCAAAGCCAGCCCAGAAAGGAAAGAGCTTGAAGAATACATGCCTGGCAAATTATGAGCTGGGTGGCAGCCTGGGGTTCAAAGCCAGCCCGGAAAGGAAAGAGCTTGAAGAATACATGGCTGGCAAATTATGAGCTGGGTGGCAGCCTGGGGTGTTGCTCCTTTATCGATGGCCTCCTTGTCTGTGCACCTCAACTCCAGCGGGAGACACGTCCTTCACCTCCGTCTTCCAGATCCCCGGCTCCCCTCTGCCCTTGTTCCCCCGCGACCCGCACGTGGCTGGCAGTGGGAGTTTCCAGGGGTCATCTACAGGTGATGGGCAGGACTGAATCACTGAGGAAGGAAGATGTCTGTCTGGGAGAGAATGGTCCTGTGCGGTTGGAGAAGATGGCTCCTTGTGGGAGGACAGTCCCGTCTCCCTAATGAATTGCTTGGTAATTGATTTAATTACATGCAATTAATAGGAGAACCAGATGGGAGTGAAAGGTAATTACATTTATTTGTTTAATGATATTGCTCAGAGGGAGAAATGTTTACCTGAAACGACTTATCATACGTGAGTCCTTAATAACATGCCTCTCGTCCCACGGCAAATTAAAAACGGAGGTAATGCACACTCTCCACCATTCCTTGGGACTTGAAGGTTTTCTCTGTTACCTTCATGGCAATTATCTGAGATCCACACGGCCGGGCACTGTCCTGGCTTGTCTCCTCCAGACTTGTGATGTGGGCGTCTGACATGGTGGCCGTGGTGGTTAAGAAGGAGGCGGGCCGAGACTGAGCAGTGCGGTGGGTACAGCAGCCCCAGCACGTCAGCCGGGCCGGCTCCCCGCACGGCTCATGGGCCTCGTTCAGATCTAGGATTATGGGCCCTAGGCTCTCTTTCTCCTCCCTCTCCCTTTCTGTGCTGGTTTGGGATGTGGGCATTCGCTCCAGCCTGGGCTCCTATCAACCATGTTCCACCTGCATCAAAGGCCCAGACCAACGAGTTTCCCAAGCTTGGACATCAGCCTCCGGAACTGTGAGCCAAAGCAAACCCTTCTCGGCTTCACAAGTCACCTGTGTCCGGAAGGCTGTGACAGTCTGAAGCCAACCAATACGGTGACTGCCGACTGGGCCGGGCTGAGACGCCGTGGAGTGGTTCGTCTGGCTTGTCCGTTGCCTGGAGGCCTCCATCTTCTTTTGCTGAAGCTTCTGTGATAGATCTCGGTGGAGCAACTCCTCAGCCTGGGTACAAGGCCTGCGTGCCTCCCAGGAACCCCCGAGCTGTGTGGTCCAGCTGTAAAATCACTTCATAACCGGCATTTAGAGGCTGTTTTGGCTGAAAAGCACGGAGTCCTTTCTTGGCCCATGATTAACTGGAAGCAGGAGACAGAGTTCGCATCCAGCCTCCATTTTCCCCCAGCAGGTCTGTCCGCAGCCACCTTGGGGTCCAGGAAGGACAGGACTGGTGGATGACATCTGTATCACGACCGGAAACACCTGAGGAATGGAGCAGCAGGGCCGCCCTGCGAGGGGCCAGCTCTCTGGAGCGGGAGGGGTCTCTCCTGGGAGTCAGGCTGCTCCCCTCCCTAATGTCCGCAATGACATCTCTGGACCCCTCAGTCATGGTCCCCAGACCACACGTTGCTGCCTTCCCTGCACCTCTACCCCAGCCCTTCATCTGCCTAAACCTTCAGCTGATGTCCGAATCCCAGAGGTGGGCCGGGGCACCTGCTGGGCCTCTTCCCACCCTGTAACCAATCTCTCTTCTCTGTCCTTGTCATCATGGCTGTTTTCATTTGGAGAGACCTGAGATATGGAGCCCTGGGAGCTGGGCCTGTGGCCTGGGCCTCCCGGCTCCGTATGGACGCTCGTGGGTCAGAGCTGGGAGGCAGGCTGCGTTCCTGCACGCCGTGTTCCACACGCTGCGTTCCTACCCAATGTGTTCCACACGCTGCATTCCACATGCTGTGTTCCACACGCTGCATTCCTACCCAATGTGTTCCACACGCTGCATTCCACATGCTGTGTTCCACACGCTGCATCCCTACACAATGTGTTCCACACGCTGCATCCCTACACAATGTTCCACACGCTGCATCCCTACACAATGTGTTCCACACGCTGCATCCCTACACAATGTGTTCCACACGCTGCATTCCTACACAATGTGTTCCACACGCTGCATTCCACATGCTGTGTTCCACACGCTGCATTCCACATGCTGTGTTCCACACGCTGCATCCCTACACAATGTGTTCCACACGCTGCATCCCTACACAATGTGTTCCACACGCTGCATTCCTACACAATGTGTTCCACACGCTGCATTCCACATGCTGTGTTCCACACGCTGCATTCCACATGCTGTGTTCCACACGCTGCATTCCTACACAATGTGTTCCACATGCTGTGTTCCTACACGATTGTGTTCTACATGCTATATTCCTACACGCCATGTTCTACACGCTGTATCCCTACACACTGTGTTCCACACGCCGTGTTCTACATGCTATATTCCTACACGCTATGTTCTGCATGCTGTGTTCCTACACACTGTGTTCCACATCCTGTATTCCTACACGCCGTGTTCTACATGCTGTGTTCCATATGTTGTATTCCTACACGCCATGTTCTACACGCTGCATCCCTACATGCCGTGTTCTACACTCTGTATTCCTACACGCCGTGTTCCACATGCCGTGTTCCACATCCTGTATTCCTACACGCCGTGTTCTACATGCTGCATTCCTACACGCCATGTTCCACACGCTGTATTCCTACACACTGTGTTCTACATGCTGCATTCCACATGCTGTGTTCCACACGCTGCATCCCTACATGCCGTGTTCTACACTCTGTATTCCTACACGCCGTGTTCCACACGCTGCTTCCACATGCTGCATTCAACGCCGTGTTCCACATGCTGCGTTCCACTTTGAGTCATGTACTTCCTGCTTTTCCCCATCCTCGTTTGGAAACTTCTGGTGACTCTATGTGCACCATAAGCTCGGGCTGAGATACAAGACACTGTATGTCAGTTTTCACCATGTAGCCTGTCACTCCGTTTACCCTCCATACGCGTGTGGCTGCCACTTCTGCCTGTAATATCTGACCAACTGTGTGGAGGAAGACGTCCTACTCAGTTCTGTGAACCATTGAGGGTAACTAATATGAAAAACAGAAGATAGCCAAACGCCCCCATGATCATGAGACTCCATGTGCGTGTTGGGCTGCCTTAGGGACTTTCCAGGTACAAAGGACACAGGACAGACTGGGGGATTTCTATTTATGTCACTCAAGAAACACATTTTCCAGGCTCTCCATCTGACCTCTCTGCTTCCTGAGGGCTCACTGGGGCCACTCAAAATTATTTCTGGATCTCTATACCATCTTGTTGCTTTGATGATAACTTCATTCAAGGAGCATTTGAAGGGTTAAACACAGCCAATATTCCTTTAAACCAGGGTCCTGGGCTCTGAGGGCAAATCAGAGTGGAGACAGCACTTGAGACAGGACCCCCTCCCGCCCCCCACCACCTAAGAAGGTACTGGGGAGCATTCGTCGGGGGGAAAGTCAGCCTGGGCCTGCAGAGGGAGAAATAAGCCTTTCCAAGCTTACTTTTACAGTCAGCTTTTCTCTCTGGTTTATTAGAAAGAGAAAAGGGGCTGGGCACATAGCTCAGTGGTACAACCCTGGGCTATCATGTGGAAGGCCCCGGGTTCGACCCCTAGCACCAGGAAAGTAAAGTGGAGAAGAGGATGGGGGAGACACAAAGGACCAAGCTCTTGGCATTTTCCAGAGCGCACAGATCTGTGTACAACTAGTGTCAAACCCGGCTGCGCCGCGGGACATCTCTGTGGCTCTTCACTCCCTCTTGTGGTGAGGTGGTGTCTCCACGCTCTAACTTGCACAGATCACGTTGGCGTGATGTCGGGCAGAAGTCAAGCACAAGATTCCCTCTTCCAGGAGGGATAGATGATGTGAATTTTATATAAATGAGATTGTAAGTGACCATATAAATGACTGAAATTTTACTCTTGAAGTGGGATCTGAATTCATATATACAATCACAGGGCCACAACGTGTGTAGCATTTCTGGAATTGTTATGTTGTAGATGGTATTCTTGTTCTTCCCGGCAGTGGCAAAGAGGGCCGAGGCAGGCGCTCCAACTCCAGAGGCCCCTTTAGGAGTCCCAGTCAGGATAAGAGTTCTAAGAAAGCATGCCCATTTGTCTATTAGTTGATTGATTAGAAGCTATTATGGTTATATTAAAAGATACTGGCCAGGTGCTCGTGGCTCATGCCTGTCATCCTAACTACTCAGGAGGCTGAGATCTGAGGATTGCAGTTCAAACCCAGCCCGGGCAGGAAAGTCCCTGAGACTCATCTCCAATAAACCACTAGAAAACCAGAAGTGGCGCTGTGGCTCAAGTAGTAGAGCGCTTGCCTTGAGCTGAAGAGCTGAAGGACAGCGCCCAGGCCCAGAGTTCAAGCCCCACAATGGACAAAAAAAAAAGAAAGAAAAAAAAAGATACTGGACAGTGATCCGCCTTGGTTAGATCTAGAGAATAAAAGGAAGCAGGAGATGGATTGGTTTTTCAGTGTTTTTCCCCTGAAGGTAGCATGCTGATGTTCATATCGGTCCACACAGAACATGTCACTTAAGCAACTTCAAACCATTATTGAGAGGCAAGTGACTGTTTTCAGTTTAACAGAGTCAAGAACTATATTGGGCGTATGGGTGATGATTCTGTATATATTGTGGATATGAATTATTTCTAATAAAATTGGTTTACCACAAAGAAAGAAAGTGGACCACAAGTAGCTTCAGTGTTTTACAAGAGAAAAGAGCAGACTGGGAATTTCAGAGTACGTTGTGCATTGCTCTGGGTCATTCTCCATAGGTAGAGCTGGGCGTGTTTGTTAGGGCCTTTCCTGGGCCCCCTGAATCACTTTGTATCTGAGCCTCTGAGCCACTCTCTGCTGCAGTCACTTTGCAAACTGGTCGAGGTTATAGCTGGTTTGGAAACTAAACTCTGAACTGCTGCTGCACCTAATCCTTTCTCCGCTCCTCCTTCTCCTCCCAGGGTTTGGCCACAACCCCGAGGTACGTTTGCATAGCATGCTCCTTCCATGTCGGATTAAGTTTGACAACTGTATTTATGGCCTTGGTTCAGTCAAGTCCTATTTATTTTGGAACTCACTGGTTTTTTTTTTTTTTTACGTTGTAGGTTGTGGGGCCTGAACGCTGGGCGTCTCTCAGCTCTTCAGCTCAAGGCAAACACTCTACCACTTGAGCCACAGTGCCATCTCCAGCTTTTTCTGTATATGTGGTGCTGAGGAATCGAACCCAGGGCCTCATGCATGTGAGGTAAGCCGCTGAGCCACCTTCCCAGCCCCATGGCTATTCTCGATCTTGCTCACCCCGTTCCTCTCAGCTATGGTCTGTCAGTAGCTGGAAACTGATCTTGAGACTGGCTCCCTGGTAATGTCTGACAGACCCTAAATTCTGACTTGGGCCTTGGGCTGGATGTATCTCTCCTAGATTACAACAGGATTGATTTTGTACTTAAATTCCACACAGTCGGAGTGATATGTAGCCTTCACAGGTACTTCAGGCTGTTTCTGTTCTGTCAGGATTCAAGTGCAGAGAAGGCTGTTACCAGGCTTGGGAGATTTAGCTCTCCTGCCTGAGACGGTTTGCCTCCCCGGAGCTGGGAGCTGGGGACTGAACCAGGGTCCCCAGCATCCAGGCGGGCCTTGCCTCCCTGGGTTCCAGGGAGCGCCGGAGCTCAAAGGTCCCATCTGATAAGGCAGAAGTGGACCAGAGGCGACCCCAGCCAGGCGCTGACGGTGGAGGGAGGCGCGGGCAGGACGGCCTTGGAGTAGAGATGCTCAGCTCCGTGCCTAACTCGCGCAGGAGCGCTCAGCAGTTCTGGGGTCGCCCGGGACCCCACCTCGGGTGTCGGACAGCTCGGACGGCTCTGGGGTGACTTCCACACGGGAGGCCTGAGCAGGGGAAAAGAGGCCGCGAGTTCAAAGTCAGCTGCTGATGAGTGGTTCTGTCTGAGGCTGGCGGCGTGGAGTCTCCCCTCCCCCTCCCCCGTCCCCTCCCTCCCCCTCCCTCCCCCTCCCCCTCCCCCGTCCCTTCCCTCCCCCCGCCTCCCTCCCCCGCCCCGTCCCTCCCCCGCCTCCCTCCCCCTCCCCCTCCCTCCCCCGCCTCCCTCCCCCTCCCCCTCCCTCCCCCGCCCCCTCCCTCCCCCGCCTCCCTCCCCTCCCCCGTCTCCGCCTCCCTCCCTCCCCCTCCCCCCGCCTCCCTCCCTCCCCCTCCCTCCCTTCTCCCCCTCCCCCCGCCTTCCTCCCTCCCCCTCCCCCTCCCCCTCTCCTCCCCCTCGCTCCTCTCTCCGCCCCCCCTCCCGTGTCTCTCGGGCCCGGCCCGGCGCTGTCCCCGGCCTCCGGGGCTGGCGCGCCACCGCTCGCCACTTCCGGCCTGTGGTCCCAGGGGTCTCACGCAGGGACTTGCCGGCCCGGCCTGGCTTCGGACCCCGGCGCTCGGTCGCGGCCTCCGCGAGGCCCGGCGAGGGCAGGGCTCGGGCTGTCCCCTGGGCCGGCGCCCGGGCCCCGCTTCCCCCGCAGCGCGCCACCCCGCGGGACTACAACTCCCAGCAGGCCAAGCGCCCGCGCAGGCGCCCGCGGCGGCGACGGGCTGCGTCTGCCGGAAGTGGGCGTGCGGCCCGCCCCCTGCTCGCCGCTCAGCGCGGTTGGCACCGGCGGCGTCTGGGGACTCCGGCCGGAGCGGCGCTCGCTGCGGGCCGCACTCATGGCCTCGCTGCTGCGGTTCGACGGGCGCGTGGTGGTGGTCACCGGCGCGGGCGGAGGTGAGCCGCAGGCGCGGGCGCGCGCCTCCGTCGCCATGACAACCGGGGGGTGGGCCCGGGGAGGCCGGGGAGGGCCGGCGGGGGCCGGCGGGGGCCGGGGAGGCCGGGGAGGGCCGGCGGGGGCCGGGGAGGCCGGCGGGGGCCGGGGAGGCCGGCGGGGGCCGGGCCTCGGCGCCGTGGGGTCCGGGGAGGCCGGGGAGGGCCGGGCGGGCACCTGTCCGCGCCTCCCCGCGGCGGGAGGCTGCGCGGAGTCCGGGGTTCGTGCGGGCCGCGCGCGGCGGGCCTCCCGTGGGCGGCCGCGGCCTCCTCCGCGCGCGCGCGGGCGGGCCACCTTCCCAGGCCCCGCGGCCTGACCGGGAGGCGGCCCCGGGCACCGCCGAGCACGGCGCCTGTGGTACGCGGCCCCGGGCCCGGCGCACGCGCACGCGCAGTGTGGTACGCGGCCCGGGGCCCGGCGCACGCGCACGCGCAGTGTGGTACGCGGCCCCGGGCCCGGCGCACGCGCACGCGCAGTGTGGTACGCGGCCCGGGGCCCGGCGCACGCGCAGTGTGGTACGCGGCCCCGGGCCCGGCGCACGCGCACGCGCAGTGTGGTACGCGGCCCCGGGCCCGGCGCACGCGCACGCGCAGTGTGGTACGCGGCCCGGCCCCGCTCACCTTTCGCACAGTCGCGTCCCTGCCCTGCGCGCCCGCCCCCGGCCGTGGGTCCCGGGCGGGGGACCCCGGCGCAGGCGCAGTGCAGGATGCGGAGACCACGAGCGAGAAGCAGAGGACGGGGGGCCGGAGCGTAGGGCGGGGGCTCCGCCGCCTGGAGCCCAGCCCCGCGTCTGGCTTTTCCGAGTCCACAGACTGTGCTGCTGGGCCCGGTTCTGATCGCAGCCCTGGGCCTCGGCCTCTCCAGTGGCCGGGAGCGCAGCCCTGGGCCTCGGCCTCTCCAGTGGCCGGGAGCGCAGCCCTGGGCCTCGGCCTCTCCAGTGGCCGGGAGCGCAGCCCTGGGCCTCGGCCTCTCCAGTGAGCGCAGCCCTGGGCCTCGGCCTCTCCAGTGGCCGGGAGCGCAGCCCTGGGCCTCGGCCTCTCCAGTGAGCGCAGCCCTGGGCCTCGGCCTCTCCAGTGAGCGCAGCCCTGGGCCTCGGCCTCTCCAGTGGCCGGGAGCGCAGCCCTGGGCCTCCGCCTCTCCAGTGGCCGGGAGCGCAGCCCTGGGCCGCCAGCGCCGTCCCCAGTGCTGCCGTGCCACACCTCGGAAGGAAAACCAGGCTCTCAGCGGCCTCCGCCTGCCTGCCTGCTCCTTTTGAGTCTATTTGCTTTTCTCGTGTTTGGTTTTGTTGATGATTTTTTTTGTTATCTCTAAGTAGTTGTACAAAGAAGTTCCCATGCTGCAAAACAGTACATTGTCCCCCACCGCTCCCCAACCACCCCTTCTCCCACTCTGCTTCTCTTTTTTAAATTGAGATCAGGGGATTACATATATTTCACATATTTAACAGTACCTGGCTGTCCCTTTTTAAAGTTCATGCAAATTCATCCACCAGTGGGACGCAGTTCACTGTTGCTAGAGAAGAGGGTGGAATCAAGGTTGAACCAATAACAGACTCCTGAAGATTCTCTTACTGTAGTGGAATTAGTGCTTACTGGCTGCTTGAGCTGGGGGGAACTGAACCGTGCTGACATCTCAACTTTCTGATTGTCTTGCTTTTGAATTAGGACTAGGCCGAGCCTATGCACTGGCTTTTGCAGAAAGAGGAGCCTCCGTTGTTGGTGAGTTGATGTGTTTTTGTTTTTTAATTAGTAGTTTCGGAAGCTATTGTCTTTCTAATAAGTCAGAGGTTGAAATTTACTTAAGGTTGAAGTTACTGTTTAGAATATGGTAGTTTCACAGAATTTCTCACGGCACTGATGATGAAGTGCAGTGCTGTATGGAGAGAACTTCTTGCTTTTGTGTTTGGTCATAAGGGTTTGAAATAGGAGACTTGCATGCTCATGTAAGGTCAAGAGAAATCCTGTGAATATGCCGGTAAAGGTAAAAAATGATTGAATTGTAGGACTGAGGTTTGGAATCAGGGAATCAAATATGGATTGTCAATCAAAAGTTTTTGATTGAAAGCACAAATGTAGCTGGGCGCTGGTGGCTCATGCCTGTGATCCTAGCTACTCAGAACACTGAGGAGCTTCATGGGCTGAAGCCAGCTCAGGATGACAAATCTGTGAGCTTCTTCGTCAGTTAACCAGCAAAGAGTTGGAAGTGGAGGTGTGTCTCAAATGATAGAACACTACCCTTGAGTGAAAAAGCTAAGGGCCAGAGCAGAGCCCAGCCCTGAGTTCAAGCCCCAGTATGGTCATGCGTGTATGCGCGCATGTGCACACACACACACACACAGCTGGTGACACGAGCTATTACTATGTTTTTATTTTTTTAAATGTTACTGTTTGGTTCTTAATACCTTCAATCTTGTAATTTTCAATTTTCAGATCCTTTCTAATAAGTTTTAAAGCAAAAGAATCTTGTTTTTTTTCTGGCTCCCAAAGGACTTAGAGTATTGTTTTATGCAAGGAAACTGTCTTTTGCTCATTCTTTTACTGTTGACATATTTCTTTTGGGGGCTGGGTCTGGTATATCTGAGATTATTTGAATAAATAATGCCTGTTTCATAGAGGTGCAGGGCAGCTAGGCGTGGCAGTGCCCTGTGGCCCTGGTCCTCAGGAGACTGAGGCAGCAGGTCAAGGCCAGCTGACATACATGGTGAGACCCCCATCTGGGTAAACAAACAATCCCCAAAATGTTACAGCAGCAATGTGTGTCTGCGGGTCCACTTTTCTTTTTCTGTTGCCTTTGCATTTGTTAAATTCACAGGAGCAGTGTTTGAGTGCAGGAAAACATAACATTCAGCCTGGGGCAAGGGGCGCACTCCTAATAAGGATTCTGATTGGAAGCCAGCCTGGACAGGTACAGCAGAGAAACTCTTGTCTCCATTTAACCAACCAAAAGCTGTTATTGGAGGCTGTGCTCACGTGGAAGAGTGTAGCCTTGAGCAGAAAAGCTGAGCAAGGGTGCAAAGTCCTGAGTTCAAGTCCAGTATTAGCACACACACACACACACACACACACACACAAAGAAAAAGGAAAGATAAAACTTGGATGATAATGTGCCTTATTGCAGTAAGTCCTGGCCAAAAGTCCAAGGAAACAGAAGTAAAATATTTGCTAAGTTTGGCTAAAGAGCTAGATTAGGTTTGGTGTTAAAGGTTGGGATTCAGTCTTTGTGAAACTGCAGAATTTATTTATTTGCCTTAGCTTCCCAAGTGCTGGGATTAAAGGCGTGAGGTACCATGCTTTGGTTAACACTGTTAACAGCAAACTTTGTGGAGGCACTGAATTAAAGAACTGGATGTACCTGCTCCCCAGTGTCCCTGAGTTTCTGTTCATGTAGGGGCAGACCATCTCTGAACTAGATAGCAGTGCGTCCTCGGCCAGTGTTGCACAGTGCTTTGCTTGTAGTCACCAGAGTGTGCCGCCTGAGTGTGTTATGCTCGCCCACCGGAGGAGGGAGGTGTCAGGAAAGCGTGCAGACTCCAGCTTGCTTGGGTGAGCCGTGTAAGCGTGTCCACATCCCCAGTGGGCTGGTCCCAGCTCACCGGACGAGCCCGTGGACTCGCTCTGAAACAGCTGCTCGCTGTCAGCCTGTTAAAAACCCAGTGTGAAGCTCAGTTAGTTAATAGACTCAGCATCAGTTGGGTTTGTTCATCTGAGCAATCAATAGCAAATGTGTTTTATATAGCAAGGTCTGTTCTGGGTGCTTGGAAATAATTGGGATCAGATTGGGTCCTTCTCTCTTTCTTTTTTTTTGGAGATGTCTTTCTGTCTATCCCAGGCTGGCCTTGAACCAGAGATTCTCCTGCCTCAGCCTCCCAAGTACCAGTACTGCCATGTCTTGTAGTCCAAGTAGTCTAGCAGCTTAGTAGTCAGTGTGTATGTTCTGGTAGGAGAGCAGTGGAGAAGCAGTAAGTAATAAATAATAAATGTAATAAATAACGGTGGGCGCTACAGAGGGAGACATTGGGGTGATGGGGCAGAGTGTACTTGACTGCTGAGTAGAGACCATCAGAGAGTGGAGGAGTGTGTGTGTGTGTGTGTGTGTGTGTGTGCACAGCTCCCGAGGGTGTGTGTGTGTGCACAGCTCCCGAGGGTGTGTGTGTGTGTGTGCACAGCTCCCGAGGGTGTGTGTGCGTGTGTGTGTGCACAGCTCCCGAGGGTGTGTGTGTGTGCACAGCTCCCGAGGGTGTGTGTGTGCACAGCTCCCGAGGGTGTGTGTGTGCACAGCTCCCGAGGGGGTGTGTGTGCACAGCTCCCGAGGGGGTGTGTGTGTGTGTGCACAGCTCCCGAGGGTGTGTGTGTGTGTGTGCACAGCTCCTGAGGGTGTGTGTGTGCACAGCTCCCGAGGGTGTGTGTGTGTGTGTGCACAGCTCCCGAGGGTGTGTGTGTGTGTGCACAGCTCCCGAGGGTGTGTGTGTGCACAGCTCCCGAGGGTGTGTGTGTGCACAGCTCCCGAGGGTGTGTGTGTGCACAGCTCCCGAGGGGGTGTGTGTGTGCACAGCTCCCGAGGGGGTGTGTGTGTGTGTGCACAGCTCCTGAGGGTGTGTGTGTGCACAGCTCCCGAGGGTGTGTGTGCGCGCGCACACAGCTCCCAAGTGTGCGTGTGTGTGTATTTGCGTATATGTGCATGCGCCCAGCTCCCGAGGGGGCCGCTGCCTTGGGGCAGTGGCAGCTGGTGTGACTAGTGTGACTGGTCTGGCTGCTAGCACTGGGACCAGGACGGGGAGGGGTGGGAGGTTGAGGCCGTGGCCTGTCACCTGCTGTGTGTGGGCAGCTCTCGGAGGATGGAGGCAGCATGACCTGACTAAACATTTGGTGGAGTATTCCGGTTGCTTTAGGGAATAAGGAGTGGAAATGTGGATGAGGGTTGGGCACCCTTTGGCTTATTACATTATTACATTACTGGTTCACTTTGTGCATTGCATAACTTTTTATTAAAAAGGAGCAGAAGCAAAGAGGCCCTCAGAGGTTATTGCAGCATCCCGGCATGGCTGGGCGTGGTTTGTGTGTCCTACAAGGCTTCAGGTGTGTGTGCAGCAAGCGTGTGGAAACCTACTCTGATCTGGAGCCTCCTGTGAGATGGTCAGAACAGGCCTCCTCGGGAGAGTGAGGGCAGTGGGGAGCGTCCAGAAAGACACACGCGCTCTGCCATCCGTGTGTGGCCTCCTCGGGAGAGCGAGGGCAGTGGAGAGCGTCCAGAAAGACACACACACTCTGCCATCCGTGTGTGGCCTCCTGCCATGCTGGCAAAGGAGACGCTGTGTCTCAATCTTGCGCCATTATTAAAACAAATCATGGTGAAGATGCTGTACAGGGGTCACAGCACAGGAGTCGGGTAACGAGTGCATTTCCTGTCTCCCACTATCCCTCCCCTCCCCCACCTTCCTCCTTCCTCCCCCCCCCCAGTTGCAAAGATGGTTTCCAACACAGTGTCCTGTGGTGTGTCATTGTTGCAATGGGTCATCCTGTGTCCTTGTTTCAATGTTTTGTTATTCCCCTTCCCCCCCCCCCAAATTAGAAAAATGTATAGACAAGATGCAGGGCACCAGAATCAAGTACAGAAACAACAGGGGATCTACCATAGTGGGAAGAGCATACAAAAGGAACTAAAGAAATCACTTAGAACATTAAAAACAACAAAGAAAAACCTCGCGTCTCTGTCTTGAGGTTCATTTTGCTTAGCATCATCTTACATGGTCATAGGTACATAGCTTTTGAGCTTTTCTGCTCATCTGATAAGATTATTCTAGACATATACTAGTTATTGCAAATAAGGGGAACCACGGACCTATGTTTCTTTTTTTTTTATTGTAAAGATACTATACAGAGGGTCACAGTTACATGAGTGAGGTAATGAGTACACTTCCTCTTGAATATTGTTACCCCCTCCATTGTTTTCCCCCTATCATCCCCTCCCTCCCTCCCTTCCCCGAGGTTCTTTTTTTTTTTTATTGTGATTAAGTGATTACATAATTTCCAGAATTTCACAGTATTGTGGAATAATGATGCTCATTTAAAGTCACAAGTTCATTCTAACTTTCCTGGAGCAAATTGTCTATCACAGTCTGTAACATATAACGGTGTTCACATGTTATACACCGTACATGTGATCAGCAGCATGGGGATATTTAGTAGTGGTTCAACCAGATGAGCAGGAGTTCTTCGTTTCTTAAGTCTGTTAGTTTTGTCGTATCACCTAACATTTTGGATTTAGCATCCACTTATCAGGGAGACCATGTACCGTTTGTCTCTTGGCTCTTGGCTTACCTCGCTCAGCATGATTCCTTCTAGCTGCATCCGTTTCCCTGCAAATGCCATTATTTTGTCATTTCTGATGGCTGCATAATATTCCATTGTGTATAGATACCACAATTTTTGGATCCATTCATCTGAGGTGGGGCATCTGGGTTGTTTCCATATCCTAGCTATTGTGAACAGTGCTGCAATAAACATGGAGGTGCACGTGTCCTTGTATATTGGTTCCTGTTGTTCAGGGTAGATGCCTGGAAGTGGTATGACTGGTTCGTAAGGGAGGTCAATCTTTAGCTTTCTAAGGACCCTCCAGACTGCTTTCCAAAGTGGTTGTATAAGTGTACATTCCCACCAGCAGTGTAATAGGGTTCCTCTTTCTCCACATCCCCTCCAGCATTTGTCGTTGGCTGATTTGTGGATGTGGGACATTCTGACTGGGGTGAGGTGGTATCTTAGGGTTGTCTTTATTTGCATTTCCTTCACCACCAGGGATGATGAACATTTCCTCATGTGTTTCTTTGCCATTTTTATTTCTTCATTTGAGAAGTCCCTCTTTAGTTCCCTTGCCCATTTAGTAATTGGTTTGGTAGGTTTGGGAGGGATTAGTTTCTTGAGTTCCCTGTATATACAGGATGTTAACCCCTTGTCTGATATATTGCTGGTAAATATTTTTTCCCAATTAGTTGGTTGTCTTTCTAGCTTGGTTGCGCTAGCTTTAGCTGTGCAGAAGCTTTTTATTAGTCCCATTTGTCGAGTCTCTCTCCAACTTGTTGTGACCCTGGGACTCTGTTCAGGAAGTTCCTTCCTGTGCCTATTAGTTCAAATGTCTCTCCTACTCTGTCCTGCAGTAGTTTCAGAGACTCAGGTTTAATGTTAAGGTCTTTAATCCATTTTGAGTTGATGTTGGTGTATGGTGATAGGCTGGGGTCCACTTTTAGTTTTCTGCATGTGGCTGCCCAGTTTTCCCAGCACCAGCGGTTGAAGAGGCTGTGTTTCTTCCATTGTATGTCTTTGGCTCCTTTGTCGAATATCAGCTGGCTGTAGGCCTGTGGATTTATTTCTGGATCTTCTATTCTGTTCCATTGATCCTCGGGTCTGTTTTTGTGTCAGTACCATGCTGTCTTTGTTATTAGAGCTCTGTAGTAGAGTTTGAAGTTCGGCATGGATAGCCCTCCCATATTGTCTTTATTCCCTAGAATTGTTTTGGCTATTCTAGGTCTTTTGTTGTTCCATATGAAATTTTGGACTGTTTTCTGTATTTCAGTGATGTATGTCATTGGGATTTTAATAGGCATTGCATTGAATTTGTATATTAGTTTTGGAAGTATTACCATCTTTACTATATTAAGTCGGCCTATCCAGGAGCATAGGAGGTCTTTCCATTTCCTAGTGTCTTCTGCAATTTCTTTCTTTAACTTTTTATAGTTTTCATTAAATAGTTCTTTTACATCTTTGTTTAGGTTAATTCCTAAATATTTTATTTTTTGGGAGGTTATTGTGAATGGGGTTGCTCCCTTTATTTCCCTCTCTTCCTGTACATTATCAGCAATTTCTTTTTCTTTTTTTTTTTTTGGTCCGGTCGTGGGGCCTGAACTCTGGGTCTGGGCGCTGTCCCTTAGCTCTTCAGCTCAAGGTTAGCGCTCTACCACTTGAGCCACAGCGCCACTTCCAGCTTTTTTCTTTTTGCTTATGTGGTGCTGAGGAATCGAACCCAGGGCCTCATGCATGCAAGGCAAGTGCTCTACCACTGAGCCACCTTCCCAGCCCTCGGCAATGGGCTGTATGTAAGCCTACAACTGAGGTGGTAGTGGTTTGGACAAGGTGATAGAGATGGGTGAGTGTAGAGAGGTCAAATTGTGGATGTATTTTGAAGATAGACATGGGGAGACCTGTTGATACTTTGTATGTGGGTTGTAAGGAAAAGAAAAATAAAGGAGAATCCAAGAGTTTTGTGTGAGTGCCATTTCATAAGGTAGGAAGGCGTGAAGAAGGAACAGAGGGGCAGAGAATAGACTTTCAGCTAGAGACATTAAGTAGGCATAAGATACAGACCTGAGAACGGGGAGGGAGGTTGTCTGTCTGTCTTTTATCTCCTGTCTCCCCTTCTCCACTTCTGCTCCGCATCCTTGACAGTCCAGTCACCCACCACCAGAGCAGCACATTCAGTACATTTTAGACTTTGTTTTAATAAAATTATTAGTGCTCTGTTTAGTAGTTGAAAAATCATGCTCTTTTTTTATTTTTCATCATTACTGTAAACACCATTTTTTGTTTCTTGCACTGGGGCTTGAACTCTGGGCCTGGGCACTCTTCCTGAGCTGCTTTTGCTCAAGGCTAGCACTCTGCCACTTAGCACCAGTTGCAGCTTTTGCTGTGATTTAATTGGAGATAAGAGTCTTACAGACTTTCCTGCTTGGGCTGGCTTTGAACTGCAGTCCTTAGATCTCAGCCTTCTGAGTAGCGATAACAGGCGTGAGCCACTGGTGTCTGGCTCAGATTTTGTTGATGCAGCTAGCAAGGATGTTTAAAGTGAGATCTGTCCTCTAAACAAAAGCTTAGAACACAGTAGTGTTAGATGCTTGGTATATGTAATGGATCTACAACTTACTCTTAAGTGATTGGAACTTACAACCATTACTGTCATTTCAAATCTCTCTCTAGTTTCTGGCAAGCACATTCTGTTGTTTTTTGTTTTGGCCAGTCCTGGGGCTTGAACTCAGGGCCTGGGCACTGTCCCTGAGCTTCTTTTGCTCAAGTCCAGTGCTCTACCACTTAAGCCACAGTGTCAGTGGCTTTTTCTGTGTTTGTGGTATTGAGGAATCGAACCAAGAGCTTCATGCATGCTAGGCAAGCTCTCTACCACTAAAGCACATCCCCAGCCCCACAGTCTGTTTTGAATCTGAGTTTGACTATTTCAGATACTCTGCAGGATGAAATTCTGCAGCCTTTCTCTTTTGTGACTATTTTGTTTCACTCAGCAGGTTGTGTGTGTGTGTGTGTGTGTGTGTGTGTGTGTGTGTGTGTGTGTACACACCAGTACTGAGGCTTGAACTCGGAACTTCAAGCTCTCCCTTGGCTTTTGCATTCAAAACTGTTGCTGTACCACTGCAGCCAAACCTCTACTGGCTTTTTGCTAGTTAGAGATGAGAGTCTTAGGGACTTTTCTGTCCAGGCTGCTTAGATCTCAGCCTCCTGAGCAGCTAGGATTGCAGTGTCTCCACCAGTGGCCAGCACCTTCCAGGTTATCTTTACTCATTTTTTCTTCCGGTGATGGACATTTAGTCTATTTCTGCATTGTAAATGCTGTATGTGGTGAATAGGCTCTGCAGGGAGTGCGAAACCCATGCGTCTGTACAACTGATATGAATTGCGAACTAATTTTTGTTTTTTTGGGGTAAGCATCTGAAGTCCGGTTGCTGGATCGAAGTTTCAGTTTGTAATTCGCATCAGTTGTACAGCTGCATGGGTTTCGGGGTGCTGTTCCCACCCGTGCGCACCATGTGTAGTCACATCCAGCCTTAGGGTTTGCACCCCGGCCACGCTCTCTCTCCAGGAATCACTATTCTGTCTTCAGGTTCTGCGTTTAGTCCCTAGCACAAGAAATGTCTCTGTTTTCTTGCTTTGTGTCTTTTTATTAAAAGGTTTTCAATTTTTTTTTCTTTCTCAAAAAGTGCCTTGGTCATGTCTTTTTCTTCCAACGGAGGAAAAGTGTTGCAAGGTTAAAATTCTCTCCAGGACCCTGCGTTTAAATATTTCTGTTATTTATACAGGGTTCAAAAATGAAGAGGTGTATTGTCTGAATACATGTGTGATCTAAAAGGTGGGGACAGGAGCAGAGGGAATTGGGCAGAGGATTGAAGAAATATACTACTAAATATTAATTTTTAACAAATTTGGAATGTCTAGAGATACATTGTTGTTTGTTTTCCCTTTGCAGTGAATGACTTAGGAGGTGATTTCAAGGGAGTTGGTAAAGGCTCCTTGGCTGCAGACAAGGTTGTTGAAGAGATACGAAGGAAGGGTGGAAAGGCCGTGCCCAACTATGGTATGCTATCTAAGAGTGTTTGCAGTGCCGTTCTCATCAGTAAGCAGTTACAGATATGGCTCTTTTCTAAAAGTCTGGTTATTTACGCTTGTTCTCCACTAGGCAGCGTTTGTTTTTGCTTTTGTTTTGTTTTTGTTGGGCCTGGGCGCTGTCCCTCAGCTCTTCAGCTCAAGGCTAGCGCTCTACCACCTAAGCCACAGTACCACTTCTGTTTTTCTGGTGGTTTATTGGGGGTAAGTCTCATGGACTTTCTTGCCCGGGCTGGCTTTGAACTGTGATCCTCAGATCTCAGCCTTCTGAGTAGCTAGGATGCCCGGCTTGCAGTTGTCGTTGTTTTTTTTTTTTTGGTTTCAACCAAAGACAGGCAGTGAGTACAATTCTTCTTGGACACTGTCAGCCCTTCCTTCACTTTTCCCATTTTTCCCCGGTGTCCCTGTCCACAGGTTGCATAGTTTATTTTCCACGTAGTGCATACTAAACACCATGACCGCATGTGTACTTCTTCCTGCCTTCGTTTCCTGACCCCCACTTGTCCTTCCTAGCCTGTGCTCGGACTGAGAGCCTAGAACTGATTTGTGAGGAACAGTAACGCGCGTGTGACACCGATCTTTTCCCTGCAGACTCGGTGGAAGCTGGAGAGAAGATTGTGAAGACGGCCCTGGATGCATTTGGGAGAATAGGTGAGGGTGGGTCTCATTGGGCGGCCCATCACCTGCCACCTTAGGAACGCACCAGTTTACATTTGTTCACTAAGCATAGCACTCTTTCTTGATCATCACAGTGTGGATTTGTTTTATAGTTTTATTTATCCTACCTTATTTCCATAAAGAACTTGAGGTGACAGTGTTACAGTTACATGTGTATAACATGCTGAACTTGTTCGTTGGCTTTTAAAAATCGTGTTTGCTATGTTTCCTCCCTTATTTCTTATTATTAGAAAAAAAAAAAAACACCTTTTGGTGATGGTTCTGCGGGTTGAACTCAGGGGCTAGGCACTGTCCTTGAGCTTTTGTATTCAAAGCTAGCATTCTACCACTTGTGCCACAGCACCACTTCCAGCTTTTTGGTAGTTCATTGGAGATAAGAGTCTCATGGACTTGAACTGAGATCTGAGGATCTCAGCCTCCTGAGTAGCTAGGATTACAGGATTAAGCCACTGGTACCATGATATATTCTGTACCTGTTATACTTACTTTTCATGGTGGACAAAAAGCTAGTTTCTGAAGGGAATATGAGTTGTAATTAACGTGCTTATGTGACTTGGGTCTTTTTATATTGTAGATGTTGTGGTCAACAATGCAGGGTGAGTATTCTTTTTTCACTTACAGTGTCCTGCATGCAGCTCTTTGTAAGTGTGTATCTCCCTCCTTACTGTGTATGATGTCAATGTTTTAGGATTCTGAGGGACCGCTCCTTCTCCAGGATCAGTGATGAGGACTGGGGTAAGTTGTTTAATGTCTCTGTGAGCATAGCTATCTGCTCTTCTTTTTAGTATTTAAATTATTTTTGTATTAAAGAAAAACCTGCTTCTTTCTGCTTTGACTGCTAAGATACATGTTGATGAGCTCTGCATTGGAAATGATGTGTACTTGGACATACCTATTTCTCTAAACATTTAATAAATTTAAAAAATGTTAAATTACTTGGCAGAAATTATGTAAAAGAACTTTTTTTTTTTCGTTTCTTTCAGTTTTTCTGCTTGGGGCTGCCACCATTTTCTAGCAGTATTCTTTGAAGTAGTCGTCAAAATGCTTACCTGGCTGTGTGATTCTTTTTTCAAGAGTAGAATAGGATGTGGAAGAGACTAAGCAACTTACAATTAAAAACAGCGGAGGTCTGGGGCAAAGTAGGGCAAGATCTAAATGTGAATGTGCCGCCTCTGGGAAAAGGAAACATTTCCATTTCCCTTACCCTGAAGGAAAGCACTGAGTCTGCACAGCAGTGGCTGTGGTTTATTCTTTGGCCATCTTTGTTGTTACTTTCATTGGCCATCAGAACCCAAACAGACCAGTGGCCGAGACCGTGGCTGGCTGTGCTGTGGGTGGTGCTGAGGCCGTCCCCAGAAGTCGTCCTGTGTGTGAGGAGTTAGCCAACAAGAGCTTTTTGTTTCTTCCTCCCTTTGCTCTACCTGGGTTGGAAAGATGCTGGAAGGATAAGGCTTGCTGACAGGAGCTTGGGTTAGGAGCGGTGGCGTGGCCGTGGCCTGGCCGCAGGGCCCCCTTCTCTGTTCCCCTCCTGTCTCTTCCGCTCCCACCTGTGTCTCGAGTCCCCTTTTACGCATCTTCTGACAACCACAGTTCAGGAATTGACAGGAAGATATTGTAAAATACAGTCTTGGTGATGAGCTGTGTGGTTTACTATTGTGTTTTAATTGTTAGCATTGAGGGTTGGTGTATATATGTAAAGCTCTTGGTTTATATTAACACACTTTTACATAAAGTATGTATATATTGTAATTCAACGTGTGCAGGGTTGATGATAGTCTCACCAAGTATAGGATGGAGTCTTTGAGGTGCGAGTACGGACTACTGACTGTAACAAGGCAGTTACTCAGAGGGGTGAGCAGGTGTTTGAATGCTGGGTATAATATGAACAATAAATAAAGTGGATAAGTAAAGCATTTGTTACGTTGATTGGAAGATATGCTTTTTTTTGGGGGGTGGGCCTAGGCACTGTCCCTCAGCTCTTCAGCTCAAGGGGAGCCCTCTACCACTTGGACCACAGCCCTACTCCCAGTTTTCTGGTGGTTCAGTGGAGATCAGAGTCTCATGGACTTTCCTGCCCAGGCTGGCTTTGAACCGTGATCCTCAGATCTCAGCCTCCTGAGTAGCTAGGATGACAGGCGTGAGCCACCGGCGCCCAGCAGATATGCCCAATTTTTGCATATATGTAATAAAATGAATTTCTTATTTCAGATATGATTCAGAGAGTTCATTTGCGGGGCTCTTTCCAGGTGACCCGGGCAGCATGGGAACACATGAAGAAGCAGAACTACGGAAGGTGGGAGGCCAGGTGTTCCGTGTGCTTGCTCTGTGCAGTGCTAGGAGCGAATGCTTGGTGTGTTCCGTGTGCTCTGTGCAGTGCTAGGAGCGAATGCTTGGTGTGTTCCGTGTGCTCGCTCTGTGCAGTGCTAGGAGTGAATGCTTGGTGTGTTTCGTGTGCTCGCTCTGTGCAGTGCTAGGAGCGAATGCTTGGTGTGTTCCGTGTGCTCGCTCTGTGCAGTGCTAGGAGCGAATGCTTGGTGTGTTCCGTGTGCTCTGTGCAGTGTAGGAGTGAATGCTTGGTGTGTTCCGTGTGCTCTATGCACAGTGCTAGGAGCGAATGCTTGGTGTGTTCCGTGTGCTCGCTCTGTGCAGTGCTAGGAGTGAATGCTTGGTGTGTTCCGTGTGCTCTGTGCAGTGCTAGGCGCGAGTGCTTGGTGTGTTCCGTGTGCTCGCTCTGTGCAGTGCTAGGCGCGAGTGCTTGGTGTGTTCTGTGTGCTCTGTGCAGTGCTAGGAGCGAATGCTTGGTGTGTTCCGTTTGCTCTGTGCAGTGCTAGGCGCGAGTGCTTGGTGTGTTCCGTGTGCTCTGTGCACAGTGCTAGGAGCGAATGCTTGTTGTTGGGACGCCCCTTAGCTGTGTGTAGGCCTCGCACACCCTTACTCTGCGTGTATGCGTGATGAGCCACGCCCCACCCTCAGTCATATTTTTCACAGACTGAGGCCAGTAATTGCATTCTTAGTCTTTTCTAATAACGATAAAATAATCTAATAATGATAAGAACTGTAATGTGTGTGAAATAAGATACATATTAATTATAGAAAGTAATGTGTTTTTAGAGTAGTTTTTGCTTTATGGAAAAATTGGGAAGAGGGGCTGGGAAGGTGGCTCAGCAGAGCGCTTGCCTTACATGCATGAGACCCTGGGTTCGATTCCTCAGCACCACATAAGCAGAAAGAAAAAAGCTGGAAGTGGTGCTGTGGCTCAAGTGGTAGAGCACTAGCCTTGAGCTGAAGAGCTGAGGGACAGCGCCCAGGCCCAGAGTTCAGGCCCCACGACCGGACGCCTCCCCCCACCCAAAAAAAAAAAAAAATTGGGAAGACAGATTTCATGGAATTCTCTTACCCGCTGTTTTTGTTAAACCACCGTGTGTGTGTTACACTTGGTGAACCAGTATTGATGGTTACTGAGATGTGTGTGAGATGCATTGCTTTAGTGAGATGGTCAGTGTAACCAGAACGGGCAGTAGCACGGTGAGGAGCACAGGAAGTAGAACAGCTTGATCTGATACTTCGTGCTGAAAGTTTAACTTAGGTGTTGCTTGTTTATGTTCCTTGTAGATACTGAATATGTGAAATTTAAATTCGTTCCGCTCTGGCGGGGATTCTTTTTACATAGAGGTTATTTCAGTCAGCCCTACTGTGGGTGTGGGAGTGCCGAGCGCTAGGACCGGGCCTCCAGTGGCTCTGACAAGTGGACGGAGCGTGGGCTTGTGCTGGTGATGCTCTCAGAGCACACGAAGGGGCTGCTGTGGTGTGTTTCTTTCAGGATCATTATGACTTCGTCAGCTTCAGGAATATATGGCAACTTTGGACAAGCAAATTACAGTGCCGCTAAGCTGGGCATCCTGGGCTTGGCAAATACGCTTGCGATTGAAGGCAAGAAGAGCAACATCCACTGTAACACCATTGCCCCTAACGCCGGGTCCCGCATGACTCAGACGGTCATGCCAGAAGGTAGGGAGCCGTGACTGCTTAGTGCTGCGGCCAATGTGTGCGCAGTGACCTGCAGAAGCATGTGGTGGTTCTGTTTTCAGTTTCAGAGCACTGAATGCAATTTGTGATTCTGTAAAAACCAAAAGCACAATGGAAATGCTGAAAAGTAATTAGACCACTGTAAACTTTTATTCTTTTTATCTGCATAGATACACACATGGTTTCCTCCCTCCTCCCTCCCTTCCTCCTTCCCTCCCTTCTTTCTTATTCTTTTTGCCTACCGGCTTTGAATTTAGGGTCTCAAACATGAAGAAGGCAGGTCTCACTTGAGCCATGCCCCAGCCTCAATCCATATTTTACATAGAATGAGGCAAGGTAATTGCATTCTTGGTCTTTTATAATAATTATAACATAATTGTGCATATAATTATAAACTATGTAATGTGTGTGAAATAATGTAAAAACCAAAAGCACAATGGAAATGCTGAAAAGTAATTAGACCACTGTAAACTTTTATTCTTTTTATCTGCATAGATACACACATGGTTTCCTCCCTCCTCCCTCCCTTCCTCCTTCCCTCCCTTCTTTCTTATTCTTTTTGCCTACCGGCTTTGAATTTAGGGTCTCAAACATGAAGAAGGCAGGTCTCACTTGAGCCATGCCCCAGCCTCAATCCATATTTTACATAGAATGAGGCAAGGTAATTGCATTCTTGGTCTTTTATAATAATTATAACATAATTGTGCATATAATTATAAACTATGTAATGTGTGTGAAATAAGATACATGTTAATTATAGAAAGTAATGTTTTTTAGAGTGGTTTTTGCTTTATGGAAAAATTGGGAAGAGTTTTCATGGACTTCTCTTACCCACTGTTTTTGTAAAAAGTGTGTGTGTGTTACAAATGGTGAACCAGTATTGATAGTTACTATTTTTCTTGTTGTTGTTGTTGTTCGTGGGGTCTGAACTCTGGGCCTGGGCATTGTCTCTCAGATCTTCAGCTCAAGGCGAGTGCTCTACCACATGAGCCACAGCGCCACTTCCGGCTTTTTCTGCTTATGTGGTGCTGAGGGGTCAAACCCAGGGCCTCATGCATGCAAGGCAAAGCACTGTACCACTGAGCCTCCTTCCCAGCCTCTGACAGTTACGATTAGCTGAGGTTAGTAGCGTGCACTGGGGTTCATTGGTCGTACAGCTGTCAGATCTTTCGTAAATGTTACCCAGCATTACTGCATTCATGCAGAGTACTTCACTGTCCTTTGAAGTGCCTGGACTTTCAGCTGCCTCTGGGGTGGAAGGTCATCCCTGCTTTCATTCAGCAATGATTGTGCTATGGTGCAGTTTATTCTCTTGTCTTCTGAGGGACATCTTGGTAGCTTCTGATTTTGGGCAGTTGGGAATTTAGCAGCTATAAATATGTGGTGTGTGTGTGCGCACGCACGCACGCACGCGAGCGCATGTGTTTCATTCAAGGCTGGCAATCTGCCAATTGAACCACTGCTCTGCTTCTGGCTTGTTGGTGGTTAGCTCAAGATGGGAATCTCATGGACTTTCCTGCCTGGGCTGGCTTCTACCCTTGAGCTCAGTTTCCTAAGAAGCTAGGAGTACAGGCGTGAGCCACAGGATGGTTTTTGTGTGGACATAAATTTCAGTTTGTTGGGTGCGTGCTGGTTGGTTATGGCAGAACAGTTACTGTTGGGTTACTTTTGGGTTATTTTGGGTTCTCGCCGCCAGAGACTGAGTGGTCTTTGTGCCATGCCCTCAGCGGTGGAAGTGGTCTTGGAGTTGGGGTTTCTCTGACAGGGCCCTTAGGTAACTGGTGGTGGCAATAACTCAGATGCTGGTCACTCTTCTCGACTTTGTTTTCTTTAGGGCGGTGTCTATTCAAATCTTTTGTCCATTTAAGAATGATACTCTATTTGGCCGGGCACCGGGGGCTCAGCCTGTCATCCTAGCCACTCAGGAGGCTGAGATCTGGGGATCGCCGTTCAAAGCCAGCCTGGGTAGGAAAGTCAGTGAGTTCAGCTTTCTGGACCTGTGATGGTTAATCCACCTGTGATGGTTAATCTTGTCTGCTTGGTTGGAGCAGAAGTGCTTGGAGTAATTTGTAAAGCAGCCTTCTGGGCACTTCTGTGAGAAGATTCCAGAGCTTAGCTCGTAAGAGCCAGGCTTGTTCCATGTTGTGATCATGGGATGGATGCAGATTCAGGGTGGGCTTAGGGGGCTGGGGGCCTGGGAGGAGGCGGGGCCGGGGTCTGATTGGCTCAGGGCTTGCCTCTGCCCTTCTGGCAGCTGCTGCTGGTTGGTCTTCAGCAGCTCCCTGTACCTGCTCTCACAGTTAACACACCTACCTGAAGACCCACCTCACAGTAACACACCGACCTGAAGATCCTTTGAGTTACTTTTCAGACAGTAAATTGCACAAACTTGTACAGTTTCTTATTTTAACCTTTCTTGCCTGTGTTTCAGATCTTGTTGAAGCCCTAAAGCCCGACTATGTGGCACCCCTGGTCCTCTGGCTTTGCCATGAGAGTTGTGACGAAAATGGTGGATTATTTGAGGTATTCTGAAATGTGTGATTAAGTGTGAAAAACCGATTTTAAATGAGTATTTTCCAAATGCCTGCGTTTCTAATACTCTGTCCCTTAGCATAACTTGTATGTATATATTGCTTTGCTTTTGAGATAGGGTTTCACTGTATAGCCTACCTGGCCTTGAACGCTCCTGACTCAGCCAGGCACGTGCCACAACACTGTCTAGTAGATTCTTAAGTACTAGTTTATTGAATCACCAAGTGGCAGATATCTTCTGTAATCCCAGCTCTTAGGAGATGAAGGCGGGAGGATCCTAAGTTTGAGGCCCGGCTGTTACATCACAAGACCCTGTCTCCAAAAAAAAAAAAAATCTGGGCACTGGAGGCTCACTCCTGTAATCCCAGCTATTCAGGAGGCTGAAATCTGAGGCTAGGCCAGGCAGGAAAGTCCATGAGACTCTTTAACCAGCAAAGGCTGGAAGCGAGGTGTGGCTCAAACGATAGAGCGCTACCCATGAGTGAAAAAGCTCAGGGACAGTGCCTGAGCCCTGAGTTCAAGATCCAGTATCGGTACCAAAAAGGATAAAAATAAATGAATGATTAAAAATGAAAGTAGGTAATGATGTGGATTAGTGTTTTTATTTGAGATAACAACAGCTTTGTAAATTACATTTTTCCTTAGTTGTCCAAACTTAATCTTCCCAAGTAAGAAAAGGTCTGATTTAATATGTTAAAAAAACCCAGAAAGTCTCATTGATTTAAGAAGCTGCCTGATAAAGCAGAAGCACAGAACTTGAGATTTAGAGTTAACTAGGTTAGACTTTGAATTCTTATTCTGGTAATTATTGACTTGCAGGAGTTTTACATGAGCTAACCTTTCTGAGTTTTAGTTTTCTTGGGGCTTGTGTAAGAGATGTTAATCACGCCAAACCCTGAGCGTAGAGCCTGGTACACAGCAGCCTCCCCAGGACAGCTCTGAGCATGGGACATGAGTTCTCGGTGTAGCAAGAATTCAGTCTGGGTGTGGCAGATCAGTAGTTACACTTACTATTTATGTTAGTGTTAACATTACTTTTTTTTTTGTCGGTCCTGGGGCCTGAACTCTGGGCCTGGGCGCTGTCCCTCAGCTCTTCAGCTCAAGGCTAGCGCTCTACCACTTGAGTCACAGTGCCACTTCCAGCTTTTTTCTTTTTGGTTATGTGGTGCTGAGGAATTGAACCCAGGGCCTCATGCATGTGAGACAAGCATTCTACCACTGAGCTACTTGCCCAACTCCAACATTGAACTTTTGAAAAAATAAACATTAGCTTTACCACTTTACAAAGCCTTAAGTTTTTGTTATAAAAACAAGATCCACCCATAGTCATACCATCCAGTGAAATCCATTGTTCACTGTACAAAGTCTTTTTACACTTTTATAGCCAATTTATGTATTTCTGCTTACTTGTGTTTGATCTTTTTGTTGTCACTTAATGTGTCATACTCCAGACGTTTTCTCCATTTCTGATCCTTTATCGTAAGGATAGACCTGTTACGTGCAGAAGTTCACGTCGTGCTGTCCCTGTGAAGTATGCGTATCCATACTTTGTTGTGTACATGTGCAAGTGTGGATTTAGGCGTCTCCGCAGCATTGCACAGCTGCTCTCAGAACTTGGCATAGGTGTCCTTGTCGCTCCTCCCTGCTGCGTTGTGCTGGCCTGGGTCTCTGCTCTGCGGTGTGGGCATGCAGAGCCGTGGGCCCAGCCCCTGCGCTGCTTCCCACCTGTTGTCTACATTCTCACAGTCCCAGAAGGACGGCTGTGGGGTTTTGAATTTTAATAATTCTGTTGATGACTTTTTAAAATGATACATTTTCTCTCCTCTTTCCACTAGGTTGGAGCAGGATGGATTGGAAAATGTAAGTCTCCATTGGGGTTTTGTTTTGCCATAGGTTATTCTTCTATCTTTAAACATGTACCTCCTTATTACTGGATAATGAGGGTCTTGTGGATGCCCAGTCACCAGATGCAGTGTATGTGCGCATGCATATACACATGCACACATGCACACATACATGCACGCACACACATGCACACACACACGCACACACACACATATGCACATAAACACACATGCACGCACACACACTCCTCACCCTTGAACAGTGGTAGAACAGCAGGTTTTCTAAAGCACGCCATTTCCTTTTCAGAGCCTATCTTCATCCTACAGGAAGTTTCTGACCAGTACCTGTTCTTATTCTTAACTGCCCCTCCTAGAGTCTCTCTCTATGTTATTACCTTCCAATGACTCTGGTGTCCCACATACCTATTTTTGCTGTTTCCCTGGAGAAGTGAGTAAGAGGAAGAGCTGTTTCTGAAAAGAAGCAAGGTCCTACCCTAGACAGCATAGCAGGCAAGGTGTCTACTTTGTAGCTCACGAGTCAGCAGGAGACATTAAGGCTGGGAGCGTGCTGGGTCAGAGAGGCAGGTGACGAGGAGATAGGCCCTCTCTCCAGGAGGTGTGCATTTAGCTCCAACACCATGGTGAGCGCCACAGTTGATAGCTGCTTTGAAGCAGTTAAAAGTTTATGTCAGCTTGTTTTCAGTTGGCTGCTGGTTATCAAAGTTAATCACACAAGCAGTTGTTTAAAAGTTGTTATCAAGCCAGGTGCTGGTGGCTCACGCCTGCCATCCTAGCTACTCAGGAGGCTGAGATCTGAGGATCACGGTTTAAAGCCAGCCCCGCAGTTCCGAGACTCTTATCTCCAATAAACCACTAGAAAACTGGAAGTGGTGCTGTGGCTCAAGCAGTAGAACGCTTGCCTTGAGCTGAAGAGCTGAAGGACAGCGTCTAAGCCCATAGAACCCCCCCCCCCAAAAAAAAAAACACAAAAAGTTGCTATCACTGGAGGATTCTGTATTTACTGTAGAGCATCAGTACTTTTAGGATTAATGACTGTTTCTTCGGTTGTTAAGGGACATGTATTCTTCTAGTGTTTACTCATCTAAGATAGGAATGTAGGGATTGTAATAAAAGCTATATCTGGTCCTATAGTAAGAAAGATGTAGAAGGAGGCATTATTGTCAAACTCCTGTCTGGCCATTAAGTTTAAAATAAGGTTACTAGAGATTACATAAAACAAAAAATTTTCCTAATGAAACTAAGAAGCAGTAGTGATTTTTTTGTGTGACTCTGTAGTATGGCCATCTTCTGAATGGGCAGACCAAAGGAAGGGGCAAGGGGCATTACCCTGCTACTCAGTGCACTACTGTCTTGTTGACAGAATTGTTCTCAGTTTGCTACTCATTAATCCTTGTCCTAGAAACCTTTACTCAGTGATCTCTGGTCATGAGGGGTCAGCCTTTTGGTGATTATTAAATTAACTCAACCTTTCAGAGTCCGCATCATGTTCTTCCTTAGTATCACCTAGCATAGCCAGAAGAGAAGATTTCCCTTTAGCTTCAAACATTTTTCTTGAAAAAACAAACACTTGGCTGGGTGCCAGTGGCTCACGCCTATAATCCTAGCTATTCAGGAGGCTGAGATCTGAGGATTACAGTTCAAAGCCAGCCTGGGCAGCAAAGTCTGTGAGATTCTTACCTCCAATTGACCATGATAAATCTGGAAGAGGCGCTGTGGCTCAAAGTTGTAGTGTTAACATGGAACAAAAAGTTTTAGGGACAGTGCCCCGGCCCAGGGATCAAGCCCCACAATGACAGGAAAAACAAAAAGAGTCTTCTAATAGCTTCTGTTTGCTTATTTTAGGAAAAATGTCTTTTAAAGTTTGTGGTAAACCCTTCTAGGTTGGAATCCTTTTCCTTTCCCTTGTGGCTCAACAGTTAATGGGCTCTTAGGCCTCTGGGTCCTGTGGTCTTCCTTCCCCCTCTTGACCCGCAGCTCTGTTTCTGTGATTAGTGCGCTGGGAGCGGACCCTTGGAGCCATTGTAAGGCAGAGGAACCAGCCCATGACCCCCGAGGCCGTGAGGACCCACTGGGAGAAGATCTGCGACTTCCGAGAGGCCAGCAAGCCTCAGAGTGTCCAAGGTGCCAGCTGCGGGGACCCCCCCCCTGCCCCCACTCCCCCATCTTAGCTGGGGTGACTTAGAGCCTCCTCATCTGCAGTGTCTTCTGCTCAAGTAAATTTTAGAATTTCCTGTACTCGGCACTGCCAGCGTTTCAGTTTGTGTTTTGGGCTGTGTGACTTGGGGTGTGGTACTCGGTGTTTGTTCCTTGGGGCTAAATGAAGATGTTCTCCAGCTGATGTAAGGTGAGCTCCTCTGAGGCAGGCTCCCTTCCGAGTATTGTTTGTTTCTTTCCCGGGGATGGAACCCTCTGTCTCCGTGTCCCAGCCTGTGTAGTTCTTGTGTGTTTGGTGTCTGCATGGTGTGGAAAGACATACCTGCAGGAGTAGGTACCAAATACAGTTCATAGTAGATTGTTCTAGTATCGCTTAGTTTGCAAACTGTTTTGAGAAAGACCAGGAGTCAGGGTCATTTTATACAAAGACTTCTTAGTAATTTTGCACTTAAAACACTGTAGAGGCCCGGCATTGGTGGCTTACAGAGTAAAGATACAGCTAATATTTGAAGCATAGTTTTAAAAAAAATCCTGTTTTCTGTAGTTTTGACTTTCCAGTGTTTTCATTTTACCAATGATGGAACTAAATCCCAGAAAATCAAAACTAGCCAGCTGTGTGTCCCTGAGTTTAAGCGATTGGCTTGTCAGAGGTGCTGTCTTTTGGGGTGGGCTGTGCACAGGAGACCTGTCACTGTTGCTTTCTGGAGGGACGGTGTCTGGTCATCTCCTACTCATGACTGGTCAGTCTTTGTTGTGGTCAGGAGTGAGTTCCAGAGCCTCCAGAGTAGCTAATAACCTGTGTAGAATCTACAAGCCTCCTTTTAGACTGCAGAACAATAGCTTCCAAAGTTACTGGACATTGTTACTAGTTTCCTTTCTGTCTGTGGAATAATTCTGGTATTGTCCTCGCAACTAGTACCTCTTCCTGGGATGGGGTGATGCTGGCTAGGGAAGGGAGAGCAGCGGCCTCTCAACCAGACACAGGTTGCATATTCATACAAAAGTGTAAAGCGGTGTATAGCGTGTGGAGGTGTGAAATAGTTCAGGGCTGGGCGCTGGTGGCTCACGCCTGTCATCCTAGCTACTCAGGAGGCTGAGATCTGAGGATCATGGTTCAAAGCCAGCCTGGACAGGAAAGTCCGTGAGACTCTGATCTCCCATGAACCACCAGGAAACCGGAAGTGGCGCTGTGGTTCAAGTGGTAGAACACTCACCTTGAGCTGAAGAGCTGAGGGACAGCACCCAGGCACAGAGCTCAAGACCCACGACCGACCAAAAAAAAAAAAATCTCAGAGGTCTTGAAAAGCTGAGTCCCTTTGGAACCAGATTTTTGGGGAAGAGTGTTAGATGGTCTCTCATTTTCCATCCAAGAGATCTAGTTGTTTTTTATCTGCTCCAAGGTATTTCACACTCAGTTCAGGAGCCATGTTGAACATGTATAGCAGCTGTTATGTAGCATTTGGTAGCTTCCTTGAGTCGCCTTTTAAACAAAGCTTTTTTTCCTTTCCCTGAACTGTAGAATCAACAAGCGGCATTATTGAAGTTTTACATAGAGTAGACTCAGGAGGAGGAATTTCAACAAACCATACCAGTCATTCAGCACCGTCCACAGCCTCGTCTGGAATTGTAAGTGTGGAGAAGCAGAATGCTTTTGTCTTTTCTGGAAACCTGGCCTCCCTCCTGTCCCCCCTCCTGTCTTTCCTTCTGGATACGATCACTCTTTCATTCCCTGATTTGTCTATGAAGGGATTTAGTAGTGTTTATTCAGAAACCAGTTGTGACTAACTTTAGGGTGATGTGCAGGGATGTATGACCGTGGAGGCATTGAGGAGGTGACTTGAGTGAGTTCTGAAGACAGCCAAGACAGCTTTAGTCTTGATCTTAGATTTCTCTCGACTCTGCTAGGCTCTCCTTAGCCTGATGAAGGGCTATCTGGAGAAGGGATGAGGACCGTTGGGTGGGTTCTGAGGTTCCTCCTGGTGTCTGAGTAGGTGTAAGAAAATGGAAGGTGTCTGCCTTTGGTTTTCTGGGTGAGTAGAAGGAGGTGCTTGTCAGCCTTTCTGTACTTTTCCGGGGGACACTCTACCTGATAGACAGGCTTTCTTTGGGGAATAATGGATCCAGTTGGTGACTTTAGCTTCCACCTCACCTCCCCAGGAGTGTGTGGATATCAATTCAGGGAGAGAAGAGGTCACCACGCTGTTCAAGGCAGAGCTGTTACCTGTTCTTGGTCTCTATGCATGCTTCTGTGTCCTGTCCTGATGTGTTATTCTGTCTATAAATACCTCTGTGCCTCTTCAAGGCTGCCTTTGACCTGACGGAGCAGAGGTGACCTCTGTGGACGTGGGGCGGGCCCTGCAGGAAGACCTACTTCTACTACTGTGATGGTGATCATTTTCTCTACCTAGCTTTACCTCCTTTTCCTCTTCACCCACTTCAGCCCTTGTCTATTTTTACTCCTTCACTGACATTTTCGTGTCAGTAAAAACTTAGAAATGCAAGCATTTGAAAACACTTTCTTGAGCACACTGTATATTCTGAATATAGCATGAGTGACTCTTTTCTTCAGCATGGTTGACCACTGTCTGTGATCATTATTGACAATCCTCTTTCCATCACTGTTTTTCTAACTTTTTAGAAAAGGACTTTGATTTTAGAGATTCTTATTCTCTTTTATTTGACTTCCGTCAGTGCACAGCTTCAGCTTACTGTGTTTTAGAAACTCCCAACATGGCTGCAAAGAAGAAGCTTCTAGTGTGTCAGAAATACTAATAGAATTATAGTTCCATATGTGAAATTGGTTGGTTTACTGTTTCCTACTTGTGTCTGATGAGAAATACACAAAAATACCAAGACCTGTCATTTGCTAAATTAGATTCTGGTGTTTTGTGACCCCAGGGAGTCATAGAGAGAAAGAAAATTGGGAATCTAAGGTTGTTGTTTTTTTAATAGTCCTGGGGCTTGAACTCAGGGTCTGGGCTCTGTCTCTGAGCTCAAGGCTAGCGCTCTACCACTTGAGCCACAGCACCACTTCTGATTTCTGTTTATGTGATACTGAGAAATCAAACCCAGGGCTTCAAGCATGCTAGGCAAGCATTGTACCACTGAGCCACCTTCCCAGCCCGGGAATCAAATGTTTAATCTCAGTTTGATTGGGAGTTTACTCTGTAATCGGGCCAGTGACTGTTTGGTGATGTCACGTAGCAGACACTTTTGGGGCTATCACTGTGTTGTCATCCTGCTGGTTCTCCTTTGGTGCTGGGAAGTGAACCTGTAATTGCTAAGCACAAACTCATGCTCTGCTACTGTTTCTCTTTCTGTAACCGTCTTTCAAAAATGTAAAGTGCTTTACTAGCTTCTGTCCCTTCTTTTCTGACCTTGGCTTTGTGATAAAAGTGATTAAAACCTTGGAAACTCTTGAAACCTAGGATGGGCTTTATACAGTAAGTAGAGCATATCATGACTCAGTTGAAAGAAATGTATTATCCAGTTGCAGATGGCCGTTCCTAAAGGAGGTTCAGGTCAGGAGAGTCTAGTTGACAAGTGTTTGAGGAGCAGAGGTTTGCTAATCTTTTGGTGGTGAGTTTTATATCGCAATGCACGGTTCCTAAAGGTTCACTACATTTTGAATTTGGGGGTGCTAATAGTTGCTGAGTTAACAGGACTTTCCATCATCTAAGGTAGAAAAGCTGAAAAAAACAAACTGTAGCAAGAAGCAAGCAAAGAGTATTTGTTATTGAAAACTATTCTAGACGCCTGTTTAAAAAACCACCAAAAAATTATGTTCCATCACTGATGTTCTAGTCACATCTTTAAAAAAAAAAAACAAACCACAATTTTACTGTTGCTATTAAGGGGTTGGACAGAGGGGTTACCACATCGTAAGACAGAGTCCCCCCCCCCTTCCTCCCTCTCCAGAGGGGTTACCACATCGTAAGACAGGCCATGAGTTCCCCCCCTTCCTCCCTCTCCAGAGGGGTTACCACATCGTAAGACAGAGTCCCCCCCCTTCCTCCCTCTCCAGAGGGGTTACCACATCGTAAGACAGGCAATGAGTTCCCCCCCTTCCTCCCTCTCCAGAGGGGTTACCACATCATAAGACAGGCAATGAGCCCCCCCCCCCTTCCTCCCTCTCCAGAGGGGTTACCACATCGTAAGACAGGCAATGAGTCCCCCCCCCTTCCTCCCTCTCCAGAGGGGTTACCACATCGTAAGACAGGCAATGAGTTCCCCCCCCCTTCCTCCCTCTCCAGAGGGGTTACCACATCGTAAGACAGAGTCCCCCCCCTTCCTCCCTCTCCAGAGGGGTTACCACATCATAAGACAGGCAATGAGTCCCTACCCCCCCCCCCCCCCCACACACACACCCTTTTGGACACGGTCACCTCTTCCTTTGCTTTTCTCTGGCTCTCCCCTCCCACCCCTGCCCACATCTAGGCACAGCTATGTAAACAGTTAATATTCTGACAACAATATCAATGAGAAAATCATGTCTTACAACTTGTTACAGGACAGCGCTATTGGCTATAAACTCCCTTCTTTTTCCACCGCGTACACCCAACTGGACACTATCATGTATGCCCTTGGCGTGGGGGCGTCAGTCAGAGACCCGGAGGATCTGAAGTTTGTTTACGAGGGGAGCTCCGACTTCTCCTGTCTGCCCACCTTTGGTGTTATTGTTGCTCAGAAGTCTTTGATGGATGGAGCGCTGGCCGAGGTGCCTGGGCTTTCAATCAACCTTATGAAGGTATGCCTAATACAGAACTTCTACTTGACCTTGCTTCTGCTTCTCTACATGCTGATAGATGTGTATATGTTGTGGATAGGTTCATCTACATGTGTACAATTTTAATGTAGTTTGCAGTGGTTGGTTCTAGAATAGAGAGTAAGCACATCATCTGATTTTTTAATTTTAAGAATAACAGTGGGAGTTAAAGTGCTAGCCCAAATCCGGTAGTTCTGTGCAGTTCCACAAGCCAGACAAAACGCTGTTGATCCTTTCTCTGCCAGGTCCTGCTATTTGGCCAAGGTCAGTAGATTCTCCCGGCTTTAGTCTCCGTACCTGTAGGGAGCGTGTGGGGACGAGAGAAGAAGGCCCTCCGGGTGGTGGCCAGTAGAGCTGCAGAGGAACGAAGGGTGACTCGGTCCCTGGGTGACACACGGATTAACACGGAGCCACTGCAACCCTCTGAGCCAGGGAGTGGCGTGACCAGCCGTGTTCACTGTGGTCCAGCCGTGGTGTGAGACTCAGTCTGGCCAGAGTGTTAGGGCAGCCAGACCGCAATGCTGGGAAGCCACCCTCCAGTCTCTCACAGCGACTCACATCCAAGAGCTAGATGTGAGGAAGCAGGGGACAACGGAGGACAGCTGACCACACACACCAGAGTTCAGGTCCTGCCCTGTTCAGAGGTTGAGGAGTTGGGCAAGAGTTCCCAAAAGACTCAGACGTGTAACCCGAGCACTGTGAAGGGAGACAAGCCAAGTGAGTGAAGTAGTCCCATCAGTCAGGAAGGAGTGAGGGCTTCTTAGTGTGTGCTGGTCCTGGGACTTGAACCGAGGGTTTGTACTTTTTAACATGTTTTTTATTGTAACAATACTGTACAGAGGGGTTACAGTTGGACGAGTAGGGTAATGAGGGCATTTCCTATTGAGCATTGTTACTTGGGTGTGTACTCTTGCTCACAAGCAAGTATACCCTTTTTGCTCACAGTTTGTGTTCTTCCACTTGAGCCATGCCTCCACTCCCAGTTTTCTGCTGGCTAATTGGAGGAGGGTTTGTTTGTTCTTGGCCGGGGCTGGCTTTGAACCTCAGTCTTCAGATCTCAGCCTCCTGAGTAGCTAGGATTACGATGTGAACCACCAGCGCCTGATAGGAACGAGTAATTGTAAGATAAGGGTATATTTTAGTCCTGGTTTTGAGATCAGCAATGATTGGTCAGTCATAGAGCCATGAGCAGAGTTGTGACTTTGATTGTGTTGATTGTCTCATTGCTAATGGTCCCATTTGAGGGGACAGGAAATTATTAGGGTATCTGATGAAGCGGGGATGGAGGCCAGGATTAGATGCTGCACAGTTGATTGTTAGTCACTCTTCTGTTCCACATGACACTCCTGTTCTTCTGTTGGATAATGTAAGAGCAGAACCTTTAAGCAGATATCACAAACTGTCAGAGTTGGAAATCATAAATGGTACCCTATTTTGTGACCATGAGTGATGGCCAGCTGGAGTTTGCACCTCCATTTTCCCTGGAGTTTCCAGGCTGTTTGACACAGACAGTAGTCATTTAGTTAACTTATTTTACTTTCTTTCTATCTCTGTCTTTTCCTTTCTCCCCTCTGGATTTAGAGAAATTTTAGAAAAATACATGTATATTGTTTTGCTTTGAAACACTGAGGTTAAACATCGCTATTAAGTTATGGTGTTCTAAGTTATCCACTCCCGTAGATAAATTTTGATATCTAAAGGACTGTGGGCAGCGTGTGCTTTGAACGTGATTTTAAGGCTTATCTTTGTTGAGTCATTTCAGCTTGGCAAGTATTGCCTGAAGTTGCCAGAGCTGGCCTATTTATCTGTTCACAGATGAACTTACTGGAGGTCTGCCATGTTCTGGGCCCCGAGGGAGCACTTGGACTACAGCTGGGGTTAGTCTCTGGTGCTAGCCAGCAAGGGTTTCTGAATCCTGGAAAGACAGCGGCGTCTTTACTCTAAAAGTGCTGCTTGTCTTAGGAGGAGGACTGATTATGTGTATCACAGTTAGTGGAAGTCAAACAAGGCCTGTATGTGTGAGCCCACAATAACACGTCACTGGGATGAGGGATATCCTCACAGATTGTTAATGAATTTCTCTTTCACTAACACAGCTTCTTCACGGAGAGCAGTACCTGGAGTTATATAAGCCACTTCCTAGAGAAGGTGGGTTATTACACACTATTCTGTACCATAATTTATTTTCTGATCATCTTCCAAGATGCCATTGTATTAAACTGGTGTAGAGGAACCCAGTGAGGGTTATCAGCAGAGAAACCAGTCAAGATTGAGGTTATTCGGTTATTCTAGAGATTGATGTTAGCAAGTAAGTACTTGTTTTGGTTCCATAGTAATCTTAGAATAAATTTCTCTAAGACAACATCTTACCTGGGTTGATATATGTGTTATTAACAATGGCATGGATCGTTTCTGTGTGTATTCCAGATTTAGTTGTCATTAAGTGTGGTGATTTACTTATTTATTATGGGCCTGGGTGCTGCCCCTTAGCTCTTGAGCTCAAGGCGAGTACTCTACCATTTGAGTTACAGTGCTACTTTGGCTTTTCCCTCTTATATGGTACTGAGGAATGGAACCCAAGGCCTCATGCATGCAAGCACTCTACCACTGAGCCACCTTCCCAGCCCAATTTTTTTTTATTCTTTAGTCTTGATACAGATTTCATAAAGCAGGCAGTGTTGAAAAATATAAAGCTGCCTCTAATTATGTTTTCTCCATTTTTTCCTTTTGGAGATATTAAGACCCAGACTACCTTAAAAACTTTTTTTTTTTTTACTGTTTTTCTTAGTGCGTCACTGTAATTTGGTAAATTTGACTTGTTTCTTTGGCCATATAAAGTGGTCAAATACAAAAATCAGTATTCATTTATCATTTCACATTCTATTATGTCGAGGTCAGCAAGTCGCTAGAATCTACTGTCATTTGTTCTTGAGCCTTTATATTTTACTAGAAATGTGACAGGATTTTTCACTCAGTGTATTCAAGCACATGTTTTCAAACCTTTTGTTTTCTCTGCCATGGTGCTGTGACTGGAGACTGTGTGCATCACCTGTGTGCTAGTGCAGTGTGCAAAGCGTAGTCGAGTATCAGACATCCTCTGCCCTGGTGCGTATCGCAGTCACGGGGGTCAGGAATGAAGTGTGGATTCTGGACTCCGGCCCTGGAGGTTGTGTGGGTGTGCTCACAAGTGTCCTCCTCCCGTCTGGGGCAAGGCGCAGCCCGGGCCGCCGCTTAGTGCAGCCAGAAGAATGTGCTGGCTTCTGCCCTGAGGGAGAGATGATAACACAGTGTCAGAAACAGGAAGGCTAGAATACTCCTCAGTTTCTTCCTCCTCATCCCCAAGTTAGCTTCTTAGATTGTTCCAGTAGTGTCTGTACATTTTCATTATGTAGTTTTAACGTTTACTCTCTAATAAATGTGAATGTTCAAAATCTGAGAGTTTAGAACTTTTTAGATCCTAGAAAAGCAAACCAAATGACCACTGATTACCTTCTGTGTACAAAGCAGATACAGCACTGATGGGACCGCGCCAGCTAGTCTTAGCAGCATCTTGTCAGCCACAGGGCAGTACGGAGCAAGACAAGATGGAGAGAAAGAAACTTAACAGTAGTACTGTATGTCCCGCCCATGAACCAGAACACACTCTATTCTAGAATACACTGGTCTCTACATGTTCTGAGTTTGAGTTTGTTCTTGTAATGTTTCTCTATGATGTCATTCTCTATAGATGTCTTTGACAAGGTATTGTTAGTGCAGAAGAATGCATTATTTCACCTGGGAAGTGTGGTGTTGATATAAAGTCACCAACTTTGAGTTTCTTTTTTTCTTTCTTTCTTTTTTTCTTTTTTTTTGGGGGGGGTCTGGTGTGGGGCCTGAACTCTGGGCCTGGGCACTGTCCCTCAGCTCTTCAGCTCAAGGCTAGCACTCTACCACTTGAGCCACAGCACCACTTCCGGCTTTTTTCTTTTTGCTTATGTGGTGCTGAGGAATCGAACCCAGGGCCTCAGGCATGCAAGGCAAGCGCTCTACCACTGAGCCACCTTCCCAGCCAACTTTGAGTTTCTTACAGAGAATATGTGATCTCCAAATATTAATATACGTAACAATGATTTTGAGCATTTTGCAAATATAATTATGCCAGATTTCCAGGATAGACTGTCATTGAACTGATTTTGTTAGTGTAGATTTAACCTTTTTTCCTTAAGTACTCATTTAGCTAATTTTCCAAAATGATAACATGCTCATTAGAAAAGCAGAAAATAAAATAAAAATAAATAATAAATGTCTGTAATCGTGTATGTACTTATCTGCTGTGTGCCGGTTGGTAATCTAATCGTGAAACAGACATTGCTCTTGGGCAGACAGGGTTTAGCGTCTGTGTAGGAGATGAGGCAGTGGTCAGCATCGTGCGGCATGCGATGGGAGAAGTCTGGAGAGCACAGGCACACAGGGCCGCCTCTAGCCCAGGACCAGACTGGACGCTGGGAAAGCTTCTTGGTGAACAGGAACCCACTCTGCAACCTGAGGGCTGATTAAGATGTAGCCGTGTAGGGAGGAGGCTGGAGTGTGTTGAGCCCTTCATGAAAAGTTTAGGAGTGAGTGAGCCGAAAGTATGGCTGCTGGGGAAATGAAAAAAGCTCAGGCTTCCCAAGGACTAGCTGGGGAGGACAGGGAGATTCCAGCTAGGGAGAGTGAAGAAGAGTCTTGAAGGGCCTTAGAAGGCAGGCTCAGGAAGCTATAGCCGTGAGTCTAAACGGGGAGCAGGACTGGGGGGCCGTTGACACAAGGCTGGGCGCTCCCTGGCTGCCTCTCACCTCCGGCACTTACTAAGTTACTTACATCTAGAGTTTTTCTGTGTATGTCCCCTCCAGTCCACTTCCTTCACTGTCTCTCTGCCTCAATTCTTGTTTCCCAGGCTTACTAACTTCTTACTGCATGCCACTGTGTTTGCATTTGTCAGTTTAAAGCCTCAAGTGGCAGTCCATAGACTGCAGGGTAAAGTGAAGTGGTTGTATGACTTCTTACCAGTCTCAGCACTCTCTGAGACTCTCTGAAGCATGACTGTGCAGATGGGTGGTTAGCATCCACTCATTGAGAGAACAAACAAGGAAGAGGAAGAGGGTGAGTGTACCCTTAAGGAAGGATTATCTGTTGCGATGCCTCAGTTAAAAGAGGAGACAGAGGCCATAAGAAGACAGAAACATTAGAAAGAAACCAGTGGAGATTTGAGAAGGAACTGGGCAGATGGTAATGGTGCTCAGTGACTGTTGAATGGATGACAGTTCAGACACCAGCGGAGTTGCTGACATTAAAAATGGCTGTGCTTAAAGATCCCATTCATCACAAGTGTTAGTACTTCAAATGAAGGGATTTACTATTCTGAATTAACCAAGTTTTGTCCAATGTGCTCAAGAAAATTATTTCAAACTAATTTGCTGAAATTACAGTGAAAAAATTAAAAATCCTTTCATGTCTTAATACAATAATTTGTGTTACTTTTCATTTTAGGAAAATTAAGATGTGAAGCAGTTATTGCTGATGTCCTAGATAAAGGATCCGGCCTTGTGATTCTTTTGGATGGTAACTACAGTTCTTAAACTAGAGTTATTGGACTGATCGGCTTTATATGTAATGTAACACCACAGACAGTGACCATTCGCCTTTATGGTGGAAGCATTTGAGAACTACTTTTCTTTTGTGGTGTGCTAAGGCTTGACCTGAGGCCCTTGTGCTCTTGCTTTTCGGCTCAGAGCCAGTATTCTACCAGTGCAGTCACACTTCCATGTCTGCCTTTTCTTGATGGTTAGTTGGAGATGAGTTTCGGGGATTGGTCTAACAGGGCTGACTTCAGACTGTGATCCTTAGATCTTAGCCTTCTGAATAGCTAGGATTACTGTGTGAACCACTGGTTTATCCATTATTATTATCATTATTACTACTAATATTATTATTGGTTGTATATCCTGGAACTTAGTGTGTGGGCTTTGTCCCTGGGCTTTTCTGCTCAAAGATAGCACTCTACCACCTGAGGGACTTTTCTTCCTGACCTGGCTTTGAACCATCATCCCCAGATCTGAGCCTCCTGAATAGGATTACTGGTGTAAGCCACCAGTGCCAGGTGGTCTTACCCATTCTTTAGGAAGGAAGGAGGGAAGGGAGAAGAAAGTAATTGGGGCATTTCAGTGGATTTAAAACAACACAACGAAAGCGCCAAGGTAAGGAATATGGCTTGAATACAAATCAAGAGAGAATTGCATTTGCTGGAGCAGAAGGAATGTTGAGTAGCTATCAATTGATAGGTTGTGTCACTGATAATCTTTTCTGTGTTAGCTACTGTAAAATTGCAAAATATTTGACCACTGGATCATTATTCTTTTTTTTTTTTTTGGGTCTGGTCGTGGGGCCTGAACTCTGGGCTTGGGCGCTGTCCCTCAGTTCTGCAGCTCAAGGCTAGCACTCTACCACTTGAGCCACAGCGCCACTTCTGGCTTTTTTCTTTTTGCTTATGTGGTGCTGAGGAATCGAACCCAGGGCCTCAGGCATGCAAGGCAAGCGCTCTAACACTGAGCCACCTTCCCAGCCCCTGGATCATTATTCTTAATGCTAGTTTAGATTTTCAACTTGTACAATTAAACTTATCGGACTCATAGTTAAAATGTACCATATCCCACATTTTATCTGCATTAGGAAAATAAAATGATAGCAGTCTAATAAATAGTTAAATGTAAGTTTTACTAATAGTTAACTAGTAAGCTGAACTAATTAAACTAGCCAAACTAGTAAGTTAAACTAGTAAGTTTAGTAGTTAAATATAAGTTACAGATATGTTACTAATAATTTATTTCTGTGAAAGTTTAAGAGGAAAAGAGATAGTAAAAGCTTGCAGGAAGTTTGATATTGCTCAGTTACTAATAATTTATTTCTGTGAAAGTTTAAGAGGAAAAGAGATAGTAAAAGCTTGCAGGAAGTTTGATATTGCTCAGTATGTGGAATACAGGCCCAGTCTCTTTGGTTGTAGATGACTTGGGTTGGCTGGGGTTGTATGTTGACACATTTTCTCACGTGAAAACCTACCACTGTGTGAGTGGTCTGCCTCCGGCCTGCGGCCTGCACCTGCTGCCCACCTGTACAGCTGCTGCATGCTGCAGCTCAGGAAGATGAACCACAGTGGGCTGTGAGGAACTTGCCTTCCTTTTAGCTTAATGTATTGAAAACATTTGTCATTCTGGAGGTTGGCCAACGTCTGGCTAAAATTCTCCAGTTGTCTCTTGGTCACTGCAACCTGCTGCCCCCTTCCTTCTCTCTGAGCTACTTACTTTCCCTCAGTTATAACCTGGTCACTGGCTACCATGGACATGTAATAGGAATTACAGTTTAGATAAAATTAGGAGTATTATCTTTAGGTAAGAACCTTACTTTTTTTTTTTTTTTTAACCAAAACACTGCTGCTTTCCAATTGGTTTTTCTTTCTAATTAACCGAGTTTTTAAAAAGAGTAGTTTTAGATTAACCACAATATTGAGCAGAAAATACAGGAAGTTCTCTTTTGGCCCTAGCACATGTAACTTCTGGAAGAGTGGCCTTCACTGACACAGAGTTAGCACTCACAGTTGGTCTGTCACGGGCACACTCCTGAAGAGCACTGTGAAATGGATCCATCCATAGGTTATGACTCATTTTAGTGGGGAAGTCCTCAGGTTTGCCGGCTGAGCTTCCCCTACACCCACTGCCGGCAGCCACTGCCCTTTTCTGTCTTGACAGTAAAAACGATCTCCCGGATTCCAGTGTGCAATTCAAAATCACATTTGAAGTGCTTTGACCTAGATATAAAGCAGACAGTACTAAAACCCCAGTGGATGAGTGGAGGGACAGCTCTGTCCCTTAACCTCTGCTCATCTGCTAACTTGCTTGCTCGTTTATCGGCTGACTTACTAGTTAACTCAGGGCCCTTTTTTGTACAACCTTCTAGTTTCTGAGACTATGATGAGCCCCTGGTGGCCACCCCTTTCTTCCTTCTGTGTTCTGTGCTCTTATCCAGTGCTTTGGCATAGAGCATTAGGAAGTTTTGAATGTGGTCCCATGCATTTTTTTTTTGGTCGGTCATGGAACTCAGCTCTTCAGCTCAAGGTGAGCGCTCTACCGCTTGAGCCACAGAGCCAATTCCAGTTTTATAGTGGTTTATTGTAGATAAGAGTCTCACGGACTTTCCTGCCTGGGCTGGCTTTGTACCACAATCCTCAGATCTCAGCCTCCTGAGTAGCTAGGATGACAGGCATGAGCCACTGGCGTCCGGCTGTCCCTTGCATTTTCTAGTGGAAATTTCTGTGGTGTTTATGGTAGAAAAAAATTGAAATATATATCAGTTGGGGTCTTTTAAGAAATGAGAGAAACTGCAGTTTCCTAGTATTTGTGAAGCTCTTCTTTCTGCCATCCAGAAATCAATGATTAATGCATTGAAATGAATGTGTTGGGTTATTTGTAATTTAGAGGCCCTTTCAGTAGGTGATTTCTGTCTTAAACTTGTAAAGGTATGGTTAGCTAGTTTGGTTTTTAATAATTCCTTTTTTCCCTGTTTTTGTAGTCTATTCTTACGTGGAAAAGGAGCTTATCTGTTATAATCAGTTCACTATCTTTGTTGTTGGCTCTGGAGGCTTTGGTGGTAAACCAACATCAGAAAAAGCCAAGGTAAGGCGTGGCTTTTAAAATACCTACTATACATCTTTATAATGATTCAGTACTATGTATGCAGTGTGTATTAAATCAGAATAATGATGATACTATCTGTTCAAACACTGATCATGTTTATGTGTGCTACTGTGGTACTCTACTCATTCATTTTCTTTGTAAATGGTTCTAACCTATAGTTACTTTGCTGCGTTAGAAACCATAAGTCCTATGCCCGAGAAGTCCTCGCTGTGCTTGGAGAGTAGCTGCTTTTGTCATGGCATCTTGCACTTTAGGAGACTAGGACCGTCCTGTTCTGCGGTGTGGTGTGGCCGGTGGTGTCCCCAGAGCACTACCTCAGAGCACTAGTGTTAGTGAGCTGTCTGGGCTGTGGAGCACGGTAGTGCTTTGGAAGCTTTGGCTCCAGGCTCCTCAAGCCCATCTCCTCACTGTCAGAAGAAGGTACTATGTGAACTTTAAATAGCTGGGGTTTTCTGTATTTTTAAATTTAAACTATTCTTAAACAGAAGACCATTTTTGTTTGTTGGCAGTGGTGACTTGATCACCCTTAAGCAACTGAAGTTGAAATGAAAGGAAAAGGCACTGGAAGTAAGAACTCTTTGTCCAGCTGTGCTGATCTAGTTTATGCAAAGAATCTCCTGGTAGAAAAGCAGTTTGTATAAGATTGGTGGGGAGAGCTTTGGCTTCCCATGGGGTGAGGGCAGGAGGGCAAGGTGGATTTACACGTCACAACTGGCCTGGCTGGCCTTTTTCTTTCCACTATACACGTAAGTAGCTGCTTCTTGTAGTGTTTCTCCCTCGGGCTTCTCTGAAGCTCACTCCGAATTCTTTCCACTATACACGTAAGTAGCTGCTTCTTGTGGTGTTTCTCCCTCGGGCTTCTCTGAAGCTCACTCCGAGGATGTTAGAGGTATACACACAAATCTTCAAGTTAGCAGTCAGTCCTGAGAGACATGAAGGCCAGCACTGATTCCAAATGACTGTTGCAGAGGTAGTAATTGGAGAAAACAGTTCCCAGATTGTAAGAGTTTACTGAAGATATTGACACAATTTAAAAAAGTTAGCAAAGGAATGCACATACTACTGCTCCTGTGTTTTATGCTAAGATTTGTTGCTCTCAGACTGTGTAAAACAAAATTTATTCACGTTTTCTGAATACTAAAAATCTTACTGTACTGATTGGTAAACTAAAACAAAACCAAACAAAAACAAACCCTGGAAGTCCCCACTAGCTTTTTGGTGGCTGTTACTGAACTTTCATCCGCCATTTCTCCAGCCTTTCCAGTTTCTAATGAATACTGTCCTCTTCACTCTTCTACAGGATTGACTTAGTACTTTCTGGAAAGTACAAAGTGGTATCTGTCTTATTTTAGTTAACATAATGGCCTGTTTGATAGCAGAGTATTCCATTGTGTGTGTGGATTGTATTTGATGGTTGTCTGGTTATTATGTCAGTGGAACTTAGTGCAACTGTGGCTGTGGCTAACTGGCCTTCTGTAGTAGGGGGTACTACAGACATCTAGGAGATACTTCAAGACCACTTACCCAACTATCACTGCTCCAAACCTTGGAGAGTCTGCAATTACAGAGCAAAAAACACACCCTGCAGACTGTACTGCATACAAATAAAACACAGGAGTGCATTTCCTGTGAAAGTTGGAAAATAGAAGCCTCGCATCTGCATCTTCCCCAAGGGCTTTTATTATCATGGTTTTTGTTTTGTTATTTTGGTAGGAGGTATGGAGAGGAGTTTTCAAGTATGAATTTGGTACATATCTAGGCTTGGCATTAATAATGAAAAATAACTTTAATTCTCTTAATGCTCTATAAGAAAAAAGCTGGATTTATAGAAGAAACTATGTAATACGGACAAAACAATTTGGTTTTTGTTATAGAATGCTGAACAGTAGATATTAGCTATTTGAATATAATTTAAACTTTGGTGGAAATCAGTTACAAATTTGCTCACATTGTTACTTTTGACATGTTCCTAAGTTTTCTTTAGTATTTTTACTTGTTGGTTTTAAGAGATCATGGTCATTTAGGATGTGTTGGTGACTGAGTTTAAAATACTTCATTTTGTTTAGATGGTAATTAATATACGCAAGGATGGTAAAAGACCAGTTTTAAAGACGGACTCAATTGAGATTGAATAATTCTTAGGGCTGTCATTGTCCTGCTTTCTCTCCTTTGTGATCTGAAGACTGGATCTGATTATATAATTCCTTACATTCGAAAGAATTAGGAAAATTGTAATTCACTTAAAACTAGGAGTGTCATTTAAAATGTTATCCTGAACATAAGGCATTTAAAACATAAGGCATTTAGTCTACTGAAACAAGGTTGTCCACATTAGATAGAATCCAGCATCCGTAGTACGAGATGACATGTCATTGTTTTTTAAATTTCAGGTATCTGTGGCCACACCTAGTAGGCCTCCTGATGCTGTACTTACAGATACCACCTCACTTAATCAGGTAAGCAAGGCTGTTGGTCAGAAAGAAGAGGTGTCCAGTGAGTTTAGGCCAAAATGGAGCATCTCAGGTATAGTGAGGAGGTGATTTGTTTTCTGATAGAGGAGGTAAAATGCCTTGTCTGTGGGCAGTACCAAGTAGCCATAGGACGGGCGGAGACCTCAGGATTCTGCTCTCTCGGATCCAGAAGGCTGTGGTGTGGACAGAGTTCTTAGGCCTCTGCAGTAGGTCAGCATGAAACCATTATTCACTTGTTTTGTGATATGAATTCTGATGTGTTTGATCTGAGGACTTATGCTTCCTAGAAAGCAGAAGTCTGAATTTCAGAAATGGTCTATTCAAGTAATCAAGTGATGGAAAGAACACTGTTTTCAGTCTTCAGGTTAGTTTTTCTGTTTTTGGCAATACCGTACTGGTGTTTGAACTCGGTGTCTTGAGCACGGTAGTCAGGTGCTCTTCCACTTGAATCACACCCAGATAGGGTCAAGATGACTGAGACGCACCCCTGTCTCCACACAGCTGATTGCCCCATGGCCTTCCTTCCCCCCCCCCTCCCCCCCCGCCAACTCGTGCTTGTTTACAGCAGAGGACCTAAGGTCATTCTGGCTGCTTTGTCACCGTGTGCTTGGTGCCCACTTGCTCATTTCCCCTACAGTTGTGTGATTTTGCATGTTTCTGCTGTCCTTTGTCTCACACTTGTCTTCTGTGGAACAAAGCTTATTAGTTTAACTCTTCCTTCCAGGGCCCTCATTTTACTTTTGTTATTTCCACCGTGGTCCATCTGTGTCTCATCTCAGTCTTGAGCATCTCCACCTTCCTTGTCAGTGCTCTTGGTAGAAGGAGAGGGCCTTACCTGGGAGCTTCTTTAAGCACACTGAACCACGCGCTCTGCCTCCAGGCCAAGTCAGAGGCCCTGGGCCGCTGTCTCTAAAGTTGCTTGATGTTTGTCTTTGAGTGTCTCTCACCGGACATATCTAGTCAGACCTCCTTTGGTTCTCGTGCACTGCTTTAGTTTCCTCCACTGCTCTCCTTACATGTATGCTGGATCTTTTTATGTTTCTGTGCTCTTTTAGTTTTTACGCTCACTTTCATGGTTCATTTTCTCTTTCTTCCGTCTCAGTATATTTACATTTGCTCATGTTCTTTGGGTATTTTATTTTTATTTAGTCGTCATTTTTTATAGTACTTCAATTTTTTTCATCTGTTTCTCTCCTGAGTCAATCTTGAGTTTACTTTTTGGTTTCTTCATGCTGCTATTCTTGTTTTCGAATTTCAGATTCCCAGTATTTTTGTCCCTATATATTTAGTATTTTTGTTCTGTCTGTCTGTCTGTCTCTCTGTTGTACTGAGGATTGAACCCAGAGCCTTGAGCCTGCTAGGCCAGTGTTCCATGCTGAGCCTTGCCACGTGGACTGCTTGACAGATAAGAGTTGGTTAGTGCCTGGAGTGCTCTGCCTAGGCTCTCGGCAGTGTCGGCATGACAGGCAGCCTCCGTGAGTGCAGGTTCCCTCGATGTGGCCCCGTCTCTGCCTAGGCTGCTGGGACCTGCTGTCCTCCTGGTCTCAGCTCTCCTGTTGCTTCGGGTTAGGCGTGCATGCGCACAGCTAGGAGTCAGAGGAGGCGTCTCAAACTTTTCTGCTCAGGTTGGCCTTGAACTGCAGTCCTGTCTTAAGAATTACAGAAAACATTTTCTGCAAATCAAACGTGCTAACCAAGACTCATCAGCAATTAAAAAAGCCGTCTATGCTGGTGTGGCTCAGCAACCCTCCACAATTTATAGTGCATCTGGCAAGGGAAGACGGGTGGAGGCAGACCCTGAGGGTTGAGTCGGTTCATAGGTGCACTAAGTGCCCGCTATTGGCTCCTTTGTGAATTTCCCACTTTCAATTCGGTTACACAATTTCTGTTACTTGAAAAACGGACAATGTGAATGCCAGGAGTAATGTGACTTTTTCCCAATTTCTTATACCTGAATCCTACTTAAATAAATTAGTCATGTGAAGATCTGTACTAACCAGAAATAATCTTTCGGTAAGCTGTCAGGCTGTACTGCAGAGAGCTGACATTCTGGGTTTAGTGTGCTATCAAGTTTGAGAGATGGCTTTTGGCCTTGGTATGTCTAGAATTTTGTTAGGAATTTCAGTTTAGAACATTCCATTGAAAAAGTTGACATGAATTTTGCTTGGTTAGAAGAGACTATAGCCAGGCACTGGTGGCTCATGCCTCTAATCCTAGTTATTCAGGAGCCTGAAATCTGAGGGTGAAGCCAGCCTGGGCAGGAAGGTCCATGAGACTCTTGTGTCTCCTATTAACCAGTAAGCAAGTCAGAAGTAGAGCTGTGGTCAAGTTGGTAGAGCATCAGCCTTGAGAAAAATAGCTCAGGAATAGTGCCAGGCTCTGAGTTTACAACCCAGGACTGGCATAGAAAAACACTATGAACATTTTCCTTGTCTTTATTTTGTTTTAATGAGAGCAGACAAAAGGGTTCCCTCCTGTGAAGCTCTCCGTAGACGGTGATGTGTAATATCCTCCCCATTGGCCTCCCCATTGTTGAACAGCTCCTCTTCCCCACTGATTGCACGGTCAGTTACAAAACACTTAATTTTCAGGTATTCTTTTTTAGTTATTCTGTTGTTTATTCTTTTTCTTCTTTTATTTATTTATTTATTTTTTTGGTCGGCTGTGGGGCTTGAACTCTGGGCCTGGGCGCTGTCCCTCAGCTCTTCAGCTCAAGGTTGAGCGCTCTACCACTTGAGCCACAGCGCCACTTCTGGCCTTTTCTGTTTAGGTGGTGCTGAGGAATTGAACCCGGGGCCTCATGCACATGAGGCAAGCGCTCTGCCACTGAGCCCGTTTTTTCCTTTAATCAGAACATGGATTAGGGATGACAGATTCTTACAGGATAGCCAGTCATATTTCCTACTCCACATCTAATGTATTCTCAGAAAACACCAAGTGCTAGTGATACTTACAGTTGTTTCTCCACAGGCTGCTTTGTACCGCCTCAGTGGAGACTGGAATCCCTTACACATTGATCCTAACTTTGCTAGCATGGCAGGTGAGTTAATAATAGGGAATTATCTAATCACATACTTAAAGACAGTACTGCTTATATCTGGCAATCTGACTAACCTTTAAAAAATAGCTTACGCCCTCTATACAGAGAGGAGTAGAATGACAGGAAGTGGCTTGCAGGAAGTTTTGTGCTTGATGTGTGGATTATGGCAGAGCAGAGCTGCCAAGGCCAGGTCTAGGGTAGCCCGTTACCACAGGGCCTGGGACTGTGGGGAGGGGTGTCACGTGATCCAGAAGGCGTGGTCATCAGAGGAAGAGAGCAGAGAACTGAAAGGTTAGACAGGAATCATCTCCCTCATAGACACCGAAGGGAATCACTGGGCAAGTTCACCGTCACAAGCTGAAATGAAACAAGTCTTTGTGTTCCCAGATCTCTCACAGTTATTTCCTGTTTTACTCTTTCTTCCACCATTTTCTTCTAGGAAGCATTATTTACAAAATACTTTACATGTATATTAAAATGAATGGTGTAATTCAAAGACACATTTTAAGTATAACTACATGGTACCTGTGTTCATTTTAGTTTTCTGTTCCTTAGGTTTTGAGAAGCCCATATTACATGGATTATGTACCTTTGGATTTTCTGCAAGGCATGTTTTACGGCAGTTTGCAGATAATGATGTGCTGAGATTCAAGGCAATTAAGGTATATATGTTACATAATTTGAATGGTCTCTCTCTGTAATTAAGGAAACAGTTTGTCACTTAATTTAACATAAGTACTGCACTGAAGCAGTAAACATTTCTGTTACTGAATTGGCACTCAGCTCATTGTTTTCAGTAGCTATAAATAGCTCTGCTCCTCACACACCATCTTACAGGTGTAGATGTAACAGACTAGTTGGACTTTTTATGAATCAGTTTAATATAATCACATGTCAGCTTTTAAAACCTTCAGATCTGCTTTTTCTGTTTGATAGTCTGTCCTAATTTAACTAAAAGTGTGAAGGGGCTCTGTTTGGATTCTGATAAAAACATGCATCTGTAGCTCCTGATGGCTGCACATGAGCTTTAGTAGATTCAGGATTATTCACAGGCTTTCACCTGTGCCTACAATATTTTGCATAAGTGAAAGATGTAGACTCACTCAGGTGTGGAGATGCACGTTGTTCACCCTGGCACAGGGCAAGCTGGGGTAGGGCTGCATTCTCAAGCCCAGCCTGGGTCACTCAGGAAGACCCTGCTTCAGAGACCCAAGGAAAAAAAATGCATCTTTACGTAAACTGTTTACAGCAGCATCAAATGGCACCATAAAGTTGCACTGGTTTTTTTCCCCCTGCACAGCTAGAAGATACCTTTCCTTGGATAGAACTCTCAGTTATTTTTATTATCCAGTCATGTGTGCACTAACAGTAAAGTATGAGCCAAAAAGTTTTGCCTTGTGTTTCCCAGACTGACTTAGTAGCACTTTCAAGTGACTGTACTTAAATATGATAATGGTTTTCAAAGTTCGTTGGTAAACATTACTCGCTGATTTTGTACTTGGAAAGACATCGTACCATGCAGTTCTCTTTGTTAGTGTTTTCACATAGCTTTTTGTGTTTTCTTCCCTTTTTACTCATTGGCCTCCCAAATTTCCCCCACAAGTAGAAGTTTCATTTAAAACTTTTTGACTCCCAAATGCTGTTTTTTTAAAGGCTCGTTTTGCAAAACCAGTGTATCCAGGTCAAACTCTACAAACTGAAATGTGGAAGGAAGGAAACAGAATTCATTTTCAAACCAAGGTATGAATGCTAGAGTTGGCGGAGCTTTGCTTTGTTGCTCTCTTCAAGCTCTATATGATTTCATTCTCAACAGTGTTTTGTTTCTTGGATTCCACTATGTGCATATGAGATAGAAACTAGATGTTTCTTTTTACATCACTAATTGTAGTTGAAAATTAGATGCTTTATGGACCTTTTTTTGCTTATGCTTTATCTCATTAATGAAAGATCTTGCAACATCTTGCAAACCCCTAGTACAAGGGAGAATTAGAAACACTAGTGTGATAGGAAAAGTGTTCTAAAGTAATTTTACTGAGTTAAAAAATGGTTTAGAGAATAAAAGTGTATCCATTAGAGTGTTTTGAGGGAGTTATTGGTGTTCTTGTAAATTACTACAAGGTCATTCAATCATTTTTTAAGAATGTTTTTAAAAAATAATTTTTGTTAACTAACACTTTTTGGCTTGGTCATTTTGTGGACTCTGATTTGTTGATGTTGTAAGACAGGCTTCAGAAAATCTGTTCCTAACTTGCTGCTGGCCACACAGCAGGCGGTGGAGCTGAGAAGGTGCCCAGCTGGGAGTCCGGGGCCTTTTACCCATTTTTTTTCTCTTAAATTGATAACTGCAAATTTCTGCTTCTGTGGTAGTTTTAGTGCCGAAAATTCCTTCCTGCTTCTTGCTCACAGATTAGCGTTACCTACCAGTTATTTTACTAGGCAAATTCTCCTGTTGTAATGGCTTTAGTACAAGTTCACCCTCAGAGCTGGTATCTGTCTGTCTCTGCCTCTGGAGATGGGCTCTGGCCTTGAATTTGAGATCTTCCCACTTCAGCCATCCTGAGTTCTGGAGATAAAAGCTTGTATAACCACACCTGTCTGAGTCAATCTTTTTAACTCCACCCTTCTTTCACACACATAACCACACACATACACACATAAGCACGCACACACACGCACGCACACACACGCACACACACACACACACACACACACACACACGGGCTTTTCTCTGAACCTTGTTGCATATCTGCAACCCTCTCATTTTCTAGTTATTTCTCTTTTGGGGGGAGGGAGAGCCTACTGCTGTGACAGTAGAATCCAGGGTGTTGCCAATGCAAGGCAAATGCTCTGCCATTGAGCTTCACGCCTTGAATTCATTCATATCTTACTTGAAAAATGAGGCATATGCAAATAGACTGGAGATGCGTCTCAATGGCAAAGCATTAGCCACATTATGAACTCAGAAGTTTTGAGGACCATGGCTGTATTTTAAGTTTTTATTTTCACAGAATTCCACACATAATTTGTATGACTACAAACTTGGAGGACTAGGGAATAGTAATAATGCATTCTTACCATTTAAAGACATTCCAAGAAAGCCTACTTTCCTTTCAGTGCATTTGTTGTTTTGCCCGAGATCAGAAGTGCACTTTTCTATTAGTGATGCATGAGAGTCCTTTCTTCACTCCTTCCGTTTCTCCTAACTTCCTTTCCACCATGTTTTAAGAAATAATTAAACATGTTTCAAAGCAGTATGTTTGAACTGATTACAAAAAAGGAACTTACTGACGTGCATTTGGGGAGTCTTTTTATGCTTTTCACTGTGGAATCTGAAACTAGAGTTACTACTTTGAAAACTGAACGGTGGTCTGTTCCTTGCCACTTTCCCTCGGTAAGAGGAACCAAATATACCTTGAGTACTACCTCATGTAGACATTGTGTCCTGATCTCTGCTAGCACTTCTCAAATCTGTGGCTCCTCATTAATCCACTTAGGTTTCAGAAAGTAAAATCCCCTGAACACCACAGCCCGAGGCTCATCCAGACCCATTTGGTTGTTATTTTAGGGGACGAGACTTGATCATTCTAAGATTTAAGGGCTTTAGTTGATTCTGTAGCCATAGCTAATAACATTTGTATCATCTTAAACGCCTTCATGCTTATTCTTGTACCATACATCATTAGCCTTTTGTTTCCTTTTTCATACAAATATCTTTCATATGACTGTTGTTATTTACAGTGAAAGTGTGTTTCCATTGAAGCCATCAGAGTAAACTGTTGTTGCCCCTCTTCTACTCTTCATCAGGTGCAGGAAACAGGCACCATTGTCATTTCAAATGCGTACGTGGACCTTGTGCCAGCCACGGCTGCTTCTGCTGAGACACCCTCTGTGGTAGGTTCAAAACTGCTCCAAGCTTTTCCTTATTTGTGAATTTTTGAGCTGACAGCATTTTAGGAATGAATGCTTAAGCCACATTTTTTCCTGTCAAGATGTATGAAAAAATTCACAATTCTTCATGTGGACACTGATTCAAAAACAATTGAGGGAAAAGGAATATTTTGACAGCATGAAGTTTTTTGTTTTTTTGGGTCCGGTCGTGGGGACTCTGGGCCTGGGCGCTGTCCCTCAGCTCTTCAGCTCAAGGCTAGCGCTCTACCACTTGAGCCACAGCGCCACTTGCGGCTTTTTTCTTTTGGCTTATGTGGTGCTAAGGAATCGAACCCAGGGCCTCAGGCATGCAAGGCAAGCGCTCTACCACCGAGCCACCTTCCCAGCCCCGACAGCATGAAGTTTTAACAAACTTTTTACATGATCCTGGGATCTCTGAAGAAAAAACGAATTCTCCAGTGTTTGAGTGACTAAATCAGTTTTTTACGTTGAACAGTATTTTGGATAAAAATAGGTGAAAAGGCCAAATAGTCTTTTGCTTGAGTTAAAGATAGATATATAAAGATGTATATGTGCAGGTATGAAAACAGCGTATCTGTTGAAACATCTGCATTCTCTATTAACGTTTGTTAAGGCTCTTGATAAATAGATATTCTGTCTCTAAAATAACTTGTCATTGTTGAGATTTTCACACTGGTGATCTTTGCTGTTATAAACCATGTTACCACATACAAATTAAAATCTCTTAAAAATTATCTGAGATTGAAGACATACAACATTTTACTGCTATAGAGAAATTCAGGCTACATCTGAGTCCTGTTTTGTAGACCCTAGGATGTGAGTCCCTTCTTGTTTAGTATCTTTTTGAGGTTAATTTGGGACATAGGTAACCCCATTCCAAGTGTCGCTGAAAGGAGAACCCTCTTATTAAGAAGGCGCTGGTGGCTCACACCTGTAATCCTAGCTACTCAGGAGGCTGAGATCTGAGGAGCATGGGTCAAAGAGCCGGGACACGAAAGCTACCATACTCTTAGTTCCAGTTAACCAGCAAAAAGCTCAGAGTAGAGCTGTGGCTCAAGTGGTGGAGCTCTAGCTTTGAGGAAACAAACCCAAAGCAAACCTCAGGCTAGCACCCAAGCCCTGAGCAGCTCCTTCCTGCTCTCAGCCGGTCAGATGCCTCCCCCAGCGCTCTCACAAGGCTGTACCCGAGCGTGGAAGAGGACAGGACATCCGCGGCCCCAGCCCAGTCTCAGCACTTGACGGGCAGAGGACAGTCTGCATGTTTTGCAGAGACCTTCCCTCCCATCTGCTGCTCACCTTTCCCTCCAATTAGTAAGTGCTTTGGTCCAGTAAATTACACCACAGATCCATCCGTCTGAAGGACCTGGTTTTCTCTGTTTGGAGGTGCAAGCCTGGTGGGGTGAGGGGCTCTCTGTGCTAAGCAGACTGAATTCAGGCCAGTAAGGGTGAGTCTACTCCAAACTCTCTGTTCTTTCTGTGGCTAAGTCCCCCAAGAGAAAAGGTGAGAAGGAACTAATGATTTGTGAAAGCAAATGAATATCCCATCCACCTAGTGCACAGGACTTGATAATGGCTTAATAACATGGCCATGTCCCGCCAGACCAACTCTACCCAGGAGATAAACCCTAGCTTTGGTCATGGTGGCCTAGGAATCTGGGTTTCAGAGCACACATAAAAGCCTTAACTTAGACTTTCATGTTTTAGAATTATCATGGCCTTCATGTTTAAACCTCTATTTTTGAGTTGTCTAGTAAAGGAGAGATGCATCTTTCTTTTTGGGTTTTTTGTAACTATAAATGCAGTGATCTGTGTCTTTAAATTATTTTCTGTAACAGTGTTTGTTATCCCAGCCAATTACAGCAAAACAGTGGAGCAGCTATTGAGGAGGCTAAGATCTGAGGATCACGGTTCAAAGCCAGCCCGGGCAGAAAAGTCAGTGAGACTCTTATCTCCAACTAACCACTAGAAAACTGGAAGTGGTGCTGTGGCTCAATCGGTAGAGTGCTCACCTTGAGCTGAAGAGTGCAGGGATAGTGCCCAAGCCCAGAGTTCAAGACCCACGACCTACAAAAAACAAAAACAAACAGTGGAGCATGTAATTGCTCTTTATGTACAAGACATGCCTCCTATGAAACTTTTGTCACCCAAATTGCCTGAAACTCAGTGGTTAAAAAGTCTAGGATTCTAAAAAATACCACCCCCCCCCCCCCCCCTTTTAATGGCATATGCTCACAATCATCTTTGCCCTCAGATTGTCAGAGTATTATTAAAGTTCACACTTTGTCTTCTTGGCAGAATGGCCAGCTCCAGAGCGCTCTTGTTTTTGAGGAGATAGGCCGGCGCCTGAAGGAGGTTGGGCGTGAGGTGGTGAAGAAAGTCCACGCTGTGTTTGAGTGGCACATCACTCAAGGTGGACACACTGTGGCCAAGTGGAGTAAGTGGGCCCTGACTCTAATGCTGTAATAAAACTCTGTGGGCGGAGAGTTAAAGACTCTGCCTTTGACCTTCTTAGGTAAGCTTCTTCTCAGGGTTTGGAGCCTCCAAACCCTTGTAGTTTTTCCTAAATATAGAGGGAAACAATGAAAACTGTGTTTTAAAGATTTCATTGTAATGTTAATGCAGTTGGCACTCCATATGCATGGTCTCACACTTGGGGTTTTAGTCAGCCACAGATGGGAAATGCAGCTGGGTCTGTGGCTCCATGTTTTTCTTGTCTCTGTCTCTAAACAACTCAGTGTTTACATTGTACTGGGTGTTACAAGCTGTCCAGAGGTTTCTGCGTGGGTTCCATGCAAATGCAGTGCCATTTTGCAAAAGGAACCTGAGCGTTCTGAGTCCCCAAGTGGACAGGTCTTGGAATGGACCTGTCCATTAGAAACAGTCAGCTGCTTTAACTCTAGTCAAATGAAATACTTGTGAGTGAGTCATTTGAGAATTCTGTGTCCCAAAACAATACTCTGAATTGTCTCAACTATTATCAGTATGAAATTGTAATTTATTTCATTGACATACGTATGCTGTAGTCAAAGCTACTTGATCTGTCCAGGAAGTTATCTCACTGTGTTGGCAAGGTGGCTAGGCATCTAATCGTAGACTGACTTCCTGAGGAAACACAGCAGTCCTATTCTCTTCCAAAGGCTACCATTGTGTGAGGAAAGGAGTATAATTAGAGGATACAGGAAAATAATACTTTCATTTAATTTTTCACTGAAATCTTTTAATTTCTCTTTCTTAACCTGGAAGTCCCAGGAACCAGAAGTCTTTCCCTGTTAGTCAAGCAGTTTTCGGCAGTCTTTCTCATAAATGGGAAAAGCAATGTGTAATAGCTTGAGGGTATTAAACTCGGGGCCTTGTGTTCCGAACTCAGCTTGCCTGAGCCATTCTTGTCTATTCCTCCCTATTCCGCTCTTCACCATTCTTCCCCAACCTCCTCATCCATCCCACATGCCTCCCCAATTCCTTCCTGTTCTCCATTGAACCCCACTCCTCTCCCAGACAGCTCCCCATCCTCGCTCACCACTCTACCCTTCCCCATTGCTGGGCCTCCCAGACTCCACCCCTTCTTCTGCAGTTCCCCGTTTCTATTCTCCTCTCTCATCCTTCTTGCTCATTCCTCTCCACCCCTGCCTATCTGCACTGGCCCCAACTCTTCTGATTCTCCCCACCCCTCTCTGCTCCTGACCGGCCTCCCCAGCCCTCAGCCCTTCCTCGGTCCTCATTCTTCACCGTTTCCCCCATTCGTTCCTGTTCTTACTTCATTCCTCTCTGATTCTCAGACATTCTTCCCCATTCCCTGCCCCTACTTCCTCCCCAATTCTTTTCCATTCTTTCATTAGGTTGTGATGATGGACTCCGTTTGTTCATCCTTCCTCTTGTCCATTCGTCACCATTTTCTCCCGTTGGTCTCACTTCTCCCCGTCCTTCCCAGTCCGTCCTCGTTTTCTCCTGTTCCTTGCCTTTGTCTTATCTGACCCACTTCCCCGTCCTCCCTTTGTCCCTCTCCTCTTCTGTTCTCCCATGTTCTTCCCAGTCTCCCTCAGTCGCTATTCCTTCCCTACTTTAATCCTCGAACTTCTAACTCAGTTTCCCCCATTCTTTCCTATTCCTTTCCTTGCCACATTCCTCCCGTACTTTTCCAGCTTCTCCTTGATTCCTTCCCATCCTTCCCTGCCTCCCATCCTCCCTAGCCTCTCCCTCCTTCCCCATTCCTCCTCATTGCTAAGCATTCTTCTCCATCTGTCCTTTCCCTCATCTCTTTCCATTCTTGCTAATTCATCCCGATGCTCCCCATCTGTCCCATTTTTTCCTTTTGTCCCCCATTCTGCCACCCACTCACCTGTAGGGACAATACTTGTCTGGCAGGATGTATGTGCTGAGCCACTTTCCTAGCCCCCAGAGAGAAGTCTTTGACCGGAAAGCATGGGTATGGTTTCCTTAGCCAGACCACCCTTGATTCTGACTGAAGGGAGAGGCTGTGGCTGTGTCTTGAGGGTTAGCCCTTTGACACTGTTCCAGGGGAGGAGGGGAGCAGCGTGGCTTCTGCCTTGCTGAGCTACTGCAGAGCCCTTCATCCTTCCTGTGGGCCAAAAGGGAGCCACCGAGAGGAAGCCAAGAGAAGGCTTCCAAGAGTTTCTTTTGGGAAAGAAGCCCCACTTTCACGTATATTTGTAGCTTATTTTTAACTCTAGGAAGTATAGCTTTAGAATAGACTAATACAAGCCATCTTGATCCCTGGGTGGGTGACGGGGTCAGGATGAATAGCTGTTAGAATAGCAAGAACGCAGCTATTGTGCCATCTGCGTTTTTACGACTCACGTGGAACTGAATGCCTGGGCATATCCAGATTTGGTTTTCCAATACCCTATGTCCACAGGCGTTGCTTTTACTCTTTTGAGTAAAGGCTTACTTGCTAAGTAAGTTTCTGAATTCCCTTTAACAAAGTCTGTTTGCTTGTCACTTATGCAGCGTGGTTATCACTCTCTGTCTCCCCTGGGGCTTCTCTGACGGTTTGTTTGTTCTTTCCCAGCTCCTCTAGATCTATGGATATCTTATTTGCTAAAAGCATTGCAGAAAGTTTAGTTTAGATGAAGTAGGATTGCTTTTACCCTCTATTAAGATAAATGTCAGCAAACACTCCGATATCGGGGTACAATATATGGTAATGATATCTACCATTGAGATAAAACAGTTAACTATTTTACAGTATTATTTCTAAAACCAGTCAGAAGTTGTTCTGTGCAACAGTAAAAATCTAAAAGAAATGAAAAAACAAAGCAATAAGAAGAATGAAAACAGGCTTTCTGCGGACTGCAGAATAATTGGCTTCTGAAAATTAAACATTTACTCTGAGCTGAAACTCGTAAAGCCCCAAAGCTCTGAAAATGAAGTTTTTTCTTTCCAGTGTTAGCAAAACCTGAGCTGAACTTGTGTGAGATTCATCTTTATTTAACTGACTGGAGTAATCACGAGTGGCTTTGCTCATAGAGTGCTCTAGCACTTGAGCCGTGCCTCCAGACTGGCTTCAAGTCTAGTCACACAGTCTACATCTCTTCCATGTAGGAACATAGGATTTACGTTTGGATAGCATGACTAGACAAATGATGTGTTGTGCATTTTGTCTGAATGTAAGTGGAGCTTAAAACACGTGCTGTGTGACCAACTATAGGACTGGACCTGGGTTTTCATTCATGGGCAGCTCACACTTTATTTAAATTTTGTCAGTACTGGGTTTTGAACTCACTACTTCACACGAAGCAGGTGTTCTACCCCTCACCTCCAGCCAAACTCAGACTTTCTAAAGTGTGGCTTCAGCTAACGCTTCATAAATTTTATATGGTTTTGGAGCAGTTCTGCTAACAAAGCTTTGTTAAAGAAACATTTACAGCTTAAAAAGTTTTCACAGTATTTATAGTATTAAATGCATAACATACAGCTAGAGCATGTTCAGTCTTTATTACCTTGCTATTCATATGCAGGATGTTTTGATGGATTCAGGTGTTTGAACATGAAACTTCTGAATTCCGCTTTCCTGCTGTGCTGACTGGGGTCTTTAAATTCAAAGGCCTTAATTACACATTCCAGGAACTTCACTTCTTATTCTCTCTGAGCTAATACTCATAGCATCTTATACTAACTTCTTCATTTAGGAAACATTGCTGATTTCACTGCTTTGAAGAACTTGTAAGATTTTCTAAATGACAGATGATGTGTAAAATCGTGTAGAACAAGCTCCTGATTAGAACTTGCAGGTTATAAAAACCACTTCCTCTGGTTACAGTGGTTTCTTCCTGCCTCTCCAGCTATTGACCTGAAAAACGATGCTGGAAAAGTGTATCCAGCCCCTGCAGAAGTCGCTGCCGATGTCACGATCATCATTTCAGATGAAGACTTCATGGAGGTGGTCCTGGGCAGGCTCGACCCCCAGAAGGTAATGCTCTCCTAACTTCTACTCAGCGTTATTCTTCCTGCTTGATAATGGCAGGTCAAGTTGATCTGACTCCCAGTTGGGGATTTCTAAGATCCCCTCAGACTCTGAAGAGACAGAGTTGGCACTTACACCTGGCTGACAGATCATAGCTTACTTTTTTTCAGTTGACATCTATTCTTGGATGGAGCTTTACCATACATTAGTAACAACAAAGGCTTCTTATAAAGACTTCTTAATGTCATTAGTCCAAAAACCCTATGAATTAGTGGGTACTACATAAAACAAGACTTTTTTTTTTTTTTTGCCAGTCCTGGGGCTTGAACTCAGGGCCTGGGCACTGTCCTCTAGGATAGCACTCTATCACTTGAACCACAGCTTCACTTATGGCTTTTTTTGGTAGTTAATTGGAGGTCAGAGTCTTAAGGACTTTCCTTTCTGGGCTGCTTTGGAACTGCAGTTCTTAGATCTTAACCTTCCGAGTAGTGATGTGAGCAACCAGTGCCCACGAAGATACTCATTCTCCATGTAAAGGTCTAGTAATTCTTTGAAACCTTGGGAACAGACGTATCAGTTTCCCCGTCTACTGCATAGCTCCCTGTGGCTTAAGGCAATGTTAACATCTCAATTTTAAGCCTTTTCTCCCATATCAGACACTTATCCAACATGTTGGTATACATTTGTCTGCAACTTTTTACAAAAAGGGTGGCTTAAACCAGCAGTATCCAGTAGACATATTAAAGAATGTTAGAAGGTGCACTTCAAAGAATATTTAGCCTAGAACCTACAAATACTCTAATTTCAGTATGTAATCAGTATGAAAACGTTGGTGCTATTGGTGATAGTTACTGCTTCTCAATGTCTGTGTCATGCTTAGAATGTGTGTGTCTGGCCACGGAGGTCTGCTCCTAAATGCTCAGTAGCCATGTAGCCACCTGCTGCTCTTTGCCTCTCATCTGCTCCTGCAACTACCACTCCTCTGATAGAGGTCTGTGCAAGTCAGGCTTCTGTATGATCAAGTCTGCGAACAGATCTCTCTGTCTTTTCTGTGTCTTACGCTCTCGATGCCCATGCCTTCATCCTCGAGCCTGCATGACGTGTGCCCTACTTTTCACTCTCCACCTCTGATGCCCCGGCTCCTTGTTCATTAAACTTAGAACATGAGCTCTAACACCTGACATTTAAAGCCTTCTGTGTGTTCTATGTTGGCCTCTCCCCTTAAACTGTGTTTGATTCTTTAAGTGGCATAAAATATATAAAAATGTAAGAACTGCTTTAATTTTATCTCTTGGGATGAGAAAAAGATCCAGTTCCCATCACCTCTCACCTATTATCCTCCACGTACTAACCAGGCCTGGCCCTGCTTCGCTTCCGAGATCAGGTGAGATGGGGCCTGGTCAGGGTGGTATGACCCTAGAATATCTTCTCTTAATGCTGTTTGCTGTCCAGCCCGTCTACCCACACACATCAGACTAATCATAGCCCTTTATGGAGGTGGCCCGGCAATGCTGTTCCTGATGAAAACATTCACAGCGTCCTGGGAGGCTGTTCGGTGTGATTTCCCCTTGCTCGCCTTTCTGGCCTTCTCCCACACCACTCACCCATCATGCTACTGACATGCCCTTCCTCTTAGTTCTTCCCCATAACCTTTACTGCTTCACAGCTGGTACATGTATCTCTTCTAGAATTCTTCCCTAGCAACCAGAGGAGTTCCCTCCTGCTGGACTCAAATGGCATCCTGTTTTTTTTCCCTGATAGAGCTCATAACAGGTTTTAATTATTTGATTACCGTTTTGTACTTCCCAGCTTGATGTTAACTTCATGATAAGAGGGGTTGACATCTGTCCTGAGCATAGAATACTGTCCAGTACCCTGCAGACACCCGGTTAATACTTAAGTACATTGAACATGAAAAGCGATCCGGAAGTGCAGTTGAGTAGAAATTGGAACTCTTGCTTGGCAGACCACATAGAAGGGTCCTATAAACATGAGATCAAAGGGAATGATGGCGAGAGGAGAGTAACACTGCTTAATGGCACTGGCTCCAAAGCAACGGATGCACGCTTGCCACTGATCCTAGCTCAGTGCACGTTCTGGCAGTCCGAGCCACCATTACAGGGTTACAGTTTGTGTAGACAGTAACTTGAACTCTGCATGGCATGGCAACCTGGTTTTGGAGAAGGACAGAATACTGCAGCCAGGGTCCACCTTGAGAAGGCACCTGGTATCTGAATTTGAAGTCCTTCAACCAGTCAGTGCAGAAATAAATGAAATGGAGTCTAAGAGAACAAATTAACAGATCATCGTAGCAAAAATCTTTGAAAAAATGATCAACAAATGATTAGCTAGCTGTACACAGTACCAGCATAAAAAGCTAGAGATGGAAAGGGAGACTTTGCATTTCAAGTGTCTTGAGTGTTATTTTCAAAACCTATGCTAAAAAATTAAAAAACTCAGAGGAAGGAAATGGACAAATTTCTGGACACAAGTGATCTATACATTGCACTTGAGGAATCAGGCACAGAGGATTCGTACTCCAGAGCAGAAAGACCGTATGTAACACACCTGCACCAGCATACAAGGTAAAAGCGGAATGTGCTTTCTGGTGTCAGGAATAAGACAAGCACGGCTTACCTATATCCATTCTACACAGTGAAATCCCCATTAAAATACCAGTTAAACTCTTCAGTGAGTCACAGAAAACCACCCTAAGATGCCTATGGAGGCAAATGGACTCTGAATAGCCAAAGCAGTCCTGAACAGTCCTGGTTGCAAGTCGTACAGAGCCAGCAGTAAAGGACTCAGAAGTAAACTCACACGTCTCCAGCCACCTGATTCCCAACAGGCATGCTCAATCTCTACAAAAGCCAGCTCAAAAATGGGTCCAAGACTCATGTAGGAGAACATACTGGGGAAAGCAGAGGGAGAGCTCTCGCCCGGTGGTGTTGGGGCAGGGATGACTTTCCAGATGGCCTCCAAGAGCCCAGGAAACAAAAGCAGAAGTTGAAAAGCATCTGCAACAGAATGCTGTGTGCAGCAAAGGAAATAGTTCACAGTGTGAATGGGGGGATTCTGCTGAGCCCATCACGTGACAGAAAAGGTAATCGGCTTACAAAGAGGCAAGCTGTATGAAAAGATGCCCTGAAAGAACAGATACAGATGGTCAGCAAAATACAGAAGAGCTTGATAAATCAGCAACCAGGAATGCAAGTCAAAACTGAAAGTGAATCTGAATGATTCATGCCCTTTGGAGCCACCGTAGGCAGACAAAACCTTAAGACACTTGAATCTCCAGTTAACCAGCCAAAAACCTAGCCAAGTGGTAGAGTGTCAGCTCTAGTCCCTGAGTTCAAGCCCCAATACAGACACAAAAACCAAACTACAGTGAGATACTATCTCAGCCTGCTTAGAATGACTATTAAAATCAAGCAAGAATAACAGATGCTGTTGGAGAAAAGAAACCCTTCCACACCACTGGTGATGTGTAGTACAATACTTTGGAAATCAGTATACATTATACAGGTGGCCTCAAACTAAAAACAGAACTACTATATGACCCTGTTAACACTAAGCCTGGGTGTATCTCCAAAATAAATGGTGTCATCATAGAAAGGAGTTTATGTGTGTTTATTGTGGCACTGTTTACAGAAGCTAAGATACAGAATAAGCCTGGCTGCATGCCATCAAGAGTAGATAAGGGAAATGTGGTGTGCATAAACTATGGAGTATTCAGCCATAAGGAAAGACTTTGTATCATTTGCAGCAAAATGGATGGAACTAGAGAACTTCAGATGCTTAAGTGAATCAAGTCACACAAAGACTAATGCTAACTGCCATTATTGTTTACCATAGGGCTACACATGATCCTTTTTGTTACTTCCTGGCTTAAGTACAATAAACATTGTTAATCTGCTTTTAAAGTTCTGGACTTGTTATTAGGGATACAGTACAGCTCTTTATCTACCTAGTCCTAAATTCATGTGTCAGAACAGAGTAAAGACAGCACAGGTTGAAACAGAACTCCCAGACATGTCAGTGCAGATAAATTATTCTCTGGTTTTCTAGAACACACACAGGAGTCTTATTTTTTTCAGGCATCTAAAAATGTGACCGCTGTCTATTATCATGAAGCTGTCATTGCTTACAAGCCGCCCTGCAGTCCCATGTTTTCAGCCCAACTGTATTCACTCTGAACCAGTGTCTTTAACAAGAAATGAAGCGTACTGTGCTAACCATTGGTTCTCTTTCCAATCTCCTTCCCAGGCCTTCTTCAGTGGCCGACTGAAGGCCAAAGGGAACATCATGCTGAGCCAGAAACTTCAGATGATCCTCAAAGACTATGCTAAGCTCTGAGAGTCCTGCCCGCCAGACTTAACAGTGCTTCTTCTCACCCGTGTGGTGGTCATGCTGCAGAAGGGGTGAAACTAAAATACAGGGGAAACTGCCTAAGGGTTCAGGGTTCAGGTACCTTTTCAGATTTTTATTTTCTACTAATTTTTCACATATTATTTTTACAAGAAACTGCAATCTAGCACATAATTCTGCTACCAGATCTGTATCTTCATAATAAATTCTCATGAATCCAGTTTCTTTAGAACCTGTAATAGCAATTGTAACTTGAAAGGAAAAATCAATAAAAGCTGCTTTGAGACCTTTTACATTTTTTAAATTTATTGACACTGGTTTTAACATGAATGTCTCTGTAGCTATGCATTGTTCATACTTGGTTATTTTGCAGAAGTGACTGAAACTAAAACACAGGAGAAATGACAACATTTTCAGATTTTTAGGCACATATAACATTCCAGAATTAACCGTAATGACATGAAAAAAACCATTATTTCATATGTATGCACACACCCACACCAAGATTGATAGTAAGTTACCAAAGAAAATCCCAGGACAGTACGTGGTGTCACTGCTGGATATTACCTAGACTTTTAATGACTATTCTATAGGATTCAGAACATTTCCAAACTCATTGTACAAGGTGGCCAGCGACGTTGTTACTAAGACCTGACAAAGAAGATTGTAAAGTTCTCACAAAATAACTGAAACCTCTCGGTACAGCTGAAGATATAATTAAAAGAGCACACAAACCCAATAGGCAAAAAAGAAAAAATAACTAGCAGATAGAATTCAACAAGTGATTACATGGATGAACTCAACATACGAAGACAAACATACATCATATAAACAGAATGAAGGATAAAATGTTGTATAATATTTGAGTAGAGAAAAGCATCTGATGAAATTAAAGACCAGATCAAATCCCAGAACAAATTAGATTTAGGAAGCAGTGCAGTAAAGGCTATAGCGGGCAACATCATCATCATGACAGCATCATACTGGAGAAAATCAGAAAGCATTTCCTCTAAGGTCAAAACAACACAAAGGTGTGTATTCTTGACTGCTCTTATTTGATACACTACTGGAAATTTTAGCCAGGGCAGTTAGGCAAGAAAAAAGGAAATGAAATAAGTTGTTTCCCAGTTTGTAGATGGTATCATTCCATTCTTAGAAATGTTTTAAAAAGTAGCAGGACAGGGCTGGGAAGGTGGCTCAGTGGTAGAGAGCTTGCCTTGCATGCATGAGGCCCTGGGTTCGATTCCTCAGCACCACATAAGCAAATAGAAAAAAGCCGGAAGTGGCGCCGTGGCTCAAGTGGTAGAGCGCTAGCCTTGAGCTGAAGAGCTGAGGGACAGCGCCCAGGCCCAGAGTTCAGGCCCCACGACCGGAACCCCCCCTTCCCCCCCCCCCACACACAAAAAAGCAGGATGCAGTCAATATCAAAATGGTTTGTATATATTCACACCACACACACACACACACACACACACAACATATATGCCTGAATATATGTAATATATAGTAATATAAATAAAAACACGTATGTGTATATATGAGATCAATAATAGCTAATGCGACGAAATCAATACCATTCAGAGAAACCAAATAATTCCCTAATTCTAGGAACTGGTGGCTCACACCTGTCATCCTAGCTACTAAGGGAGGCTGAGATCTGAGGATTGCTGTTCAAAGCCAGCCTAGGCAGTAAAGTCCATGGGACTCTTATCTCCAATTAACCACCAAAAGATCAGGAGTGGAGGGTGTAGTTCAGCTAGACACAAAGTATAGTTTCCGAAGTTCTGACAATGAGAACTACTTTCCTTTGTAATGTTCAGATTTCAAAGGAAAAATTTCACCATGATATTTTTACCATAAGGGGAGTTTTTCATTATAGATGTAATAATAATGCATCTATTAGACGATTAACAGCTGAAATAAGGGACTGTTTCAACTACAGAATATACAGGCAGTCACCTAAGATAGCACACACGCTCAGAGCTCCCTTCCTCTTCACAGGGAGAAAACTACTGTCCAGATAAAAACGTTTAATGACTTTCCAGCCACTTTTTTCCTATGATTTCACTGAATTATAATACCGCACCTCATTCTGCTTCCTGTGTTGAGTCTAAATGTGGTACATTTGCATTGTTATGTTCCCTTAAATCTCACAAACATTCAATGCTAGAATGCGAACAAACCATCATTTTAGCGTTACACTAAGAAAGCCAAGCCAAGATGACTCCTCGTGCAGTACACTAGACCGATACTTGGTTCCTGTCTCACAGTGGCCTTAGCCATTCCTACTGCTGAGAATTCCTGCCTGGCTGTTTAACTCCCCATCTCCCATGCTTCCCTGCTTCAAACCCCTGCCTTGTTTTTTCTGAAGAGCTCAGTTTCTCAGCTAGACTCTGGAGTGTTTCTTTTTATAGTTAACAAGTGTTTCAATGTGTATGCTTAAAGATTTCTGTTTCTGAATGTATTCAAGACAAAGAAGTAGAGAGAATAAGTTTAGGAAGTCGGCTAGAAAAGGAAAGTAATGTCCGTAAGTTGTCCACCATGGGCATTTCTCTGTGTGAAGGTTTTTGTTTTTTCCCTTGGTGCAGGTCCTGGGGTTTGAACTCAGGGCCTGAGCACTGCCTGAGCTTTTTTTTGTTCAAGGCTAGTGCTTTACCACTTGAACCACAGTTCCACTTTCACCTTTTAGGTGATTAACTGGAGATAAGAGTATCAGCCTTTCCTGGCTTAGAATCTCAGTCCTCAGATCTCAGCCTCCTGAGAAGCTAGGATTACACGTGTGAGCCACCAGCACTTGGCTCAGCGTGACAGATTAGTTATCATGACACCAACAATTATTACCTAAATATCCCTATTCTAAAGATAATGATCCAGGTTCAGGGAGGTTAAATAACTTCCTCTAGACCACACTGCTATCAAGTGACAGGTTTGGAAACAATAGGCCGTCTTTGTACCTAATCAGCCTTTCCCAGAGTTTAGGATGTCAGGATGCACTGTGCAGGAGTTAACTCCAACTCACCCAAAAAAACTCTAAAGGCATGCTTGTTTGGTAGGCTCTGCATTTAAAACATTAACGTATCTGTACTTTTAGTTAAACACGCAGAACTTAAATGGCTCCATTAAAATTTTATGATAAACACCAGACAATTGACATCTAATGGTCTTACATTTTTAGGGAAATAAACAGGAAAGGATTGGTTTAAAGAAGATTAAAGAGAGCTGGGAAGTTGGCTCAGTGGCAGAGCGCTTGCCTTGCATGCCTGAGGCCCTGGGTTCGATTCCTCAACACCACATAAGCAAAAAGAAAAAAGCCGGAAGTGGCGCTGTGGCTCAAGTGGTAGAGCGCTGAAGAGCTGAGGGACAGCGCCCAGGCCCAGAGTTCAGGCCCCACAACTGGACCCCCCCCCTCCAAAAAAAAAAAAAAAAGATTAAAGAAACACTTTCCCATAGTAAAGGTACTATTGGACAAGAAATGTATTTTGGGTTGTGAGGTATTAGTATTATTCAAATTTTGTTATTCCAAACCCATGATAAGAAGTCATGAGTTTTGACTGAAAATAAACTGACAAATATGAAAAAAAGCATTGTTAATTATTGCAACTAAAATACCAAGTCTACAATTTTTTTTAAAATTATGGTATCCACAGAAACTTAGAAGCTGCAGAAAAGGTTGATCAGACATTAGAGCCTGAGCGGGGCGCTGGTGGCTCACGCCTGTCATCCTAGCTATTCAGGAGGCTGAGATCTGGGGATCACGGTTCAAAGCCAGCCCGGGAGATCACTCTTATCTCAAAATAAATCACGAGAAAACCAGAAGTGGTGCTGTGGCTCAAGGTGGTAGAGTACTAGCTTTGATCTGAAGAGCTGAGGGACAGCGCCCAGGCTTAGAGTTCAAGCCCCACAACCCACCAAAAAAAAAAAAGAGAGAGACTTTAGATTCAATAGGGCTGAATGAATCCAGTCTATCTAGCCCAATGAATGCCTCGATTTTGTTCTTCACCAGCTGCCTTTCATAGTTACTAATAACGCTGGAGGGCTCTGGCTTTCCTGGGGCATGGGAGGACAGATTTGGGAAAGTAGAACACCATATTGGGAAATTCAGAGCAGGGCTGAAATGTTTCCTGGAATAATCTATTGACTTTGATTTTTGCTTTTGAGGCAGGAGAAAATTAACTGGGTGCTGGTGGCTCACGCCTGTCATCCTAGCAGGGGAGAATAAAGCCCTCCTGCTTTGTAGAGTTGGTTAAAAATTGGTTTACAGGGGCTGGGAAGCTGGCTCAGTGGTAGAACGCTTGCCTTGCATGCCTGAGGCCCTGGGTTCGATTCCTCAGCACCACATAAGCAAAAAGAAAAAAAGCTGGAAGTGGCGCTGTGGCTCAAGTGGTAGAGCGCTAGCCTTGAGCTGAAGAGCTGAGGGACAGCGCCCAGGCCCAGAGTTCAGGCCCATGACCAGACCTAAAAAATAAAATAAAATAAAAAAGTTTAAAATTAAAAAGTAAATAAACAACAACAACAAAAAAATTGGTTTACAAGGGGGGAAATGTGAGACCTGGGCTTGCTGCACCAGGCTCTCCCGGTGCTCCCTAAGGATCTATTCTCCTGGTTACTGGCCCTTCTCATGGGTTTGAGTCAGATGAGACGGAATATGGAAATCTTCAGTGACACCTTATGTAATTGTTGCAGACAATACATAGAGGGTATGAGTGTGGTGTCCAGTGATGTAAGCATGTTACTTCATAATATAAGGATTGTTAAGACTGGGTCACTATTGCAGCTGACAACAGAATTTCTCATGTCTCCTCTTAAATTAGATAAGGAAATTATACTTTTTGGCTCCTTTTTCCAGGCAGGCCCAATAATCCACTTTCAGCATAAAACGGCTGTAGAAGATGGACCATTGATCCTCTGAACTTTTCGAGATGAAAAGAGACTAACGTGGTTGAGAGGGAAATGAAGCAGGATAGGTAAGAAGACAGGGAAATTGCATTATTCCAGACTCAGAAGTTGAAACCAGAAAGTGAACTGGAAAAGAAGATAAGCTGTTCTCCATCACGCTACCTTTTAACGTTAAGTTACGAGATGTGGACCTGGAAGCTGTGCCTGCTTTGTTTGAAATGCGAAATTCTTAGAACTCTTTATGAATGGATAAAGACAGAAAGAATGAGAGGAGCTATCTAGCAAAAGAAAGTACTGAAGGTTGCATGTGTTTTGGGTAGGGCTCACCAGTGTTACCCACAGTGAACCGCTGTCTACGGGCTAGGAGTTGCTGGGTGACGTGACCACGTATATTCACCACACTCAAGAAGGTGCCCACGGGTAAGAACCACCACTTTGAGTCCTTAACCCCCATTTCCTGCATGGAGATCAGGAAGTATCCATGTATCCCTACTTTAACCCTGTTGTACTATAAATAAAACACTATAAATAAAAAATTCCTTAAAAAAAAAATGTACTGTCAAGACCCAGAGAGCTGTTGCAGAGTGGGCCACGGCGGGAGGGCTCTGGCTGTCAGTCACTGTGGCAGAGTGGGCCACGGCGGGAGGGGCTCTGTCAGTCATTGTGGCAGAGTGGGCCACGGCGGGAGGGCTCTGGCAGTCACTGTGGCAGAGTGGGCCACGGCGGGAGGGCTCTGGCTGTCAGTCACTGTGGCAGAGTGGGCCACGGCGGGAGGGCTCTGGCAGTCATTGTGGCAGAGTGGGCCACGGCGGGAGGGCTCTGTCAGTCACTGTGGCAGAGTGGGCCACGGCGGGAGGGCTCTGGCTGTCAGTCACTGTGGCAGAGTGGGCCACGGCGGGAGGGCTCTGTCAGTCACTGTGGCAGAGTGGGCCACGGCGGGAGGGCTCTGTCAGTCACTGTGGCAGAGTGGGCCACGGCGGGAGGGCTCTGTCAGTCACTGTGGCAGAGTGGGCCACGGCGGGAGGGCTCTGTCTGTCAGTCACTGTGGCAGAGTGGGCCACGGCGGGAGGGCTCTGGCTGGCAGTCACTGTGGCAGAGTGGGCCACGGCGGGAGGGCTCTGTCAGTCACTGTGGCAGAGTGGGCCACGGCGGGAGGGCTCTGTCAGTCACTGTGGCAGAGTGGGCCACGGCGGGAGGGCTCTGGCTGTCAGTCACTGTGGCAGAGTGGGCCACGGCGGGAGGGCTCTGGCAGTCACTGTGGTAGAGTGGGCCATGGCGGGAGGGCTCTGGCTGTCAGTCACTGTGGCAGAGTGGGCCACGGCGGGAGGGCTCTGTCAGTCACTGTGGTAGAGTGGGCCACGGCGGGAGGGCTCTGTCAGTCACTGTGGTAGAGTGGGCCACGGCGGGAGGGCTCTGGCTGTCAGTCACTGTGGCAGAGTGGGCCACGGCGGGAGGGGCTCTGTCAGTCACTGTGGCAGAGTGGGCCACGGCGGGAGGGCTCTGGCTGTCAGTCACTGTGGCAGAGTGGGCCACGGCGGGAGGGCTCTGGCAGTCAGTCATTGTGGCAGAGTGGGCCACGGCGGGAGGGCTCTGTCAGTCACTGTGGCAGAGTGGGCCACGGCGGGAGGGCTCTGTCAGTCACTGTGGCAGAGTGGGCCACGGCGGGAGGGCTCTGTCAGTCACTGTGGCAGAGTGGGCCACGGCGGGAGGGCTCTGTCAGTCACTGTGGTAGAGTGGGCCACGGCGGGAGGGCTCTGGCTGTCAGTCACTGTGGCAGAGTGGGCCACGGCGGGAGGGCTCTGGCTGTCAGTCACTGTGGCAGAGTGGGCCACGGCGGGAGGGCTCTGGCTGTCAGTCACTGTGGTAGAGTGGGCCACGGCGGGAGGGCTCTGTCAGTCACTGTGGCAGAGTGGGCCACGGCGGGAGGGCTCTGTCAGTCACTGTGGTAGAGTGGGCCACGGCGGGAGGGCTCTGTCAGTCACTGTGGTAGAGTGGGCCACGGCGGGAGGGCTCTGTCAGTCACTGTGGCAGAGTGGGCCACGGCGGGAGGGCTCTGGCTGTCAGTCACTGTGGCAGAGTGGGCCACGGCGGGAGGGCTCTGGCTGGCTGTCACTGTGGCAGAATGGGCCACGGCGGGAGGAGAGGTGCTGTGTGAGGGAGGGAGCGTGTCTTCCAGTCCACCTGCAGATGCCTCTGCTCCCAAGGTCTTCAGGAGACGTGGCTTCCTGCCACAGCGTTCTGCACACCAGTGGTGGTGTACCTGATTCTCCCCAGCACCGCAAGGGCAGCAGCTCTGATCTGACGCTAGCAGATGCTTGTGGAACTGGCTCTGCCTACCTCATCCAGGGGCAGGACAGATTTCTGGGACTGAACCATTACTCACCAGTTTCCTGTCACCAGTGGCTTAGTTTTCTCAGCACTACATTCTGCTGTTCATATGTGATTTACCAAGTACCAAATAATTTGTTAAATAGCACACCAGTTTGTACACTTTAGAGACACTATGTCTTGTTAGACCACCGGTTCTCAAATTAAGGTTCCTCGGCCAGTAGCCTCAACATCACATCTCCTGGGAAGGTCAAAATCGTGGCCCACTCAGTACTAAACGAGAAGCTCTGGTGAGGTGAGCAATCCTCATTTCGTAAGCTCTCAGGGCCCTCGGATGCTGCTCTGCTCCAGAACAGTGTCTTGACTATCCCATTGTCCTCAGAGGATGCAGGCCAGCCTGCTTATCTTGTTCCCTGTCAGTAGTCATAGAGAAGGATTTCTGCAGCTTTCACGGCTTCTTGGTTTGCTTGTTAAAATGCACAGGAAGATCACCCTTGCAAGTGCTGGGGTCTAGGTGAGGCCTACCACAGGGGTGAGGGCCTTGCCGTCTGACCTTGGTCCTTCTCCCCCTCTTTCTCAGCTTCCCAGCTGCTGAGAGGTGAGCAGCTCTGCGCCAACCTGCTCCGCCCCACACTGTGCCCTTCACCACAGGCCCGGACACAAGTCAGCCAGCCGGCCATGGGCTGAAACCTCTGAAGACCTGCGTCCACGAAAGTCCTGTAGTCACGCTGTTTCTCTCAGATATCCATTATGAATTTCCACAAGACAGGACCAGAGCGAGCAAGCACCCAGCACTCCTTGCATGGGAGTTTGAGACAGAATGTGGGGGTGCAGTCGGGAGAAGCCTTAAAGGCAGTAGGAATCAGTTTGACTTAAGTCTGCAACATTAAGCAACAGAATGAGTGCTAACCAAATTGAACTGGAATTTTCTGGAACTGCTCCCAGTGGCCTAGCGTTTCTGCCAGCGTACGTCACAGAGTTATGTAATCCAAATGTACACCCGAGGTCGGGGGGGACCAGTGCCACTAGGTGGCAGGACACCACAGCCAGCCGGGGCACACGGAACCACGCAGCTCAGAACTCCTGGTTCCCAGGCTGAAAGACTGTTCTGGACAGTTCACTATACCTCACTGTTAGACGGCCCTTCTGCCTACAGTGACTGATTTCTGGCAAAATTAAGCAACGTTAGCTATAGCCATAAATGTTACATAAAAGCAACTTCCCCTCAAGCTCCAGGCTCAGGCTTACACGTAAGTGCTAGCAAGCTTTCAAAGAACAGCTGACTTCCAAGTCACACTAGACACTCCTGGAGACAGGAAAGAGTGAAGGCTGCCCAGCTCACACCCTTCCTCCGCATCTAAGCCTTCCCCCACGCACACGCACACCTGTGCCCTGCAGCACAGCTCACAACAGCCAAACGATGGAATCAGCCTAAGGGCTCACCAGTGCGGCACACGGACACATAAAGTTTCAACGAGACTCTAGAAAGCCATAAAGGGGAATGAAATCATGACATTTTTAGGAAAATGGCTGGAGCTGCAGGACCATTGTGCCAGGAAAAATAAGCCAGACTTTAAAAGACAAATAGTGCATGAAGAAACTAGATTTTCTTTTTTTTTTTTAAAGATATGAAAGTAGAGGGCTCACTATTGGGAAGATGAAGGGACCAGCAGGAGAGTAGAGAGAAAGCAGTAGGTGAATATGATCGAAGCGTATGGAAAGTTGCAATGGGATTGCTCCAGAATTGGTATGGGATTTCACGTTTTGAGTTTTTAAGAACGGTTATTATAAAGGTGATGTTCAGAGGGTTACAGTTACATCAGTCAGGTAATGAGCACATCTCTTTTTGGACAGTGTCACCCCTTCCTTCGCTTTCTCCCAGTTTTTCTCTCCGGGAATTCACTTTTAACCTCGATCGAATTCACAATCGGATCCATCACTTAACTTCCCCCTTGATCACTTGCCTCTCCACCCTGAAGCACACGTCTGAATGCTATCTGGAAGCCAGACTTGCAGCAGTTCAGTCACCAACAGTGCCTATGAGAACAGTATGTGCACCAGGGGCTCCGGCACCAGGCCCGGAGCAGAGCACCATCCTGCCCGTCATGTCTGTTTCTGCCAGCGACCGGTCGCGTGGTCGCCACCACCTGGGAAGCCGGTGCTCGTGTGTGCCTGGTGACTGCACTGCTCCCATGCTGTTCTTTCCCTGAATTGGCTCTCACAGCCTGAAACAACTGTGTCAGCGGACACCCAATTTGCTATTAACTGGGGGATCACAGAGTGTACAGAATCTGGGTCAGCGATCACAAAGCTGGAACAGGAATTCAGAGGGCTCCACACTGCCGGGGATGACTTTTTCTCGCCCTGGAGAGTGAGAGGTGGTGGAGGGCCTCCCTGCAGCGCAGGCCCTGGCCACAAAGGTGATCAGCTCTGATCACCTGGAGAAGAGTTTGCCATCTTGATGGCCTCCCAGCCTCCTGGCAGCCTTCAGTACCCGTGGGATCTGCCTCTGCTTCTGACTCAAGGCCACAGTATTGCTAGGAAGCTCCCACGCTAGGGTGGAGTGTGGCAGCTCTGAAGGGCCAGCTTGGCAGAGGTTCCCAGGAGGTTGACAGCATCTGGCAGATTGGCATTGTCATCCCAGGCCCCTCCTCCTCCTGTCCTCTCCTCTTCATACACATCAAACCGCTACCAGCCTAAGGCTTTTCTTGCCCAATCCTTCTCTGTCCCTTATTCTCAGTTTGCTTATCCTTCCCCTCAAGTAAGTCTCTTCTACTCCTGACTCTGACGTCTCTATCTGCTGTCAACTGTCTTCATGTTGAAGAGGCATATTTTGGCCAGGCACCAGTTGCACACACCTGTAATCCTACTCAGGAAGCTGAGATCTGAGGATTGCAGTTTGAGGCCAGATTTTTATCTCCAAATAACCACCAAAAAGCCGTAAGTGAAGCTGTGGCTCAAGTAGTAGAGTGCCAGTCTAGAGCAGAAAAAACTGAGACAGTGCTCAGGCTCTGAGTTCAAGCCCCAGAATGGGAAATGGGCACAGGAGGGAGAGAGGGAGACAGGAAGAGAGAGAGGAGGAGAGAGGGAGACAGGAAAAGAGAGGGAGGAGGAGAGAGGGAGACAGGAAGAGAGAGGGAGGAGGAGAGAGGGACACAGGAAGAGAGAGGGAGGAGGAGAGAGGGACACAGGAAGAGAGAGGGAGGAGGAGAGAGGGACACAGGAAGAGAGAGGGAGGAGGAGAGAGGGACACAGGAGGAGAGAGGGACACAGGAAGAGAGAGGGACACAGGAAGAGAGAGGGAGGAGGAGAGAGGGACACAGGAAGAGAGAGGGAGGAGGAGAGAGGGACACAGGAGGAGAGAGGGAGGAGGAGAGAGGGACACAGGAGGAGAGAGGGAGGAGGAGAGAGGGACACAGGAGGAGAGAGGGAGGAGGAGAGAGGGACACAGGAGGAGAGAGGGACACAGGAAGAGAGAGGGAGACAGGAAGAGAGAGGGAGGAGGAGAGAGGGAGACAGGAAGAGAGAGGGAGGAGGAGAGAGGGAGACAGGAAGAGAGAGGGAGGAAGACTGATTTGTAGTAACCTTAGTGTTATGTAATTATTTATTTTTGCCAGAACCAGGGCTTGAATTCAAGGCTTAGGCACTGTCTTTTAGCTTTTTTGCCCAAGGCCGGTGTTCTACCACTTGAGTCACAGCTTCACTCTCAGGGGTTTTTTGTTTGTTTTTTGGTGGTTAATAGGAAGTAAGAGTCTCACAGCTTTTCCTGCCCGGGCTGGCTTCAAACTCCGATCCTCATGTCTCAGCATCCTGAGTAGGTAGGATTACGGGCATGAGCCTGTGGCACCCAACTTTGTTTTTTTACAGTAAGTGCAGGTAATCTTAAATTGGCTTTTGTCAAAGTCAAGCTGGTATACCAGGAGATGATCTGGAAACTTCTGGAAATGAAGACCACAGTTCACTGTGCAGCTTCCCTTCCGTCCTGGACCTTCTGTATAGCACTGGATTCCCCGCAGCCTCCACACTCCTCTGGCCCTCCTTCTGGACTGAAGTCCCACCCAAAGCTTTGCTTTTATCACAAGTTTTCCTCCCCCATGAAGTCTTTTTTGGTCTTTTCCAATTGTTATTTCTCGGTCTCTAGACCCACAGCACTGGGAGCTGGTCTTAGGGCATTTATGTTCTGCTTTTGTGATGGTATCTGTGATCTTATCAAGACTTCTGTAACAACCTCCCCCCCTCATACTGGTGTCTAAGGTTTATACCATGAAGTTGAACTGTGGTGGGGAATACATGTTTCAAACCCTTCCTCTTGCTTTAAGTACTCTCACACACCACCCCAGGACAGGGCCCTGTGCATGGTTCTCATTAGGGTAACTTTTTCTGTTGTTGTTGTTGGTCATGGGGCTTGAACTCTGGGCCTGGGCGCTGTCCCTCAGCGCTTCAGCTCAAGGCTAGTGCTCTACCACTTGAGCCACAGCGCCACTTCAGGTTTTCTGGTAGTTAATTGGAGATAAGAGTCTCACGGACTTTCCTGCCCTGGCTGGCTTTGAACCTCGATCCTCAGATCTCAGCCCCCTGAGTAGCTAGGATTACAGGCGTGAGCCTGTAATCTGGCATCCAGCTAGGGTAACATTTTACCCCAAAGGCAAAACTTAAAGGAGTTCATTACTTTATATCTTCAAAGAGTCAAAACTAATAAGCAAAATATTTCCTATATTTTTATGTCTATACTGTTTCTATGCATTGTTTTGGGGTGTGTAAATCTTGGCAGTTGTATGGATTAAACAAACAAACAAAAACTAAGGATACTATGACACAAAGCCAGTTACGGGTCCATTACCTTCTGACATTGAACAACTAATTACCTTAAGTACAAAGCTAATTCACAGAATTCTGAGTAATAGTGTCTCACATTTGTCTAGATAGAGAAAGTTTATGAGGTACTTGGATCGGTAGCATTTGTTCAATCAGAGTCAACACAGCAATCCTCTAGTAGAAATTTCTTTGGAACTATTAAACAACAAATACTAGTACAGCTTGGTTTGGGGAATTCCTAAAATGAATAAGGCAAGGTCTGAACTCTTTCAGTGTGGTGAGTGGAGACACAAATATAAACAAGTACATGGACTAAATGTTGTGATTGCTTTATGCGCCACATAGAACCTTCACAGAGGAGGGACCATGGAGTGACGTCTCAGTTAATTCTCCTCAGAGTTACTGTTGTCCAGGCTGACAGCAGAGGACAAGACTCAGAGGGCTGAAGCTGAAGGCCAGGGCCTGACATGATGATTATATTTATTCAGAATGAGTAACAGGAGAAACAACTTGACCGAAGCTGCTACACCCAAAGGCAGGATTTTGAGCTAGGAATGATGGCTTGCTGGATCTCTCAGTGGCTTGGGGTGTTAAGGGAAGTTGATCAAATACAGTCAATCACTGTAAGTCACTTTCCCCAAGGCAATATGGAAGCTCACAGTTTGGAGGCTGGGCTTCTCTGAACATGAAGGTGTAAAGGAAATGGGGTGTGAAAAGGACGCCCCTTTCTGCCATCACGACCCACAGACTCCTGCTGAACTTCTCTCTTGTACCCTCTCTGAAGGACAGCAGTCAGGCCTGTGGTGTGTGCGGCCCCCTTGCCTAGGTTGGTGGCATACTGTTTTCAAAGTGTCCTAAGAAGACACCCAGAGATACTGCTGAGAGCAATGGCTGACGCGAGGCAGTGCTGGCACATGCCTTCTCTGTTCTTTGAGGAAGGTCTCAGGCTTGAGTGTTAGGAATGCACTGTCCCACACAGAGTTCTAGTATGAAAACTCCAAGTGCCCACAGAGTTGATGAGATTTCACCTGAATGAGAAGTCTGAGTGGTGTGGTACATTTGGGGAATCACTGTATCTTAATAGTAAGTTAGGGAAGCATATGCCTGAACTCACCTGCAAACAAATTTCTATTATTGCAATGGACTAGGCAGTCTCTTACTTTTTGTTGTTGTTCTTGTCGGTTGTGGAGTTTGAACTCTGGGCCTGGGCGCTGTTCCTCAGCTCTTCAGCTCAAGGCGAGCACTCTACCACTTGAGCGACAGTGCCACTTCCCATTTTTTGGTGGTTTGTTGGAGATAAGAGTTTCAAGGACTTTCCTGCCCAGGCTGGCTGTGAACTGCAATCTCAGATCTCAGCCTACTGAGCAGCTAGTATTACAGGCGTGAGCCACTGGCGCCTGGCTTCAGTTTCTTACTTTTTTTTTTTTTTGTGTCAGTCATGGTGCCTGAACTCTGGGCCTGGGCGCCGTCCCTCAGCTCTTCAGTTCAAGGCTAGTGTCCTACCACTTGAGCCACAGCACCACTTCCAGCTTTTTCTGCTTATGTGGTGCTGAGGAATCGAACCCAGGGCCTCATGCATGCAAGGCGAACACTCTACCACTGAGCCACCTTCCCAGCCCCAGTTTCTTACTTTTAAGATCTCTCATAAGCTTAAAAAAAAAACAAAAAAAACCACAAAAACCCCCCACATCTTTCAAACCAACTCTTTGAGAGGAAACACAGGAGATTTCATTTGCAAGACTATTTTTTCCTCATGAAGAAACTGTGGCCCAGATAGGTTGAGACTAGGCTTTAGCAGGTAAACCTGAGTATTTTTGTTATTCTCTAAATCAATGCAGTTTAGTTCTGTATATTATATTGCTTGTTTGCAGAGAAATTCTCTTATGGATGCAGACTGTGCCTCTAACCTTGACCTTCTATGTGTGTGAATAGCTGCTGGTGAAACTGAATGAACAAGTGGGTGATCTTGTCCCGACCTATTATATTACACTTGTAAGAAAAGCAACAAGGGGCTGGGAAGGTGGCTCAGTGGTAGAGCGCTTGCCTCGCATGCCTGAGGCCCTGGGTTCGATTCCTCAGCACCACATAAGCAAAAAGAAAAAAGCCGGAAGTGGCGCTGTGGCTCAAGTGGTAGAGCGCTAGCCTTGAGCTGAAGAGCTGAGGGACAGCACCCAGGCCCAGAGGTCAGGCCCCACGACCGGATCTCCCTCCCCCCCCCCCCCCAAAAAAAAAGAGAAGCAACAAAAGTCCTGTGGCTTGGTAGTTCACTTGTTTAAATTGCTTTAATATGTGATGAGCAACACACAAACTCTCTATTAAAAATCGTATTTCTGCATCTGAACAGAGTTAGTTTGGTGGACACAGCCCACAAAGGATCCTCACTATAACACTGTACATGTAAATTGTAGAAAAGTTAAATTGTAGAGAAGTTAAGTTGTGGAAAAGCAAAGAAAGAGGTGCTATTGCTGATGTACGCAGCTCTCCTCAGGCTGTGTGAGCCCAGAGCTTTAAAGGAGTCGTATAAATGATAATAACCTGTATTTTCAGCTTTTGATCCTCTGACCATAGCAAACCTGCGTGTCCTCCAGGCTCATGACAGTGAACTTCCCCGGTTCTGTTGGCCACCTGTGGTCTATATTTTCCTCCCTGCTTCAGGACCCTGCTGTCAGGCTGCTGCCTCTGTCCTTGGTCAGAGCCGCCCGGCTGCCAAGCCTGCCTGGCCCCAGGGCGATTTCTCCTGCCTTTGGAGATAAGCATGCATCTCAAAGCAAGGCAGGGATTGTAGTATAGTTTGTCTTTATTTTTGCAGTGTAGGCTTTTCTCTTTTTGGTCCTGAGCCCCTGAGCGCAGATGAGGCAGGGACAAAGCCAGGGAAAAGATGGAGTGCTGTGTTGAGACAATACCCTCACCGAGTCCTCATTCAGCCGCCCTTGAACCCGCAGGCAGCGGCCCAGAAGCCTGCCGCGGAATGGAGCATACCCAAACTAGCAATAGTTTGTGCTCAAACCAGTACTAATTTCCCCTTATTTTCTGTTCTCTCCCTGTCTCTGTCTCTCTCTCCATCTCTCCCTCTCCCCCGCCACCCTTGGCTTTTGCTTTTTTGGTTAATTGAATTTCTTTTATTTTTAGCTCATGAAGTTTTATAAAAACCTGCTTTGGAAGGCCCAACTTCATAGGCCAGATCTAGCTCACTGACAGGAAGGAAGAGAACGAAGGGAGCCCAGAGGCGCAGCCACCCATTCCTTGTATGTCTGCTCAGAAGAGGGGCATTCTGTGCTCTCTGGTTCAGAGTGACAGCAAATCAGCTGCAAAGGGCTTCGCATTTCCTCAGGCTAAGAAATAAGAGATCTGGATCTCAGTTATGTTGCACATACACAGCAAAACAAATCTAAACTGAGACGTAAAAGCAATGTTTAAAATTAGCCAAGGGAGACAAAGCTTGCAGATTTGCATTTGTGGGCGGCCAAGAGCACTGCTTCTGTTTTCAGAGTGAGGCGAATGCTCCCCGCTCTGAGTTGGGGCATCTAGAAAGGCTTACTGGGAGACATCATCTCCCATTATGCTCCAGTGTCTCCTCCAGCTGCTCCGACCCCACAAGCCCCATAAAGAATCCGAAGCCACTGACCTTGTCAACTATTTTTGGGAAGGCAATCCTCCTCCATGTGACACCTTCAAATAACAGGGTTCACTGGGGGTGGGGTGAGATGGGAGGGGAGCTCATCAGCTGTCACACGACAGGAGATTTTTCTTTCCATGATTATGGTCTCTCTCCTGCCAGGAAGTATGGATTTTCTTTTTCTATTAACTATGTCAGGGCATCTCCCTTCTCTACCTCTCTTGACTGGTTCATTTATGAGCAAGCTTGATCTCCACCACCCTCCTTTAAGGTCTGTGTCTGTGACTGTCAACTTAGTGTCTTCAGATCCTGGTGGAAAGTTTGTAGTCATGAGGGGAGATGTTATCCCTCTCACACTGCACAGTGCCACTTAATTCCTATGATGCTGACACTACGTTGGTGACACACACTTACCAACCACTTCCTTTGGGATGGATGCTGTCCTAATCAGTTTACGTATGCTCACTCATGTCAAGACAGACTCATCATAAGCTCTACAGAGCTGCCACTATTCGGACCTTCATCTTGGAGATGGCCATTGGAGCCATAAAGAAATAAAAGCAAAATGCCTAAGGTTCTAGAACTGAGCTCATTACTCACGAACCCTCCCTTTGTAGATGAGGACATGAAGTCCCGGAAGATCGCAGAAAACTTCTATGATGACAGAAGTAAGGAGCCCAATACTTGGGAAGCAAACTCAGACCTAACTCAGTGGGCACACCTTTCTACATATTCTTCCCAGAGACATTTTTGCTTTGTCCTAAATTACAGAGCATGGCACTTTTTTTTTTTTTTTTGTCGGTCGTGGGGCTTGAACTCTGGGCCTGGGCGCTGTCCCTCAGCTCTTCAGCTCAAGGCGAGCACTCTACCACTTGAGCTACAGCGCCACTTCCGGTTTTCTGGTGGTTTATTGGAGATAGGAGTCTCACGGTCTTTCCTGCCCTGGCTGGCTTTGAACCGCGATCCTCAGATCTCAGCCCCCTGAGTAGCTAGGATTACAGGCGTGAGCCACCAGCGCCCGGCTGAGCATGGCACTTTTAATGAAAGAAAACCTTGCCAAGTGAAAAGCAGACTAATGAGATATTTGGGATGCTTTGCAGTAAATAAATCTCTTTCAGAATTCTCATCATCTCCCACTCAAGTTGCTAAAGCCATAACAGGACCAATTACCTCAGCCTGTTTGAAACAGTGTGGGAGTGGACCTTCTTAATTTTACTGTTCAGGGCAGGCACTGGAGACCAACAAATTTTTCCTTTAGCTTGCTGAGGCACAGGTTGGAAATTGGATATATTAGATGCTGGCTTTCCCACCAGTCTCCTATGGCCTCTTCTTTTTTAGCTGCATCTTGGAACATTATTAAGCTTAAAAGGAAATAGGGCTCAAAATTGGGTCAACATAAAAAATGTAGGAAATATCAATACCAAACTGTTTTCCAAATAGATTAGACCTAGAGCCTAGACTCAACATGACTGCCTAGGACTTCGTGACGGCAATTTTTTTTTTTTTCTTCTTCTTCTTCTTCTAAGAAAAGTAATCTTAGAATCTTACTTGGAATTTTCAAGCAGCTCTTGTGAAAATAAGAAGCCAGAACAGAAGTGTGATTATTTCTAGCTGATATACAAGTGAATTTGAAGCCAGATGCTCCCATTTGTATTCAAGAAAAATGTGGGTGTCTACTTATGCTAGCTGTTAGGAAAATGAGGGACACGAAGACAGGCAAGTCTCAGCCCTTTTCTCTAAGAGTTGGTAGTTAATTAAGAGAAATGAAATATAAGCTGTAATAATCTGTACTGTGAGGGGAATTCTTTGCTGTTAATTATTCTGTTTGCTTGTAGGCAGAGTACCAAGCACATTACAGAAGGACGTGGCAAGGTACGTGTGTGTGTGTGTGTGTGTGTGTGTGTGTGAACTCAGGCGCCCTGGAGCAACAGCTGTTTACTAATGTGGCTAGGATTCCAACCACATGGTCCGAGTTACAGACCTGTGTGAGCTCCTCTGTATTTTACTGTTTAAACTGTGCAGGGTGTTGATTCACAACTCATTTGATACTCCTTCATGAAAGTTAAAAGTTTTATTCAGTTACCTCACCAAGTTGCATAACGTTCTGAAATGACCATTTTTAATCTGGAAATAGTTGGATGCATCTTGAGAGAATTAAAGCAACGTTTAAAATCAGGCAATGTCACCCATTTCATGTTCCTTTTCTATCCTCCAGTGGGCTCTGTGTATAGGCTAGAAGAGGTCATTCTGGATGCCATTTGACTACATTACTTAAATAGATGAGTTGAGTTTTAACCTGGACCCTTTGAAATGACGTGTATCAGCTCAGCAGGCATTATTGGTGTGATTTAAGTTGAAATATCTATAATGGAAGAAAACCCATGTCCTAGTTTGCCTTAGTCAGATCACAGAATGCTCAGTTCTAGAGAAATACATTGAAACTAATATAAGCAAGTAGAACCCATTTGGGAAAAGTTGGATAGGAAAAGAAAGTGAAATTTGTATATTTGTATAGCTGATAAAAAGACAAAAGATAACCGTCTTCAAATAATAGAAAGACTCTCTGAAAGAAGAGGAATGTAGATTTGTGCTAGATAGCGGTGAGGAAATTTGGTCCTACAAGCATAGATTATCTGTTGAAACTGCCCAAGGACATTGAAATTCCTTCCAAAAGCGATGGCTCCAGCCAGGGAAGACGCTGTCTGTTGGGGCAGGCAATTATGTGGTCGAGCCAGTTTTGAGGAAATGCCTGGGTAACACAGGCACTGGATCGAGCATCTCAGCAGCTGTGAGCGGTCTTTCTAAGAGCCCTGGGTGAGGGGGTGATGAAGGAAGAATGTGGGAAGAATCCACACAGCAAAGAGTTACTTTTTCTGTGCTCGTACTGGGGCTTGGACTCCTGGCCTTGAGCTCTCACTAGCTTTTCTGCTCACTGCTGGCACTCTGCTACTTGAGCCACACCTTCACCTCTAGAGTTTTTGCTGGTTAACTGGAGATAAGAATCTCAAGGATGTGTCTGCCTGTGCTGGCTCCAAACCACAATCCTGTATCTCTGCCTCCTGGGCAGCTAGGATTACAGGCTTGAGCCACACTGATGTCTGGCAGTCCATGCTGATTTGATATACTTTTTTTTTTCTGTGTCCTGTATATGTCTGCCATACACTATGGGCCCTGTAGATATGAGTCTGCAACTTAATCATCTCATGCAACTGTGTTCTTATACATGTTATTTGATAATAACCTTTATTAGATATGCAATGTCAGGCTTCAACAGTAAGGCAGTGTAGCTTGGCACCATGTACAGACTCTAATTTTAGTGTGGCTGTATTTTTTCTCTGAAGGAAGAAAGGATTTGAGTCGTTTGCCACATTTCCACAAGATGTAAATCTTGGGACACTCAAGAAGACAGAGAGCAGTTGGAGCTCCCATGCACATCTGCTGTGCGGCTCCAGCTCCCTGCCAGTTGGGCATCTTTGCTCTGCAGCCTTGAGCCTCTCAGCCCTTTTTGCCCACTAAGGGGCTGAGTGAGGATGGTAGATGGCTTCTGGCTTCTGCTAATTTCTCACAGACCTTCTGTAGCAACAACCATTAACTACTCCTGGAGAAAGAACCCATTTTCTTGCTCCCTCAGGCAGATCCTGTGTGCTCACAGCAGCACCTAATCTTCAATGATCTCAGCCCTCACACTTAGAATCAAGCTTCTCGCTGATCCTTTACTGAACTCTAAACAGCAGTAAGACAGAATTTATGGACCAAGAGTTATTTAAGGCCTGGGACTGACTAGCAATTCCTGTTTCCCATGGTTGTGGATATACTTCCCATCCCTTAGAAGGGACACAGAGACCTTGGTCACAGTCTATTAAATCCCACTTATTTCCATGCACTGATGTCAAAGGTATCAGGAACATGGAAGAAATTTCCAAAACTCCACAAGATGAGGTTAAAAGAAGATGTGGCTCAGTTTAGACTCTCCATGAGGGATTCACCTTGGCATTATTAACCATCTAAGCCTGCTTTGTAAGGTTGGATTCTGTGGCTTACAATGTGCACGCAGCAACCGAGCCCCTGACGAGAAGGGTTTTTACAGTTGTGGTGTTTTACTTACTCCTTGGATTCTTTTCTAACTAGAGATTCATTACCATGTAATCATCTGAACTATCATGAGCATCAGCTCTGTTAAGCACTATCAGTTTGGTTATGGATATATTTTATGTGTTCATGTTCTTAAGCCATAACTTCTTTCAAGGATTCCACTCTCCAGAAGATCTAGACTGTTGTCAATTTATGAGAAAGGTGGGTATTTATTTTTGGTACTTCCCCCTCATTCCTTCAACACCTATTTCTTTACCATGTGTCATTTCTCCTTTGCCCTTTGTCCAGATGGGGTCATTCAAAAACGGCCTAATTTTTAGCCTAACCTTTCCCCCAGTCCTTGCTGATAATGACTTAAGACGTCACTGCTCACAAAAGTACTTAAATTTTGAGAAAAATTGTGTATGGTTGAATATTAAGTCTCAGTGGTGGAATTTTGGGTAGTTTAAGGATGAAGTTGGGCTTTCACGGTACTTCAGACACACTGGAGCAGAGAATGGCCATATCCCCTTTTTTCAGATAAATGCAGAGATGACTCTTATGGTCTTGGATTGGAGAAAATAAAATGAAATAGGAACCAGTTGGGAACTGTTTGAGCAAAGGACAAAGAAGATCCTTGGACAAAGGACTTACAAGATCTTTATTGTTCCAAGGGAAAAGTGGTATGTGAGGGAGCTCGGCCTCGGAACAAGAAACAGAATTAACTGAAGGAGTCAGCCTTACTCATCAAAGATTTCTACACCATGGGTTGCAAGGGAAAAATAGAACTTGAGAAGAACTATTGTAGAAGAAGGCTTGACATGCTATGAGAATGTGTGGGCTAGTGTCCTTGGTCTATCTGGAAAGAATCTTTTAAAAAAAGTTTTAGTGGAACTTAAAAATATATTTAAAAATTTGTACAACTGGAAGAAATGATTTGAGAAATGCCCTGAGCTGTGTTTGAGGGATGTTTGGCTAAGTTGAAGGTGAGTATGGTGCTCTAGATGGGAAAATCCAATCAGTAACCCAATTCTGCAGGGCTTCTAAGATTTGGTGAGTTATTTTAGACTCTATTCTCTATTAGTAAGCCACTTTTAGAGAATGCTATTCTTTAAAACATAACTGTGGCCAAGATGGATTTAAAGAAAAAAATGATATGGTCATGTGTTCACAATTTGGAAAAGAGGAAAGATTGTCTCTAATAAAATGTGAGTCTATTTTGCAGGGACAAAATAAGCAGTGTAACTGCAATGCATAAGCCCCTTTTCCATGTATGAGTTCTTTATCATCATGGAACAGCGTCTGGCAGTCAAGTTATCTTTAAAGTAATAAGAGCAAAAGCTATTTGGAAAATGCGTCAGAGCCATGTGTACTTTGCACAGGACTGTGAACAAATAGGATTGCACTAAGGCATTTGCCATGGTGTGTGGCCGTGCACGGCTGCTTGCTATCATATGTACTTTCATCTCAGCTGACGCCTGTGAAAGGTTCCTGCCACCATATTACTCAAAGACCCGGAGTGTCAACAGGATAATCGAAACAGCCAAATGGGAATCAGTTTGCCTACTGTCTCTAGAAATATTCAGAAGACCATTTCTTTTTGTATTCCTTATATTCAGGGCACAAAACCCTCCCATATATCTAATCTTTGCTAGGTTAACCATTTCAAAACAAAGTGATTTTCCAGTTGCTTTTCAGTTTAAGCCAAGAATTTTGGGAACTTCCAACCTTTTCACCTGAATTTACCATAAAAGAAGAAAAATAAGACAAAAGGTAAAATAAATGCATTCAATCGAACAACACTGTCTTTGTGTAAAAATGCTAACAGCATATAATGTAAGAGATATGAGCACTAGATCTAGTTTTGAGAATGTCTGGCCTGATTGACTCTATTGTCTGGGAATAACTTTTGAGTGGGTGTCATGTGGGTATTTCCAGGCCAGCCCCAATGTGTGAGGCCCTCCAGCATTCTCCTCCCCTCTGCAACCATATCTGTCAACTTTCCAGAGAGCTGTGGCTTTGGAAACTCGAGAAGAGAGACAGAGAGGAGCAGAACTCCCCACTAGCCCACAGCCAGCACATTCTAACAGCAAAATCCTTCCCTGGGGTATTTATTATCATGGTTGACGCAGCCTCTGGAGAGTCTGCCTGGGATGGATAGGGTAGAGATATGCCGATAGTGATGGCCACAGCTGGTGTCCAAGCCACTTTAGGCTGGTATTTCCTATCGTTAGAAATGCTGAATTATGGCCTGGGCAGCCCCTTGATGGGGAGGCTGTAGAAAAGGAAGGAAGGAAGGTGGTTGGCTTGAGAACTTCCAGTGTGCGTTCTAGTGTACAGGAGTTAGCTGTAATTCTTAGGTTAGTGACTGCCTTCTTATGGCTACTAAGATCACAGGGACATATGGCCCCACCCAGCTTACCTCCAGACACTTGCCTACTGAGGGCATCATGATCCCCTAACCTCAGCCTCCCTTGTAACTTGGGATGACTAAACCCAACTATGGATTGAAGACATGTCTCAAGAATTTTTCTGCCTGCTCTTAGCCTTCAAAGAAGCTAGGATTACAAACTTAAGTCACAGATGCTCTGCTCCAAGGCTGGTTGCTATCCTTGCTAGCTTCTTCCTTCTAGGACAGACTTGTTTGCTACAAGACTGAAAACCAGGGTCAATGAATTTAGCCTTGTCTTGCTCAGAGTCAAACTGTCACTCACTTTCTCTGTGGTTTTCAGCAATGCCTCCCACACTTCAGCTTGACATTAGCAGTGAAGAATTCTCACACTGTATCAAACCATGTTCTCCAAAGCAAAGCAGAAAGTCCTTGGTTATTCCTGAAGGCCTCCACTGTTAGGCTTCTGGGGACAAAATGTGGTCTCACCAGATTTTCCATGAGCGTATCTCCTCTAATCCATAGTCTCCATTTCCCAGCAATAGACTTGGAGTGGGCTTCTTGGTAGAGTATCGGATACAGTGTAGAAGCCTGTCTCTTGGAGGATATCTAATTTGTCAGCAAGAAATAGCATGCTAGTTCTTACAACTGCACGTGTGTTTTTTTCTGGTATGGAGGGAGGTTCAGATACAGGATCTTGGATCCTGGCTTGCTTGCTCATAGCTGGTGCTCTAGACTTCAACCAGGCTTCTAATCTGGCTTTCTGCTGGTTCACTGGAGGTGAGTCATATGGACTTTTCTGTCTGGTCTGGTTTTAAACTGAGATTCCCCCAGAAACCAGATTCCTGAGTAGCTAGGATTGTAAGTGTGAGCCACAGTGCCTGGCTCTATGTAATTTTTAGTTTAGCCCTTGGTCTTGCTGCTATTCTGTCCGTGTTTCACCTGTCCCTGTTTGGAAGCCATGAAGGACTGTTGCTCTGAAGGCAGCTTGCATTTGGATGCCCACCAGCTGGGCTGCCACAGTTCTGAAGGCTTGGTGGCTTATCTGTTATGAATGGGACAGGCTGCCACTATTCTGCTTAGATGCACAGTGCAGCCATCTCCTCCCGGAATTTTTGTACACCTATCTTTCTAGTTATGTTTCAAGGATCCTTTTTTTCCACTACCCATAGAATGAACAAAAATCTCTGATCTAAGCATCTAAGCTCTTCTAGTAGGGTAAGAAGAGAGTCAATACATAATCTCAAAAGATCCTGTTTTTACTGTATTTCTGCCACAGTATTCTTCTCCTGAAGTTCGGGGTTCTAGCAAGTTACTGGTGCTTCAATTCTGCCTACCTTTGCTCTCAGCAATGAACACAAGCCTTGCTTCCTGCTTGAGGGCAGAAAGGAAAGGGTGAAGTAAAAGGCGAAAAGAAAAAGTTAAACAGAAACATGTTAACATCTAAAAATATTCTGCCACATTTGAAAGACGAGAGAGTTGACTTCATTAGAGAGGTTCCATTGGGTGAGAGGATTGTTCTTGAAAGTGGGGTTTCTGGAGTTGCAGGGGCCAAGGTGGACCAAGGCTCTCAGAATTCTCTGATGTCATCACTGAGGTCAGAGAATCCTGCTATGGGCCTGGTGACCTTTGAACCTTAACAGCCCTGCACGGTACTGAGCTCTGGGCAGGTGGCTGGTTCACAGAGTGGTCTGAGTTCTTCCGCCATCCAGAGACTTGGGTATATTTATTTGTATTGAATCATTTCAACGGATTTCCTGAGTCAATAAGGGCCAGTCTGTAGGAAGAAGGGGAGGTAGACACCACTCTAGACATCCCTGAAGGGCCTTTTCTAGCTATACTATGAAACGAAGACAAAAGAGAAAACACCTGGAGAGTGAGGAGCCCCAGGAAGATGAAGAGCTGGGAGGAGGTATGCGCTGGGAACAGGGGCGCTGCGCAGCCCAGCCTTCTCTAGGAGGGCAGGGCTGAGCAGGGTGGCATGTGTAAGTCAGGAGGGGCCTGGCATCCGTGGACACTGCTGATCTCTAGGGTACGAGATAGCATAAAACATACAAATGCCCTCGAAGACAGGAAGCAGATTTCCTGGGCTGCAGCTTCTTCCAGAGGCTGGCCCCTGAGACTCGACTGCAACAAAGACCAGGGTCACAGCCACCCAGCGTGGAGATGCAGCTTTTCCAAGTTGCCTCTTTCACGCTCTTTGTTTGCTGTTTGCTTAGGGTCAACTGAATGAGCACTGTGAACAAGAAATTTGAGTTGTCCTTCCTTTCAGGGAAGTGGGAAAGAGTAGGCTAATGAGTGTGTGAGTGAGGGCCTTGGTGAGAGGGGCCTTGATGGCTGACGTGAGTGGTCCAGAGGCAGAGTCACGCTGAGATCACAGAGACTGTACGCCCTCAGCAGAAACAATCACCTAACCGTCCATCAGAGTTTGTGACTGCACAGGTTTGGTGTTTCCTGAGGAACTGAAAAGTGTGTGTGTGTGAACCTCACAGAGAACATGACCCAACGGACGGGGCCAGACTTCACAGGAACCAGAGGGAGTCAGGTTGCATGTTAACGGCATATATTAGATGTAAACGAAAAAGGTGAGAGCCAGCTGGAGGCGTCTGGTCAAATCAGAGCCCGGCAGTTCGTATAGTGCCCAGGATAGACTGGGCAAGAGGCCTGGAGTGCAGGCAAACTTCCAGGGGCATGGACACACAGCCCATGGCTGGGACAGTTCTCCTTTCACTAAACTCTGGAGGGGGTGTGTGTGCGCGTGTGTGTGCATGTGTGTGTGCGTGTATGTGTGTGTGCATGCGCGTGCATGTGTGTGTGTGTGCATGTGTGTGTGTGTGTGTACTCTCAACTCTTTTCTGTCTCTAAATACCTCTATAACGAGTCAAATGTTCTAATATGCCACATCTATAACACAATATACAGCAACACCAGGGCTATTCTGTACAACATACAATGAGGCAAAGATTCATTTCCACCTCCTTAAAGAAAATATATAATGTCCAGGCTGGTCTTGGTGGCTAATGACTGTAATCTCAGATACTCAGAAGATAATCAGAAGAATCATGGTACAAGGCCAGCCTGGGCAAAGGGTTAGTGAGATCCTATCTTAACAAAAAAGTTGAGCATGCTAGTGTGTACCGGTAATCCCAGCTACATGGGTGGCATGGGGAGATGGATCATGGTCCTAGGCTGGCTGGGCTCGGAGTAGGGGTGGGGGATGACACAAGGCACTATCGGAAAAAGTAATTAAAGTAAAAAGTGCTGGGTCATGTATTAAGTTGTACAGTGCCTGCTTAGCAAGCAGAAGCACAAAGCCACAAGTTCAAACCTAGTTCCACCATTATATATGTCATATATATGATATATAATATGTATTATATATTCCTATTAAACTTGAATTTCAGATAAACCACAAATGATTCTTTTTGTTGTTGTTGTTGGTTGTGGGGCTTGAACTCTGGGCCTGGGTGCTGTCCCTCAGCTCTTCAGCTCAAGGCGAGTGCTTTACTGCTTAAGCCACAGTGTCACTTCCCACAAATGATTCCTTTAAGACGAATTTGTCCTGAGTATTGAATAGGATCTACTGGCTCTAAAATCATTTGTAATTTATCTGAAATTCAAATTGAAATAGGAGTCAGGTATTTTTGTTAAATCTGGTAACTATGAGTTGACCTGTCATATACTTAATGCTTCTGCTTAGTGCCTGCCTTTTGAGATTAAACTAGAAGGTCCAGTTAGAAGATGGGTTTTATCTGGTCTAATATCCCAGAACACAGAGTGGGGAATACTGCCTGATACGTAGTAGCCGTTCACTATGCGGATTTAGTAACTGTTTTCTACTTGTCAATCCTGAGCTGTGAATACACAATTCTCCACAGACCCAGACAAGCACTTCCATTCTGTTCCCTGCACTGACCCCATGCTTATCAAAGGTTTCCACGTGAGCCGTCCATACTCAGTCATCTCACAGGCCTACATTCCTAACAAGACACTAATAAAAGGGCCTTTGACTATGATGAAATACCGGTGCGTCCACCAGGAGCCAGACGCGAAGGCTCTCTGTAGTCTCCATACAGGGCATGCATGTCAGGTGCTGGCTAAGTGAACAATGTACAAGCATGCCCACTCCACCGTATCTCAAGCGCCCTTTGTCCTTTTTCCAGGAATTTCAAAGATACAAGAGGATGGCCCTCAGCCTGGACCCACTGCAATGGCCACAGTCTGGAGCCCAGGGGTAGGGGAGGTCTCCTCTGCCTCTGAATACTTCTCCTGTGTTTCTCCTCCATGCAAGCTCGGCCATGGTAGTAAGGGTGCAAGGCTCTCGGGGTGAGACACTTTGGGTGTGTGGCTCCTGTGTAAGGCTAGAGGCACGTAGCTTATTCAGGCACAAGGTGAGAGGAGGCCCAGGGCAGCTGGAGTGGTCAGCTCTGTGGAGGGGTCCAGGGGGGCTCAGAGCTGTGAGGCACATGGATGGGAGCTTGGTGTGGGAGGCCAGGAGCCCTGGTGTGATCATGTGGGAGTTGGGGGAAAGTGACCAGGGGGATCTGGACTGGAGCATCAGGCCAAGCGGCAGAGTAAGCACCTCTGCAGGGACTATACTCTGCCTATGTCTGACTACCAGAAAAGGACAAAAGGACTGTGTCATACCAGGTCTTTAGCTGTACAGCTACCATGCGATGATATTCCACACAGGTGTATCTAGTCTTGGCACATACAACAACACTCAAATGTGTGATGCTATGCTATTCTGCCCCTACTTTCCACAAACAACATGCCAATGAGCCACACGATCCTACCCCTGCTCCATGAAGTTCACAGCCCTGAAAACCACAGGCCATACTCCCATGTATCAACAGCCCTACAAACACAATGTCACCACCACACAGTTGACAAACATCAAGCTCCTCACACATTTATGCCACACCCTTTAGCTGCCGGGAGCCCCGGGCATCTTCTGATGCGTCTAATTTCTCTCTCTAGGATGCCAGAGAGTACAACAAGGAAGTCCCCAGGTCAGATCACCTGCAGCCCAGGCTCAGGAGCCAGGAGAGACTCCTGCCCCTTCACAGCAGGTCTCCTCATCCCATTCATCCTATCAGACCTGTGTGTCTTCCCTGCCTTTAAACACAGATGAAAAGGGCATGAAAATATACTACATGCAGGTACAAATGATAAAAGGTGTGGCTGTCTCCTGGGAGAGGGAAGAAACCTCCGAGATCCTAGAAAAGCAGCCACGGATGGAGGAAGCAGTGCTTCTGGGGAGCGTGCGGGTGGGCACGCCACCCTCCGACGTGTCAACCAGGAACCTCCTGTCTGACAGTGAGCCTGGCGGGGAGGAGAAAGAATACGAGGAGAAAGTAGAGTCAGACAGCACACCAGGGTCACCCGCAGTGGAGGAGAGGCCCCGGGCCAAGACGCCTGACTGGCTGGTGACAACGGAGAACGGCTTTAGGTGCATGGCCTGCTGCCGGGTTTTTGCTACCATGGAGATCCTTCGAGAACATGTACAATATGGAATCAGGGAGGGCTTCAGCTGCCACGTCTTCCACCTCACCATGGCTCACCTGATAGAAAATGTGGAATCAGAGAGCACCCAAGAGGAAGAAGAGGAGGAGGAGGAGGAGGAGAGACCAGAAGAGGAGAATGAGGAGCAGCAGCCCACAGAGGAAGACCTTGGACTGAAGAGATCATGGAGCCAATGCCCAGGATGTGTGTTTCACTCTGCAAAGGACAGGAAGTGAGCAGGGGCTGGGCACACTGAGGGGACAGCGCCTTTTCCTAGCCAGCACCCTTCCTCTAATCTAGATTTGGGCCAGCGTGAGGGGAAAACTGAGGGGCCAGTGCCTTTTCCAAGCCAGTACCCTTCCTCTAACTAGATTGGGGCCTCCATGAGGAGGAAACAGGAAATTCCCTAGTGTGGGGAACAAGAGAATCTGGAATTAACTGGGTCCTCTGCTTCTGCTCAGACACCTTACATGACTATGTCCAGGTTTGTCTGGAGTTTTCCAGTTCTCGTAGGGAGTTGAGACAATTTGTTAGGAGCAGCAGAACTCCCTTCTTTGTAACTAAGAAGTGCCTTTTACTCCCTTTCACATAGCAAGTGAGATTTATGGGCCAGACGATCCCGGAAGTTGGGGAGCCCTTCTCTTGGGAGAGGTAAGGCCTGTCTGCTGAGCTACATCACAGGAATGGAAAGGAAGGGCTGCAGGGCTGGCTTACCCGGTGGTTCTGCTGCTGAGCCAACTTGTGTTACACCTGGGGCTTCTTTACTAAAATGAGAAGGGGGAACTTTCTCAGTAGCTCAACTTTAAGCAGAAATACTGGAGAGAGGGGAAAAAGATGTTCAACCTAACTCAAGGCCAGACTGGCCTGTAGAGAACAAGGCCCAGCAAATCAGAGGTCTGTGTCTGTGAGTCTTCAGTCTGAACTGGGATCTCACTGGTCCGTGAACACGGTGGGGGAAAGGGAAGTGTGGAAGTGAGGTCTCAAGAAGTCTAGGAAACTTGTAGGGCATTCATTTGCTGTAGTGAGTCTGAAAGTGAACTCACTGTGAAAGCATGACTCTAGCTTTAAGATTAAAAGAAAGAGGTAGCTGAGCAGCTGAGCTTCTGTCGCTTCCGGTCTCTTCCTCTTGTGCCTTACTTGTTTCCTCACTTCCAGGGAGAAGAGAACCATGAAGACAGATGTAGGCAGAAACCAGTAGCACACAGGAGGACGCGTGGACCAATACCCAGTCTACCATGCAAATGTTATATCCAATAAAACTTCTTTTACACACTTTGCCTGAAGATATTATTTAATGAACCAATCAGTCCATCCACTTGGCCCTCTAGTAGTTTGCAAATGAGGTCTCCCATCAGCACTATAGGAGTCTACCCGCACTTTCCATAGGAAGCCCTCAATATTCAAGCTCCAAGGGTTATTAGGCTTCTAGTGCATGACTACATTTCATAGGAGACTACAACAAGCCACGCTGAGCACAAAAGAGGCCAAGGGGCAGTGGCAGGCACTGTGGACCATGGCTGAAAGCCCTGGGTAGGGTTTACTGGAAGAAGAACTTAGAGAGGTCTAGTGCAGTCTGCATTACCCCCCCCCCCCCCCAGGGATGGACCAGAGAGGGGCTGTGAGGTGCAGCTTCACAGGAAACAGCAAGCCAGAAAGGAAATTTCTCAGTGTTGGTGTTAACTAAGGAGTGGCGTATCTCTGAGATGGTGGGACTTCCTCAAAAGCATTTGCAGAGGACAGAAGACCCCAATCTGAGCCTGGGGAAAGAGCTGGCCATATTAGGAGTCTGAGCTGGTAAACTCTGAGACTTCTAGTTCTGACAGCCATGTTTTGATTTTAAAACACACTTATTTTGTCTTTTGAAGGTTTGACTCAAGCACCTCCTGAACGGTATTATCACAGTACTGTGGTAATACTGGATAATAGTACTGGGACAACAGGAACCCAGGAGGCACTGAAGACTGGCTTTGATGAAGAGTTTGTCCACTGTCATCCAAAAGTGTGAGTGTGAGTGTGTGAAGGGCAGCATATCTTCCTATTCTGAAGATATGGCAGACAGAACTTAGAGGACTCACTGCGTTAAAATGTGTGTGTGTGTGTGTGTGTGTGTGTGTGTGTGTGAAGGGCTGCGTGTCTCCCTCTTCTGAAGAAATGGCAGGCAGGCCTTATTAAATATTGATGAAATGGGAGAGGACACAAAAAGTAGAAAGATATGTCACGTTCTTGGGCTGGAAGAATCAATATTGTTAAAGTATCTACACTATCCAAAATGATCTACAGATATAATGTAACTAATCAGAATGTTAAAAATGGCATCTTCACAGAACTAGAAAACACAACCCTAAAATGTATATGCAACACCCAAATCCCCCAAATGGCCAAAAAGTATATAAAGCTGAACAAACTGACTTACAAATGTATTACAAACCCATCCTAGTCACAATAGCATGACAGTGGCATTAAAACTGACACTAATGGGACTGCAGTGAATACATTGACTTAGCCAGTTTATATCTGACAAAGGTGAAAATAATTTGCATTGGAGAAATGACTGTCTTTTCACTCAGTAGTACTGGTATAGTTCAATATTTAGTCACAACAGATGAATCAACTAGACCATTTTTTTAAATAAAAATAGACTCAAATTGCATTACAGGCTTAAAGGAAGATTGAAACAAAGTTATGGCTGGGAAGGTGGCTCAGTGGTAGAGCGCTTGCCTTGCCTTGCATGCCTGAGGCCCTGGGTTTGATTCCTCAGCACCACATAAGCAAAAAGAAAAAAGCCGGAAGTGGCGCTGTGGCTCAAGTGGTAGAGTGCTAGCCTTGAGCTAAAGAGCTGAGGGACAGCGCCCAGGCCCAGAGTTCAGGCCCCATGACCGGACCTCCCCGCCCCCCCCCAAAAAAAAGAAACAAAATTACTAGATGTGGCAAAAGACAATACACTGAAGACTTTTTTGAAAAGACTCAAAGGTACAGAGAAAAAAATAAAAATAGACAAATGGAATTACATAAAACAAGAAAGCTGCTAGGTGTTGGTGGCTCACGCCTGTCATCCTAGCTACTCAAGAGGCTGAGATCTGAGGATCACTGAAGCCAGCCCTGGCAGGAAAGTCCATGAGACTTTTATCTCCAATAAAATACTCACAAAAAGAGAAGTGGTGCTGGGTTCAAGTGGTATACCACTAGCCTTGAGAGACAGAAACTCAAGAACAGTGCTCAGACTGAGTCCAAGCCCCAGGACTGGCAAAACAAAAAACACTCCAAAACAAAAAAAAAATACTAGAAAGCTTTTCTGCAGTGAAGGAAACAATATAGTATTGAGATAGCCTAAAGAATCAGAAAAACTATTTATGATCTGCCAGACAATGGGTTGATAATTAGAACATATTAAGGACTCCAAGAATAATGGAAGATGCATTACATTCATAAACTGATTTGTTAGATGGTAAGTTTTTGGAACAACACTGTAATTTAAAAAAAAAAAAAAAACAACTCCAAAAACTTACCAGATACTGGCGGCTCACACCTGTAATCCTAGCTACTAAGAAGGTTGAGATCTTAGGATTATGGTTTGAAGTTAGCCCAAGTACAAAATTCTATGAGAGCCAGGTGCTGGTGGCTCACACCTGAATCCTAGCTACTCAGGAGGCTGAGATCTGAGGATTGCATTCAAAGCCAGCCCAGGCAGGAAAATCCGTGAATCTCTTTATCTCCAATAAAACCACCAGAAAACCAGAAGTGGTGCTGTGGCTCAAGTGGTAGAGCGCTCACCTTGAACTGAAAAGCTGAAGGACAGTGCCCAGGCCCAGAGTTCAAGCCCCACGACCGGCCAAAAGAAAAAAAAGGTCAATGATACTCTTATTTCCCATTAACCAGCAACAAGTCAGAAGTGGGCGCATGACTCAAGTGGTTGGGCACAAAGAGGCCAAGTCTCAGCTTTAAGCAAAGAAGGCAAGTGAGAATCAAAGTCCATGAGTTCAAGCTCCAGTCCCAGCACAAAAATATAACAAAAAAGAATACCAAAAATAAATAATCAGATCAAAATATGAGTAACGTATCTCAAAAGACATTTTCTACAAGGAAGACATAGAAATCCTCAACATGTTTGTAAAATACCCTCAAATTACTAATCATCAGGGAAGTGAAAGTCAAACCATCTCATCCAGCAAGGATGGTCATTATCAAAAGACTAATGCTAACAAGTACTGGTGAGAATGTTCCTGAGAAGCTTTTAAGTGCTTTGCCGCAGAGATTATTCATCCTTCTACTTCAGCAGGCATTCAATAAGAAGTTTATGAGTGAGTGAATCAACTCTGGATACGAGTTAGTCCTAAACATCCTGGTTGTGCTTAATGCGTGACACTGGGATGAACTCCAGTTGACATTTACAGTCTATAAAATCCTTGAGAACACACCGATTTCTACTGAGCATAGTGTAGCAGTTTTGTCCAGAACTGAAACATACAATTTAAAAATCAGAGTACTGGGCATTTGGTCATTACTAGCACTAATTAAGACTAGTAAAATCAAAGGTTTAAATAAAACCCCAATGTTGCAAACTTGTGACTAGTACACATTCTGTAAAGGCAGATGCTTTACTAATCAAAGAAACATTATTATTTTGTAGGCATTCTACAGAGAACCCTGACCAGATGAATATTTCCAGGTTGCCACAGTACTCTAGGCAGTGAATGCTTGAATTTTTTGCAGTATTTGTGTAATGCTAATTTTACAGGCTGGGATACCTAAGATAGTAAAAGTTGAATCTAAGATAATTGATGTTATTTTGGGAACTCCAAGCTATTTTTTCAGTAATAATTTAAACAGCCAACTGGTGAAAGAGAAGGAGAAGAAAGAATTACCTAACATTTCTCTAACTCACTTTTCTCATCCCAAAATGATGATGATAATAATTCCTACTCTACAGAGTTGCCTTAAGAACTAAATGAATAATACGCATGAAGAGCTTGGACAGGCACATGGCATATGATGTAATGAGTGCATTTCTCATCAAGCATTGTTGCCTCCTCCTTTGTTTCCCCTTCCCATCTCCCCCCTTACCCCCCACCCCGCCCGTCCCCAGCTGAGCACACTTCTCAAGGGAGCAATGTGCGTCCTCCCCCTCCCCCTACATCGTTCCTGAAATGCATGCGTCATTGCAGTCTATCCCTAAATGCGTCTCTATGAGGTTGTCTCACTGATGATATGATTGTGACGTGAAATTCTTTTCTTTTCCCTTTGAGACAAGGTCTTGCTATGCAGCTCAGGCTGCCCTTCTACCTTAGTTTATTGAGCTGGGATTATAGGAATTAAATTTATACTACCCTTACCCAAAGGGAAGGCCAGAACTGATGGACGAAAGGGACACAATGTAAACTTATTGTACAGAAGAGTTGCCTCTTTCCTCGGAAGACTCAGCCTACATCCTAAGGATATAGTTCTCTGTCCCTGTAAGGGTACCCTCATCTATAAAGAGCTTATGAAATCAAACAAAACTGAAGTACATGATCTCTGATATGCCCCCAAAGTTATGATTTTATGCATCTGAGGCTATCAAAGGTAAAAGGTCACATGACTCATTGTTGATCTATGAAAACTGTGGTATATTAGATAAAACTGCTTCAATGGAGTTGGTCATTTGGCTGCTTTTCTGTCTGTACATCCTGATTCCCTGTTAAATGGCTTCAGCTTTAAACAAGGTTGGCAGTCAGCCTTGAATGCTGAACTATGCAAACTATGAGTGCTGATGATAATACTACGTATCTTAAAATCTCTCAGACAGCTGATAATGTATAAATGCCTTTGTCTGATTTTAAGAGTGATTTTGCACAAATGAAGGAAATCTCATAAACGCCTATTACATGCAGGTCCTGTTCAAACGGTGTATGGCTCTCTAGAGGATCTCACAGCCTAGTGAAAATCGGAAGAAACAGTTCCGATATAGAACAACAATGATTTCAAACAATGAGTCTGAAAGTTACAAATAAAGCCCCCTCAGAGATCCTGTCAGTGAACCATGACAGATGCAAATAGCTCCATTTTTTAAAATCAGATGTTTGTTCAATAAATGTGGCCAAAATTCAAAGTTACAGAGATAAAAATAAAAGTCCTCTAATTTTGCCAAATATATATAATTAAAAGTTATACCATGAAATATTTAGCCATCTCAAGTTCAAGCTAAAAGACATGCTTTTCAACTGAGTTTCTACAACATAAACCATCCTGCATCTGGTGGGACTCATAAGTGACTATATATGTTGCATATAAAATTCAGGAACATCTGGAGGCCTGCTAATTGCATCAGAATGTCACATAAAACAAGGAATCTTTCTGGCTCATGTCTTTAGAAGACAAAAATCACTTTCTCTGGTGCAAGTTTTGTGGCATAACTGACAGAATGTTGAGATGGCACATTTCACCATTTGTGTTTCCTCAGGTCCAATCCAGTCTCGAGACACTGGAGCCATAAACCTACATGTGGTCTGTGGTAGAATATGATAAACCCTTAAATCCATGGTAATAAAAGAGGTAGTGCTGAAGTTTAAATACCGCAAGCAGACACCACACTGGGCTGCTCTGACCAAGTGGCATAAAATCACTCCCTAATAAAGAAAGCTAATTTAAGGGCATGGGGTAAGAAATACCAGTTTTAGTGCAAGAGCACAAAATCTCCACATAGCATATACCCACCCAACTAAAGCCAACATTTAAACATTAAGAGAATCCTCTACAAAAATACTTCTCTCTTCTTTTAAAAATAAGAAGAAACGATCATTTCCTTATAGGTACGGTCTGTTTATATGGTACATTGCAAGTTCCAATCCTGAAGAGACAGAGTCCCCTGGGCCACTGCCACCACCACACATCCAGCCAGCCTTCTGCCGCTCTTCTCCCTTGAAAGAAGCATTCAGGACAATATAGTTGCATGTCACAAGTCACCTTTTTGGTTGTTTTGGTGTACCTCTGTTTTAACTCAGGGTCTTGAGTTTGCCGGACGCGTGCTGTCTTTGGGCCACACACCCCTAGCCCTTTCGCCTGTAATTGTTGCTCGCACAGGGCCTCTGAGCGTCCCGCAGACTGGTCCATCTACCTACAGTATCCTATGAAACTGAGATCATTACTGTAAACTAACATACCAGGCCCTCTTGCTGGGTGAGCTGGGGTCTCATCAACATTTTGCCTAGGCCTCAAACTATAATCCTTTCCATCTCTGCCTCCTAAGTAACTGGGATTATAGGCATAAAAAAAAGTAACTGGGATTATAGGCATGAGTCACGAACCCCGCCCTCTTTTTATTCTGCTTTTGGTGATTTTTGCGTCTGTGCTGAAGCCCTAGCAAACTGAATGACCTCACGTGCACCGTCTCTAGCACATTGGTGGGTACCTCTGTGACTGCGGGAGTTGTGGGGAGGATAACCATACTCTGAGTGTCTGCTTTCCTGGAGTCAGGAAGATGAATATCACAATTGAACTTCATTAGTGACGAGGAAGTTTGATGATTAGCTTTAGGTTTCTAATACAGTTCACCTTGACTTGAAGTTAATTCCATTATAACAACAGATCCCACTGCTCCAAGGACAGCTCAAACACAGCAAACTGCCTCCTGTGTTTGTTCCATACAGATAGAAAGAAAATGAAAAATAAAAACGAGAAAACTCATAGGGCGCAAAACTGATCAGGCTTTGTACTTTCCCCAAATTGATCTCCCAGAACCCATCCAATGAGTCCTGGAGGGAGACAAGGAAGCAGTGGAAGGCCAGTGGAGATTCCTATACTATTGCCTATGGAAATCAGAGTACTTCTACATCCTAGTCATGGAAAAATGGGGAGCGGGGAGTAGGGCTAAGTCCCACTCCATATTAGGGTAGTCGGGAATAGGGCTAAGTCCCACTCCATATTTGTAAAGCGGGGAGTAGGGCTAAGTCCCACCCTATATTAGGGTAGTCCAGAATAGGGCTAAGTCTCCACCCCATACTTGGGAAGTGAGGGGAAGGGCTAGGTCCCCACATACATACATGATCCCTGTCTTCCCTTCTCTTTTCCTATGCTGTTTAGTAATGGAAACAGTCAATGAAAGGTTCGCCTCACTGCCCAGGAGAAGATGGGTCTCAGGTCATTTTTCTCCGAAGTTCACATGTCTTCCCACAAATACCAACCATGATTCCCCATGTAGAGAGAACAGCACACTGACTTATTCTGGATCTCTGTGGGCTCCAGACTACAAAGGTTTGCCCTGTTTTGATTCCCATCTTCAAATGCATCGAGCCTCGCTGTCCACGTTTCACTCGACAGAGTGTGATCCAGCAGGGGCTCAGCATTCCCATCAACAATATGTAAGTTACCCCAAGTGGAGTGTGAGGAGGTGCTCAGCAAACACTGAAGTCCAATTGATATCGAGGCTTGACCTATACATTAAAGTAAAACAAGGAGCTTAGACTCCCTTTTCCTGAACGTCTTTCGCGTCTTTCTAGAATAGGCCCCAGCTGCACTCGTCTGCTTTGTTCCACAGGAATGGAACAAAGGCATCACTGTCCCACTACCTAGAAAGCACAGAGTTAACTAAGAACAGACGAGCATTAGAAACAACGCTTGATAAGAAATGTACTCATTACCTTGCTCATGTAATTGTAACACTTCTGTACAGTATTTTCACAATAAAAAAAAGTATTAGAATAGCTCCAGTTCTAGGAACCCTAGTCCCAAAGGGATTTTATCTCTAGAAGAAAAAAAGGAAGTCCGGGGTAGGGAGGGGACTACAGTGCGTGTCCTGTGAACCGTGAGGGAGGAGCCGGGGCTGGGGGGGGGGAGGAGCCGGGGCTGGGGGGGAGGGAGGAGCCGGGGCTGGGGGGGAGGGAGGAGCCGGGGCTGGGGGGGAGGGAGGAGCCGGGGCTGGGGGTGAGGGAGGAGCCGGGGCTGGGGGGAGGGAGGAGCCGGGGCTGGGGGGGAGGGAGGAGCCGGGGCTGGGGGGGAGGGAGGAGCCGGGGCTGGGGGGAGGGAGGAGCCGGGGCTGGGGGAGGGCGGAGCCGGGCTGGGGGGAGGGAGGAGCCGGGGCTGGGGGGAGGGAGGAGCCGGGGCTGGGGGGAGGGAGGAGCCGGCTGGGGGGAGGGAGGAGCCGGGGCTGGGGGGAGGGAGGAGCCGGGGCTGGGGGGGAGGGAGGAGCCGGGGCTGGGGGGAGGGAGGAGCCGGATGGGGGGGAGGGAGGAGCGGGGCTGGGGGGAGGGAGGAGCCGGGGCTGGGGGGAGGGAGGAGCCGGGGCTGGGGGGGAGGGAGGAGCCGGGGCTGGGGGGGAGGGAGGAGCCGGGGCTGGGGGGAGGGAGGAGCCGGGGCTGGGGGGATGAGGGAGGAGCCGGGGCTGGGGGGAGGGAGGAGCCGGATGGGGGGGAGGGAGGAGCCGGGGCTGGGGGGAGGGAGGAGCCGGGGCTGGGGAGGGAGGAGCCGGGGCTGGGGGGAGGGAGGAGCCGGGGCTGGGGTGAGGGAGGAGCCGGGGCTGGGGGGGAGGGAGGAGCCGGCTGGGGGGAGGGAGGAGCCGGGGCTGGGGGGGAGGGAGGAGCCGGGGCTGGGGAGGGAGGAGCCGGGGCTGGGGGGAGGGAGGAGCCGGGGCTGGGGGAGGGCGGAGCCGGGGCTGGGGGGAGGGAGGAGCCGGCTGGGGGGAGGGAGGAGCCGGGGCTGGGGGGGAGGGAGGAGCCGGGGCTGGGGGAGGGAGGAGCCGGGGCTGGGGGAGGGAGGAGCCGGGGCTGGGGGGGAGGGAGGAGCCGGGGCTGGGGGGGAGGGAGGAGCCGGGGCTGGGGGGGAGGGAGGAGCCGGGGCTGGGGGGGGATGAGGGGAGGAGCCGGGGCTGGGGGGAGGGAGGAGCCGGATGGGGGGGAGGGAGGAGCCGGGGCTGGGGGGAGGGAGGAGCCGGGGCTGGGGAGGGAGGAGCCGGGGGCTGGGGGGAGGGAGGAGCCGGGGCTGGGGTGAGGGAGGAGCCGGGGCTGGGGGGGAGGGAGGAGCCGGCTGGGGGGAGGGAGGAGCCGGGGCTGGGGGGGAGGGAGGAGCCGGGGCTGGGGAGGGAGGAGCCGGGGCTGGGGGGAGGGAGGAGCCGGGGCTGGGGGAGGGCGGAGCCGGGCTGGGGGGGAGGGAGGAGCGGCTGGGGGGAGGGAGGAGCCGGGGCTGGGGGGAGGGAGGAGCCGGGGCTGGGGGAGGGAGGAGCCGGGGCTGGGGGGAGGGAGGAGCCGGGGCTGGGGGGGAGGGAGGAGCCGGGGGCTGGGGGGGAGGGAGGAGCCGGGGCTGGGGGAGGGCGGAGCCGGGGCTGGGGGGGAGGGAGGAGCCGGGGCTGGGGAGGGAGGAGCCGGGGCTGGGGGGGAGGGAGGAGCCGGGGCTGGGGGGGAGGGAGGAGCCGGGGCTGGGGGGAGGGAGAGCCGGGGCTGGGGGGAGGGAGGAGCCGGGGCTGGGGGGGAGGGAGGAGCCGGGGCTGGGGGGAGGGAGGAGCCGGGGGGCTGGGGGGGAGCGGGGAGGGAGCCGGGGCTGGGGGGGGGAGGGAGGAGCCGGGGCTGGGGGAGGGAGGAGCCGGGGCTGGGGGGGAGGGAGGAGCCGGGGCTGGGGGGAGGGAGGAGCCGGCTGGGGGGAGGCGGCGGGGGAGGAGCCGGGGCTGGGGGGGGAGGGAGGAGCCGGGGCTGGGGGGAGGGAGGAGCCGGGGCTGGGGGGGGGGGAGGAGCCGGGGCTGGGGGGAGGGAGGAGCCGGGGCTGGGGGGGGGGAGGAGCCGGGGCTGGGGGAGGGAGGAGCCGGGGCTGGGGGGGGAGGGAGGAGCCGGGGCTGGGGGGGAGGGAGGAGCCGGCTGGGGGGAGGGAGGAGCCGGGGCTGGGGGGAGGGAGGAGCCGGGGCTGGGGGGAGGGAGGAGCCGGGGCTGGGGGGGAGGGAGGAGCCGGGGCTGGGGGGAGGGAGGAGCCGGCTGGGGGGAGGGAGGAGCCGGCTAGGGAGAGGGCGTTCAGTTACTGTGGGAGGAATGACGCCCACCCTGCCTCGTCTGCGTCCGGGTTGGAAAGCGGGGCCTGGCCGACGCAGGCCCGCTGCGCAGCGACGGCTCCGTCTGTGGGGACGCCTCCGGCGCCCTCCGCGCGCCCCGGCAAGGCCCGCTCCCCCTCACCGGCACCTGGCTTCAGCTTCCAAACCTTCTACACTTGCTCCAGCAGCTTTTCTTGTGGGCACTTTGCTGCCACGGGGATGGCTTTTGATGCTTTATTTCTATCTGGTCTTATATTTGAAGAGGCTCAAAATAGTCTGGCTGGCTTCTGACATCGATTCTGTTCCTTCTCAACCACACGCGCAGCTGTTCCTAAGCCCTGACTAACTGCTTTGCATAGGTTTCCTTGGGTTCCGTCTCAGAGGGTCGTGTGTTAGGTGTGTTAGGTGTGTCCGCCTCCGTACTTACTTCCAGCCCTTATTTCCTAAGTTGCTCATACTTGAGAGAGGGTAGCTTCACCCTCACAATAACCGAATCACCTGGACATGCTGTCATTTCAAGTTAGGCCAAGCTATCAGTCACGTTCTGTCAAATCTGTCCAAATATTCTATACCTCTATGGCTACTACACATGAAAGCCTATCTGCTTTCCAAGGTTTCCTAGATATGTGTTGGATGTGACCATGTTTGAGAGACTGTTTAAGAAGGGGAAGGAGGGAGAAAAAGAAGGACTGGGGAGGTGGTCAATACCACTGAAATACATTATGTCCATGTATGAAGATGGCACACAGAACCCTGCTGAAAGCCATCGAGAAATCAAGTGAAGAGGAAAAAGAGCAGCAGTTCAATATGCAAGTGTGAAATGCCTCAGTAGAGCTCCTTTGCACAATCAATGCACACTACATTTGTGTATTAACTTTATGTATTTTTTTGTGAACATACTGTACAGAGGGGTTACAATTACATGGGCAGGATAATGCGTACATTTCTTACCAAGCATTGCAGCCTCCTCCTTTGTTTACCCATCACCTCCCTTCCCAGCCTCCCCCCTCCCCCTCACCCAATCTCCCCCCCCCCCCCACCAACGTTGTAAAGTTCGTTTTCAACATGACAACTTGTAATGCGTACATTTCTTATCAAGCATTGTAGCCTCCTCCTTTGATTCCCCTTCCCATCCTTCTCCCACCCCCCCACTCAATACTCCCTGTCCCCCCTCCCCGTACCAAAGTTGTAAAGTTCATTTTCGACATAACAACTTGTACATCTCATTGTTGCATCGGGTCCACCTGTACCCCTATTTAAACGATTTGTTTTTCCCCTTCCCCTCCACAAATTATACCAACATCAAATACAGTGAAAGCAGAGGTTATACTATGGGGGAGGGACATACAAAGCAACAAAGAAATAATCTTACAAATGTGTTAGAAACAATCGCATGAAAGAAAAATAACATTTGAATACATATCTTAGGGTTCATTTCCCTAACATCAACTTATCTGACCTTTTCTGCTTGTCTCAGGCATACACTAGATATTGCAAATAAGGGAAACCACAGGACCTATGTTTCTTTGGGCCTGGCTTACTTCACTTAATATAATTTTTTCCAAGCCTTTCCATTTCCTAACAAATGGGGCAATGTCATTCTTTCTGATGGAGGCATAGAATTCCATTGTGTATATATTTGTGTATTAATTTTAAAAAGCCAGTATTTTGTTAGATAGATCTAGAATTCCATGGCATAAAAATCCAAGTACATTTTATAAGCATGCTGTTATTTAACAATGACATTTCCCTAGGTGCCAATCATCCTCTCTGATGCAATAAACTAAATCCACTGCCACTTTTATAATCCCATTTTCAAGAGCAGTTAAATTTGGGCTATTTTCTGTAGTTCAACATACCTATGTAGTCAGACCTCTACGATTTCAATCTCTCTTCAAAGAATATATTCTCTTTTTAGTCAAATATGTCTGTTCTATTTCAGTTCCATTCATTCTCCTCCAAATTCCTGTACTACTAATAAAATCAAATCATATTTTTAAACCAAGACATTCTTCTTGAATTACAAAGCCATTGCAGAAGCAAAGTGCACACCAGTACTGTCTGTGACTGACATTTTAAGCTTTGAATTAACCATATTTTTCTTGGCTTTTGGCACTAAGCTCTATATAATAACATTTATTCTGTTTTAAATTTTATTTTATTGTAAAGATGCTGTCCAGAAGGGTTATAGTTTCATGACTAAGGTAATGAGTACATTTCTTGTCAAGCATTTATTCTTATCATTTGCTCCTTAACAAATGTCTCAAAATATCTAGGGGAAAACCAGAACCTGAGTCTCTGAAATTATATGCTTCCTTATGATACAGTCACCATTTCAGAGCTCATATGGATGAGGGTCACAGGCAATGTACAACTCATGTGGTTCCAAGTAGTTAGCTTTCCTCGGGTGCTGAATAAAGCTGAGAATAACAGAAACAGGAATGGAATTGGGGCAGCTCATCAAGGGCTGCATTTACTTTCTGGACATAAAATACATACTACGTATTTGTAGTCCAGGTGGACTTAACTGCCTTTACAAACTGACTAAGAAATACAATAATTGCTGCACAAGTATTCCACCCACCAATGCTTATGAAGTATGTATGCTCAAGCTCTGTTTTGATACCAGTTGAGCAAGAAGCAAAAATATTCTTTTGCTTGGAGAGAGATCAGCAGTGATCTTGAGATGTTGGTAGGGTTTTCCTTCTATTCAAGTGGCTCAGCAGTAGCAGGAAGACCTTGACTTTCAAGATTAAGATTTCAGCAATTTTAAAACAACTACAATTAGGTAACATGTTATTTTGGCATATAAACAAAAATCCAGAGAAGTGGTTACATTTGGATAGAAGGAGGACAGTCTGAAGTAGACAGGAGTAGTATGTGTGCTTGTAAGATTTAGTTTTGTAGGTGGTGGTTTTATGGATGTTAATTTATTCTAAGAAACTTATGTACCTAAAGTATAGCAAAATAAAAAAAATCTCTCTGTATATATTCATATATACACACATATACATACATACATACATACATATAATATTCATGCACACTAATAAATTATGACTGCATACAATTTTGCTTTCATTTGTAAGATTCTGAAAGTGAGGACAATTTTGCTTTCATTTGTAAGATTCTGAAAGTGAGGAATGAATTGTTTCAATGACATAAAAGTTGGTTCTTTATCTTTTAGTTGTATACAAAGGGGTTTCAATTCAGAATGTCACTTTATGAGTACAATACATCTTGATCAATGTCACCCCTTCTACCACACTACCCCTCCTACAAGTCTACCTCAAACCTACCCCTCCCCTCAAGTTACCTGTCTCCACTTTCATGTATGGACATTAAGTCTTATGATCATATTCATTCATCATTCCTTTCTCCATCCACCCCTAAAAGGTGATTCTTAATAGGCTTTTAATGTTGTAACACATTCAAAAGTATGGTAGTGATAGAAAAACTAATTACAAATTATATTTTATGACACAAATAGTGATAAAATACAAGTAATTCCACTTGACTTTGTACCAAACCCAGGGCCTTGTCAATGCCAGGAAAGTACTCCACCACAGAACCAACCCCACCAGCCCCAAATTTCCTTTACTCTTTTGTTTTATTTCTGATATATATCCTTAGGCCTACATTTCTAGAACAGACATATGATATTAGCTGAAGCAATCCTAGTCATTAAGAAAAAATAGCATACTGTATTCCATTTAATTTCTACTATCAATCTTGAAAGGGATGCCATAAAAATACTGAGCTTAAATTATTTTTAGCTATTAGTTCTCTATCACTAGTTAGAAAAAGAAAGTAACAGTTATATCCACCACCAAAAAGTTGTGATGGTTTTAAAATGAAAGCTTCACAAATATTAAAATGTGGCAAATTTCTAAGACAGATTTTGGTAGAATGACTTCTAGTAGTAAGAATTGATGAAAAAGTAGTTAAAAACTTGGACCAGCCATGCTGGTAAACAAGTTAAAACTCAGTAAGTAAAATCAAGTAGGAATTCTAAGTGTCCAGAAGTAGAGTTATAAATTATTTCAACCCTTGATTAAAGTGGGCTGAAATGACTAGTGCACCTAATTGTTCCAGAAACAAATATAAATGCTCTCTTGTCAAAAATAGCATCAGGGCTGGGAAGCTGGCTCAGTGGTAGAGTGCTTGCATTGTATGCACAACGCCTTGGTTCGATTCCTTAGTACCACATAAGCAGAAAAAGCCAGAAGTGGTCCTGTGGCTCAAGTGGTACAGCACTAGCTTTGAGTTGAAGAGCTGAGGAACAGCGCCCAGGCCCAGAGTTCAGACCGCACAACTGAACAACAACAACAACAAAAAATAGCACTAGCACTGTCCTCAAATTATACTTGTGCACTATCAAGCATATGGTCAAACATAACTGGGCAGGAAGGAGATGCAAGAGAAATAACAAGTAACAGAAGAAGTAATCATGCAGAGAAACAAGAACATCAAGATAAATATATCTACTATAAACAGCAAATACAACTGAGCAGACAAAGCTATGATAAAAATAAGCAAAATGGACGTGTTTAATAAGTTTCTAAGAATCAGCCGTATTAAATAAGGATCTAGGTAGAAACAGTGACTTGGAAAAAGAATCAGGAACAAAATAAGACAAAATCTGGCAAAAAAAATAGGAGTCCAAGAAAGAACTATATCAACAGCAAATGGCACATGATGAATAAGTATTGCATATACGTATTTGTAAATACAAAAAGAGAAATAAGTGAAGTAAAAACACAAAATGAAATTGGCTGAGATGTGTCCTAAAGAATATGAAGTTACAAATTCAAAACATACTAGGCATACCAAGTGAGATAACTATACACATAAAAAGAATCACATATGTGTTTATACAAGTAAATATTTGAAAACTAGGAGCAAAGAGAAAATCTTTAAAGTGATCAGAGAAAGCAGACTAGATACTAGTTTCAAACAGATAAATTTACTTGCTCACAGTTGACCACTGGCAAGTAGCATTCAATCAATGGCTTAAGCCATGCCTTACAAAGGCTGGCATTCCCGTCTCCATGCTGTGGCTAGTCTGATCATAACACCAGGCGAGAGCTGTGCTGGGCAAGAATCATCTTAGGTCTATGCAACATCTTTTTTCTTGCTGGTCCTGGGCCTGAACTCAGGGCCTGGGCTCTGTCCCTGAGCCTCTCTGTGCTCAAGACTAGCACTCTACCACTTTGGCCAGAGTCACTTACAGCTTTTTCTGAGTAGTTTATTGGAGATAAGAGTCTCATGGACTTTCCTGCCCAGACACCTGAGTAGTTAGGATTACAGGCTTGAGCCACTGGCACCTGGCTTGTGCAACATTTTCAATAAGAATATACAAGAAAAAGCAAAGTCTGTAATTTCCTCTGTAAATCTTATTCTCACTTTGTCTCCAGCAAAAATCTACCCATTTTCATAGTATTCTTTAGACAGTCTTTGGCTAGCTAGCCCAAGCTGACCTTGAGTAGCAGTCTCTTTACATCTGCCTTGCAGGTTATGGCATTCTAGGGGTGTGCCACCGTTCCTGGCCATTCTCATAATTTCAGCTATAAAACTTGATTTTGACCAAGATAGCTCTGTTAGTCTTGATGGCCTTTCATTCCTTAATGTATCATCAAGAATACTGAGAGCATTTATAGGTTTCTTGAAAATCAATTTATTTTTACTTCTTGCATTTCTTACCTTCATCCCTCAGGGATGATTTAAATAACATCTAGAATGCTATGTGGAGTTGACATTTCATTTGGGAAAAAAATCTCAGAAAGGAGTGATAACCCAACTTCTGTATGCCAACAATATCGTGAAAAAGAGCACTGAACTACAAAAGAAACTACAGGAAACTGGCTTTGTCATAAGTAACTTTAGGCAAATTTCTCAGTAAATTTCTTCATCTATCAACTGATCTCTTCAAATCTAAGTGTTCTATGACATTATGTAGCTCAATATATACTTTTAGTCAAAAAATACCAATGTATTTCAGAGTATCTCCTTTTAGGCTTCCTTCAAGCTTATATCCTTTAATACTAAAAGGCAAGTTTAGAATAGACTACCAGCAAGAGCATGAGGTTGGTGACCATCCTGATATGCTGCTTTCCAACATGGCTTCTTGAACACTCAAATAACACGCACTGCTGTTCAATGCACTTCCTGTTAAGTTCCCCTGGGCTTTACATTTTATGCCTTGAAAGACAATCATTATTTTCTTTTCCCCTTTACCCTGTCATCAAGTAATCTACATCATCTCCATCTGGAAGATTTCAGTAAAATTTTATATAAAAAGGCATCAGAATCAGGTCTCATGTGTCTTCACAGAAGTTTCTCCTGCTTGCATTTTTGTATTAATTATATTAGTAGCATTAATCACTGAACCTTCAAATTAAAAAAAAAAAGTCTTGAGCCAGGCGCCAGTGGCTCACACCTGTAATCCTGGCTACTCAGGAGGCTGAGATCCAAGGATTGTGGTCCAAAGCCAGCCCGGGCAGAAAGTCTGTGAAACTCTTATCTCCAATAAACCACCAGAAAAACAGAAGTTGCGCTGTGGCTCAAGTGGTAGAGTGCTTGCCTTGAGCTGAAGAGCTCAGGTACAGGGCCCAGGACCCAAGTTCAAGCCCTATGACTGGGAAAAAAAAAAGTCTTGATAGCTTTTTCCAAAGTTATAGCATTAAATGAATTGCTTCTACATTACTTCCTTAACCTGAAATGCACGTAAATTATACTTTTAACATAGTCTGAGAAAAACAACAGTTTCATTTTGGAGAGATCTCTTGAAGCTGTCTTTTATGTAACAGTTTCAGTATCTTTCCTTGACAACACTGATGCCCTTTGGAGGGAAGAAGGACTGTGGTAAATGATTGCATTTATTTGAAAATGTAAAGTAAGAGTATGCCACATGTAGTTAAACATGTCACTGTAATCATACAACCAAGTGAGTATACTAGTCAAAAATAAATGTTTACTAGGTGCTAGTGGCTCACGCCTGTAATCCTTGCTACTCAGGAAGCTGAAATATGAGGATCATGGTTTGAAGCGAGCCTGGGCAGGAAAGACCTTGAGACTATTATCTCCACTAAACTACACACAAAAAGCCAGAAGTGGATCTGTGGCTCAAGGGGTAGAGCACTAGCTCTGAGCAAAAAAAAAAAAGCCCAGGACAGAGCCTGAGTTCAAACCCCAGAAATGTCAGAAAAACAAATAAAAAATAAGATAATTTTTACCAAATATGAAGCTTTGAAAACAAAATAATAGAGCAATTTCTATAGCAGATGAAGTAATGATACTGGTGCTTTAAATGTCAATGACAGGGACCTCAATTTTTCCCAAATTAGAACACTATTGCCTTTACTGAACTTGAGACATTCATTCATCATTGAGCTATGAATTGGATAAGGCTCTGAACACTTGTTGGTTTTTTAAAAAACCTCCTTAGAAAGTAGTAATTGAATAGAAAACACAGCATCTGCTCTGAAAACAACTAGAATCAACAATCCATCTTTACCTAACATTTAACAGATCAAGGCAGCAAGGCACTTCAGGTCACCTAGTATTTTTTTCTGGCACAGGGCAGGACTACAACCATCTATTTTGCAGAAAATTTGCTATGAAGAACTGTTCTAACGCTAAAATATAATAGTTAGTCTAATGCATGTGGTTAATGCTTCATTTTGGAGTCATGAAAAGTAAAAGACAGCCAAATTCGTCAGTCGTGGGAGGAAATGTTGTAAGACACTGTTTTTCTTTAAATTATATTTTTAAAACACATGCATGACTAATGCACTACAGCTGGATGTTAGCATTACAATGACTGTGCTTCAGCCTCCTCCCCTACACCAGGACTCACAGCTGATGCAACAATTACAATGTGCAACGAACACCACCACAGACTGAGAAACAAAACTGCCAATGCAAATTGAAATGGATCAAGAACCAGAGGACACTGACCTAAATCACAGCGCTAAAGTCTCTCAGGGTGGGATACCAGCTGGAACAAAGGACAAATGGTAAGCAGGAGTCAAATCAAATTTTCTCTTCTGCATATCTTTAAGTTAAGAATTTATCCTCCACAAGGGGAAGGGGAAAAACAAATCGTTTAAATAGGGATACAGGTGGACCCACTGCAACAATGAGATGTACAAGTCGTTATGTTGCCCATGTAATTGTAACCCCTCTGTACAGTATTTTCACAATAAAAAAAAAGAATTTATCCTCCACAAAAGCTGGATCTGTAGCTGTAACCTGTCAGTTGCGGGAGAGGGTATTAAAAAAAAAGTCACTGTCAAATGCTGCACAGCTCACGCTGGCTGACCCACATCTTCCAACGGCTCTTCAACTGAAGACTAAGGAAACTGGTTCAGAATGGAATCAGAACTGCTCAAGGCAGTTGAGGAGATTCCATCTGGAAGATGAGTTGAGGAGGCAATTCACAGGTCTCCACGACAGTGGAGGGTTACCAGGCTACGCAGAGGTGTGCTGTGATCCCCGTCTAGACATGGCTCTTCCAAGTCATCTTACAGAACTTGATTTGTATTTAGTAACATATTGACTCTAGCACCTGTTAGCTGCAATAATACTTGTATTTTCTCCTAAACCTTAATATATTATAAGAATAGTTAAAAAATATTATCAAGACAATGTTTATCTACTATCAGAAAATTTCTGATTATAAACTCTTTAAAAAATGGGTCCTAAGGCAAGATGTATGTACCACAAGCTAGTCCCTGCCATGAGCAGGCTGCTCCTGGTCTTTAGCATCTGCTACTGCGCAGGGTGTGGTGGTGCCTGCCTGTGACCCTGGCACTCAGGGGGCGAAGGCAAGAGGATGGCAGGTTTGAGATCATGTAGCTACAAAGCACGGTGCTGTTTCAACAAATGTATCTGCTATGCTCCAAGCACCCTGGAGGCCATGCCAAAACTCTTCCTTCACCTATGTGGATAAATTGCTCTCACCAGAACCAGAGAGGGGCAGACCCATAACCTGTTTCGTTTGTTTGTTTGTCAGTCGTGGGGCCTGAACTCTGGGCCTGGGCGCTGTCCCTCAGCTCAAGGCAAGTGCTCTACCACTTGAGCCGCAGCACCACTTCTGGCTTTTTCTGCTTATGTGGTGGTGAGGAGTCGAACCCAGGGCCTCATGCATGCAAGGCAAGCGCTCTACCACTGAGCCACCTTCCCCGCCCCAAGACCCATAATCTTTATTAAAATACTCCACATGTATTTTTATGCGAAACAAATGGAGCATAGAATTATCACTCTCAGTCTAATTTAGAATAATTTCTCTAAGGATTTTGATACATAGAAAGCTAGAAAACATTATCTACCTACCTATCTAGATTTTAAATATGAAAATTTGAATTTTATATTTAGATATATATCTAGATATAAATATATATTTATTATATAGTATATAAGTATATATTTGTGCTATATTTGTATCATTTATATTTATTTATATCTAGATATAGATACAAATATATAATAGACATATAAATTTATACTTACATATTATATAAATGTATCCTTATATTTATATGTATATATGTCTAGATATAAAATACAGATTTTCATACTTAAAGGGCCTCTTTCTGTCTCCCTCACCTTCCTGATGACCCCTCCTAGACAGACCCTCCTTTATATTTTTTGCATTAATGTATGTTACCAATTATAATCATCATATTAGGTCTACCCTCTACAAATGAATGGAAATGAGTTTTTTAGCTATTTGCGTATGAGTGTGTGTATGCACGTGCACATGCGCATGCTTATGTTGGTCCTGGGGCTTGAACTCAGGACATGAGCACTGTCCCTGATGTAGTTTTTGCTCAAAACTAGTGCTCTATCACTTAACAACCAGTTCCACTTCCAGCTTTTTGATGCTTAATTGTCATGCACTTTCCTCCTGGGCTGATCTCAGCCTGATGAGTGGCTAGGTGTGAGCCTTTGGCATCCTGCAATGTTTGTATTCTTGATGGTAGCCATTCAAACCAGAGTGAGATGAAATCTTATTGTACTTGTGATTTGCATTCTCTTTATGCCTAAAGATGTTGAGCAATTCTTCATGTATCTTATCAGCTATTTGTGTTTCTTCTGAAAACTGTTCAATCCATTTGTCCACTTATTAATTTGATTGTTTGTTCCTTTGCTGTTTAGTTTTTGGAGCTCTTTGTATAATCCGGATATCAAGTTTTTAATAGTTGGTGAAGACTTTCTATCATTCTATGGGTTGTCTCTTGATTGTAGTAATCGTTTCTTTTGATGAGCAGAAAATTTTAATTTAATGCATTCCCAGTTGCCATTCCTTTATTTTCTGGAAAATCGGAGTTCTAGTTCAGGAAATAATTACCTATACTGTAGCTCAGTGTTTTCCCTGTTATACTGCATTAGTTTCAGGTCTTACATTAAAATCATTGATATCTTTGGTCTAGTTTCAGTATCCTGCACAGATAGCTAGTATTCCTAGCACCATTTGTTGAAGAGGCTGTCTTTTCTCCATTTTGGCTTCTTTTTCTAAGATCAGATGACTTTAGTTGTGTGGCTTTATTTCTGGGTCTTCTCTGCTATTCCGTTGGTGTTTTTATTTGTTTTGGGGCCAGTAACGTATTATTTTTGTTACTATGTTTATGTAGTACAGTTTGAAGTTTGGTACTGAGACACCTCAACCTTTTTAAGTACTTTTGCTCTTCAAGGTTATTTACATTTCCATGTAAATTCTAGAACTTGTTGTTCTATTTTTCTTAAGAATGATACTGAATTTTTGACAAGTATCATCTTGAATATGGAGATTACTTTTGGCAGTATGACAATTTTTACAATACGAATTAGCCAAGTCCATCAAACAGCTCTTTTAAAAAGCCAATCTATAGTCAGTAATGTTAGCTGTTCTTATCATTTAGGAGAAATGTGTAGTAAGCCTTACAAAATTCTGTCATTGCATTACAAAAATAACCACATGCATACATAATATAAATGCTTTTAAGATCTTTTGTTCACATTATAGATCTACTGTCACTAAAACTGAGGAATGATTGTCAAAAATCTCCTAAGAGTTAAGTTATAATGACATTTTAATAAAACTTGCCATCATTTGACAAATTTTATGATAATCTCGAGTTGCCACGATTGTGCCTTTTACATGAAAAATAAAGCTTTCTTCCTCCATAGCAAAAAATCATGCTTCACAAAAAATTTCCAGCAAATAATGGAGGAGCAATGACAGTGCATTAGCTTCATGGTGTGGCTTTTAGACTGCAGGATAATAGGGAAATGGTTTCAATCAGTTACTTCACTTCTGGGGAAGCCAATCATCTCTAAAGGTGCCTTGTGAGTGTATTGGCTATGAGCACACCTCCGAGTTATCCCCCAGTGGTACTTGCTTATGCCTAGAGGAGAAGCTACGGAGAATCATACACGTTTTCTTTCAAAGGTCATTCCAAATGCAGAGTCAGTAGTAGAGGAGAACAAACAAAAAAGAATACATAGACATTCAACAAATCCCACAGACTGTTCCTGTCTGAAAAACACAATCTGATATTTAAAAATGAAAATTCATTACTGAATGCTCATCCTGAATTTCCCTTCAAATTTCTGACTACATGTCCTTCTTAGTTACATGGTCACTCAGTATCAAATTCCTCCAAGGTCTTGTGGGTTTTGGTAGCAATCTATGCAATATTTCCTCTTAATTACTGCTCAGGCCCCCCTCAGTGTGAGTAGTGTCTTTTGCAGATGATGTCTCCTCTTAGAAGCTCAAAATCTGGCCAAATTATAAAAGAGAACTAATTTCAGACTCTGATAGGGATCTTTCTTTCAGTTGCATCTCTCCATCATAATCTCTCAAGTCATCTTTGAGACAATTTTGTCAGGTCTCATTTTGTCCCTTACACCTAACCTGAACCATCTCATAGACACACCAATGTTCTATCTGCACTATACTTTTGACATCAAAATTAATACAACTCAACATAAATGAATAACAGTATTTGTAAAATTCAGAGAAATGTCATTTAAACTCTATTTTTCTGTTTCTACCTTGAATGTTTTATTTTGGAGAGTCTATTGTTGATCATTTTTCATCACTATTCTTTTCTATATTACAGTGAACTATTTTCTTTTTGGATCAATGCAAAGCATTGTCACTTTTCTTTTGCAGTGATTGTGGATCTCAGCCATAGCAGCCAGTATGTATTATAGTAACAAGTTAAAAGACTATTTGATGTGCTTTATCATTTTCTAATGTGGCAAGTGAGGCAATTGAATGTAGTCTTGTTACAATATAACAAGGGGTGTTAGACAATAGGACAATGTAATAAAATTAAATTTTCATTTTCTAAAAGCAATATGTGAGCTGAACTGGAAGAGATGAATGTTTGGAAACTATAAATAATAATCCTTTCAAATCATGACAGGTAATTTTACTTGCTCACAAATGTGTGAGTTTAAATGAACAGAGATTTACTATCTGGCAAATTTATACTATGAACACCTCTTCATCTGAATAGAGAAGTGGCCCTTAAGTATTCCTATCCTAACCTTCCAAGCTAGTGAGAGTATTTTTGTTTCATCAAGGGAATTTTTTTTTGTCATTGTATATCTGTTTTTTTTTTTAACTGTGAAAATACTGTAGAGAGGGGTTAGTTACAATTACATGGGCAAGGTAATGAGTACATTTCTTATCAAGCATCATAGCCTCCTCCTTTGTTTACCCTTCCCTTCCCTTCCCATCCTCCACCCGTTCCCCCCACCCAACCCTCCCCCCTCCCACCAAAGTTGTAAAGTTTGTTTTCAACATACGACTTGTACATTTCATTGTTGCAATGGGTCCACCTGTATCCCTATTTAAACGATTTGTTTTTTCCCCTCCACAAATTATAACAACATCAAATACAGTGAAAGCAGGGGTTATACTGTGGGGGAGGGACATACAAAGCAACAAAGAATTCATCTTATAAATATGTTAGAAACAATTGAATGAAAGAAAAAACATTTGAATACTTATCTTGGGGTTCATTTCACCTAATATCAACTTATCTGACCTTTTCTGCTTGTCTCAGACATATATTTGTTATTGCAAATAAGGGAAACCATGGGACCTATGTTTCTTTGGGCCTGGCTTACTTCACTTCATATAATTTTTTCCAAGTCTTTCCATTTCCTAACAAATGGGGAAATGGCATTCTTTCTGATGGAGGCATAGAATTCCATGGTGTATATATACCACATTTTCTTGATCCATTCATCTACTGAGGGGCATCTGGCTTGGTTCCATATCTTACCTATGGTAAATAATGCTGCAATAAACATGGTTGTGCTGGTAGTTTTAGTATGGTCTTGTTTGTGATCATTCAGGTAAATGCCCAAAAGTGCAATTGCTGGGTCATAGAGAGCTCTATGTGGAGTCTTTTGAGGAACCTCCATACTACTTTCCAAAGTGGTTGAACAAGTTTACACTCCCACCAACAATACACTTCTGTCCACATCCCCTCCAGCATCTGTTGTTATTAGAGTTCTTGATTTTAGCCATTCTAACTGGGGTGAGGTGGTATCTCAATGTTGTTTTGATTTGCATTTCTTTTATGGCTAGAGAGGTTGAGCATTTCTTCATGTGTCTATTAGCCATCCTTCTTTCCTCTTCAGAGAAGTTTCTCTTTAAGTCTTTTTTTTGTGTGTGTGGGGGGGTCCAGTTGTGGGGCCTGAACTCTGGGCCTGGATGCTGTCCCTCAGTTCTTTAGTTCAAGACTAGCTCTACCACCTGAGCCACAGCGTCACTTTTGGCTTTTTTCTTTTTGCTTATGTGGTGCTGAGGGCCTGAGGCATACAAGGCAAGTGCTCTACCACTGAGCCACCTTCCCAGTCCTTCTCTTTAAGTCTTTAGCCCACTTATTTATTGGGCAGTTGTTTCTTTGAGGATTTGTTGGGGGATTTAAGTTTTTGAGTTCCAGGTATATTTTAGATATGAGACCCTTGTTCATTGTATGTTTAGTAAAGATCTTCTCCCAATCTGTGGGTTTGATATTGATTCAAGGGAAAATTTTATAGTTTAATTCTTGTCATTGTTTTCCTACAGAGATATACTCATTAAAAAAAATCAGCTCATGAAAAAAAGCACAAAAGAGAAATAGCAATGTTCAAAGAAGCAATGCCACCATGTGCCCAGAAGTTTGCGCTCCCAGGCAGAGAGAAAGTTATCCATCCTCCCTGGAGTGGACAACTACATACGATGAAGACAACAAAGGCCATTTACCTTTGCGGGCCCAGAACTCACCACCTTTCCCCTCTTCCATCACAACTCCTTTGCTTTTCTGTCTCCATGTAGTGCAGACCTGCTTAATAAGCATCCAGCACCTGCCATGGAGTTTTGCAGAGTGAAGACTCAAATGAACAAAACAAACATGGTGTGACACACCTTATGGAATGTATGGATTTTCATCTCTCTGACAAAAGAGAAACAAAGATAATCAACTTAAAAGGAGGCTTGTTTGGCTCAAGGTTTCAGAGGATTTAATACAAGGCCACCTGGTCCTGCTGTTATACAGGACTGTTAGAACATCATAAACATCATACAACAACATGTGGTGGAGGGTGGGGTCACTTCCTGGCAGCCAGGATACACACACACACACACACACAGACACACACACACAGACACACACACACACACACACACACACACACAGAAAAAGGAGCTGGGTTGCTAACTTTCTCTCCAATTACTTAATTTCCTTCCACTAAATGTTCCACTTCCTGAAAGTTTTACCATTTCCTAGTAGCACCACAGCCTAGAACCAAGCCTTTAACACGTGGTCTTTAGGGAACACTACAGAGGAAAATCATAGCAAGCAGAGGACATGGACTTAAACTAATAAACATACAGATAAAGGTAAATGATTACTGTGACTAAGTATGATGAAATAAAGACATATAATCTCATGCTAGATCATTCTATGAGGGTTTGCTGAAGTTGGGGGGACAGGTTAATCTTTGTATATACAACAAGCACAGTCTGATGCAGTGAACAAGAAAGCAGAAATGGGCATTGGGATGCAACCTGGTAGGGCAGGAATGAGGCCTGACCATGCAAGAATTTACATTGGGATTGCATTAAGGACGTGAATTTTCATTTTAATAGCAATGGCAAGCTGTATTTTGAAATAGGAGGTAAGATGCACACTCTCACTGTACTGCGCAGACAAAAGAATGAAAAAAGAGAGAAGTACGTAAAAAAGAGTGGTCCAGGTGAGAAGGCAGCCTGAACAGGGTATGGTTGTGACAGTGACCCTGGGGCACACCGATAACTACAAGAGATATTTAAGTTAGAAAACTCATAAGTTATAAAAAGTTAAAAGTTATAAAACTATATGAGGGAGACAAGATGTAGGATAAGATGGGAGGTTTGGACTTTGGTAATGTGAAGGATATGGCACCACTTACTGAGAAAGAAAAAATAGAAGAAAGGATAGGATTTGACAGAACAGTTAAAAGATCTGATACAGATAAAACTTTCAGATGTTCCTGAGGTGAAGTTACTTATTTGTGAACTCCTTATATGTGGGTCTTCTAAGTTCAGGGGAGGAAGAGCTTTCAATATGGATTAAGTGGTCCAGAGTGGCTTGTCAGATCAGAATCAGCTTACAAAGGTGATTTTTATTTCCTTGGCCACCTTTCTTAATCTGTATAATGTAAAAAAAAAAAAAAAAAAAAAAAGGTCAACAGGAGAAAGGGTAGCATATGAGCCAAGGGAATGAATAGTGTGTGAAGTAGGGCAAAGACAACAAAGGCTGAAGTCAGAAGAGTATTAATAAATGTCTGCAGAAGGTCATTTCTGACTGTGAGAACTGCGCTGGCTGAGCCAGTGAGTGGGGGCTGGCCCAGACCCTGGGGGAGTGAAAAGCAGACTCTAACGGTCCTTGGTGACCAGCCTGCTTGGGTCTAGTTGAGCTCTCTCCTCTCGCCTCTAGTCTTCCTGAGCTGCCCAACACCAACAACACTTACCCCTCCTGGCTACAGATTTTAAGGAACTAAGATCCTGGGTTCGTGAAGACAGACTAAGCACCTATATTCATCCTTTTTTTTTTCAACCATAGATGTTGAAATACATGATGGAAGGGGTGATATTGACCAAGAAGCATTACAGCCGTAAACTAACTTATGGAATTATAACCATTTTGTACAATTTACTATTGAAATTTAAAAATATGCAAAATGAATAGAATAGTAATAGCCCAAGTTTCTAGAACACAGGTAAATGATTATAGTGGGTGAATTCAAATAGGTCAAATGATAACAGTGGAGTTAATAAGGAATCTGAAATTGAGCTGAGAGCTGATCCTCAGAGACTGGGGCTAGAGTCAGGGGGACCAAATTCAGAAGTAAGCAAAGATACAGCACTGGGGAGGAACCCTTAGGAAACTTTGGCTGGTTACTGCCTCAGTCTTTCTCAACCACATAGGTATCTTTTGGTTTTCTCTCAGGTAAAATGCTGGGTACAGAGCAAGAATGTAGGTCTTTTTGATGGAGTCTTGATAACTGCAGATATGCTTCCTAGAAACTGATATTCTAAGCTGGGCTTTGGTGGCTCACGCCTGTAATCCTAGCTACTCAGGAGGCTAAGATCTGAGGATCTCGGGCAGGAAAGTCCGTGAGACTCTTATCTCCAATAAATCAGCAGAAAACCGGAAGTGGCGTTGTAGCTCAAATGATAGAGTGCTCACCTTGAGCTGAAGAGCTGAGGAACAGCTTCCAGGCCCAGAGTTCAAGCCCCACGACTGACCAAAAAAAAAAAAAAAAAAAAAAGAAATTGATATTCCTGATTAAAGCCCTCTGCCTGCAACCTATGCCATAGTCTGAATGAAAGTGGCCATTCTAGAAGTCTTTCCATCATGCAGGTGAGAAACACACAGAGAAAACATTTTTACTTAAACAACAGAAGAAAATGAACAACAAATTTTATTAGCTCCATCAAACATTGTCCTTCATTGTTAACCATGAATAATCGTTTCAGAAGAATAAATTTTTGTCAATTATCAAAGGAAGAGTAGAAAATTCAATAAAACTGGAGAGAGATGGGACTTGAGAAGCTTCAGGGTACTGAATAAATAAACAAGAAATCCATACCCGAACACCTAATGGTGAAATTCCAGCATGTCCTTCGCATGTCAATCACTGGATGACAAACACTTCCTTGCTTCTACACTTTAACATCCTATCAACAGCACTGTCTATATTAGTAGAACATGAAAACTAAAATAATTGCAAATCTCAAAAGACTCTTGGAAACAGCAAACTAGAAATTTTAGCATTGACACAGGCCACAAAATCCCCAGTTTCGAGACAGATAAACATATAAAGCTCCCATAAAGCCCTATCTTCCCATCTCTTTTTTACTCAATGTCATTTATAGGTTTCAGAAAACAAGTACTGGCTAAGATGAAGTGGTACATGTCTTCCTAGCAGGTGTGATTTTAGGAATTATCAAAGGAGAAGAGTAGAAAACTCACTGGAATTAAAGACATGGGATTAAAAGTGCATCGAGGGAACTGTTTTCCAGTTTGACTTTAACACTATACTCTCCCTTAATCAGAATGGGGTGGTGATACATGATCCACAGAGAAGGAAATAGAAACATATACATAATGATGTAAAGGCTTTCTTGAGGGAAGAATCAACCTAAAAAATCAACCTACAAAAACAGGGTTAATTATGGTTCCAAAAGAATTTATAAAAGTTTCTATTTGAGGGAGGGAAAAACTAGAGAGCGAGGGAAAATGTGACACTGTCCAAAAAGAGAGGTCCTCTTTAACTGACCTATGTAACTGTAATGCTTCTTTACAATAACAATACAAATATTTAACAAAGTAAAAGTTTTCATTTAGAAAGTATACAGACACAGCTGCAAGAAGTAGACAAATGGCAAGAGACACATTAAAGAAAAATAGCAGTTCTAAAACATCCATTTCATGTAGCAAGAATGAAGATTATCAAAAGTGATTATATATAATTTCTATGTATAGTTACCTAATTTTCATTAGATGGAAACTTCCATGACTTTCTCTGTGGTTCAAATATGGAAATTGTAAGAGGAACTAGTAGATGATTTAGAGTAATTTTAAATGATAAGAAATGAAAAGCAGAGAGCAAAAGAGATAGGAATTGTTCAATGGAGTTAAATTTTCATTCTTAAAACCACAAGTGACAAATGAAGCTCTTCTCTAGTTATCATAAATAAAAGGAATTGAAGAATAGGTATAGAATTTAGAATTGTGTATGTAATTACTAAAATAACTAAAACTGGAAACAATTAAAATAACTGGTGATTAGGATTGGAGAGAGGCTAAAGAAAAAATTACTTCTTTTTCAATGTTATACAGTTTCCCATCTTAGTTTTTAACAAAGACATGTATTCCACTGATTAAAAAAAACTTTAATGACCTCAAAAAAGAAGTTTTTAAGATAAATTTCCAAAGGTCTTTTTAAGAGAAATGCAATGAAGATGGTTTTAAAAGGACCTCATTCATCTAAGCTAGCAGAACAGATCTCTACCAGAGAAGGTGACATCCCTAGATAGTTGGTCTTTTCTTGCCAAAACTTCAAAGACCAAAGAAGATAAAATAAATGACATATCTTTTAGCACTGTATAGTTCACTACTGAGAAAAAGTGGTCTACAGCCGGGTGCCGGTGGCTCATGCCTGTATTACTAGCTACTGAGGAGGCTGAGATCTGAGGATCATGGTTCAAAGCCAGCCTGGGTGGAAAAGTCTGTGAGATCTTATCTCCAATAAACCACTTGAAAACTGGAAGTGGCGCTGTGGCTCAGATGGTATAGTACTGGCCTTGAGCTGAAGAGTGCAAGGATAGTGCCCAGGTCCAGAGTTCAAACCCCACGAGTGATTAAAAAAAAAAAAAAAGTGGTCTACAAACTAGTAAGAAAAGATGTCCCAGTATGAAAACACTTCTCAAGAACTGTAAGAGGGAAAGATTAACACATGATTTTACCCACTGGATGAATAAAAACTAAAAAGGAACAATAAGATTTATGTAGCTCCAGGTTTATATTACAGTATTGTGTTGCATATTAGTATAACTGGAGCCCATATTAAGTCCTCAAAACTTCCTTCTACAGAAGGAAGCTCTATGTGACACACCAGTGAACCCAGCAAGAATGGGAGCCTAGAGTAGGTGCATCCTAGCTACTAAGTAGACTGAGATCTGAGGATTATGGTTCAAAGCCAGATTGGGTAGGAAAGTCCATGAGACATTTTAAAATCTCCAACTACCAAAAAGCAGAAATGGAGCTGTGGCTCAAGTGGCAGAGTGCTAGTCTTGAGTGCAAAAGCTCAAGGACAATACCCAGGCCCAGAGTTGAAGCCACAGGATCAGCACACATGTGTGCATGCACACACACATATATACACACGTATACACACAAATAACCAGGGCTAGTGGCATGGTTCAGCAGCTTAGCACCAGCCTAGCAAAGGCCAAGTCCCTGAGTTCAAATCCCAGTAGCACTACCCACAAAATAAGAACCACAGCTTTGCTATAAAACAGGTGCTTGGCAAAAACTGGCCTGGATTCAACATTAGCACCAACCAAATTACCAAGCAATCAAGAAAGCAAACAATCCGCCAAAATGATCAACCAACTATCTCTAGAGAAATAAGCATCACATTGATAAATATAATTTATAATTATCAGTGGACACTCAGGTATGCAATTAGAAAACAAAGAAAGAAAGATTCAGAGCTTCATGACCCGCACTGAAGTCCACTCTCTGCCGCTTACTAAGTACTAAGTGACGGCCACACAACTGATTTACACTTACTTTCTTTTGCTGTGTCTATTTGTCGCTATTACAGATGCTGATGATAACAGCAGCAGCAGAAATAAGAATGCAGAGCTCTCAGAAGTGTTGGGTTATAAACCTTGCCTGCAAACACTGTATAAAAACTGTTTTGACTCGATTTTTCTAACTAGAGGGAGGTCTAGTTTACCCACTTCTCTTGAACACTGTCCTTTCTCCACTGTCAACTCTTGGCACCTTTGTTGAAAACCAGTTGGTTACAGATGTGGGGTTTATTTCTAAGCTCTCTATTCTGCTCCACGGGGCTATATTTAATGCATCACCATGTTGTTTTGTTGAATGTTTAAAGCAAGGGAAATAATGCCTCCTGATTTATTCTTGTTAAAGATGGTTTGGCTGGTTGGGATTTTTTGTGGTTCCATATACATTTTATATTTTTTCTACAGTTCTGTAAGAAATGTCATTTTAACATATTGGCTGATTACCGATTCACTGTGTTATGATGAATCTGTAAAGGGTTTTGGGTATTGTTATTTGAACAACATCAACTGCTATCATTCATGAACATGTGATATATTTCTACTCTTTTGTGTCTTCTTCTTAAACATATTTCTTCAATTTAAAAATAATTTTAATCCAGAGATCCTTCACCTCTTTGGTTAAACATTCCTATTTTGTAGTTATTGTAACTGGGATTGCATTCGTGTTGTCTATTTCAGATAATGTGTTATTATTTGTACTGTATTATGCCAGCGACTGTGAAAATGTTGTCTACCAGGGAAGAGCACTGGAAGTGGGCTACCCAAGCTTCTTTATTGATTACTGGGCTCATAGTCACTTTTAGTGTCTACTCCAAATTCTGTGTCAAATTTTCACACATCAAGTATGAGTCTTTTCACTCATTCTATGAAGAGGACTCATTTCTCCATCATGGAAGTAACTCAAAGACTTACCCACCAAGAGAAAGATAACTCAACATTTAAAAAATGCAAGAATGGAGAGAATAGGAGAAACAATTGCATGAAAATGCAGCAATAATTCTGGAAAACTTTTGTGGAATATCAGCTAACTGTAATATTACCTGCAGTCTATCATGGACTAGTTCCAGGGTGAAAGGTGAAGAACAGGCTTTCTTGCCACTCAGTACAAACTTGTGAATGGCCGGCTCCATGCTGACCGGGTGAGAGCCACTGCAGGCACAGTGCCCACCGAGGCCCACTCTGTCATCTGTGGGACTTCTAAGTAGGGCCAAAGACCCAATGAGCATAATGCTTCTGTAGCCCACTGTGATATGAGAACTAAGGTCCTTTGTCTGACCCAGGAGTTTTATTCCTCCTGCCTGCAAGTCCCAGATTTTTCAGTTCTTGACAATATCCACGAAATCTAGAAAGTGATATACAGGAAAAGAGCAAAGTAATATATATGGTGGTGCATAGTAAAAAGTATCTTATTCTTGATAACAGTAACTGGAGAGATGAGTTTTAGGTATATTATTTTATAATTGGAAAGGTAACTAGCATCATTTATGAATAGAATGTTTTTGTTTTTGGTAGGTCGTGGGGCTTCAACCTGGGCTTGAGCGCTGTCCCTCAGCTTTCCAGCTGAAGGCAAGCGTTCTATTACTTGAGCCACTGCACTACTTCCAGTTTTCTGGTGGTTTATTGGAGATAAGAGTTTCACAGACTTTCCTGTCCAGGCTGGCTTTGAACCGTGATCCTCAGATCTCAGCCTCCTGAGTAGGTAGGATTACAGGCGTGAGCCACTGGCCCCCAGCAAAAAGTAGAATCTTTAAAATCACTAAAAAAATTACAAAATATATGAAAATAACACAGGTAAGAAGTCAAGGGGTAGGACAAATAGAAGAAAAAAAATAAAAACCAGAAATGATCAAAAAAAAATCAAGAGCAAAATATCTGTGTAATTCCATTAAAATACCTACAAATTTCAAAGCATTCTGACTGCATTAAAATGCAAAGTGTTATTCATCATAGTAGCACTTCAAACAAAACTATCCAAAGACTGAACAAAAGAGTGAAAGCATTTCTGAAAATAAATTTTAATTAGTATTAAGAGCTTTAAAAAATCTTTTATAACCTATGTGAGATTACATTAAAAAGTAATTTGATATAATAAGTTATGTATAAAGTATTCAGACATACATACACAAACTAATGCACAAAGATATTCATTATCATAGTTATAATACTTGTTTGAAAAACATGAAAAAAGTATAATAAGCCAATATTGTTAAATAATAGACTAATAGACAACCATTTAGTTTTTGAATTATAATATATAACTTAAAAATGTCACCATATACTATTAAAGAGAAAAAATTCAAAACTATATATGACATGATTTCTAATTTTTAAGAAAAGCTGATTTGCAGGAAACAGTCCCTAACAAGTTAGTGATGCTCATTATTGAATATTGAGTCTAGAGTGTTGTTCATATCTTGGGTCATTCAGGGTTTTACAACTTTTTATGAAATCTGGAAATGCACTTTTCCTTTTTGGTGGGTCATGGGGCTTGAACTCAGGGCCTGGGTGCTGTCCCTGAGTTCTTTCATTCAAGGTTGCTCTCTACTACATTGAGCCACAACTCTGGTTTTCTGGTGGTCAACTGGAGATAAAAGTCTCACAGACTGTCCTGCCTGGGTTGACTTTGAACAGCAATCCTCAGATCTCAACCTTCTGGCTAGCTAGGATTACAGGTGTATTATTATTATTATTTTTATTTTTTATTTTTGGTCAGTCATGGGGCTTGAACTTTGGGCTAGAGGCTGTCACTCAGCTCTTCAGCTCAAAATGAACACTCTACTGCTTGAGCCACAGCGCCACTTCTGGTTTTCTACTCATTTATTGGAGATGAGAGTCTCACAGTCTTTCTTGCCCGGGCTGGCTTTGAAACGCAATCCTCAGATCTAAGCTTCCTTAGTAGCTAGGATTACAGGTGTGAGCCACTGGCACCCAGTTTAGGAATACAGGTGTAAACCTCTAGCACCCAGCTTTGGAAACTCATTTTATAATCTTAGTTATACATGCAAATATTATGAATTTATAAATACATAAAATACAGATCTTAATTTTTAATAAAAATCTGTAAGTTATATAGTCATAAAATATCCTTTACACTTAGGGTGGTTTCTGTTTTTGTCTAGCACATTTAAAAATCTCCCATAGAACATCTTTAAACTACTATTGACACGGTCTTTTTCAATCTAAAACTGCAAGTGGAGTTTATATTTTTATACATAATCTGTGACTCTAAGAATAAAACTGTGTTGGAGTTTTATGACTCATCTTAAGGGGAGATGAGAAGAGGCCATAAGTTTCATTACCCAGAACAATATGCAATAGACAACGATCATAGCATGCTGTGAATCTTGTGAGTACTGTTTGAAATAAATTGCAGAACTTTCCTTCTCCGCAGAGCAATTTTTCCTCAAGCCTAGCTGTTATTGATGTTCCCATCATTCTTATTGTCTATTCACTTAATGGTAAATTACCAGGTTGTCTGAAAGCAGTAAGAAACTAACTTCTTGGTTGAGTTTTCTTCAGGCAATTATTGTTGTTTTTTTGGTCACAGTTCTTAGAAAAATAAATGGAGAAGAATGACATTCTGCCTTTCTTTTGTGTTACTGTCTCGCTTGTTCTCATATCCAAATTTAAAAAAATGCCCTCATCTTCCCACCCGTCATCATCCTCTTAAGAACATCTCCTTAGTGTCCATGAATCAGAGAGTACCAGTTACATTGAGAATATCAATGAAGAACAGAAACATTATGACTTTGGCCTACTGTGAAGGAGAAGGACATCATATCCAAGTGTGATAACTCAGCCTTCTCTAACACTATAGTCTTTCATCCCAGATCCTGCTTCAGTTTAAAATGATCGTCACAATGTGATGGGCCTGATTCTACTCACAAGCCAAATCCCTTCAGAGATTTGAGACATAGAACTAAAGTGAACTCTAGTTAGAACACTATTCCACAAGGTGGTTGGACAGGGACAGAACTGACTCCTCTGTGAACACTTGGGTAAGGTGCCTGAGTCACCTCCGAGTCAAGTGGGGGATCCAACGACGCAAATCTGTAAGCAGAGTACTCATCTATCAATCTGCAGCAAGAAACCTCAGGAACAGACATGTCTATTAAGCTCTCTCCGCCACAGGGAACAATTCCTGCAACAAGGAATGACCTGGCAAGCACAGGGCTGGGCACAGAAGCCAGGTGGCTGGATGGTCACCAGGACAGAACACCCTGTGCTGCTTCCACTGTTCACTGCAGAGACCTTCCTGCCAAACCTGCCAGTGGGTGGTACAGTCCAAGGCAAAGGAAAATTAGAGTGGCATGCTCATTCATTGAGTGAACCTATCAAAACTTGGCAGTTTCAAGTCCCTTTGCAAGAATTGAGTCAATAACTTATAAACAATAAGCTGCATTTAAGTATGCAACATTTTTTACAACCACGTAGAAACTTCCAAGTCTGCTTCCTATTTTTGTGGGGTTGGTCTTCCTTGCATTGTTGAGACAGGCATAGGTAGGCATATTTTCTCCAGGTCCATGGTTTGCATTTTTATTTCACTATCAGCTCAGCTTTAAAAATTTTAGTAAGAATAATGTAATTTTTTATTTTAATAAGGTTGTCAGTTTTTCCCTAGGGTTCTTTTATGTTCTGGGTATATCACATACATACACAGATATACCATATATGTATATGTATATATGATACATCTCTCTCTCTATAAATATATATGTATATAATTATTTTTTACAACACTGGGTTTGAACTCAGGGCCTTGTACTTTTAGGATAGACATTCTACAACTTGAGCTACATCTCCTAGTCCTTTTCACCTTGGTTATCTTTCAAAATTTTTATGTTTATTATAAAGGTGGTGTACAGAGAGGTTTCAGTTATGTAAGTCAGATAAAGAGTACGCTTCTTTTTGGAAAATGTCACCCTTTCCCTCGCCACCTTGGGTACTTTTGAGGTAGTGCCCAACTTTTGTGCCTGGGCCATTCTTGGCTATGATCATCCTGATGGTGCTTTCCTGTGTCACTGGGGATGACAAGTGCACGCCACTATACCCAACCATCGTACTTCCCATAGCTGGGATGAAAGGCTGCGATGGGGACTTCTGTGCCTAGGCTGGCCTTGAACCATCATCCTGCATTTCTACCTCCCAAGTAGCCACTGACCTGATTTGTCCTATTTTTTTTTCTTCTATTCTTTCTTCTTTTAAGCAACCTATCATGAGAATATTCCCAGGTCATTAAAATATTATTGTTCATACTATGAGCATACTACATGTGTACATTTATTCATTGAGCTATTTGCTTTTTTGTGGAGGTATAAGACGTTCCCTCCAATTATCATCAATATAAATAGATGTCTCTGCATATGTCCCTGTTTCAAACAAGATGTCATCATTGATTATTCTGGATTCACATCATCTATTTGGGTGCCATCGCTAAATTGGATTTTAAAAATTTGTTCTTTACCACAAGTATATCAGTGTGTTAACTTCAAAGTTTAAAAATAAACTTGTTACCTGGTACCAGTGACTTATGCCTATAATCCTACCTTCTCAGGAGGCTGAAATCTAAAGACTGTTGTTCAGAGCTAGCCTGAGCAGGAAAGTCTGTGAGACTATTCTCCAACTAACATGAGAAAGCTGGAAGTGGAGCTATGGCTTGAGTGGTAGAGCACTAGCTTTGAACACAAAAGCTCAGGTCAGCCCCAAGCCTTGAGTTCAAGCCCCAGGACTGCCATTAAAAAAAAACTTGCACATATTTGTGACTTTTTATATTTCTTTTTTTTTTTTGACGGTCATGGGGCCTGAACTCTGGGCCTAGGTGCTGTCCCTCAGCTCTTCAGCTCAAGGCTAGGGCCCTACCACTTGAGCCACAGTGCCACTTCGGCTTTTTCTGCTTACCTGGTGCTGAGGAATTGAACCCAGGGCCTCATGCATGCAAGGCAAGCACTCTACCACTGAGACACCTTACCAGCCCATATTTCTTCTTTTATAAGTGAACACTGCCTGTCTTTTCTGCATTTCTGAGGAGATATATTAGTATTAACTTGTTATTTTTGTATAATTCTTTTACATCCATCATTGGCGTTGACTTATAGCATCTCAATATTTTGTTACACAGAATTTCTTTTATGTTCTCTGCATTAGATTTCTTTTCTACAAACATCTTAACCAGAACTAAATTAAATATGTTTATGGAAATAAGTGTCATGGCTTCCCACTGCCAGTAACAGTTTCGATGAGGTGACATAAAGATAAAGCAATCCACAGATAACAGCCTGTGTCTACAGAAACCCTTGCTATTCATTTTACTTGGTACATCCAATGAGCCACCAATGTAAGGGTTTAAAAATCAAGAGGGACCACATAGTTTCTCCTAGGAACTACTGTCTGCTGATGCGTGGATTATAGCCTTGAGAACTTGTATAACTCCACACCCTATATATAGTTTACTGAAGCTGTCTACTGTCTCAGCTGGAGGAAAGCAGAAGCCCAGAACTACTCCACTAACACCTTGAGAGTCTCAAATCTCATCACATCTATCTTGTTGATTTATATGATGGAGCCATCATAATTTTTTTAGTACAAATCACTTGGAATTCCTCACAGATATACATTCCTTAGGGCATATAGTCCCTGAACATTGTCCTCAGATTTGCTATGTGAATGAAACAAAAATGATAGCACTTGGCATCCTGTAACATCTTGATTACCTTCTTAAAGCTAATTAAAACTCACCCCTGGTCCTAGGGAGGGCCAGCCTTTCCTAAAGTATTTGACCACAAATATCGAGACAAAATGAAAATCTGTTCACAATTTAAAAAAGTATAGGACTAATATTGAATGAACCAAGAGTGTGTGTCACTGTTCATGTGATGCGTTAATGAAAAGTTCCCCAGACTAAATGCAGAATTCTTTAGCTAAATTCTCAAATATATGTAGAATCAGGTATTTCACACACACACACACACACACACACACACACACACACACACACACACACACACACACACACACACACACGAGTCCCTTCTATATGTCTCTTCCTGACTTTTTTGCCTACTATTTTCCCCCTTTGAATTCTTTTTTTTCCATTTTTTTGGGGGGGTCCAGTTGTGGGGCCTGAACTCTGGGCCTGGGCGCTGTCCCTCAGCTCTTCAGCTCAAGGCTAGCGCTCTACCACTTGAGCCACAGCACCACCTCTGGCTTTTTTCTTTTTGCTTATGTGGTGCTGAGGAATTGAACCCAGGGCCTCAGGCATGCAAGGCAAGCGCTCTACCACTGAGCCAACTCCCCCCCCCCCCTTTGAATTCTTTTAACACCCCACAGCTTTAGATGTAAGAACAGCAAAGGAAAATTAAAAAAGGAATAATCTTTTGACAAGTTCTTAGTGCTTTTGAAATATTCATTCTTATCTGGTGGAGCATACAAAAGTCAGCAGAACTTAATACATATGCAGTATAGATCAGATAATGGTCTCCACCGTTTACCTGCCCCTCTCCTGATGGCCCTTTTGCTCCCTGGCTTCCACATGGCCTTGTAACTGGTTGACACTAGCAGGAAATGGAGGGTGGAAGAAAGGAAAGACCAGGCAAAGCACACACATACACATGCACACACCACTGCTGAACAGAAGTTTAGCTGTAATTTCTTTCCAACTCTTTCTCCTGAGTCCTCTCTCTACCTTCTCATAAATGCCACCCCCCCTTGCCCCTTCAAGCAGTGCTTCACCATGCTTTCCCCTAATTCTACCAACCCTGAGATCAGAGTAGGCAAAAATGATGAGCACCCAAGTCAAAAATAAATTATCAGTAATCTGAGCACCAGGATAAGAACCTGATTCTGACAAGATCTGAATAACTTAAAGTACTTTAATATTTCTAACAAACAACAAAGTCAACAAAGGAATGGGAGAGACTAGTAAGTTCCAACAGAAAACAAACATACATGGGGCTGATAACAGGTTAGACACTTCAGGAAACTGAAATTGAGTAATTCACAACCTTTGACTAATTTATTCCTTTAAGTCTCAATGTAGCTTCAAATTTTCCTTTATCTCCTAATTTTACCCATTCTCTCCATGTGACCATCCCCTCCAAGTAGAATAATGCTAAAAGTCTTTATTCTAGTCATTACTTCCTCTGAAATATACTAATAACTTTTAATTAAATAATTAAAATAAATAATTTCTGATTTGGATTCAATTTCTTTGAATTGTTTTGTCATGCTATAAAATTTCCAGGGGGGAAAAAAATTTTAAGACTAAAAACTACCAAAAACCCTAAAACTGGTACAATATATGCCCTTTTACATCTTGGTACCAAATTTCAGTTTCATTACTTAGAAAATATTTAAAATGAAAGCAAATTCACAAACAGTATCTGACTTTGAAGGGTTAGCCAAGTGAATTCCATTGGGAATGATAGCATGTGCATGGTCCGAATTAAAGGAATTTGGTAACAATATTTTTCTCTCCATGGCAAATTAAGTTATTCAGAACAAACATGTATAATTTTATTAGCAAAATGAAGGCACATGTGCCAGCATTACAAACTTACTGATTGGCACATAAATGAAGTAGTGACTGAGTAACATGTTTTGCAAGGATGTTTTCTGTATTTTCACAAATACACCCACCCTTTTGGCTAAGGATGAACAATTTGGACCTAAGTTTCCCCTCAAAAACTTTCAGAATCCTTCAGTTTGACCAATCTTTCAGCATATTTTTCTACTTACTGAGGACATCTGCATGAAAATATGTCCTCTTCTATGTAGCTCTTCATACTCTCAAAACCGCTCAGAGCCGAGCACTACATTATAATTTCTGGGGTATTTTTCATTTTATATTCTCTATATAAACAGCAGTGCCTGTTTTGTATTTTCCCTCAAAGTCGTCATTCCCATTCTCATTTTATTTGTAACCAGATGGTCTTTACGAAACACATTCCCAGATTCACAAACACTGAGGCTCTGCTAGGAGCAACGTTACAGAACCCCAAGTTCCCCTGTGGGCAGAGCAAAAGAATCTCAATTTTGATTACACAGGAGTGATACTTTGGGGAGCCTTAACAACCTCTTGGAACCATGCTCCACTTGATCCCTTGTTTAACTGAAATCTCCAGGATGGACACCAACCCTATGGCTTTCATAGGCAGCAGAGCTGGGAGCCATGGACATCTGCTCTCTTACAACCGTCAGTGGCCTTATCTGGGGAGGGAGGGTTCAACCACAAGCCTATCCATCATCTTCCTGTGAAAATGGGGTCACTGATACCACTGGATGTGCAATTGTTTTAAGTTTTGGGAGCTTTTGTGTTACTGACCAGCAACTGGCCCAATGACTAAGCAGTAGTAAGTTATTCAGAAAAAAAAATCAAGCAAAGTAGTCACGGATTAAAAAAATATGGTAAAAGGAAACAACAGAACCAAGAAGAAGAAAGAGAAAAAACATTTTCAGAAACAAAATGTGATGTAATTCATAAATGTGGCTAGTGATACCTATTAACTCACTAAGCTTGTATTTATAACAGCATATTGCCAGTTTTAAATTCTTGTAAGGGTCAGTAAGCTTAAAAACTTAAAAAAAAAAAGAGGCCAGTAAAAGTAATCCAGGCTTCTACCTACAGATGTCTCAGATGGAAGGCAAATAGGAATTGCTATAAATGCATTTCAATCTGTTCGAGTGCCTATTTTATGGCAAAAATCACCCAACATTCCATTTGTCTGTAAATCCAGCCAGGGCTAATTTCTGAGTTACTAGATGGGCTGCTACAATGTTCTTGCTTTCAATCTTAACCTATTCTTAAGACAGCTTTCACTCAGGGGTCCAGCTTGCCAAGAATTTCCAATGTTTTTGGAACAAGAAAGAAGGAAATTTGCTATGTAAAGCCAATTCTTTCCATAATGCTAGGTTTTTTTTTAAAATTGTTTCTTTTCAAAATAGAGAGGTACTGGTTACAAGCCAGACCATTCAAAAATCAATGCAGATCTCAGGTAAAGGATCATACTTCAAAGTTTGTATAATTTCTTCAGTATGTTTTTGAAAGTGATTACAGGCCTAAAGACAGCTCTGTAGAACACTGACTACATTCTGTTTATAGAATGGATGACCGCAGGATGAGCTCCATCCTAACTCATCCTGAAGGGCAAAGCAGAGAATTAAAACACCCCCATGAATAGCACAGGGCCAACATCCCAAGGATTCTGTGCTATTCAAATTAAAGCCTGGTTTACGTCATTTAATTTAGAACCTGGTTCACTCTACTTTTCCATTCAAATACTAAGAGAAACCAAGCTAAACAATTCTAGCTTGAATGAACAGGGCTCCCAAGAAGACAGAGGGGGAACAACCACTCCAACACTGAATACAGGCGCGTTAAAAACACTAATTTATTTGCTTATTTGTTATTTGGCATATTAGCCTATTCCTCATAAGTTATTCCAGCTGCTTCTCCTGAAAACATGGAGTTTGCAATTTGAGATGGGTCTCACAAGCACAAAAAGATAAATCATGGACTGTTGCTTCCAAGTCAAAGAAATAGATATTGCTCTTACTGCGTCATGATTCAGGAAAGATTGTTGAGTATTTGCTATGTTAAATAGTGGGTGAAACTTGTCTTCTTACGCAAAAAGATACAGTCCCAGAATATGTTGTTTTCTAAATGTGTTAACCTTCCATGTAACTTAAGGGCTGAATATGAACATATTTCAGATAAATCCAGTATTGCTGGCAGGTTTCCCTTTTTTGCAATCCTCATTCTTGGTTTTTCAAAACTACCCAGAGATATCTAAGGATCACAATTTTAAAGTGCCCCTATCGGTTTATTAATCTCTCTGGATTAAGAATAGATTTGTACATACTAGCAACATTAGTTCAAAACTTTTCCATTTAAATTTCATCTTCATACTCTTGTAGATTAATTCATTTCTACCTATTTGTAAGGTGTAGAGAGCAAGAAAGAAAAACTTTCAGAATTTAAAGTAAAGCAGATACAATGAAAATAAAATAAAGCAATTTCATGCTGCACATATTTCAGATTAATACCATTTCTAAAAAAAGATTTTGTTTCTTAATGAATAAACAGACTGCCTATTAGGTATGTCTTCTCTATGAAAATTATTACAGAAATTATCTGAAGTGTTATGCTACAAAGCAAGGTTTTCTACCCAAATTACAGATACACAAAAGTCAGTTCTTCATTCTTTTTAAGCTCCATTTACTGTAGTTGTCATGATTTTATCCACATAATTTAAACCAACCAAGTTTCATAGGATTATTTGAGATGTCAGGTCAAAAAAAAAGTCAAACTAGTTTTAAGTCTAAATTATTTGGCTTACTTGCTTTGGGGATTGACTCCTCAAACTTGTTTATTTGTGTAAACATGAGCAATATCATTACTGAGGTTTGAAAAAAAGCGATGGAAAAAGTGGAAGCATATTGTAACCACAGTAACCCGAGGTCAATCACTAACACAACAACCTAACCTAACCCTAATCCTAGAAAGTAATGCCACTGAGCAAGGTAATGAATATGTTTCTTGGGGCTGGGAAGATGGCTCAGTGGTAGAGTGCTTGCCTTGCATGCATGAGGCCCTTGTTTGATTCCTCAGCACCACATAAGCAGAAAAAGCTGGAAGTGGGGCTGAGGCTCAAGTGGTAGAGCACTGGTCTACAGCTGAAGAGCTGGAGGACAGTGCCCAGGCCCAGAGTTCAGGCCCCACAAGCAACAATAATAATAATAATAATAATTTCTTATCAAGCATTGTTGCCTCCTTTATTTTTCTCCTACCATCCTCCCCCCCCCCATTACCTTGCTCATGTAACTGTAACCCCTCTGTACAGTATTTTTACAACAAAAAACTTATTTAAAAAAAAAGAATGTGCCACTATCTATGCACTAAGAACCAAAACCCACAGCTTAAAGACTGATAGGTGCCAAATAAGGAAGCAATGACACTAATTCTTCACCCTGACCAAGAAGCTGTCCAAAAGATACATGTAGATTTGTTTCTCTATATGAAGCAAACCATTTCCTTTGCTTGCTCCTTCCTTTAACTTTATCCTGATTCTTCAGCACTAATTTTCATATAGTGGTTATATTATCCTTTAATTCCATGAACAAATAAGCATTGTGTATCTACTTTTTTGTGTGTTAACATTCTGTGTATAGATGGAAGTAGTTGGGTGTCTTGTCTTTACTTGTTGGTAACCGTGGGCTAGTTTTTCCACCCAAAGAATTTAAAAACAAATTAGCTTCCAGTATAATAGTTGTACACAATGGAATTCTATGCCTCCATCAAAAAGAATGACATCGCCCCATTTGTTGGGAAATGGAAAGACTTGGAAAAAATTATATTAAGTGAAGTAAGCCAGGCCCAAAGAAACATAGGTCCCATGGTTCCCTTTATTTGAAATAACTAGTATTATGTCTGGGACAAGTAGAAAAGGTCAAAACTATGTACATATGACCAGATAAGATGAGGTTAAGCGAAATAAACCCCAAGACAGGGACACAAGTTTTTTTTTCTTTCTTTCTTGCTATTGTTTCTAACATATTTATAAGGTATCGTGATTTTTTGTTGCTTTGTATGTTCTTCCCCCACGGTATAACCCCTGTTTTCAACTGTATTTGATGTCGGTATAATTTGGGGAGGGGAAGGGAAAAAACAAAATGTTTAAATAGGGATACAGGTTGACCCATTGTAACAATGAGATGTACAAGACACTATGTTGAACAACAAACTACAATTTAGGCAATGGGGCGGGGGTGGTGTAGTGTGGGAGGTGGGAGGTGGGAGGGAAGGGATGATGGTAGGGGAAAAACAAAGGAGGAGGCAACAATGCTTGAGAAGAAATGTACTCATTACCTTGTTTATGTAACTGTAACCCCTCTGAGCAGTATTTTCACAATAAAAACAAAAAATTTTAATGTCATTAAATACTTCATAGATATAAGCTGCTCTTAACGAAACCTTTCATTCTGATTGCATTTTTGGAAGCATTTTTCATTGGCTTGTTATAATTGAGGTGAGTATTTCTGGCCACAAATACTAAATCTGGCTCTATTAGCCAAAAATGAAATGCCATTGAAGGCTCAAAAATGGATGGAGTCAGACTTAGCAGTTATTTCTATTTTTTTTTATCTTTTAGTTTTTGCCTTTTGTCTTGTATATAAAGCTTATCTGATCTGTGAAAGGGGGAAGAACAGCAGGACCAAGGATGAACTAATAATGTAACAATGATACTCAGCAGAACTTTACAACTTGGGGAGGAGGGGAATAGGGAAGGGTAAACAAGAGAAAATGAGGGAGGAGATAACAGAGTTTAAAAAGAAATGTTCTCAGTACCTGACATGTCATTGTAACCCCCTGTTTATCACCTTTACAATAAATATAAAAAAGAACTTATTTTCTATTAAATTGGTGTCTGACCCTTAAAATAAGGGTCATATGACCTGGTATGGTTTTAATATACCTGTAATATTCTAAGCAGTATTTGTATGGTTTTTAAACATACCTGTAATACTCAAGGAGCAGTGGCTTTAGGGTAATGGTTTTGGTTTGAAAGGGCTGAATTTTATTGTTTTTGTTTTTTTTTTGTCGGTCGTGGGGCTTGAACTCTGGGCCTGGGCGCTGTCCCTCAGCTCTTCACCTCAAGGCAAGCGCTCTACCACTTGAGCTACAGCGCCACTTCCGGTTTTCTGGTGGTTTATTGGAGATAAGAGTCTCACGGTCTTTCCTGCCCGGGCTGGCTTTGAACCGCGATCCTCAGATCTCAGCCTCCTGAGTAGCTAGGATTACAGGCGTGAGCCACCAGCGCCCGGCTGAAAGGGCTGAATTTTAATCAAGGACCCAGAAGTAACAACCTGAAGAAACAGCTCCTGATATTTTCAATTCAGTTATTTATAGTTTACAACGTGATTTTTGGCACAATGTTTCATCTAGAAACAAATGTTACAATGGACAGAGGAAAGGGTTGTGTACAATCTCTCTTGAAAGAAAACACTTACAATTTTTTGCCAGAATGTTTTTGCCTTGAGATAGGGTAACTTCTCAGGCTTTTGGACACAGGGTGGATGATGAAATAATTATTTCATTACCTGATTTAAAACTTAATTTTTTTCATGAAATCATTCTAAAATTGTGGTGTTCGTTCTTCTAGCTTTCATGGCCAAAGAGTTGACTTTCCCATTAAAAGCTCCAGAAACCTTTGTGTGAAAAAAAAAATCTTGATTTTTAAAATGTTTAAAAAATATATTTGTGGGGGCTGGGAAGGTGGCTCAGTGGTAGAGCACTTGCCTTGCATGCTCGAGGCCCTGGGTTCAATTCCTCAGTACCACATAAGAAAAAAGCCGGAAGTGGCACTGTGTGGCTCAAGTGGTAGAGCGCTAGCCTTGAGCTGAAGAGCTGAGGGACAGCGCCCAGGCCCCATGACCGGACCCCCCCCCCCAAAAAAAAATAAATATATATATTTGTGTTGGAAGTATAATCCTTTAAGTCAGGATAAAAAGTCCATAAAATGTCACTGCTATTTCTGTGAAGGAATCCTACTCCCATTTATTAATTTAAGATTTAAAATCTCTGGCAGAAACATCTAATCCACTGAGGCAACATCTAAACAGTATGCTCAAGATCAGGGAGAAAGACGGCCTGGACCTTGATTTTCCCGTTTGGAGCTGGATGCTGCCTTTAACAGCACTACATGTAATTAGGAATGCTCCTGAAACGTGGCGATTGATGCCAGAGACAACGGCATCAGTTAAGTAGTGCACTAATGTGGAATGGGATGGTCCAAGTTAGAAGGCAGATTTAAATGATAACATTGCCTCCTTCCCCTTACAATGGGAGGCTCTTCCTGCTGAACAACAGGACAACAGGTGTTCAACCTAAAGTATCTTGGGGTTAGCCACCATCTAGTAGCAATACATATCTGAATTATTTTTTATTTTCTATCAGAGGAAAGAGATCTGCTGTCCTACAAACCCTTTTGTTTGTTGTACTAGGGATCTGAACTCAGGGCCTTGTTTTTGCTAGGTTGATGTGATAGTGCCATACCTCCAACTTTGTGTGTTTTAAACGGGTTATTTTTGGTCTTAGCTTCCCCTAGGCTTGACCTGAGCTTCAATCTGTCTACTACAGGCGTCCTGTGATCATCGTAGTGAGAAGCAGCCACCATATCCAGTTCCCTCCATGCGAGTTAAATGACTTCTAAAAATCGTTGTGTGCTGCTGCACAGACCGAAAGAAATTAAATATGCTTTCATATTTATTCCCAGCATTCAAGTAACTCAGTGGACATGTAAGAGTTATGTTGCTACCATATCTTTTTTCTATTTTCTTTTCAAGAAAATGTATATCCGAGGCAGAGAAAGCGTATCATTTATCACAGAGGTCCACTCAAACAGCAATGGAAAGGATGAAATGGTAAGTGATGTTCTCGTCTCACCGCTTGACTTCTCCTGGGAACAGCCTCTGGAAAAACTGTGGTCTCATTCCTGTCACTGTCTTCCTGTAGGCAGGCTGTCCCCACATAATCTGAGTCCTGTAATTGCTCCAAACAACATTCAAGCAAGTAAATACCTGTAACTTCCTATCCAGACTCTGCTACTGGAGAGTAAACCACAATATTCTATATCAAAAATGGAAATACACTCAGCATTTCAAGGTACATCATAAAGAAGAGTGCCAAACAATGCTCTAAAAGGTTATACACGGGACTGGGAAGGTGGCTTGGTGATAGAGTGCTTGCCTAGCATGCATGATACCCTGGGTTCGATTCCTCAGTACCACATAAGCAGAAAAAGCTGAAATTGGTACTGTGGCTCAAGTGGTAGAGTGCTAGCCTTGAGCAAAAGAAGCACAGGGACAGCACCTAGGCCCTGAGTTCAAGCTCCAGGACCAGTAAAAAATAAAATAAAAAGTCATACATATCATGTAGTGAGATTGAATGAAGCAAATTCATTCCATTTAGTTGTGAGATCAATCACATGCCACAGCTTGGCCATTGTGGGTGAAATAAAGAGCTTCCTAATTTAGGCTATTTTAAAGTTTCCCCATTAAATCTAAGCATTTTGCTCAGACAGATTTAAATAGACCATGTAATTTCAATTAAATCTAAAATGAGTGGATTAAAGTAGTTGAAATGTCCACAATTTATGCTAAGTAAACTACAGTAATAAATGGTTTGAAGAGGCTTTTGTCTAGAAGAATACCTTCTATTAAAAATGATCTATATCAAAGAGATAGATTTATAATTCTCTTTCTTTGATGGCTCCCTCTCTGATTTGGGGATAGTGTAATGTTCTGGGATGTTTTGGGATGAGTGTAGAGCTGGCTTCCCTTTCTATTTCATTGAAGAGTTTGAGGGGTACTGGTGTCACTTCTCCTTTGAGGGCCTTATAGAATTTGGCTGCAAATCCATCGGGTCCTGGGTTTTTCTTGGATGGGAGGTCTTTTATTGCCATTTCAATTTCATTACTTGTTATGGTTTACTTAATTGGTTTAAATCTTCTTAGTTCAATTTGGGCAAAATTGGCTATCTATATGCAGAAAACTGAAACTAGATCCTTATACATTACCTTATACCAGAATCAATTCAAAATTGATTGACAACTTCAATATAAGGATAGAAACCATGAAAACATTACAGGAAGGGGTAGGGAAAGGAGCAGGGCTCCTACGCACAGGTCAAAATTTTCTAAGGCACAGGTCAAAATTTTCTAAGACCAGTCACAAAAAATCAAAGAAAGGCTGGATAAATGTGACCGTATCAAGCTTAAAGTTTTCTGCATGGCAGGGGACATAGCTAAACAAGCTAAATGGAAAGACCACAGTATGGGAGACTTTTACCAGCTACAGCTCAGACAAGGGCCAAATATTCAAAATACAGCTCAAAAATTAAACCTCAAAAAACAAACACTCAAAGAAACAATCACCCAATTAATAAATGGGCTAACAACTTGAAGATAGATTTCTCAGAAGAAGGAAAAATGTCCTGTAGACAAATGAAGAAATGTTGAACATCTCTGGCCACAAAGGAAATGTAAATCAAAATAACACTGACATCCTACCTTACCCCAGTAAGAATAGCCAACAACAACAACAAAAACCCAAAACTATGCTGGAACTCTATTATACAGTTGGTGGGAAGGTAAGCTTCTTGATCATCATTTGGAAAGCAGTGTGGAGGTTCCTCAAAAAACTAAACATAGAGCTACCCTCTGACCTAACAATCCCACTCCTGTCATTTATACAACAGAGCAAAAACAAGGCCACACTAAAGCTATCAGCACAACCATGCTCACTGCAGCATTACTGACCATAGCCAAGACATGGAATCAGCCCAGATGCCCCTCGGTGGACAAATGGATCAAGAAAATATGGTGTATATACACAATGGAATTCTATTCTTCCATTAGAAAGAATGGTATTGTACCATTTGTAAGGAAATGGAAAGACTTGGAAAAAAATTCTATTAAGTCAAGTAAGCCAGACCCAGGGAAACATACATTGGATAGTTTCCCTCATTTGTGGTAGCTAGAATGTGCCTATAACTCTACAACTAAACATACTGGGTGGTAAGCAAGGGGTTGCAAATGAATTCAATGAAGTGTAATAAGCGCTATGGAGAGTGCAAATAGTATAATTCTTTAAAAAGACTAAGTCAAAGCCAAACAAAATAAGTACTAGGAAATGAGTACTTGAAAGAGGGGAGGGTGATGCCAAGGGGAGAGGGATAGAAGAATAAAGGGGGGATGGAGGGAGCATGCAGGGAAGAATTCATTGTATATACTACAGAATTATGAAATTTAGGGAAGAAGTGGGTCGAAGGGGGTGAAGATGTTGTGACAACATAGATCAAGGTGGATTGTCTTCATGAACTGCTTTGGCAAATGACAACTCCTTTGTACAACTATTTAAAGATAATAAAAATATTCAAAAAGCTAATTAAAATAAAATACTTTTTTTGTTGGTTGTGGCACTTGAACTCTGGCCTGGGTGCTGTCCCTGAGCTCTTCAGCTCAAGGTGAGCACTCTACCACTTGAGCCACAGTGGCACTTCTGGCTTTCTGGTGGTTAGCCGGAGATAAGAGTCTCATGGACTTTCCTGCCTGGGATGGCTCTGAACCATGATCCTCAGATCTCAGCCTCCTGAGTTCCTGAGTAGCTAGGATTATAGGTGGGAGCCACTGGCTCCCAGCTGAAATACATTTTAAAAAGTTTTTCCTCTAGCCTCTCTTCCTTCTTCATTTACTTCTACCACCTTCATTCTTTTCTTTCTTTTTTTTTTTTGGTCAGTCATGGGGTCTGAACTTTGGTCCTGATTACTGTCCCTCAGCTCTTCAGCTCAAGGTGAGCATGTTACCACTTGAGCCACAGCATCACTTCTGGCTTTTTCTGCTTATGTGGTGCTGAGGAATCGAACCCAGGGCCTCATGCATGCGAGGTAAGCACTCTACCACCCAGCCACCTTCCCACCTTCATTCTTTTTTCTATTTTCTTTTTGAGATAGGATGCCCCATTAGTGTGAGGCTTGGCCTCACACTTGTAGTACTCTTGCATCAGCCTCCGAAGTGTTGGAATTACAGGCATGGTACACCGCCATGTCTGATAATGTATCCCTTCCCATACTTCTTTAAAGCAATGGAAATGTTCTAAATAGCTACTAAGATGGTCATTTCTTACCTATTTTTGACAAAAATTAAGTTGAGTTGGAAATCTTTTTCTTTCTAGCCTGAAAAACTCATTGACAAATTATAGTGTCAATAGTTATCACTAACAAAGGCTTTTAGTCCTCAATCTAGTGCTGAAAACTTTACTTTAAAGCAAAAAACAAAAAATTTAATTCCAGAAAACCAATGGACACACATACACACAAACTTGTTTATTTTCTTCTTGTTTTAGAGCTTCCAAAATAATCTGTCATCCTGCTTTTCCTTCTTTCAATAAAGTTCCTACAAAATTCAAATTTACTCAGCCATTTGCATATTTACGCCTACTATTCAAATTCCTACCAGATTAATTCTATTCAGCATTTTTGATAGTTAAACAATGAAAGGACATTGTCTAGATGGTAATCTGCTGCTTTTTCATCTTCCTCATATACCTCCATCCCCCAGAGTTTGACATTTCAATAAATCTTTAGAAGGGATAATGATGCCATGGTCTATTTTGTTTTCTCCATGAAAACTAGAAACTTTCTGACCTAAAACCCTTTAAAAGAGCCTATCTTTCCTCCTATAAAAAACAAAAAAAAAAAACACAAAAAAATGCTTTGACTATGGAATTAGTTGCAAGTATCTGGAATAGAAAACAATTTCCAAGTAACAAGAGATGATTTTGATAGATTCTGACAAAAGCTTCCCCATAATTTGTTTTCTTCAGAACAATCTGATCAGCGCATTCTCATAGGATTCTAAGGAAGAGAGTCCCATATGTGCTTATGCAATATTCAAAAGGCCTTTGGATTTTTCTGCAGCTCTAACTACAGCCCTTGGGGTTCCCTGTCATTGAAGGCAATCTGTGCATAGCTGATTGAAAATGCAACCCATCGTGTGATTCTTAATGTCACAAACTGAAAAGAAGCAAACTCTGAATCATGATTGGGAGAAATTTAATATGCAAGAGGTAACTAAAATGAAAATGAGTAACTAAATTAGTTATACATAACTGACTTGCTAAAACCGAGTATGTTGTATGAAGGAACCCAATTCAATTTTATTATTCCACATACCCACAGTGAGCTGGTTTAGGCAGAGCACTGGAAATTTCCAGTTGGCTGGGCTTTAAAGTCCTCTGCCATCGTGTAAGCTTTAGTCATAGCACAGGTCAGGTTTACTTTACAAATGTTCCAGTGTCTCTGCTTCCCAAATGTTCACAAAGCATGGTCAGTCTTACTAAGAAAACAAACTCATGTGGTCAAAGCATTTCTACAGTTTTGCACTGGTCTAAGCACTGGGGTACACTGCGTAAAATTTTTCTCAAAAAGGTAGAAACGATTTTTTTTTAACAAAGAGGGAGTTTTTGTAGGAAAATGAGATTTTCTCCCAGAGGACTATAATGAGCTCAACATCAAATATTTCACATTAGCCAAATCATGCATACTGTGCTATGGCGGAAACCATATTTTCTAAAACCCCATTAGTCAATTCAGTGAACTAAAAATCCAGAAATTGTTCAAAGTACAACTTACCTTCCCCCTCCAGCTTCTGCTTCCCAATGCAGGGTCCTTCTGCGTGACTGTTTTTCTGCCATATCCAGTTGCAGTTGTGTCCTAGAAATAATGAAGAGAGAAGGTGGTAAAGCAACAACAATAACAACAACATCAGATACTCAAATCAAGTTAAAAGACAAAGTACATGGAGATCCATAGTCATATGTCGATTTGGACAGTGACAGTAGTGTAAGAACTAACCACAGCCTCAGGAGGGAAAGAACATGCAATATCATCTGACATTCCTGCATCTTCAGGAACAGGACAAGGAAGGGGTAGGAATGCATCACTTCTATAAATACTTTATTGCTCCATCTAACTGCATTATGGCTAGAGGTGTACCTAGGACAGGAAATGAGTGGATTAAAAATTCGGTTTTATAATTACCTGGCCATCTTTGACACATTAGTCCAGAAGTTAAGTAGATCTGTTCCATTAAGGCTTCACTCAAATCCAGTCCTTTTATGAAAGGACTGAGGTAGAAAATCTATCTTAGAAAGAGATCTGTTTAACTTCTGCATGCAACCATATCTTTTGTTGGGCAGCTAACCCTATCTGTATTATGTCTTTACTTTTACCCTACTGATACTTATCATGTTGTTTTTAACTCTAAAAATAGAAGTTAGGATCTCCAAATAAAGGAAGCACTCAAAGGCAGGGATAAGTATCCTGCTATTTCTAGCTCAGATACAAACAAACATGCACAGGTAATGTACACAGTCTCTGCCCCTTGCTTAGATGGCAGATGAGCTATTTCATAGAAAGATGATGAGTGCAAGCATGAGTTCAGGAGTTAGGATAACTAAACCTAACAGTGACAAACATTGTTAGGGTTATATTACAAAGGCCAGTGTTTGGAAAACTAGAGATCCAGCATACATCAGTTACAATCTCTGTCTTTACACGGGCTGTGTAAAGAATAAATGAATACATGAAATGATTATCTTTTGAATAGCAAATAGTTTCACATGGATTTGACTACATGGATTAATTTTTTTCTGAAATACCACAAGTGAAACACAGAAGATTAAATGATGTTGCTGTTGCTGCCTCACCGCTTCAAACAAAACCAGCAGCTTTCAAATACACTCAAAAATTTATATCTCTACCGAGCAGAACTCTCATAGAAAGCACCTGTCTTCAGGCCAACATAATAAGTCTCTTAATGAAAAGCAAAAGCAAACAAAAACAGGTACTAATGCCTAATTTCCTTTAAAAATAACGATCAAATCCCTTGCAAATGTGCATTTTCAAGTTAAATGTAATCGTTTGGAATCTTAGAGTCCTGGCTCACTGTTGGCAATAGCCACTAACTACGGTGCTGCAGAAATATAACGACTGCATTTTTTTACTGCAGCTTTCCCTTTAATACAGCTGCATTCCCTTTACAACTGGCTTATGTAATCATGGCTAAATTGTGACAGTGAGTTGAAAAGGAGAAAACTATAGATATGAGTATATATCATAACTGGAAACCTTTTTCCTGTTAAATAAAACTATTCTTTAACCCTATCAAATCAAAATTAGAAAAATTTGCAACAAAGGAAAATTAATACCAATTTTAAACTCCCTTTGTGTATCAACAATTTGATAACTATATGTATTTAAATGACTTTATCAAATTCTCATAATTCTTTCCTTATATCATAACCCACAGGAAGGAAATTACCTTCTTCAGTGGCCTTCCAGATTGGGTGGAAGAAGCTTTTAATCCTTTTACCTTTCTTCATTTACAAAACTGTTTTGGGACTGGGAATGTGGCTTAGTGGTAGAGTGCTTGCCTAGCATGCATGAAGCCCTAGGTTCGATTCCTCAGTACCACATACACAGAAAAGGCCAGAAGTGGTGCAGTGGCTCAAGTGGTAGAGCGCTAGCCTTGAGCAAAAGAAGCTCAGGGACAGCACCCAGGCCATAAGTACAAGCCCCAGCACTTGCAAAAAAGAAAAAAAGAAACTATTTTGGGTTTTTTGCTGAGATTATAGGTATGTCATCATCTCAACTTTAAGTACCAAAATTTCTATCAGGCTCAGTAAGACAAGCATAAGCAATAGTAGATGGGTGATATGACAGATGTAGCTAACTAAGTATATACATATATACTCACACGTGTGTATACACATGTGTGTATATATATTCACACATACATACATGTATCACAAGCAATGGATTTACATGCTTAAAGAAGTCTGAAGCTGTAGGGCAGAAGGTCAGAAAGGGATGGTCTTAGGTAGGAATCAAGGCTGTTGTTCACTAGCAGAATTTTCCCTCTTTTCTCTCACTGTTGGTATTTCATTCTCCTCCCACACAGTCTATTTCTCTTTATCTGTCTCAGCCTCTCTCCGCATCCCTGCCTTTTAAAAAGCCTTTCAAGTAATTGAATTAGGCCCTAAGTTATCCTGGGTAGGCCCTTCTTTCCCATATACAATCACATTTGCAAATTTCTCCCACAGCAACACACAGATTACAGACTCCTGTTGGAGAAAGTACCTGGGGACATACCTCAAGCTGGCACAACAAAAGGAAAGAAAAAAGGAAGCGTCACATGAAAATTCATATATGTAAGCAAGGAAGTAAAAAATATTTAAATTCAGAAATTTACTTAACACATGCTCCAATGTGATAAAAGTTTAAGTATCAGAATTCAAACAAACCTCAGAGTTTTTTCTTATAAAAGAATGAAAATGTTTTAGTAAGTACAACAGAGACATTTCTGATGGATGTCATTTAACATTAAAGTTATCAAAAAAAAAAACAACAAAACCTCAGCCATTGGCAATACATAGCTGCTGCTTTCCAACAGAAGGTATCAGCTTCCATCCAGCTCCTAAGTCAGGCTTACCACGAGGAAGGACTGGAGATCCAAAGCTATTGGGCATCATAAATGACACTTTAGCTGAGAAACAGATGCCAGATTTCAATGTGATTCAAAACAAAACGACTCTCAGTCCTACACCTCCAAGGGGAGAGAGGTTGTACAAACATTACAGCTGTTTTCTGACTGCTTCAGAAGCAGAGCCACTAAGGACAGGCAATGCTGTGTTTTTCCTAGGCTGGAGAACTGGCAGTATTTCATCACAGAGAGAAGCTGACTCTCCCTGTGCTTCACTGATGCAGATGAGGACAGCGGCAGTGTCTTGACTTTCCCGATCTTTACCCCAGTCTGCGTTTATCCTGTCTCATGTTTAAGCAGTTAGCTAGGATAGAAAGGTGCACCACACTTGCATTACCAGGACAAAAGGAGCAGAACCTGCACCAAGAGTCCTTTCTGTGGTGATTCATCATGCAGGAGAGAAGCTGAGATAGAAGTCTGGCTCCCCTGCCTCCCCATCCTGCCGATTGAACCCAGGGCCCCCCAAGTGACAGGCCCTCACTTGAGCTACATCCTGGCCCTTTTTTTGGGTCTGTTTTGCTTTTGAGAGAGGGCCTTAAAACCTTTTGTTGGCCTGCATGGCGCAAATTCTCCAGTGTTTGTCTCCAAGTGGCTGGGATTATTAGTCCTGAACTGCCAGGTCCTGCGGAAATGGCTTTCACCATTATGTAACCTCTGCTTCCTCCACGAGAGTACCAAGTAGCCACCTTTTTTTGTGGGTACTTCTTACTCATGTTGCTCATGGCTGGTGCCTTACCACCTGATCTATGCTTCAGCTTGGCTTTTTGCTAGTTAACTTGAGATGGTGTCTTGAAGACTTTTCTGCCTTAGCCAGCGTTGAACTGTGATTCTCTGGATATCAGTCTCAGCCTCTGGAGTAGCTAAGATTACAGGCATTAGCCATCAGCACCTAGTTTTGTTGTGTGTTTTTACTGTTTTATCTCCGCATGTTACTAGCATCAGTTGGCTGTATAAGGGGATTTCACATTGAAGTGTCTGTATATGATCAGATCTGCCCCAGCACTTTCTCCTCATCTCTCCCTCTTTCCCAAACCACATCCACAAAATCAACTGTTCCATGTTGACCATGCGTACCCTCCTTCACTCTTCCCATGTGTCCCAGTTGACAAACAGGACCTGTTTTTACATTCGTTAACTGTATGGTAATTGTTCAAAGGAATTTCACCCATGCTTTACTTTAATCAGCTTGGTCACTGCCTACTCTCAACTCTCCTCATATCCTCACCCTCTGCTATGCAACAGGTTTTAGTGAGGCTTCTTGTACCTAGATGTAATGCACTCAGAATGGTCCATTCTAACCTTCCCTTTTCCTCTCCCCTGTCTTCTCTTTAATCCCTAAAAGAGTCCTGCACTTACAAACATGTTCTTTCTTTATATGTGTAGGTGCTTATTCATGAGGAAGCCACTTTTCTCCTTGTATAACAATGTTGACTAAAACCCCGTGAGCAGTGAGACTATGCTCTCAGATGATCATTATCAGTTGTGTCTGTATTTAGTTAAGAAATATCACCCACAGTGGAAACTGCAAAACCTGAAAGCCTGCTGAGGTGGAGAAACTTGGGGATCGTGGGCTGGTTACCTCCTAACACATACTCTAACCCATTGGCCTCCCTGGAGAGCAGAGCAGACTCACCCTAAGGCCTGTGTGCTTAAAGGGAAGGAGACTCAGCATTGGACGCTCCCTAACCCAAACCACCTGTCTGGGAGAGCAAGTGAGCTGGTAAGAATCCTCTACCACCACCAAAAATACAGAGGTTCCTATCCTTCAAGTAAAGCAGTGAGCACTCAAACCACATTCACAGGAAGGGTGGCAGAGCTTGTGGTATTGGCAGTGGAGAGTTCAAATGTCATAATGAGGGGAAGTACAGAGGTGACAGTAACAGACATGATTTACATAATGTCCTGGAAAAGTGACAGAACAGTGGCTAGAGCACACAGAAGCGGAGGAGGCAAACTGTGGCTAAATCTTATGTCAAGTAATTCTCCATTTGGGGGTCTCCAGGAAATATGAGAAAGGGAAAGTTAAGGCTATGATAGTTATCACATAGAAAATATTGATCTAATAGGTTCAAAAGTAAACTTAAAAAGAGATATCACAGCTTGAGATTGCTTTGCACACAAGAATGGCTTTCCCATTCAGTTTATGTTAATGACATGTGAAATAAGAGATGTGTACTTAAATTCAGGACCAGGGTGATAATGTCTAGAAATAGAGGCTACCACTGGCCAGCAGCGACGCTGACTTGATAATAAGCTACTGAGGCCTTAAGTTTCTTAAAGTTCTTCCAACTAAAAGTTGCACTAATGTCAAATTCTCTATAAAATATCAGAAGACACTTAGCTGTTGCCTGCTGGGCTAGTTAGTCACAGATACAATGTCTGTTTCCAGGGCAGCATTTTCATCTATATTTGGAATATCTTCTGGTTTAGTATGCATGCTCCGGTTCTTCATGTTCCTTATCCCTCCTGGCTTCTAGCAAACTATGTGTCATATTTTTGTGACTTAGTAGCATTTTAAGTTGGGAAGCTCCTACAATGTGTCTGTAGGCTTGGCCATAGATGGTTCAAGGAAAAGCTAACCAAACTGATAGATCACCAGGTCTGTGGCCTCTCTTAACACATCTAATGGAGAGTGCACTGTGTTTTATGCTTCCCCATGCCTAACCGTCCACTATTACCAAGCATGCAAACCTACAGAGTCATGGCTGCTTTTCTCTTATGATACTAACACTTACTGAATATGTTCTGTGTACTTTACAGTTTTTGCTTATGTCCACCTGTTTTTTTTCCACTTATTTGTATAATGTGAAGTAGTATTTTCCTTCAGCATAGAACTAGTGGAGTACTTACAAATCCTGATACAAAAGTATCTAATATTTTTTCTTTTAGTTTGGTAATGCACACTAAAATGACCATCAGAAAGCATTAAGGGCTGAATTATTCTGAAATTGGTCACACAGAATTTCTAACTACTTGTCATAAGGTTTTAAGCAATGGATCAATCAGACAATGTGTACATTTACATGGATCTGGGAACATTTCTGAAGCTACCTACGGTTGAATGCTCAAGACCATAACAAGCCTCAACATAGAACTTAAGTGATTTCTATGATCTAAATCTCTATTTCCACTGGCTTCAGACAATAGCATAGATGCTAAGCATCTAAACTGTGCTGCCAACAAAGAAATTCAATTATCCATTTCATCAGAGATTTTGCAGTTGCAAACAAAAGACTGTTCTAGCTTGTCAGAGCAGGAGAAGATTTTCTATATATTTGCAGGGGCGGGGGGTTGTCGTGGGGCTTAAACTCTGGGCCTGGGCACTGTCCCTCAACTCTTCAGCTACAGATTAGTACTCTACCATTTGAGCCACAGCACCACTTCCAGTTTTCTGGTGGTTTACTGGAGATAAGAGTCTCACAGACTTTCCTGCCTGGGCTGGCTTTGAACCATGATCCTTAGATCTTAGCCTCCTAGGATTACAGGTCTGAACCACTGGTGCCCAGCTATGGAGAAGATATCTTGTTGAAAGATACTAAGCTCAGAGTCTCAGGGAGAGCCCTAGAAGCAGATGTGAAGGTCACTCTTCAGGAACAAACTCCAAAATGAGGCCAGCAAGTTATGCCAGTGGAAACATCAAGAAGCACACCACCATAGCTTGTGCTGGAAGACCCTGCTCCCCATGCCCCAGTGAAGTACATTCTGCACAGTACCTGCCCCCACCTAGCATTCTCAATGGCCAGTCTCCTGCACAGAGGTGAGCCATGTCATGTTTGTACCTGGCTACAGGGTATGGTGAATGAGTCAGTCTCTGAGCTCCCCCACTGTAAGGAATGGGCTTATAAAGTGAGAGTCCTCAAATACAAAAAAATGCACAAAGGTGCAGAAGAGCAATAGGATGTGACTAATGCCCACAACAAGCAACCTGGCACTAGGCACACAGTGAGGGAAAATAAAAATGACATTAAAGAACACATTCTCGTGTGCTCTGCAGTTTGGTTATGAGAGTAAGACAGAAATTGTAGCCAATAATCATGTAAATAAACGTGTAATTGTAAACTGCACGTGTGATTTAAAGGAGAGGGACTTGTGTCAGCAGAAACTGACATGAGCTGAGGTCTAGACGACTTGGGGAGGGAATGTTACTGACCTTGAAAACTGAGGAAAGAGTAGGCGCTGTACTAACCAAGAAGAAGAAGAGCACTATAATCATAGCGTGCACACAAACATATGCACAGACATACACACATGCATGTACCGACAAGCATGTGCACGCACACACGCACACACACACACTGCCTTCTATGAACAAAAGAAGAGCAAATATGAGGAGGCGGCAGGTCCCAGGTGTGCTACTCTAGACTGAAATCAGAGTTAGGTCTCAAGGACAGTGTGTAAAGTAAGATATAAAAGGTAGATGGGTTTGGATCAGACATTGTTCATGCTTTCAGCCTAAAAGCAAAATGTGGAAAGGGGTGACCTGCATTATGAAACAAGTTTACTTGGTTCTTTCTGCTGTCACTCTGCTAACTATGGCTAACCAGCTCTAGGAGGCAGCAGACACTATGTGACTCGGGTGGCTGACAGTGGAGACAGACCATTCCACAGTGGTTTCTGTTCATTCTTCACCATGGAATTTCTTTCTTTTATATTTTGGTCGGTCGCGGGGCTTGAACTCTGGGCTTGGGCGCTTGTCCCTGCGCTCTTCAGCTCAAGGCAAGCACTCTACCACTTGAGCCACAGCACCACTTCCAGTTTTCTGGTGGTGTACTGGAGTTAAGAGTGTCACAGACTTTCCTGCCCAGGCTGGCTTTGAACCCTGATCCTCAGATCTCAGCCTCCTCAGCAGCTAGGATTACAGGCGTGAGACACCGGCACCTGGCAATCACCATGGAATTTCTATTTTGATCTACCCATTGACTATATTTTTCCCTGATTTTCAGAAGTTCTGGCAAACTACAGCAGATAGGACACTGCAGGATATTTCCAATTCATAGCCTGATACATTTGGACAAGCTCAAGTTCCTTGAAATTTGGAGTTTATTGTAAAAACACATCATGGTTTCCAAACAGTTGTGGATAAGCAGGGAATTATTTATCATTTCTTTTCAGACTTCTACCTGAAAATTGCTTTTCTCTGGCTGTCAGGTCCACTGGCTCTTCACCAATTAATTCTTGGTTAATTTCTACATACATTGCAATAGAATCTCTATAAGAATTTCATTAATTTTTTTTCAATTACTTGAAATTCAATTAAGGCTAAAGATTTCCTTTCATTAAAGGAACATAAAGCAATGGATTAAAAAATGAGGTTTGGAGCTAGCAAACCTGATTTTAAGTTCTGTCTCTCTCACTTCCTGACATACAACATTGTGAGTTATATGATCTTTCTAGGCTTTCGTTTCCCAACTTAAATAGAATGATAATAAGGCTTCCAACTGAGCCGTGAAGACTGAAAGGAGGATTTTCATCAAAGTGAACTGAAAACTATAAGAACATAAAGAGTTATTACACATAAAGATGATTTATTAACAAACAAGGCAAAAATGGGAGACCTGTGGACAGAGTGTCCAAAATTTCTGTAGTATAGTATCCTGTAAAAAAGCAGAGACCATATGGTGATTATGGTTACTGTTCAGCATTTCTCTTGGTAGTCTTTGGTCAGAAAGCATGTAAAAACCCTGACCATTCCTGCAGAAGTCAGTCACGGTAGTAACTAACACAGGCAGAGTAAGCAACTCACAGCTGTTCAAACCTGGCAGCTGTGGAGCTGCCTCTAGGCACTGCCACGTTCTTTCTCACACAGATGCTCATCAGCAACCCACAATGAAGTAACAGCTCTCAGTGTGAGGCACATATCATTCATCTACACGAGACCTTCTAGCTTTTCATGTCTGTTGTATGTTATTTCCATTTCCAAGGTAACCATCCTGTTGAATTTATTACTTTGTATTGTGAAGTACTCACAAATGGCATTGTTGGTATTTGTTTTAAACTGTGAAAATCCTTTACACATCTCATTCAGTTTCTTATATCTTTTGGCCAAGACCTGTACAATTTTTAAAATCTGTATATCTATATCTGATGTGTCCTGATTTCTGTATAATGCCAAAGGAATATATTTTCTCAATTTTGGAGCTTAAAAAAAAAATTCTTTGGTTGTAGGGCTTGAACTCAGGGCCTGTGTGCTGTCCCCGAGTTTTTTTTTTTTTTGGTCCAGTTGTGGGGCCTGAACTCTGGGCCTGGGCACTGTCCCTCAGCTCTTCAGCTCAAGGCTAGCACTCTACCACTTGAGCCACAGTGCCACTTCCGGCTTTTTTCTTTTTGCTTATGTGGTGCTGGGGAATCGAACCCAGGGCCTCATGCATTGCAAGGCAAGCACTCTGCCACTGAGCCACTTTCCCAGCCCTGTCCCCGAGTTTTTTCACTCTAGTTTAGCACTCTACTCCTTTGAGCCACTTCTGGTTTTCTGGTGGTTAATTGGATATAAGAGTTTCATGGACTTTCCTATCTAGGCTGGCTTTCAACAGCGATCCTCAGATCTCAGCCTCCTGAGTAGCTAGGGATATGGGCATGAGCCACTGGCACCTGGCTTTGTTTTCATCTTTTAAGTATGCATTCAGTAGAAAGCTTCTAGATTCTCTACATAAATAATCACGTTAGTGAAGTGTCGCTTATCCCAGCTTAACTTTGCTGAGTATATTAAACTATGATTTCCACTTTTATGCAGTTTTCCACTGTGGAGAAATTCTTTGTTATAAAATAAACACTTAGGGGCTGGGAAGGTGGCTCAGTGGTAGAGCGCTTGCCTTGCATGCCTGAAGCCCTGGGTTCGATTCCCCAGCACCACATAAGCAAAAAGGAAAAAACCGGAAGTGGCGCTGTGGCTCAAGTGGTAGAGCGCTAGCCTTGAGCTGAAGAACTGAGGGACAGCACCCAGGCCCAGAGTTCAGGCCCCACGACCGGACCCCCCCAAAAAAATAAATAAAAATAAAATAAAATAAAAACTTAGTTAAAGCAATGCTAAAAAGAAAACAAATGAGAAGCAAAAAAAAAAATGCTATGTTAGCTAAGATATGGAACCAACCCAGATGCCCAACAGATAAATGGATTGAGAAAATGTGGTATATATACACAATGGAGTTCCATGCTTCCATCAGAAAGAATGACATCGCTCATTCATAAAGAAATGGAAAGATTTGGAAAAAATCATATTAAAAGAAGTAAGCCAGACCCGAAATAACATAGGCTTCGTGGTTTCCCTCATTTATAACAATTAGTATATGCTTAGGATAGTCCTAGCAGAGGATCACAGTAGCACAATAGCTATGTGCATATGACCATCTAAAGTGATTGTAATTGAAATGAACTCCAAAATATGGAAACAAGAGGTTTTCGTTGTTGTTGATGTTGTTGTTTTTAATGTACTATGTGAAGTTCTTTCTTTTTTCCCCTTTTCCCTTTGGTTTATTCCCTGTAGTCACTGTTTTTTATTCTGGTACCCTGTATCTTGTATATACATTTACCTAATTTGGGGAAGGGAAGGGGAGTAACAAAACGGTAAGACAAAGGACAAAGGGTGAACCAATGCAATAGCAATACTCATAAGACACTAGGTTGGAAATGAACTCTACAACTTGAGGGGGGATGAGTTGAGGGAGGGGCAAGTGGGAGAAAAACGAGGGAGGGGTAACAATATTTGACAAGAAATGTACTCACTACCTTACTTATGTAACTGTGACCCTTCTGTACATCATCTTTACAACCAAATAGAATTAAATTTAAAAATTTGAAAACATTTGTAAAATGCTATGATATAAATGACATCAAATACAATGTGATGGCAAGAGTCAATTTCACAAGGGCCAAGGATGCAATACATGGTACTGGAAATTCCACCTGTGTGTTTTCCCCGCGTTTATAATACTACCCTGGCCAGGCACCGGTGGCTCAGGCCTGTAATCCCAGCTACTTAAGAGGCTGAGATCTGAGGTTCAAGGTTCAAAGCCAGCCCAGGCAGGAAAGTCCAAGAGACTCTTATCTCCAATAAACCACTCAGAAAACTGGAAGTGGTGTGGTGGCTCAAGTAGTAGAATGCTTGTCTTGAGCTGAAGAGCTGAGGGACAGTGTCCAGGCCCAGAGTTCAAGCCCCAGGACTGAAAAAAAAATAAAAATAAAAATATAATACTACACTGGCTGGTTGACTCCTTTTCACAGAGAGTCTTTCAGCAGAGGAAAGACTTTTTTTTAAAAAAAAGAGAAAAAGACTTGGCAAAGGGCAGCATAATAACACATTGTAGAAAGCTTTTACAAAGTCAAAGAAAGAGAGATGAGTAACTATTAATTTGTCCACAGTCTTAATAGGATAAATTCTTCCAGGCTCTGAAAAGATAATGAGCATGCCAATTATTTTTAGGGGCCTGGGGATAGGACAGGAATTACTGCTGTTGTCAGATGTAATAATGACAAGCCAAGCAATTCAGAAATGTCACCCTCAAAACCACTGTTATTTAAGCAGAGATGTTAATCACAGGTGAGTCTTGCCAATGGCTCTCTAATCACCAAAGTCAGGGTTTGTTTGCAGTTCAAGTATGATGCTTTCAAATCAAATCTGGTGTTACTGAGATACCTGAATAAGGAGATTTGCTGCAACCATATATCTTTCTCTGACTTCTAAGCCACTTGTCAATTTGTCCATAATTTAAATAAATGACGGAGGTAGAGAAAGATAACATTGATTTCACATGAATGCATGGGTTTAAAGTTAGCCTTCTGACATAATAAAAACTGCTACTGATTTTGTACATTAAGAATAATTTCCAGGTACAAATGAAATCAACATACTTCTCATATGAATTAAACTTCTGGTAATGGTTAACAGAGGGACTTGGGAAGTAAGTATCAGCAGTCACCTGCAGTAGTTTGTTATTTCTGTTGGTACTCATCATAGACCTTTAATTTTTAATAAAAATTAAATCTATAAAGATATCAAAAGATGAGGAAACACCTATCATGTGCATTCATCGAAATGTTACTACCTTGTTTAATTTTCTCTTTCTCTTTTTTCCCTATTCAGAGCATTACCCTGAATAACATTTGGTTACAAATTGGCGATTTAAATATTTTTCTGCTTATTTCTAATTTTTAAAATTTATTGAGTATACTCTTCTAAAAGAAAGAAATTTCTCCATTTATTTCTCCTCTCTTCCCACCTTCTCTCTCTCTCTCTCTCATGTATACCTCAGATTTATATTCAATGATATTCTTCCTTACCACCATCATTATTTCCAGTGTTCACTCTGTTCTACTTTGGCAGGTAGAAGTGTCCTCAGCTCAGCCACTCTTAGGTTTATAACGTAGCCAGATTACTATTTCTGAACTGCTTTACTCGTGGGCATCACAAAATATTTCAGATTTTACCTTGTGCTTCTTTGGCCTGGACCTGGAGTTAACTGTTCCTCTAAGAACCCCATTCATTTGGAACAAACCAATATGCATGTGTTCATGTATGAATTACAGGATGGACCTCACGGAGCGTTTGGCTGGAATGTGGAGACTGATGCCAGAAACCAAGGCATGTGGAGGGCTTATCATCATGAGGGTTTCTTGGGGGAGAATGGTAGGCCTCACCTGGGATGTTTGCAGTGTGTGTTGTGAGGCTGGGATGAAGGTTCTATTGTAGATAAAGCTTGTATGATTTGAACGTCCCTCCTGTACCAAAGGAGGAAGTACTAGGGTTCTGTACTAGCCTGTGGCGAATGAGGCAGCGCAGGGAGTGAGAGGGATGAGGTCAGCAGCTGATTAAGATAACGGGCTCTTCTCTGCATTACAGTCTACAAGGCTGTGAGGTAAACATCAGTTCTGCAGATACTCTCATCTCCTTTCTAGGGAACAGGTGACGTACATGAAGAAAGAACATGGGAAACTTCAAGCTCTTTAAGGGAAAGAAAGCTCCACGACTCATAGAATTATCAGTAAAACTATTATTCCTTTCCAAGGTACTTGACATTTTCAAATTCTTTCTAAATCAATTATGGATAGGACTATCTTTTTTCTGTTTAGAAAATCAACTTTATAAAGGTTATATACTTTCATGTCAGAGACTCATCAAAAGGTCGAAGGATTTTAAGCTTCTGTCAGGACATTAAGGCCATTTCAGAATTCTCAGTGTCTTTATATCTCATGTGAAATGTTAGCTTCGAGAAACTTACCATTAAATGTAGTCAATAGAAATACACAGTAAGTTTAAATAGAAGCTGAAGTTGAAGATGGCTGTCAAACAAAGAATGATAGTAACAGCAGTAATAGCAGCTGACACTAAGTATTTTCAGGTTTAAGAAAGTTCCAAACATGAATCATCACATAACAGGCTAAACATCAGCACCATTCTAATTGTGAAGTGATGTCAGACACGGCGACAGCACCTTCCGGTGGGCAGAGGAAGAGTGAGGATTCAAGTGTGAACCCAGAAGTAAACGCTGAAGACAAAACATGTCAACATTATATTTTAGCTAAAAAATGGAACATGATTAGTTTCCACTAAGGAATGGGAAATGTCAAACCACCTCTGATTTTAGTCTAATCAGGGTGAGTTTTTATTGTCTTTTATCTAATTTTTACCTCCAAATATTAGGGATAGAACATTCAAGAAGCGAAGAGCCAAGTGACTAGACACTGGAAGATTGTTTGGCTGAAATACAGATACAGTTACAAAGTAAAGTAATAAACTGATTCCAAAGTACCCATAATAGAGTGAAAAAATTGCTCAACTACCTTTTAACCATCAATTTAGAAATTTCAATGTAATAGGCCCAGGCATGGTTGCTCAAGTCTGTAATATTAGCTACTTGGGAGGTGGAGATTGGGAGGTGAGCCTGGCCAAAAAGTCAATGAGATTCCCTCTTAACGGAGAGTCCAGATATGATGGTGCACATCTATAATCCTGCCTGTACTCGGGAGAAGGTGTAGGCACACAGTGGCGTGAAAATGAAATGAAAAATGACACTGAATCCCAATTCGATAAAAAGAACTATCAGGAGATGTTCCTTTTGCGTTCATTTATCTTTGTCTAGTTTCTTCTTCGTAGTCTTTCAGTTAAACTTCACGGCCCGTTGTCTGTCATTCTAACTTGTTTTATATCTTCCCCTTCTTCAGCTCTCCAATCATCTCTTTCATTCCCTCCCAACTCTTCCTTTCAAAACTCATTTTATTCAGTTGCAAGGCCACTAGCAGATCAGAATGACAAACATGATAGTTTATTTTCATGACGCTCCCTTCAAAATTCCACAAGAATGATTTTGTGTTATCTGGCACAGAGCATTCCAAAAGCCTGCAAGTACTCTACCCATTTTCCAAACTCTCGAATACATGAACAGTGACAACGACATGGTTTCTGGATGCTTTTGGACAGTGTCAGTGCTAACCACAGCCTGAGGTCCAGGCAAAAGCAGCTAATAGATTAAACACTTCTTTTGGCTCATTGGTGAGATGGCTTCTTTCTTTATAATTTACAGTCTAAATGCTAATGGGTTCACCTTCACCTTTTATTGCAAATGATAACCAGGGAGCGTAATTTGCATAGAGCTTAAAATTAAGCCACTTGACAATTTCTCTGATTACTGGACTTTTCACAAATGCTGTGAAATGTCTATAGTTTAGATTTCTTTTCCAGGGTGGAAGTATGTTTTGAATAGAAACCTAAATGTGAGCACTAGTAAATATCAGCAGATGTCACATAGGTGGTTCTACAAGGTATGTCTTTGTCCCTTTGGAAAACACTGAATTATCAGAAAATGGTAACAATGATGCCTTGATGCTTCTTTGGAAATAAGCAAAGTTTAAATTAATTAAGGTTAAGTTAGTCATTTCTCAGCAAAGAAACATTCCAAGACATTATGAGTGAAAATTTACTATGTAACATCTCCATTTTTATAAATTGGTTGGCCTACCGGGTGCCAGTGGCTCACTCCTGTAAACCTAGCTACTCAGGAGGCTGAGATCTGAGGATCATGGTTCAAAACCAGCCAGGGCAGGAAAATCCATGAGACTCTTATCTCCAATTAACCACCAGAAAACTGGAATTGGTGCTGTGGCTCAAGGGGTAGAGCACCCACCTTGAGCTGAAGAGCTCAGGGGTGGTGCCCAGGCCCAGAGGTCAAGCCCCATGACTGACAAATAAATAAATAAATAGGTTGGCCCATCGAGAATTCCAACATTTGCAGTAGTTCTATTTCTGACACAAGCAGCTGTTTCCTCTGATTTATAGAGAGTAGAAAATTAATAAAAAGTTAATCTACTATCAAAAGGTTTAAGTATAAACATTTCACACTGAAATATCCTCCAGTTGAAGAACTGTACATGTTTTGCTCTTTCCATTATTAGTTGCTTCAAAAAAATAACTTTTGAGAAAGTAAAATTTTCGTAGCTGGTAGAATTCCCTAGAGACCATAATGCCAAGGAGATACATGTCCTGCAGCCTAGGAACTTCTGTTCTCATGGGAAATACCAATGCACCTCATGTAAATTGGCTATACTTTCAATATTGTAAGTATATTTTAATTGTGCTCCAGTCAATTCAAATGTAGATCTCCATAGTATTTTGAAACACTGTGTCCTCTCTATCGCTTGAATTTATCCCATACTTTAAAATATGATGAAATGCAATTTTTAAGAGTAATAATTTTAGTATTAGTAGCACATGTATAGAATACTCTCAGTAAAAGAGAGCTATAATTTTTTCTACCCATTTTCAGTAACCCTTTACTTTTTGCTAATGAACACAACTCTATGTAGATTTTTATGAGCCCTGCTTGGAGAGAGAAGCTTCTACTACCCCCTTCACAGTTATTCTTTGACTCTCCATCACCAAAGTCACACCAGAACTTTTCAAAAGTAATCACACCATACGCACCACAACACTGTTAAATTACAGAATTTTTTTTTGTTTTGTTTTGTTTTTTTTTTGGGTCCAGTCCTGGGGCCTGAACTCTGGGCCGGGCACTGTCCCTCAGCTCTTCAGCTCAAGGCTAGCGCTCTACCACTTGAGCCACAGCGCCACTTCCAGCTTTTTTCTTTTTGCTTATGTGGTGCTGAGGAATCGAACCCAGGGCCTCAGGCATGCAAGGCAAGCGCTCTACCACTGAGCCATCTTCCCAGCCCCCAGAAGTTTTGCTGGTCTAAGTTCTCATGTATAAATCATGCATGTGGGAGCATTTTCCACCTTTGATCCCACTTTTCCATGTAAAATTCTTACATTTGAGAATGTATCTGAAAAAATTTAAAAGGTCCTGTGAAATTATCACAATGGCTTCTCTTGGGGACCAAACAGTTTTACACTTGGAGAGAACAGAGTGAAAGGAACAAAAGAAGTAAAGCCCCAGCTCAGATACATCACCTTCTCTATGGTTTTTCAGTGCACTGGAGCTCAGTAATAAAAATGTGTGAGATGCAGGTCAAAATGGTAACAATTTAAGAGAAAAGTCAAACTGAAAGAAGTACTGGTGAAGCTAAAGGGGGAGCCTGACAGCAGGTTATAAAGGCCATATGTGAGCTCATCAAGCAAGTGTTGGGAATGGATACAATGTGCTACCAGGTCAGAGGACAAAGCAGCTCATCCCTACTGGCTCCGAGAGTCCTGTCATGGCCACAGCATCAGGCAGGAGATATGCACTTACTGCCTCAGCTCATTTTGTTTCTTACACTAGTGAGTCGAGCACTTCCATAAATTTATTTCTTAGCTCAACAATGCTATTATTATTGAGTTTGCTTTTACCACATTACAGGTGGACTTGCCAGGCACCAGTGTTATTCTTATGCATATTCATACAGTGCTAGCTCTTTTTGTTTATTTCCATCAACACTCTTAGTCGTATCAGGAGACATCATTTTCAGGGTTATAAAGTTACCAAAAAATTCAACTTTAAGTTCAGAACAGTTCCAGAAAGTGTCAAAGTTGATAGTGATAAGAAATTATACAAATTTCCTGAGAGCTCTTATTGAAATTTTGTAAGATTGAAACTTTGCATTTTTAACAAGCACTCTGGCACAATAAAATTCTTCCTGAATATCAGCTGCTCCAGGGATATAATGTAGCATGGTAGGAAAGTAACCTCCAAAAGCAAATGATCTCACAAGGAGGACCAAGGATATCTTCAACTGCCTGGTCAGCATGCCTCAACCAAGGCCAAAAGACAGGTGCACTCTGACGGGGCTCTAGAGGGCCTGTTTGGTCACAATACATCACAGACCTGGGTTCAGAAGGCACAGCATGGCTGCTGAAAAGACGAGGCAACTGCAAACAAGGCCCTTCAAAAAGAGCTTAAACATTCATATATGCATGATAATGGCATGCATCAACGAGAAAGGCAAAGTAATGCAAAGTGGAGAGGTGTGAACAAACCCAGTCATGACAACGTTGATGAACAATAAATAATCAGAGGTAACAGTGTAGGCTAAAGCTGAGGTGAAAAACAGCTAAGCATAAACAACCTGCTTTGAAAGCGTGTCTAAAATAGGAAGCCTCAATGCAGGGCTAGAGGTCAATGCTCGTGGAGAGCTCTATCCTTCTTCAATGCAGGGCTAGAGGTCAATGCTCGTGGAGAGCTCTATCCTTCCTCCAGAAAGGGAAATATGGGTAGAAGCAAAGGAGGAGGGGAGAAAAGAAGGGAGGGAGGGAATCGCTTAGGAATGACTAAGCTAACTGTGGACAGCTCTGCAGAACAGCATGGCTTCAGAAGCACATTTAGGGTGTCAGGACACGGATAAGAGATTCAGGGTAAAGAATGGAGATAGAAATAGGGAGACAAATGAGAATAATACTGAAGACTAGACAGATAAGAAGAACAAGGAAGAATCCGAGAATATCCAAAGATATTCTAATGCTCTAACTTAAAATTCCGCTGGTTTGAAACACTCCACTAAGCATATCTGACAGTCATTAACATTACCATCATAAAGACAGAATTGTTGACCAACAAAGTCAGCACCTAGGCCAGAAGGTAATTGCTTTGGCAAACCTTCTGCAAAATTCACACAGAAGTTAATCACAGTCAACTGGGAATATAGAGAAATTTAACAACATTCATTTTTAAAGTAGGATTTACCACTCATCTAACTAGGTACTTAAAAATTAAAAAGAAAACAATTAAAAATTAATTCACTCTTGTAACATGAATTTACTTCTAAATGTAATACATGTCACAGTGAAATAATCTACTGATTCAAAGAAAATAAAAACAAAAACAAACGCCAACAAAAAATCCTGACCTGTTGTGTGTCACCCACCCGACCCAGGAGGCCTTTTAAGATCGGCCAGGAACACTGTGACAGCAGGTCTCTGGCGTCTATCAGCACGAGGCCCCTGGCTGCACACAGTCGGTTACTCACTCCCCAGTATGCACCTTGGAGTCCACCCAGCAGCCAGCTTCTCTGTCCTGAGTAGCCCCCCAGGAAAAGCTTGGTGTGAATGGGAAAGCAGAGGGCTCAGCTTCATCCTCTGCCCCCTCTGTAGCCTTCACAGGCTTTCCACTTAAGCTTGCATGTCAAAGGGGGCTCAGGGGCTTTCAAAGAAGGAAGTCCAATGAACATCTGACCTAGATTAGGCCAGGTAGTATGCTCATTAGTTTTCATCCAACAAGTTATACAGAGAGAAAACAAGCACCAGTGAATGGTGGATAAGCATGCAAAAGGCAGGCTCTTGAGCAAACCAGGCAGGGTGCTATTGTTTAGAACAAAACTCGTTATAAAGTCAGTGTGGGACACACAGCCCAGGCTCTCCACAGCCTGTTTGCTGGCCCTCATAGGAAGCAACACTCCTGGGTGACATCAGGGTCTATGAAAATGCAAAGCAGTATTTCTGGCAGTGAGGTTAATTAAAGGCCTACAACATGAAGCTCGAGCAAGAGTAAAGTAACCAAGTTTACTGCTTCAGGATGAATGCAATATGGAGAGATTAAACATGAAGAACAAAAGCTACAGAGGAAGAAAAAGAACAGATGAACATTCTATTCCCAAATCTAAAGTTTAGCATATCAATATGTTGTCAACAGAGTAAAAAGACACCCATGGCCTGGCACAGGTGGCTCACGCCTGTCATCCTAGCTACTCAGGAGGAGGCTGAGATCTGAGGATCACGGTCCAAAGCCAGCCCAGGCAGAAAAGTCTGCGAGATTCTTATCTCCAGTTAACCACCAGAAAACCAGAAGTGGTGCGTAGCTCAGTGGTAGAGAGCGTGCCTAGAGCTGAGGGACAGTGCCCAGGCCCAGAGTTCAAGCCCCACAACCAGCCAAAAAAAACAAAAGACACTCATGGAAAAGAAATATTTTCAAAATTTTATCTGGTAAGGGGTTAGTATCAGAATATTTAAACAACTCCTGAAACTCACTACTTAACACCACCACTACGACCACCAAAAAACAAAAAAAAAAAACCAACCTGGTCTAAAAATAGGCAAAATACTACGTAAGCATTTTTAAAGAAGAGATATAAATGGTCAGTAAGCAATGAAAAGTTGTCTTTTATCACAAACCATTAGAGAAATGAAAGTGAATATCATGAGATGCCACTGTAGAAACATTAGAATAGCTGTTATAAGTTAGGTTTTTAAAAAGAGGTAGCCGAGTAAGTACTGCACCACGCACGTGGTATTCAGGTATGGGGTAGGTTTATTCATCGTTCAGGCTGGCACCAGGCCATCTTGGTCCTCCACGCGGTAGGGAAAGGCCTGGGAAAGAGAGAGCTGGGGAAAAGAGCTAAGAGAGAGCTAGAAAAGAGAGAAAATAGCTAGAAAAGAGAAGAGCTAGAGAAAAGCCAGAAAAGAGCAGAGAGAGAGAGAGAGAGAGAGAGAGAGAGAGAGAGAGAGGAGAGAGAGGAGAGAGAGAGAGAGAGAGAGAGAGAGAGAGAGAGGAGAGAGAGGGAGAGAGGAGAGAGAGAGAGAGAGAGAGAGAGAGAGAGAGAGGAGAGAGAGGAGAGAGAGGAGAGAGAGAGAGAGAGAGAGAGAGAGAGAGAGGAGAGAGAGGAGAGAGAGGAGAGAGAGGAGAGAGAGAGAGAGAGAGAGAGAGAGAGAGAGAGAGAGAGAGAGAGCGAGAGAGCGAGAGAGCGCGTCTGGGCCTGGGCTAGGCCTTATCTAGGGTATGGGTGGAGAAAGGTGTGGCCACATCAAATTCAGATGTGACCTCAGCGGATGCAGATGTGACCTCTTCCAGGTGTCCCAGTTGCCTAGGTAACGCAAGTACTGGGTGGAGACTTTGCTGCGAGGAGGGTGGAGTGTGCTAGCCATCCAGGAGCGGACCTTACATTATATATGTATAAGACAAAAACTAGTTATTGGCTAAGCAATTTGGGGAAGGGGGTCAGTCATGGGGCTTGAATTGAACTCAGGGTCTTGGCACTGTCTCTCAGCTCTTTTGCTCAAGGCTACTGCTCTACCACTTTGAGCCATAGTTCCACTTCCAGAAACTAGTTCTCGGATGCAGAGAAATGACAACTCTTATTTTCTTTTGATGAGACTGAATATGAATAACAGGCAGCTATTATTGAAAACTACATAAGAGATTCCTCAAAAAGTTAGAAATAGAATGATTAGATGATCCAGCAACTTCTGTACATATGTCTAAAGAAGTGAAAACATGGGCTCAAATGAATATTCATACATTGTTGTTCAAGCCAGTATTATTCACAACAGCCAAAAGGTCAAAAGAAATCAAGTCTCCAGCAAATGGATAAATATACAAATGGATAAATAAAATATACAACATACAAAAATGTTTACTGTTGAGCTCTAAAAAGGAAGGAAATTCTGGCACATGGTATAACATGGATGGATACCAAAGACATTATATTAAGAGATAAAAAAACAGTCACACAGAAAGACTCGACATTTATGAGGTACCTAGAATGGTCAGATTCAGAGCAACAAAAAGCAAGGAAGGGTATTAGAAAGAAGTGTAACTGCTTATTGGTCATGGTGTTTTAGTTTTCTAAATGAAAAGAGTCTGGAGATAGATGGTGGTGACAGTTTCACAGTAACGTTGCTGTCCTTCATGACACAAAATTGTTCTGTCATATGCAGATGAAAGAAAAGGGTGCTGAGGGTCCATATGATCCAAGTACATTATATACACTTACGTACTTCAGAATACCGTAAGCTCCCAATGCTATTTACAAGGGGGAACAAGAAAGAGTAATAGATGGGGTGAGTATGATTAAGGGTCATTAAATGCATATACATATAGTGTATTTTAATAAGGAAATATCACAATGAACCCCTTCATTCAACACTTTAATAGTAAAGATAGCTAACTTTTGAAAAATTGGCAGCACTTTTAAAACATATATTTACTGTAAATTTAAAAAAAAGGGCATGGAAATCACAGAAGATTATTGAATCGTATACTAAGTAGATCCCAGTCAGATTGGCTTAATGTATTTTTCTCTTCACAAGCCTTTCCACTTAACAAGGAAGTGTAGAAGGGATGGCTCAGCCCCAAGGAGGTTAAGATGACAAATAAAAAGATCAGCCTACTCATGTAACTGTAACCCCTCTGTACAATATTTTACACACGCATGCGCGTGTGCGCGCACACATGCACACACACACACACACACACACACACACACACACACACACACACACACACAAAAGATCAGCCTGGCACCAATGGCTATTGCCGATAATCCTAGCCACTCATGAGCCTGAGATCTGAGGATTACAGTTTGAAGCCAGCTCAGTGCAGTGGGTCTTGAATTGAAGTCAGGGGTTTGGCACTGTCTCTGGGCATTTTTGCTCAAGGTTAGTGGCTTACCACCTTGAGCTATAGCTCTAGTTCCAGAAACTAGTTATTGGATACAGAGAAAGAAGGAAGGAAAATGAACCACCAGAGAACCAGAAGCGGCACTGTGGCTCAAAGTGGTAAAGCACTAACCTTGAGCGAAAAAGCTCAGGGACAGCACCCAGGCCCTGCGTTCAAGCCCCATGAGTGAAACACACACACACACACACACACACACACACACACACACACACACACACACACACACACACACACACACACACACACACACACACACACACACACACACACACACACACACACACACACACACACACACACACACCCCCAAAAGGATTCTAGTGGGGACAGAGTGAGGAAAGGGGTGGCATAGTTGAAAAGAAATGTTCTATCTACCTGACTTATGTAACTGTAACTCCTCTGTACATTCATTACCTTTATAGTAACAATAAAAAATATTCTAAGAGGATTCCAGTGAACCTGCTGGTCCAGAAGATGATTGACAAGATTTCTTACAACAGACAAAAAACTACTTATGATAACAGAGGAAAATTAACTTGCCTGATTTATGAGAATCAAGTAGTTAAATTAGGATGAATCTTCAGACCTTGAATCTCCAGACACTGAATGTAATGAAGAAATAAAGATCTCCTTAAATATGAAAAACAGCTGGGCACCAGTGGCTCACACCTGTAATCCTAGCTACTCAGAAGGCTGAGATCTGAGAATTGCTGTTCAAAGCCTGCTCTGGCAGTAAAGTCCATGAGACACTTGTCTCCAATTAACCACCAGAAAACTGGAAATAATGCTGTGGCTCAAGTGGTAGAGCGCTAGCCTTGAGCTGAAGAGCTGAGGGACAGAGCACAGGCCCAGAGTTCAAGCCCCACGACCAACAAAAACAAACAAACAAACAAATAAATAAAATTATATATCCATAAACTGCCCCATGGTTGCTTACTCAATCTTGTGGAGTTTGAATAGCAATAATTTTATACATTTTAGGAAGCATGACCCCTTTTCCTCTGAAAATATGAAGATTCTGGTTTTTCCACGTGTGCATGTTTAAGGGAGATTAAACATCAACAAAAACTGAATAATGCAAAGCTAACAATGAAGAAAGATAATATGATCCCCATGTGAATTGAAAATTTATAGCTAATTCACAAAAAAGAAAAAATACCTATAAATATCCGCAAAATAAGCTTGGGAGAGTTCAAAACTACTTTTTTTTAGTTGCAAATATGAAGAGTAATTTCCAAGAAAACATTGAGCAAATTTATTTTTTGGCAAGGTTTTTTTTTTTTTTTTTTGAGTCCAGTTGTGGGGCCTGAACTCTGGGCCTGGGCACTGTCCCTCAACTCTTCAGCTCAAGGCTAGCGCTCTACCACTTGAGCCACAGTGCCACTTCCGGCTTTTTGCTTATGTGATGCTGAGGAATCGAACCCAGGGCCTCAGGCATGCAAGGCAAGCGCTCTACCACTGAGCCACCTTCCCAGCCCTTTTGGCAAGGTTTAACCAGACAAAAACTCAGCACTTGACATAACTCGGGTTGGCATGTAGATGTCTGGCTCCCAGGAACATGTAGCATCAAGGATGTGAGTACCCAGTGAGCCCAGGTGAGCAGTGAGGGCAAGAACAGCAAGCAGTCACATACACCTGCTAGTGAGGCTACCTGCAATCTACCGGCGGCATGGGGTGAAGTGCCTTCTCATACTCTAGTTACACAGGGGAGGATGCGGAGGATACGCTGTGTCCAAAGACATGCAAAGTGAGCTTCAGGTAAGCAAAATGTAGGTGACCCACATGCTTTCCCACTTTTTACTAATATTCCTCTTGACCTGGATTTGTTGAAAGTTCACAATACATAAGCTATGTTGTATTTTTGTGAAGACAGCCAGTTCAGAGTTTGGGGCTTTCTACCTGCACAATGACGATGCGCTGTGCATCCACACTGCTCTATCATTTCTTAGCATCCTTATGACAACCGTTACATCTTCTCCTAAAAGACATGTAGCGGTGAGGAGAGGTGCGGCCTGGGAGATGCATGACTCGCACCGCTTGTTACTTGCTAGCTACATTACTCCAGAGTGGAGGTCACTACAAATCAGTACTTTCTACCAGAATAGAAACAGAATGAAATCATTAGATCTATAGTGTATAGATCTATATAAACTTAGATCTATATTTGCCCTTACGACAGATCATAGAAGAGAATCAAACATTTACTGTCAACCTTCAAAGAGGACTTTAGGTATGCCAGTGATCTTTTCTTATTGAAACATTATCAACTCACATTTGATAGAACAGGAACAAGACCATGAGAACAGAACTTCCAGTCCTGGAAAAATCTTGTCTTCTTCACACTGTTTCTGATTTCACTGAAAGTATTCTGAGAAGTAGTCTAAGGAAGTTCTCTTTAATTCAGGTAAAGGGCTTGGTTTCTCTTTCGACTTTTAAAAGAAAACACGGGTTTAGAGTGGATAAGGTCAGACTATATGGTAATGCGTTCGTTTTTGTTATGAGAGACAAATTTGAACATGGCTAGACTACAGGGTCCCAGGACCTGTACCAAGTTCTTTCCCCCTGAGCTCAGATTTCTGGTAATGCTTACTCAGCTCCTCCTTGGGAGGCCGTCAATAGGAGGTCTGCCTGCTTAGCATTATTTTCAGAGGGGGAGTAAGGGTGGGGAGAGAATGAAAATATGAGAGGTATCATAGATCAGATTTGTCACTTCTCTCTGGATGTCTTTTCTAACATAGAAACAGATTAGAGACCCAAGTTAGGCACATATATCATAAGCTAGCATTGTTATGGACAGACTCCTGCCTTGTCTCTCACTGAATTTACCTTAGGTTTATGATCAGACATGGTCAGTCTTAAGGATAAAATAATTTCTTAAGCTTAAAGGAATTTAAAAATGTCATGTTACCTCCAGTCTTCAAAGGTCAGGAGATTTCCATATTGTTCTCCCTTTCCCTCTTATCTGAGATGAACTTTGCCCTAATCTAGGATACACTAAACCTCTTTGCCTCTCTTCCAATTATGTTTGGATGAAAATCTCTATTCATGTGTCTGTCTGTCCTTCTGGACTATATTTAGCCAAGTTTCTTAACATAGAATCACTAAATTATAACTCCAGGTAAGTCTTGAAATTAGACTGGAGCCAACTGGCAGATTCAAATCAAGGTCAGCAGCACAGCAGCAAGGCCGTAGGCATTAGAAATGCATGATATCAAAACGTACGGAGGACTAACTGGTTGATGTGCCTGATGCAGAAAGAGTTCAGAAACCATGGAGACATTATGCATAAGCCACATAAGCCACTTCACTGCTTCCAGGTGTCTGCTTCTCTCCAGAAGATTTTCAACTTCTGGAGAATACTGCCATTTAAGAATACAACCCTTTCCAGCTCTGAAATGTTTGACTGTCTTAAATGAACTGCCAAGATAAATGAAAGCCTAATAGCTTGCCACCTGTAGCACCTGCACAGATATACTGTACAAGGCATCGGACAAGGTGAAGAGCCTCACCGCGCTACAGAAAGAACAGCTGATCCAGTCAGTGTCCATTTGCTGAACTGTTTGTGCAATCCCAGCTTGTGTTGGAAAGGAAATTTCTAGAAAGGTGGTGAACCCAAGGCTTTCATGCAAGAAGCATCTGTCATCTCAACAAGTCTTGTGGGAGATGCCTGCCTTTTTTATTTTAGCAAATGATGAGAAAGAGGCTATCTTAAAGAGCAATGGTGGTGGGGGGAGGATTGGGTGGGGGGGGCGGGGGTGTGTGGAAAGGGATGGGAAGGGGAGACAAAGGAGGAGGCAACAATGCTTGATAAGAAATGCACTCATTATCTTGCCCATGTAATTGTAACCCCTCTGTACGGTATTTTCACAATAAAAATAAAAAGAGCAATGGTGTCAGTGAACATGTGCTTTCTGAAGGAAAGCAGCAAGTCTCCACTGTCACAGGATGGTTAAAAAAACAAAACACCTGATTCAGATCCAGAGTTATTACCCTACTTGGAATAAAAGGAACTTTAATTGGCATAAAAGGAACACTTGGTTATTCATGGTGTATTTTTGGCCCTATCCCATTAAAAAGCCCCAAGGCAATCCAATTATTCATCTGTTGCTATTCTATATCAGGAGTTGGGAACCCTTTTTCTGCTAATGGCCATTTGTATATTTATAACATTACTTGAGTACCACAGAAAATTATCCATTTAAAAATTATCCTGTTTAGTAATCAGTGTGTCCACGGAGGATCTAGACAGTCAAATCCAACTGAACTGCACATGGCAGTAATACTCTGTTCTTTGTTATATATGTTTTTTGCAATGCACATGTTAAATAAAGGTTATTTTTTTTTAAAGGAAGAAAACCCAAAAGAAAGTTAGCTTACTATATTTCATCTAACATTTAATTAACTGATGGCTGAAACTGCTTCCTTTCGGTGAGATGTGTGATGTTAGCTGGTATTGATGATGTTCCTACTTCCAACCACTATTCCACATTCTGAAATGCAGTTAAATCTTTGCAATGGTAAGTTTTTAAGGGAGCTACTCATAGTAGTAGTTGCTCAGAACACAGATGTATATTGCAAAGTAGGTAATCTATCATGTCATATGTCAGACTTAAAGAACTCAAGTCATGAGAGGCTGCTGTACCTAGCTCATCACTGGTCTGTAGCTGACTGACTTCATACTGTAAGTTATTAGGCATGTCAGCTGGTTTTACATTGAATGGTGTAGCAAAGTTGTTCAATTCCACATTTTACTTGCACACCTTTGAATCGTTCATTAAATTTCTCAGTTAAGTCTCATACATTCACCAACACATTTGAATGTCTTAAGTCTTTGTCCTTCCAGAGTGGAGAAAGAGACTCGGCTGTTCCTTTAGAGTCTTACTTTCCACAGCCTTAATGCTTTATATGATTTCACATTTGAAAGCAGAATGCCGAGAAGCTGCTTGGAGCCCAGCTCTGAGAGGTACTTGGGAAAAATCACCATGAATGCTTGACCATGCAGCCACTTTGAATAATTTTTCTTTGTGGTCACCATTTGTAGGATGTCACATAACTTATGTTTTAATAACCATTCTGTGTATGTTGCCAGCTGCATGATTTTTTTTGCTTTGATCGCTGTTCTAATCCTACATCTTGAATTTGGAACATACCCAACATTTATATCATCAACCTCCGAGGTCTTCTCTGTGAACTGTGATTTCTTTAATCTTCTTCAGATTCAGTTTTGGAGGGGCTTGTTGATCATGAAAGTGTGGATACGGTTGGACTGCAGTTATTGTTTGTGTTGACAAAGAAGTTGAAAACATCATCATCAATAATCAGAGGCAAGGTCATTAACAGTACAAGGAATCATCTCATCTTACCTCACCATCATGGGATCACTAGTTCCACCAGTGTGTTCACACTTTTGCAATGAGTACAATCCCTGCGGGCCTGGCACTGACTGTCCTCTGAATCACCACAATACAGGCAGATGAGCCTTGAACAGCCAACACCAAGCAAATTTGTCTGCCCTATCATGTACAGGTATGTCTTCTACTACCCAGTGGTAGATACTCCTTAGCAGTCCCTCAAATTTATCTTATTAGTACAATACACTTAAAATAAATTTATGTTGCTATGAAGAAGGACCCTAGATGTACTGAATATTGAGTCCACCATCTTAATAGAGCAGACCAAATAATTTTGAGAGCACTATACAGCTGCTATGGGCAGAATGTTCTCCATTTCTGTTCTAATCATTGTTCCCAGTTCTTCAAATCTAAGTATTCTTGTCCAGAAGCAAAATTTAAAAAGAAAAAAATGAGAGATCAGGAAAGGAAAGGAAGTAATGCCACGTGTGTGCATAGAGCATTAGAAACTTTGCAACATCCCAACAACGCTATGCAGGACGTAGCCATGTATTACTCAAAGAACGTATTTTTCTGATTAAATGGAATTTTGTTTGTATGCATGCCCTGCTTTCTCATGTGATCATTAGCTATTCATGTTCTGTAACTGAACTTTTGAGGTCTCTGTTGTTAATCCACACTCATTAATGATCACTGGCTGGAATCCCCACACTGCCAGAAAAGCCCAAGAAAAGGGAGATGACTGTACTTACATAATGCATACATTTGCACCCGACTTTCAAAATTCTTAAATACTACACAGTTGAAAATTCATAGAGACACTCCTTCCTATGTTCTATTGCCATGTTATTTCATATTGTCTATTTTGTGTTCCACTTCTAGATCCTTTCTGTTCTTTGGATTTTTCTTATGAGAAAATTGTTTGGTTTTAGTGAATGTTCACCCTAGGTCTTGATACCTGAAGTCTGTCATCATTTCAAAGATGAGCACATTGTCTGAGTTTTCCCTATGGCTCCATGGTGAGAATTTGAACTTTCCATCAGAGCCATGGATGTAGAAGGCCATGGAAACCTTCTACCTAGGGTGGATTATTTGAAACTTTTCTATTTGAGAAAAGGGATTTCTTCAGATGAAGGTAATTTAAAATAGTAATTGCTGAAGGGTGTCTTCTAGTATCACTTCACAAATGACTCTTGGTTTCCTCTGATCCCTTTAAAATCTCCAAGCTGAGTTAAGTAATGCTTGATAATTAGCACGACATAATGGTCACAGAACTATTGGAGAGATTATAATGGGTGGCTTTATAGCCGCAGACTATGCTTACAATTCCTTCTCAGTATTCATTCTGTTCCCACACATAATGATTATTCTTCTACATAGATTTGCACTTCAATATTTTATCATTATCCAAACATCAGATATGGAATCAGGAGCAACATCAAAGTCAGAGGAAATTATGCCCCAATGTTATTTTTGAGTAACTAGTAGTTCCTACTTGATTGGCATGAATTTTATTTGACGCCAAATTCAATAACACAGTTCTGGTCTGAAACTTTGGGCCAAAAAACTTCAGTGTTCCATTCATTAAATTCCTAGAGTTCACAACAGAAAACCTGAGCTCAATTCTGCTGCTGAGTTACTAGTCCCAATCAGCTCAAATCCCTTGACTCGTCCTGTTAGCTGTTTGCTTTCCTTCCATTTGTAAAATGGCAATAATCTAAATTAAATCTGCAAATAGTCATCCAAAGTCAGGGACCACATTGTAGGATGTTCTAAAGTGTGTCATACAAATGACTCTGTCTTTTTAATTAAAAAGAAAACACATATCCTGCCAGTTTAGAAATACTAGGAATCACTAAAGATTTTAATTGGTAAAATTTCTTAACCTGTCCTGGGTGACTAATTTTTGTGTGCAAACCTCAGTACAAAACTCCTTTTATGGTCTGACCTGTTGGCACATGTCAAGTATAATTTGGTGTTATAGTGCTTAGTAACTGAAGGCACTGAATTCAAACCTCAGTAATACAAAAAAAACCTCTATTATTGGGGGCTGGGAAGGTGGCTCAGTGGTAGAGCACTTGCCTTGCATGCATGAGGCCCTGAGTTTGATTCCTCAGCACCACATAAGCAAAAAGAAAAAAGCTGGAAGTGGCGCTGTGGCTCAAGTGGTAGAGTGCTAGCCTTGAGCTGAAGAGCTGAGGGACAGCGCCCAGGCCCAGAGTTCAGGCCCCACGACTGGACCAAAAAAAACCCAAACTCTATTATTTATGGTATTAAATGATATTTTAAAATATTCATATATTATGGAATGGATAAATCAGACTACTTAATAGATTCCTTCTTTATATAATCCAATCAGATTTTCACATTATACTGCTTACTCAAGTTAAACACATAGCAGAATTTTGGGGTCCAGATTACAGTGTTGAAATTATAGGCTGAAGAGTTTGGATTACTTTAGTCCATGAAAGTGAGAAGAGAATTAAAATTCATTAAAATTGGCGTAATAATATCAAGCAAGGAGACTGCTTGCTTGAGTCATGCCTCCAGCCCTTTTTACTTTGGTAAGTTTTGAGGGTAAGTGTCATTTTATGCCTCGGCTGGGGAACAATCCTCTCACGGTGCTGTCTCAGGTCACTGAGGATGACAAGAATGTGCCACCATGCCCAGATACTGCATGAGATTGAGTCCCAGCAAGTCCTGAACCTTGATTCCCTGATCTCCAGCTCCCAAGAACTAGGATTACAGGCTTAAGCCACCACTCCAGTCTCAACTAATGCAATTAAAATGGAACACTTCATGAATCTGCATGTCATCCTGCACAGGGACCATGATTATCTTTTCTGTATCATTCTGATCTTAGTATACGTGCAGCCCAAATGAGCATAATTAATGCAATTTTTAAAAATTAAAAATAAGTTACATATCACTTAACTTTCCTCAGATATGAGAATATGAACTGTACTTCTGGTAGATGAATTTCTGTCATTCTGTTTTTCAATGTGTAAAATCTGTTAGTGTAATGATCTCTTCTAATACCTCAATTATTAATATGGAAGGCTTGGCCCAAAGGTGAGGACTGGATGCTACCATTCAGAATGGGACTGCTCCACTACGGACAGAGATGAAAACACACAGGCAGATTTTAAGACTCAGGAGGAGAAGGGAAAGTGAGCAATTAACTATAAATATTTCTATGTAAATAGTGAAAGTCTGCTGTGCCCAGACTTCTCTACCATATCCAGACTTCTCTACCAGCGCTGTAGCTTTTGTTTTGAGATAATTTGGACTTCTGACATTCTTTCTATCCATTCTCAGACTGATTCTGATACCAGAATGGAAATGAGGCACCATGCCCATCCCTGAAAACCTCACTGTCCTGTCTGACCATATGCATCTACATCTTCCGCAGATGTCCTACAGCCAGAGGACATCGACGGAATGTACAGTCCATTCAGAAGACCCTTCTTAATCCCTCTGTTAGTGACAAATCTGAGCCAACAGGACCAGTAAGCAACCTAGCTGCAACTGCTGTTAGAATTTAACTATACCACTCTGAAAGGTTGCTGTATCATAGCTGCCTCCCACTTGACATGTGAGCCTTCCCCAGCAGTGGTCTTGGGTGGACAAAATGACTAATCAGATTGCACTTTTGAAAAGAAAAACGGGCATTCTATGTAGTGCTGGTCAATGTATCATGATGATTTTCTGGATAAATGAAATGTCAGGGTTAAATGCCCTCCAGCTACCTGTAAAAATGTAAGCCAGATATACAGGCGTGGTAGAGTTTTGAAATACTATTCAATTGGTTTTCATCTTCTGAAAAAAACCAGAAAATGTATTTTATGCTCCACATTTGTCAAAACATATACTGAATAAAAAGTAAAAATATGGCAATAGAACGGTCAAATTTAATGTATGTGTCCAAAATATCTCACAGGAATACATTTTGCCAACTACAAGAATGTTCCTATACATTGCTTTATTTTCCTCCTTTAAGACTAGTGTTGTGCTTTTATATCTGCATTATGAAACAACAGGAGACAGTGTTGTTAACTCTCTAACTGAATCTACGAGTCATAACATGTAGAACTGCTGCAGTTTAAAAGATACATTGTTAATTAAAAATCAGTAAACATGTTACTGATTTACATATAACATTTAAAATGAGACTATAATGGTATAGATAAAATGGGATAGAACAATTTTTGGCAAATCAAAAATTTGTCAGTTTTGAATGCTTAGGATTTAGAAAGGCAGAATTATGAAAAAAACTCACTTTGCAGATGAGCTATGTTTAATGTGTCACATCCATTTTCTTATTAACCAAAAGCACACTTATTGCTGACAACACACATTTTGAATAATGGCAGTGCTCTGAAAAGATAAAATCATTTCAATCAAAATTTACTCAATATGACTTCTAAATATCAGCCACGGTGTCAATTTTAAGAACACGATGAGGAATAAATACTATTTTGTAACTTCACTGAACTCAATCTACTAGGATTAGCCTAAGTTTTTTTTTTTAACTGTAGTTCTTTTAAAACTGGGTCCCATTCTAAAGCCCAGACTGGCCTGAAACCGGTGATCCACCCTCCTTGCCTCAGACTCCCACGTGTGGGGATTCCAGGGGTGCTTTACCATCCCTGAAAGGGTTTCCTTATCATTATTAGTACTCTTCCCAAAAAGTTTATCTTACAATTTTAAAGTAATCTAACATCATTACAAGCCACATTAATATTTCAGCTTCCAAAAACACAGTATTTGTAAATGTTCATTTACAGAACAGTTTTCAATTCTAAGAATTCCAGAAGAAAAAGTAGATGGTGAGGTTAGTATTTTATTAGTTCTTTCTTCTCCACTGTAAGATCCCAGCAGCTCTACATCCTGATTTGAAGCTGCTATCCAGAAAACATTTCGGAGTATTATAATTGAGGAAGAGCAGATCTTACCAAACAGTCAGCAACTACACTGCTCTCTGAAAACAATGATGAATTTGGATATCAGGAAATGATCATATAAATTAAGGAGCACAAATAATTCATACAGGTCCATTTGTTTTCTCCCACATTATCAGAGAGCTCTCCTCATTCCACAGGTAATATTTTTTTTCAATTAAAAAAGAGAAATTATTTTATTATAAGGACTCTGAGGGATACTTGGCAAATGCCTACTTGCCTGTGTTGTACTGTGAAAACTGAAATGCAAGAAAGTTAGTATCAGAAATGGCAAAGCTCATTTGTCTCAACTACGGTGCTGTTCTAGTAAACTCCTCATATCTGACTGATGTGTGTAAGAGAATATTCATCTTGAACCTACTTATCCTTAAGCTAATAAGTCTCTCACTGGTCATTTCTTTGTAAGGAAGGTCTAACAATTTTGAAGGTTACTCTTATAAATTATGTGTGTTCTAGGTTTCATGTTGGTATGGATATAGTATAGTTTCACTTGTAGTTACTATAGGAGTTCACTTGTAGCTCACCATGTTTGACTAGATTGAAGGAACTTTTTTCTTTTTTCAGCAAAATCCCAGTCAATTAGGAGCATCCATACTGTGTCATTAGGGACTTACCTACTTTAAAGTGTCAGTTTCTTTACATTCTCCTCAGTTACAAATCAAAGTTTATTTGTTTCGTAGGAAGTCATTTTTCACCCATTAAATACCCTTAGATAATAACAAAGTAACTTTAAACCCTGTGTCTAACTTTATTTAGAAAAATAGCAGTTTTAATATATGTGGTAAAACTGTATTTCAAGATAGTTTACCATATTGTAAAACAAACAAACAAACAAAAATCTGTTCTGGTCCTAGGGCTTGATCTTAGGGCCTGGGCAGTCTCCCTGACCTTCTTATTTTTTTTTTTCTCCTCAAGTCTAGCACTCAATCACTTGAGCTCCACGTCTAGCATTCTGTTAACTTATTCACTGCACTGCAATCCTCAGATCTCAGCCTCCTGAGTAGCTAGGATTACAGCCGAGCGCCACTTGTACCTGGCTCACAGTATGATTTTTTAATTGCACTGAAAATGTTAAAAAAAAAAAAAAAAAAAGGAATTCGAATTGATTTCTGACGTCTTATCTTGTTTACCTGAGAAAGTCTCCAGAAATGGCTTAATAAAATCATCTTGAAATACTGTCCTTAACCTGCAATAAAAATACTCTTGCTTCTCAATTACATGTGCTTCACATGAATTAATAATAAAATAATTAGATGATTTTTATCACTTTATGGCATAGACTATAATGTCAATAAAAATAAAAATAACAGGCAAAGGCTGTCTCATATATGTGTGTGTATATAGGTATAGATATGTAACTATTAAACATAAATCTACAAACAGACTTTCTTACACATATAGATATTATAAATTACAATCTATATGTTAGATATATTTATATTTATTTATTTATTTATTTAGGGTCCAGTCATGGGGCCTGAACTGTGTGGGCTTGGGTGCTGTCCCTCAGCTCTTCAGCTCAAGGCTAGCACTCTACCACTTGAGGCACAGCACCATTTCTGGCTTTTTTCTCTTTGCTTATGTGGTGCTGAGGAATCGAACTCAGGGCCTCATGCATGTAAGGCAAGCGCTCTTATCAGTGAGCCACCTTCCCAGCCCCATTAGATATATTTATTATACATATGCACTTACAGTAATTATTAATGCCATGTGATAAGAATTTTCTCTTGAGGATGCAATTGAGCTTTAATTAAATAGTTTCTGTAGCCGACTGACTTTTTTTTTTTTTGGTCAGTCATGGGGCTTGAACTCTGGGCCTGGGTGCTGTCTCTCAGCTCTTCAGCTCAAGGCCAGCACTCTACCACTTGAGCCACTGGGCCACTTCCAGTTTTCTGAGTGGTTTATTGGAGATAAAGAGTCTCACGGACTTTTCTGACCAGGCTGGCTTTGAACCATGATCCTCAGATCTCAGCCTCCTGAGTAGCTACAATTACAGGCATGAGCCACTGGCGTCCGGCCAATTGACAATTTTGAACAATATATGTTGTATTAAACAGAACAAGCCAATTAATGGTAATTATCTAGTTATTCATCTAAAGATCTGTAGATAGGATAATCTTAAAAATATACTTCTTGGACTGAAAAATCATATTTAAGGAAATAAAATCTATTTGAAGTAGGAAAAAAAATCTATGTTTTAGTCCAAGACAAATATAATATTGTTTCTGAGAAAAACAGTATCACTGGCATGCAATGTAAGAACAGTCAATTGCAAGATATGGCTTCTCATGAACAGCTTTCATGCACTGTAAGGATCATTACTATGTTGATAAATGTTACTAGACTACAGAGTAAGGGGTACATTGCCCTTTGCATTTGGGAAATTTCATATACCCATAATCCCCACCTTAGAGTGTCCTCTGAAAGATAATGATGTTTATTCAGTAAAGAAATCTTTTAGTTTCCTTTAGTCTAGGATTCCCCATTATCTATGACTTGGTCTTATTCTTGACTCTGAACACCTCTTAACATAGCAGTCATCAAATGCTATCCATCACAACTTAAGCTGAAACAGCATATGAAGAATTCCTCTAAGTCACACTAAGCAAGTTCTCAATAAACATTTGTTTCATAAAGAAATCAGAACCACTCAATAGAATAACACATCCACTAGAAAGAATAATATTTTGTCATTTGTAGGGGTTTGTACAGACCTAGAACAAATCATGTAAAATTAGGTAAGCCAACCTCAGAGACACAAATGGCTTGTGTTTACTCATATAGGTGAAAGTTAGGTCTAAAATACACTGGCACATGATAAATTATACACTGGGACATGATAAATTATACACTGGGACATGATAATTTATACAGAACTCTAGGCACTCACACACAGTGAGACCAAAGAGAATACTCTTTGGAGAGCAACACAAAGAAACAATGTCTATGTGCATCTGATCATGTAAAATAGTATTTATACAAAGGAACTCTAGGATATGGAAATAGGAGTTTTTTTCTTCATTGATATTTTTCTTTTCTGTCTTGTTTATTTATCTTTGGGAAGGAAAGGGGGGCACAGCAGCAGAGGAACAAAGATGAACAAATATAGACAACTATTTTTTTTTATTTTTTTTTGCTTATGTGGTGCTGAGGAATCAAACCCAGGGCCTCAGGCATGCAAGGCAAGCACTCTACCACTGAGCCACCTTCCCAGCCCATAGACAACTATTTTGAAAATGAACTATACAACTTGTTGATGAGGACAGGAGGAAAAAGCTGGGAGAGATCAGGGAAATGGGTGACACTGTCCGGAAAGAAAAATCATTATCTGACTTGTGTAACTGTAACCCCTCTATACATCACCTCTGTATTAACAATTTTAAAAAAGAAATTAGAACCAGGTAATATTGCTACAAGCTAACTTGGACACTGTGAGACTATTTAATTTATATCCTTACTGACAATGTGTTGGTTTTAAGAGGTTCCTGCAAGCTGCTTTTGTTAAAAAGTATCAATGATTAAATGAGCCCACGATTTCTGCATGTGTCTCTGCCCTAAGCTACAGTTCTCTGCAACTGTTTTTCTAATCATGTTGGAATCTAGGACTGACAGGACCACAGTAATCATCTTTATGACAAGAGATTTAAAACTACTCCTAAGGAACAAGAGAGCCTGCCTAGTAGAGACCACCCACCAGGCAACGAGGACTTGTTTAACTTAACCAGTGACCAGTGATGAGTGATGACAGTGATAACCAATTCTCCAGAACCTTCCCAGAATGAGGATTGAAACAATGATCAGCCAAGCCATACTTTGCCAAGGGCTATTTAACAATTATACATATTCTTCTGCTCCAGTCTCCAGGTCTGTGTTTATTTAAACCTATAGCGCTCATATCCCTACCTGGGTAATTGGAGATGGGCTGATCACTGCACCTTGACCCAGAGGTAACTGTGCCATTCAGTAAAGCTCCTTTCTCAGCCCTCTGCATGTCTGGCAGACAGAGGATTGTGGCAAGGGCCAACTTGTTGCACTCTGGGAGGGTCTGAGTCTGGGGTCTAAACTATGGTTTCATAATGACATGGATAAATTAATTTTTCCATTATTTGGTCATGAAAAGATACTGCATTCATCCTATTTCTAATAAATACTCACAGTCAATGGTAATTATGTATTCTGAAGATGATACTAACTAGGACAATACTAAATCTTTCTAAATCCATGAATAGTTTAGTTTTGCTCACAAGCACTTGTGCCAATTCCAAAACGATAAATGTTATACTCCTGCAAGCAATTATTTCAAATCTTTCCACCCATTTCAGAATTTTAGTGGGCATATATTCTCGTTCTGGAGCCATATTCAACACTGTTCTAAATGTATATATCAGGTTCTTAAATTATTTTTTTCCAAAATAAACCCACTTTCTAAGAACAGACTTTTACTTATATTGAGCTCTGTTAAATATAAACAACACATTTCTTTCAGGCTCTTGCTCTTAGATTTGATCTACTTAAAATATAAGAGAAGCTGCAAGTGAGATAAATTGCCAGGGTTATGAATTCTGCCTTTAGCATTCACTGACAAATCTAAATGCTGTTGACAGTTTTGTATTTGATTCACAATGTGATAATGTAGAGTTATAATAGTCATTTCAAAACAGATCAGATCTGCCTTTTTACTTATTTTGTAAATTGACTACCTTAATATTCTATACATCAGGTAGTATTTACTTCCACATTAGGAGAATTAAGGTTACATTAGATCCCAACTAGTTAGAAAAAGCAACCACCCCTGCAATGACTCAAGAAGTAGCCATAACAACACCAACTTTAAATCTGACTTAAAATAGAGGCTGTTGAATGGCCCATTTAACCTATAATATATTACACATTTTATGGTTGATTGCTATCTGAGCTTCCAAGTAAAAAAATTAAGCCATGCTTCTAATCATAGATTATCTAGATTCTTTTCATATGAAATATGAAATGCATTTTCTCAAAGTTTTGCTGGGCATGCATTTTACTTCCTTCACGTACTCAAGCCAACTACAACAAAGTATGGTTTATACATGGAGACCTCTGCCAATGAATGTGTCCTTATGAACTCTAGAGAAATATTGAAGCATTTCCTATATCCAATAGGTAACAGTTACCACTGGTGAGTAGAAATAGACTACAAGAAGAAAAACAAAACTATGGAGATCCATGTTTGTTCTCTATTTTGTGTCTTTCTTAGAGACACAATTAGCTCACCTTAGTTGTAGGTAACTAGTTTTGGCATCCATGGTAGATACATGTCCTATGCTATGCAATTGAGCCATTCTTGTTACAGATGGAATCTATTCCCTAGTCTTTGAGTATGGGATGTAATTTAGTCAATGGGATGAGTCCGAAATGATGTCACACCACGTCTAGTGGTATGATGTCAAGTCTCTTTTGCAGACTTCTTTTCTTGCCTTCTTGGAATGCTGGCTTGAGACAACCATGCAAAAAAACAAAATTAGATCACCAGAAAAGGAAAGGAAATAGTAATGTATTACTCTTAACACAGGTAAAACTTCATTTGTTTTTCTCATAAATATAAAATGTTCGTTTTTAGAACATTTTGGCAATTACACGTTCTTTCACATAGCATGAAACAGTAATAAGAGAGGCACTTGCTTCTCTTGGTCAAGCCTGATGTGTTAGTGAATGCTGCTGAAAATGTGCAGATTTATCTTTTTTATCCCTTCCCTTAGTTTTTACTTGTTACTGAAAGATTTTGTTACAATTATGTCCTCCCTGAACGATCACCTGTTTAAGACCTCTGTGGTAGCTATGTGAAGCAGAGGAACCTGCACCTGTGCCAGTGGATGTGGGGATTCACGCTCCGCTCACGTATGTGTTACACTCGGCCCTCTCAGAGTTTCCCTGCTCTCTTCTCCAGGAGGCAGGAGGAGCTCATCAGCAGTTCTGGGTCTAAGAAAGTGTATAAGCACACACGGAAGCCAGTCTGGTGCCTAAACCCATGTGCAACTCTGTCAGCAGGGGAGCACTTTCCTTTTCGGAGAATGGAATGAGAAAAGAAAAGCCCAGTGTTCCACCTCCAAGTTCCCTTCTCACTTCCAGGGACGGATTACTCTTCTCCTGCTGACTTCTTCTGCTAATGCAGATTAGGGCTGGGTTCACAGAGCAAGGCTGCGGTGGCATAGCCTGTGAGCCCCATTTGCACGCACTTCCTTCAATAATGTGGGGTACTTGGTAGCATGACACTTTGGACACAACTTTGGGTTCTAACTACCAATTTCAACAAAAGGAAGATTTCTCTCCCCTACCATCTGACTTTATGATGTCCCATACTTGAATGGCATTGTCAGTTTGTTTTTGCCATTGTGCTACAATGCCACAATTAGTGTGGTTTTTCTTATTTTCAGGCTTTCATCAATGACTGATTCCCAGTGTCTACTTTTGTTTTCATTTTAATAAATTACTTTCAAGTTTTATGAGCCTTAAGTGATATCATGCTTGCAAAATATTGGTTGTAAAGCACTGTGTTTATCAGCTTTAGGTCTGGGGTGAGGCATAACATCAGATGCTAGCTTTCTGCTCTCCAGAAGGAAGAGGAACTAAGGGAGAGAGGAAGTGAGAGAGAGAAGGAGAGAGGGAGGGGAAGAAAGACAGAGGTCAGGTTATACCCTTGAAAGACTCTGTCCTACTTCCTCCATATAGGTCCTACTTCCTGACAACCCAGTCAGCTATAAACTCACCAACGGGTCAATCCATTACATGGATGAGGTTAAGATCCGAGGTCTAATCACCCTCCTTGGGGTTACCAGCTGGGGACCAAATCATGGACACACAGACCTTTTGGGGGAGGGAAGGGGCATTCCTTCATATACAAATGTAACAAGCATAGAGACTATACATTAACTTTGTATTCTATGCTTGAAATGTGCAGATAGAATACATTTTTAAGTGTTCTTACTATAAAAAGAAACAAGGAAATTAGAAAGGGGGAGGGAGAGAGAGGGAGAGAAAGGACAGAGGACAGACAGAGGAGACAGGAGACAAAGCACAGGAAAAAGAAGAAAAGGAAAAACAAAGAAAATGGGATCGATGTGAGGCAAGGCTACCTTAGTTTCTGATAGTGATTTCACAATGTGTGCTTACATTTAAGCATCAACTTTATACCTGAATGCGCATTATATTGTCCATGTACCTAAGTATATCTGAAAAGGTAAGAGAATGTACTTCATCATTAATATGAAGATGGCAGCATCATTTTTAGTAATTTTTACTTTTTAGGCAAAGTAAGTCAGTCTCTCTCGTTACCGATTTGTAATTAGGTGCTATTTTCAAGAGATCATCATGCTGAATTTTGCAAAATAAAGAAAGTAGCCAACTTAATTGTATTCTATAATATCTGGAAAAATGATATTGAACTTCAAGAATGTTATACTTGTCTTTTACAGTTATTAATCTTGCTACTTCATTTATTATTAGTGCTGGTTCAAGGAAGATTTGAACTACTCAAGTATGATTGACTTTGATAAGAAAATTACAATGCTTCAAATTTTACTTTTAATCACACATAAAATATAAATTAATTATCAATGCAAAATTTTCAAGTAATCCAAGATAGAAGCTCTATACTCCTCTACCACTTTCAACGTGAGTTTACATGTGAGGATAAACTATAATCCACAGCTTATGGTTAATGTGCTTCCAGGACACATTCCAGACACATATACACACACTCTCTCTCAAAAATATGCACATATGCACACCTAACACACATGTACACGCACAATTTCTGTTAGCATTTTTCACCAGAGATACAAGTTTGCAATTTAATTGTTTCAGTTAAGATTTTGGGACTTAAATATATTTTTGTTTCTCTGTCACAGGAATATTAGGAACTCAATGATTTTTAATTTTTATAAATAATGTGTCACTTTCTATATATGCTATGTTGATCAAGATATTGAATATACTCATGTACATACTAAGAAATGGAATTGATAGATCATAGCTATGGTATCAATTAGTTCTCTAAGATCATCTTCATATGTGGTTATACCAATGAGCACTACCACTACTGGCCAAGGAGTGTTCCCATTCTTGGGCCCCACCTCGATGCTAGTGGGAATGTAAACTTGTTCAACCACTCTGGAAAGCAGTACAGAAGCTCTATTTTATAAAACTAAACATAGAACAACCCTATGACCCAGCAATTCTACCATTGGGCATTTATTCAAAAGATTATAAATTAGGATACAGGAAGGCCATCACAGCACTATTCACCACAGCCATGGTACTGAATCAGCCCTGATGCCTTTCAATAGATGAATGGATCAAAGGAATATGGTATATATGCACAGTGGAATTTTACAAAGAGAATGACCTAGAAAAAAAATCACGTTAAGTGAAATAAGTCAGGCCAGAGAGACAAACGCTGCGTTGTTTTCTCTCATTTGTGGAACCTGGAATGAACTTTAAATATTAGTAAACACTTTGGGGTGGTATTCAAGTGCACATTAAGTGCATTAACTGATTCAGGAGTGAACAAAAAAGGCGAAATTCCTTATAAATGTAAACTCACTGTCTAACAAAATAAACACCAGGAAATGGACATACAAAGGGGTTATGGGATTGAGGGGAAGAGGGCAGACAAATGAAGAGAGGAGGGAGACTGCAGTCATAAAATTCCATGCATGCATTAAAAAGTTAAGAAAATGGAGGGATGGGGTAGAGTTGGGAAGGCTGGAAAAGAATGATGGAAGGGGTGATACTGATGCATTGTACTCATAAACTGCTCCGTTGAATGTCAACTCTATACAACTAAAGATAATAAAATATTTTCATATGCAAAAGTAAATTTTTGCAATATGAAACCCGAATTAAACAAATAATCAGAGCTCTTTGAGAAGAAAAATGGAATAAGGAACACAGAGTAGGTTCAGCATGTAAGTAAATGTAATTAATATTGGTTATATCAGATAATGGTAATGTTTTATATGATGTTATATACACAGAGAACTAAAACACAGCAGAAAATTAGATTCAGGAGGTAAATGTAATATTTTCTAGTTTTTTAATTATTAGAGGAAGGGGAAATGTACATTTGCACAGCATTTGTTCTGGAACTTTCTATGTTTATGGATATGGGACAGAGGCCCTTTTTTTTCCTTCAGCAGTTCTGGGAATTGAACTCGGTGTCTTGTACATTTTAAGCAAGCATTTTGCCACCGAGTTATGCTCCTAGACCTATTTTTTTAGGAGGTAGTATAGTTAAGAATTCATATTATAATTACTAGGACAATTAGAAAATAACACATTGAGGGACATGAGAAATAATTTAAATATTAAGTACTTAATGTAAAGCAAAAATAAAATAAAATCATAACAGGTTAAACTGAAAGCAACAGTAAAGATAGCAGATATAAACAATGTTAGCAAAAGTATGAAAATGGACTAAATCATACAACGTTTAAGATCTTCTATAGGACAGAACTCACTACATTTAAAACAGAATTTAACAAAATGAACACCAGAAGGCTGTGTGGAGGTTTTCAAGTAGGGGTGGGGGGACACAGATGGAGACAGGAAGGATGAGCAAATGTGCCTATGTGACAATGTAGCTAGGCAAACTAAGGGGATGGGCAGGGTTGGGAGACATGGAGGAGGATGTTTAAAAAGGGTGAAATACATCAGGATGCATTTACTCATCAACTGGCATGTTGACTTGAAAACCCTTGGTAAAGTCAGCAAGCTGCAGCCACTTACTTCGTTACTTGTCCCACTGGCTAGTTCTCTTCTTCACCTCCCTCGGAAACTTCCCCTGGCCAGGCCAGTCCACTGGGTCTCCTTCCTGAGATACCTTAGTACGTAGCTGCCCTACTCCAAGCATGGACAGGCATTACAGTCTTGCTTTGGCCATTTAGTCTGCTCCAGCTCCTTGGTGTGTTATTTTGGGTCAGTAACTACTTTTGTTTTTTTAAGTACCAGGCTTCTATTTTTGTTTTTCCACCCTAGTTATTAGTAGCTATTAGTTCATTCATGCATTTATTCACTCAATACTTATTTCTTGAGTATCTACTGTATATCAAAGTAAGCATATTTAATGAGAATGAAATCATTTTAAAATGGAAAGTATTTTTAAAGTTTTCTTTATGAAGGCCAAATGTCTGTGGAATTTGATGTTCTCTTCCTTGATGCAGGCCCACCCTGCAGTGTGATTCTCTAGGAACTTATATTAAAATACTGCGATCTACTTTAAGATTCAAGCCAGGTGGTTCCTGCAAGGACACACAGTGAAGGGTGTTCATGGAAAGCCAGTTTGACTTGAATCATGCAGTGGGTTAAGTTTCGCTCTAAAACCACAAATGTCTGGCAGAGAACAAAGGTTGTGCATGTACAGTCTCTAGGTGTATCCTCAACTGCTCTGTATGCTCCTCACTGAAAGTCAGCCACATTTCCACTCTGAAAGCCTTCATGTATAGAAGTTACTAATTTTAACTGGCTTTCCAGATATTAGCTGCTTTTCATCTCATGAAGAAAGCTAGAATATTTTCAGAAATTAGAAATCATCAAACTAGTGCACATAGGGAGTACAAGATTGTGGACTTGAGGAAGAGTTGCAGTGACCTGTACTGAATTGAAGGATATTTTTACCTGAAAAAATAAAATTAATCTATTAAGAAAAATAGAATTAGACTGGGCGTCAGTGGCTCATGCCTGTAATCCTAGCTACTCAGGAGACTGATATCTGAGGACTGCAGTTCAAAGCCAGCCCGAGCAGGAAACTCCATGAGGCTCTTATTGCTAATAAACCACCAGAAAACCAGAAGTGGTATGGTTCAAGTGGCAGAACGCTCGCCTTGAGCTGAAGAGCTGAGGGTCAGTGCCCAGGCCGAGTTTAAGCCCCATGACCAACCCCCCCCTGCCCCCAAAAAAAGAAAGAAAAAAAGAAAAAGAAAATTAGTCAATTAAGAATAAAACACAAGATTTCAGGAGTTCCTTTTTTTAAGTGACTTTCACTTTGGAATTTTTGGGAGTAAGGGGTGCTGATCTTGGGTGCTATTCCTTAGCTTCTTTTGCTCAAGGCTATTATTGCTCTACCACTTGATGGACAGCTCCACTTCAGGATTTTAAATTAGCTCTCTGGAGATAATAATCTCATTGAGTGTCCTGACCCGGCTGGCTCAGAACTTCAATTCTCAGATCTCAGCCTCTGAGTAGCTAGGACTACAGATGTGAACAACCAGTGCCAGTCTAGATTTGTGTGTGTGTGTGTGTGTGTGTGTGTGTGTGTGTATGTGCACGCGTATACACACACACACACACACACATCCCATTCCTAAGTCTTGAACTCAGAGTCTCACATTTTTTGTAAGCTTTTTTGTCCAAGGGTAGCACTCTACCACTTGAGCCACAGCTTCACTTCTGGCTTTTTGATGGTTAATTGGAAAAAAAAGAGTCTCACAGACTTTCCTGCCCAGGCTCCTCAGATCTCAGCCTGCTAAGTACCTAGGATAACAGGCTTGAGCCACTGACCCTCAGTTTCACCTTAAATATTGTTGAGAATTCACTTTGGACACTTAATTGTTGCCAACAAGAATCAGTAAAGTATCTTCTCATGTTTTATTTCAGGTCGGTCAAAGTTTTCTAGTAATAGAGATTTAACTACTTCCTATGACTTCACAGTAGACAAGTCTTCATGACAGTTGCATGGAGAAGGAGGGATTTGTCTCCAAAGCACTCGCCCTTTCTGCTACAGCTACAGCTGATTCAGAATTCAAGGTATAAGGATACATTCCTCTTTCTCTAAAGAGAACATTATTTATTTATCAACACAATCTGATCTCATAATATATTATGAGGTGGTTAGCTTTGTTGTTGCAGAACAGAAACTTTAAATATGTACACATATATATATATATATGTATATGTGTGTGTATATATGTGTGTGTGTATATATCTTTGTGTGTGTATATATCTTTGTGATTGCTTGTGTATAATAATTCAAATGGTATAATTCCTTAGAAAAACAAACACATAATCCGACATAATTAGTAACAGGAAATTGACATTTGAAAGTTGGGGGAGGGGAGAGGTCCTGAGGTTGGAGGAGGTGGTAGATGAATGAAGAGAGGAAGGAGATAGAATGATAATATCCAATGCATAGCCTATAAAACCAAGGAAACAGGAGTTGAGTCGGGAGGGGTGAGGAGATGAAGAGGGTGGCAATGATTAAGATGTCACCCTTTTCAAGATGCACTATATTTATAAACTGATTTGTTGAATGGCAACTCCTTTGTGCAACTACTTAAAGATAATTAAAACATAATTTTTGAAACAAGGAGGAATAGAAAGATGCAGAAATGGAGGCTTTAGAAAGAAATGGGCTTAAGAAGAAAAGGAGCATCCAGAGCAGTCTTGGAATATCTTACTTGTTGACCCCTGTGGAAAGTCAATGCTCTGCTGAGCAGCTGCCTCAGTCCCTCTGAGCCAGGGGAAACCTGTATATCTTTTCCAGTGCACAAGAAGGACCATCAGTGGAACTCACTAGATACTATGTGGAAAATGAACTGTACATCTGTGGGTGGGGACAGAAGAGAAAAACTGGGACAGAGTTAGGAAAGGGGAAGCCATGGTTCAAAAAGAACTGTGCTCATTACCTGACTCACGTAACCATAGCCCCTCTGTATAGCTCTACAATAACAACAAAAATAAAGGAAATACAATCAAAACATTTGGTCTCTTTTTTTTTTAAAAAAGGAAAATCAGCCAATTTCAAATTCTCCTTTTTTCTTCTACTCAGAGAGACAGAAGAGAAATTCTCAAACAGGAAATCTACCATAATTTGTTTCTAAAATTCTGAGGAAAGAATAATCTTTGGTATGTTTTTCTCTTAAGCTACTCTGAGGAATACCTTTGGATTTGGGTAAAGTTTTGCCAGGAATACCAAATTCTATCAAATGCCAAGAATCCCCAAATATCTTCTTGGTCCTCTTGTACTGACTGTGGGAGCTGTAAGTTTGAGTTCTGTATGCTACCTCCCAGGCAAGGGAAATAAATGTGGACTGTTTAGGCATTATGTTTAATTCTGGATGCTGTCACAATTTGAAAACTTCCACATATGCTATGACTACATGAAAAGTAAACTGGTAACATACTTCAGATCACAAAGCAGAATTGGGAGAGAGCCTTCTTCTCTTGGCACATTGAAAGATGAAACATTTCCAACTTCCGTAGACTCAAGTTATATATACCTGAACAGTACACTGCTCTTTTTACCTGGGTTTGTATAATTATTATTTATTTAATTATCAAGTACAAACTATCTACAAACTAGAATGAAGAGGTATTATGTTTCTTTAATTAAAAAGAAAAAGATGTAAAAAGAAATTTTCTACTCAAAAGCACATGCTTTTGAAATGTGGGACATCAGATTTTCAGTTAGCAATGACTGTAGAGGAGGATATTCAGGAAGATTGAAAAGGAGCCCAACCTTGGCCTGAGCAAGCACTAGAAAAGTACATAAAATTGTCAACAGAGGTTGAGCTGTGTGCCCCAAATAGCTGCATGCTTCTTGTGTGTCAGTAAAATAATTGTAATATTAATCCATCAGTCTAGTCTAATTGAAAGTTCTATGATTTTTTTTGCACAGAAAGGATATAAAATTTAATTTCATAATTCCTCCAGATGTTTCCACTTCATTACTTTATTTTTGTCGTCTATGAAGAATTTTTTTCTTTAATACAGAGTAGTCTACTTAAACTTTGCACAAGTGTTGAGTAGTTAAAATCGTAATCACTAAGATAATAAAGCATTGGGCTGGGAAGGTGGCTCAGTGGTAGAGCACTTGCCTTGCATGCCTGAGGCCCTGGGTTCGATTCCTCAGCACCACATAAGCAAAAAGAAAAAAGCTGGAAGGGGCGCTGTGGCTCAAGTGGTAGAGTGCTAGCCTTGAGCTGAAGAGCTGAGGGACAGCACCCAGGCCCATGATTGGACCTCCCAAAAAATGCACGTTATATTTGCATGTACATGTATTAAAAAATGTGTGTCTCGGCATGTAAAAAGAAAATGTTATATCTTCCCTCATAGGACAAGGACAAAGGAAAAGGTCTAATTTTTGTATCTGTGTTTTTGAAAACATACAGAAGTAATCAGATAAAAATGGAGATACAGACAATCTTGTTCTCTACTGTCTCGTCCTTTCTTGGTGTTCTTAGTAGAAAAGCTAAGTTAAAACAACCAAGTAAGTCTCAGAGGAAGTCAGAACAGTTTTGCCTCATAAAATTTCACTGATATCCATCAAGGTTTATATATAGACTTCTAGTCACTTTTGTGATATATGTACTAATTATCCAGAAATAAGATGTTATACTAAAAAACGTTCCTACCTACTAAGTTAATGGTTTAAAAATACATACACATTGCTTTTTTCATGGCAGTGTAGAGCAGGTGAAAGAAGGCACTGACTTCACAGAATATCCAAGGATCTTCAATTTAATGTGATGGACTCACTTCTGCATTATTGTGACTCAAAAATATATGGTGGTCAAGTAAATACAGAACTGAGGCATGTATAAATGCTCAGGTCATTCTACTGTAGCTCTCCTGGGCCAAAGGAATGTAAGACAACATAGTACATAGATGTATATCTGTGTTTATAATAGTACTATTCACAACGGCCAAAATACAGAACCAGCTTTAGTGGTCATCAACCAATGAACAGAGTTGAAAGAAAAAAGGTGATGCAGTAATGGAGTAATACTCAGCCACAAAGAAGAATGAAGTTATGCCTTTGCAGAGAAATGGGCATGGGTAGAACTCTTCAGTTCAGTTAGATTACGATGTTCAATGACATAAGCCAACATCAAAAAGATAAAAATAACAGTTTTGCTGATATATGGAAACTAGACCTTAAAAAATGTCATGAAATGTAAAAGGGTGATTTTCTTGGTGAGAGGCTGAGGAGTATGGAGGTAAATGGAGAGGGTAAGGTGATAGGTTGAATTGTTTCAAGAAGGAGGGTTGAATACGGGAGAGCGATAGAAGACGTGAAGGGACGGGGTACGTTGTGTGAATATACGGAAATCTCACAATAAACACTCCTGTATAAAGGGAAGGGTAACAGTCATCGACAAGTAATGCACTCATTGCCTTACTCATGTAACTGTAACCCCTCCATACAACATCTTTACCATAAAATACAAAAATAAAAATATACCATAAAAATAAATGGGCAAAGAGAAAAACTTGTATAACGAATGCATGCCCATAAAAACTTAAAAATATCATGCAAGTATGAAGATGTCATAACAAACCCCATTATTGTATAGAATTAACAAAATGAAAATTATTTGATATCCCCAATGTACACACTTTAGCTTTAAATATCAATTAAATGTTAAAAATTAAAAATCTGTAAAAACTGGGGAGAGATGGATAAAAAAGCAGTAAGTTGCTGGGTGCCGGTGGCTCACGCCTGTAATCCTAGCTACTCTGGAGGCTGAGATCTGAGGATCATGGTTCAAAGCCAGCCCGGGCAGGAAAATCCGTGAGACTCTTATCTCCAATAAACCACTAGAAAACTGGAATTGGCTCTGTGGCTCAAAACGCGCTTGCCTTGAGCTGAAGAGCTGAGGGATATAGTACCCAAGCCCAGAGTTCAAGCCCCAAGACCGACCCCCCCCCCAAAAAAAGCAGTCAGTTTTGGGGTCAGGGAACAGACAGGAAGAGGGAGAACAATGGAAGGAGTATTCTATTCAAGAAGCACAACACACTTAGATGGACACTTGTAGTCCATTATATAACTTTTTGAAGTTCAGGAAAAAAACACTGAATAAGATTTTAGCACTTTGGGAAGTTTGTGAAGGTTATATGAAAATTTTAAATTATTTTCCTATTATGCAAATTTATACAATATAAAGTTAATATTTTTGTTAAAACATATTCTATACAAAAATACAGTCTATGGCCTTACCACCCTGAATGCGCCTGATTTCATCTAAAAAATATATGCAACAAATGAGATTGTATATTTTCCAAAAAAGGTCAATGGCAGAAGTTGATCAAGGTATATTACATCTATGTATGGAGGCATCACAATGAACCTTCAATTAATATACACTAATAAAAAAAGAAGAGTGATGCTGCTCCTCTTTCAATTTAAGAGTCAAATCATCCCAGTTCTTGTTTTTCAGAGAGTAGTAAACACTGGAATGAGTATGAGGACCACCCTAGGGGCCATATGGAGCTGTTCATCTGATTTCCTACAGGGCAAAGGAAAATCATCGACTCAATTTAGTCTGGAAGGAACTATATCTCCTATCTCCCCACAGATTCTATAATAAAGGTTTACTTGAAATAAGTAAACAAGTGACTTATCAATGAATCACTTTGAAAGTAGATAATTTACACTGTTATATTAAAATATTAGTCTTGAAGCCTTAGTAGTTAGTTGTCACAAATGCTATCATTTAAATGAACCATTTTGCTGTTTTCCTAAGGAGCAAGTCATCAAGCCCTATGTAAAAAAAAAAAAAAAAAAAAAATCTCATAGTGCTCATCCCAGTTTCTTCCTCAAAAAGGATGCTCAGCTAGTACTTGTTGATGAGTGAATTTATTAGTTGAATGCTGGCACTGAGAGAATCCAGCCTCAGGAAACGTCAGTGCTACAGGGGCAGGAAATAGGACACTCTTTTCAGACTTAGATGCCTGTGGCTGTCTTGGGATGTGAAATGGAGACAGATTATTTATTTAGAGCTTTTAGTAGTACAAAATGATGTTTCAGTTTATGTAAACAGTGGAATTTCCTGTTTCTTTACGGACATTCTTCATAACATTTCTAACCCTGAATACCATGATTCTGTATTTACAGCAAGGACCAGAACTAAAATGCAGAAAGATGCTTTTTTTTTTTCAAAATGAAGCAAAAGTAAGTAATACAAAATTCTCTAGGTCTATTATTGACCTCTGTAATTTTGGCTGGTCTATATAAATCATTTGAAGCCACACAAACACTTGCCAATTTAAAAAAATCCAAGTCTCTTAGTCACAGAAGAATACAAGTAATACAAGTGTAATACAAGAATACAAGTATATGAATTTTCTTTGTATAATTCTGCTGTCAAAAGCGAATTACTTGTTCTTTAGATAGAATCAATAGAATGGTGTGAAACTTCCTAATTTTCTCAGAAATATTTCTTGGATAAGACAGAGCCTCTTGCTTAAATTAGCAAGAAGAGAATTAAAAAACAGGAGCAAATCTTGAGTATATTAGTATTCATTTTCTGTAATGTTAGCTAGCACACAAATACTGAACATGAAGCAAATAGACCTTAGCTCAAATGTAGAGTTTTACATGTTTAGCCATATAGCTCATGCTGTAAGATCAAAGTGATGATACACATATAACTATGTATCAACATTCTATACATCTCTCTATATAAATATCTGCATATGAATAAAGTGAAATTTAATATGAAACATATGTAGCTTTCCAAGATGTTGAGTTATTCTGGAGCCAAGAGTCCCATGTCAGTGTGTGCTACGTTTGTTTAATGACCCAACTGAACTTGGATAATGAAAGCAGAGAGGTGAGTGGGTTCCACTCATCCCGTGAGTCCAATGCCAGTGACAGGCCATCTTACTTGCAGTGCAATATAGGAAGACCTGTGGTTCACTGTCAACACAGACAGACAATAAAAAATACCTGAAGGCACTTACATTCATCTTAAAATTGAACCCATGTAATTATGTCAGTATTTCTTATCTTTCAGACAAAGATGTAACCTTTATCAAGTGCTAAATGCCTCTATCTTCAAGCAGTGCACAGTCGGGGCTTGGATTTCTGCTATTCTTTTTTTTTTGGTCCGGTCGTGGGGCCTGAACTCTGGGCCTGGGCGCTGTCCCTCAGCTCTTCAGCTCAAGGCGAGTGCTCTACCACTGAGCCACAGCGCCACTTCCGGCTTTTTTCTTTTTTCTCATGTGGTGCTGAGGAATCGAACCCAGGGCCTCATGCATGCAAGGCAAGCGCTCTACCACTGAGCCACCTTCCCAGCCTGAATTTCTGCTATTCTTGATTCACTGTACTGGAGAAAATGAAATCATACAACAGGAATTACTGAATCACCTACTTTGTCTTCACATGTATGTCTACAAAACTTTGTCTCCTTTTTTCCATTCCTGTTTTTCATGGTTTGCAACAAAATTTTTTAAGTGCATTTTAATAAAAGTCACAACACACACATACAAAGAAAATCACAACACAATATAATATAGCTGCCACTGGATTCTTTTCTTTTCTCTCTCTCTCTTTTTTTTTTTGTCAGTCCTGGGGCTTGAACTCTGGGCCTGGGCACTGTCCCTCAGCTCTTCAGCTCAAGGCGAGTGCTCTACTATTTGAGCCACAGAGCCACTTCCCGTTTTCTAGTGGTTTATTGGAGATTAGAGTCTCAAGGACTTTTCTGCCCAGGCTTGGCTTTGAAGCTTGATCCTCAGAGCTCAGCCTCCTGAGTAGCTAAGATTACAGGCGTGAGCCACCGGTACCCGCTGGATTCTTTTCTTTTTAAGGTTGCCCATATTCTTAAGTTCTGCAGGCTTACATGTTTCTAGTTCTTCTCAAAGACAATGAAATGGATTTCCTCTTTGTAAAATGTGATATCCACATTTAATCAATTCACTAAGTTTATCACAAATAGACCTGTCATATATTAACTCCACATTTTTATTTTCATTTTCTCTGCTTTTAATTGCTATGTCCCTTTGTCTTTCCAAATAAGGGAGAGTATTGAGAGTCATCTAAGTATATTATTAACATAATGCAATTCTAATTTGTCTGTAATTAATCTGAGGATGCATAATACATGAACGATAAAAAACCAAGTTTCCTCAACCCAGAAGAAAAGAGAGCAAGAGATAAATGCCTTAGTTCTGCTTTTATGTTTAGCTTAGGTTCAATTTATGTAATTATAATCTTATTTTCAAAGAGAGAATCCATAATATCAGACAAATAATCGTATTCTACCAATGTGATTTACAAGTGAGGGAACATGTATGTTGTTAAGAGCACATGTTACTCCTAAGAGAAGGTTAGACAGAGTCAGAAGCCTCAGATCATTGTCCTTCAACATGCAGGAAAAAAAACCTAGTGCCAAGAGGCTCCTTTTCTATCTCACACATGATTTAGCCTCCTACAAAACATACTTCCGGACACACGGCTGGCAATCTTTTGTTAGAAATATCTTCTTCTTATAAATACTTTGTTAGTACTATATTTAATCTTCTTCTTATTATTATTCATAATAATAGAAGTATTTCTGGCAACAAGGGAAGATGTAGGGGCAGCAGAGCAGCTCCCGCTAGGGGCCAGGGACAGAGCGAATGCCAGGGCGAGAGGACCTCCTCCTATTTTAACTTCATCCAGGCCTCCAGACAACTGGATGGTATTACCCACATTTGGGGTGATTCTCCCTCATGGTAAACCCTCCCAAAATCACTCTCACAGACATACCCAGAAGTGTGATTTGCTAATCCTCTAAATGCCTCTCCATCCAGTCAAGTTAACAATCAAGATTAACCACCAAACTTGCCTTAACGTAATGGAAAAGGCCCAGAAAAAAAATTTTTTGTAGGAAAAAAAAACATATTATATTGTGGGGCTTGAACCACTGACTTTCAGCTTAGAAAAATAATTTTTAACTGATCTATAACATTCTGTTAATTTATTTTCTCTATACATAACTTATATAATAATACTGCTATTTATTTGGCTTCCCAAATAGTATTCATATTCACAATTTTGAAAAAAATTGTATGATTTCCTGTTATCAACTATCCATCAATTCGAGGGCATTGAGAATTTATTTATTTATTTATTCTCTTCTGTACCATTAATGAAAAGAATCATAAAACTTATCTCAAAGTATATACCCTAATATATTATTGGTAGTAAAAATTATATAATGATCACTAAAGTGTATGTTTCAAATCTTTTTTACCTGTATAGCTATCTCATCTAATAATTGCTTAAATATACTGTTAAATCATAATGTTATCCTTGGTCATATTTCCCATTTTGCCTAAAAATTGTTGTAATATCCAAGTCTTCAAATATCTTTTAAATACTTCCTATATATGTTCTGAATTCAGCAAAATTCAACTGTAAAAAAGCAAACAGTCCCAAAGCAAGGTATTCAAACAGTCCCAATGTACTCAAACAGTCCCAAAGCAATGTAACCCTTTTGTACATCACCTCAATAATGACAATTAAAAAGTTTTAAATCAATTGATGTGACTTTGTCTGACTGATATGTGTCCTTTGGGTATCTAAAAATAATTTAGGTTTTGTCATTGTTATAAAATTATAGAAATGATCCTTATTATTTAGAAATATGACTATATACTTGCCATAAGTTTTGGCCAGGTGTCAGTGGCTCCTGCCTATAATCCTAGGTACTTAGGAGGCTGAGGTCTGGAGGATTATGGTTTGAAACCAGCTCATACAGAAGAATCTATGATACTCCATCTCCAAAATAACTAGTGAAAAGCCAGGCTGGAGGTATGATCTAAGTGCTAGACTGCCATGAACAAGAAAGCCCAGGAAGTGTGAGGCCTTGATTTCAAGCCCCATTTTTCTAGGAAAATATGAGGCCACAGTCCTTACATAAGGGCTACTAATTTGATCCTTAATCACATTCTCACCCGTGGTTTGTCAGATGCACACGCATCGTGCCTCAGCAGCACAGCAACTAAGTAGGTCTGAACATTCAGAGGTAGAGATAAACACGGTCCCTAAATTCTTTGAACTGGAATGTAGCTGTGACTACCACAGACTAACTAAAATTAGTCCCCTCCTCTAGATTATGTATTCTAGCTCCCATGGTTGGTAGGCTGAGTCATGGGGCTGCCTATCAAGCCTTGTGCCTATTAGGGCATGTCTTCACCAAGTATTTGCAAGAAAGTGAACACCATTGAAATGTGCTGTTTCTATCCTCAGCTTAAACAATCAATGCTCCTTTCAACAGACTGGAATGGAGAAGCGTGCGTGTTCTGTTTTTATTTATATATTTATTTATTTTATTGTAAGAACGTTGTACAGAGGGGTTACAGGTACATGAGTAGGGTAATGAGTCCATTTCATAGTGAGCATTGTTACCTCTTCCTTTGTTTTCCCCCTACCATCACTTCCCTCCTCACCTCCCTAACTCCTCCCGCCCCCAACCCCGACACTGCAAAGTTCATTTTCAATATAGTGTCCTGTACATCTCGTCGTCACAATGAGTCAGCCTGCATCCTCATTTAAGTGTTCTGCTATACCCCTTCCTCTCCCCAAATTACAAAAATATATATAGACAGTGCTGAGCACCAGCATCAAACCCAGTGAAAACAGGGGTTATACCATGGAGGAAGGACATGCAATAGAAACAAAAGAATCACATAGTGCATTGTAAGTACATTAAAAATACTAGCAAGAAAAAAAGAAAAAAATCCTCTGTGTCCTTGTCTTGGGGTACATTTTGCTTAACATTATCTCATATGGTTGTATGTACATAGCCTTTGACCTATTCTGCTTGTCCTAGACATGTGCTAGTCACTGAAAACCAGGGAAACCATGGGACCTATGTTTCTTTGGGCCTGACTTACTTCAATTAATATGATTGCCATAGTAATCAAAACAGCTTGGTACTGGCATAAAAACAGACCTGAGGACCAATGGAATAGGACTGAAGAAATGAACCCACAGACCTATAGCCATCTAATCTTTGACAAGGGAGCTAAAGAAATAGAATGGAATAAAGACAGCCTTTTCATAAATGGTGTTGGCAAAATTGGTTAAACACTTGTAGAAAACTAAAACTACATCCGTAGTTCAGACCTCGAAATAAAAGCAGACTCCATGAAAACATTACAGGACGGAATAGGAGAAACTTTAGAGCTTTTTGGCACAAGCTGAAATTTTCTTAATAGAGACCCTGAAGCACAACAAATCAAAGAAAGGTTGGACAAATGGGACTTCATGAAACTGCAGAGCTTCTGCAAGGCAGAGGACATAGCTAGCAAGATCAACAGAAAGCCCACGGATTGGGAGAAGATCTTCACTAGCCATACAACAGACAAAGGTCTCATATCTAAAATATACTTAGAACTCAAAAAACTAAACCCCCAACAACAAATCCTCAAAGAAACAACTACCCGATTAACAAATGGACTAAAGACTTAGAGACTTCTATGAAGAGGAAATAAGAATGACCAATACACACATGAAGAAATACTCAACCTCTCTAGCCATAAAAGAAATGCAAATCAACCTGTATCCCTATTTAAACAAGTTGTTTACCCATTGCAACAATAAGATGTACAAATCGTTATGTCAAAAAAAACGAACTTTACAACTTTGGCGAGGTGGGGGATGGGAAGGGGAAACAAAGGAGGAGGCAACAATGCTTGATAAGAAATGTACTCATTATCTTGCCCATGTAATTGTAACCCCTCTATATTTTCACAATAATAATAAAAAAAAGAAATGCAAATCAAAACAACAGTTAGAATGGCTATAATCAGGAAAGCTAGTAACAAGAGATGCTGGAGGGGATGTGGCCAAAAGGGAACCCTACTGTAAACTTGTTCAACCACTCTGAGGTTCCTCAAAAGACTCCACACAGAGCTCCCCTATGACCCAGCAATCCCACTTTTGGGCATTTACCCAAAGGATCACAAACAAGACCATTTCAAAGCTACCAGCACAACCATGTTTATTGCAGTATTATTTACCATAGCTAAGATATGGAACCAACCCAGATGCCCCTCAGTAGATGAATGGATCAAGAAAATGTGGTATATATATATATATAATGAAATTCTATGCCTCCATCAGAAAAAAATAACATTGTCTCTTTTAATAGGAAATGGAAAGACTTTGAGTGTTCTGTTTTTAAAATCCACTGCTTGAAAATGGCAGCAGTATGCACTTAAGAAATAGATCTACAATGTTGAAATGCTGGGGAGCTCTGTTATTCTTTGGCCTACATATTTGTTCAAATCATTGATTAGGAAAATTTTGAGGACCAAGGTTCTACCAAAACTGTAGCTGAGGAGGAAAGAGGTTGGGGAAAACATCAGGATTTGTTTTGTTGGACGCCATGTTATTTATTTCACAAAGTACCAAGAGAAGGAAGTGAACTTGGGAACCAACTGGTTGGTTGACAGGCAAACCTTAAGGTCCTCAAGACCTTTAAGTGTGCTTTGAAGAAGTCACGTTCTTCAAAACTGCTAACAGGAGAGAGAGAGAGAGAGAGAGAACTGAAAATGGATGTGGACACAGTCACAAGTCTTTTGGTTAAATCATGAACAAGGAATTAAATGGCATAGATTAAAGAGGCAAAAACAAGTGCCAACCTTGAGAAATAGTCTAACTGATGCTAAGACCTATGACTTAGCTAAAACAAAAGCAGCAAAGCCAGGCGCCGGTGGCTCACACCTGTAATTCCAGCTACTCAGGAGGCTGAGATCTGAGGATTGCGGTTCAAAGCCAGCCTGGGCAGGAAAGTCCATGAGACTCTTATCTCCAATAAACCATTAGAAAACTGGAAGTGGCGCTGTGGCTCAAGTGGTAGAGCTCTCGCCTTGAGCTGAAGAGCACAGGGACAGCGGCCAAGCCCAGAGTTCAAGCCCTACAACCGACCAAACAAACAAACAAACATGGGGAAAGGCATCGAGTGAGAGGATTGTAGTTATGCTCAGTCTTGGGGGAAAAGAGCCTATTTTACAAATTGGTATGGCGGTACATGCCTCTCACCCAATTATGTGACAGGTAGAGGGAGTAATATTGAGGTCCCAGGCCTACTCCAAGCACAAATATGAGATCCTGTCTGAAAAAGAACTAAGGCAAAAGGTTTCTGACAGTATGTCCCAAGTGGTAAGAGTGCCTGCCCAGCTAAAAGCGCTGTTTTGTGCCCAAGCCCAGCCTCAGATGAGGCGCCTCATAAACCTGCCACATATCTAACTGAGGTTCAGACATGAGCCATCTAAATTAGCCCTCAAACTTAAATTTCAAAATACAAGCTTCTAAATCCTATTTTTCTCTTTTTGTGTGTGGTACTGGATTTAATCCAGAACCTCATACATATTAAGCAAGTATTCTGTCATTTGAGCTATGCCCCCAGCCTTGTGAATACTGTGGTGCTTCTGAGATAAGGTCTCAGTTACTTTCCCAGGCTGTCATCAAATTCACGATCCCCCTGGGAGTCTAGCTCACAGAGGAGTATCAGCATACCCAATGCCTATATATTAGTGTTTAATATGTTATACTGTCTCCTCCGGAGCATGCCATTAGGAAAGACAACACAGTCTTCTTCCATCTGTTAGGTTTTCATTGTTCGCAGTATGTTTTAATTTCAGAATAAATCCATATATACAGTAGCATAACTGAATTATTAAGTGGGTTACTGTCAAGAAAAACAAGCTATTTATTTATTTATTTACTTACTGATTTTTATTTATTTATTTTTTGGTCAGTCGTGGGGTTTGACCTTAGGGCCTAGATGTTGTCCCTGAGCTCTTCTGCTCAAGGCTAACACAGTTCCACTTTGAGCCACAACTCCACTTCTAGTTTTTGAGTGATTAACTGGAGATGTGTCTCATGGGGACTTTCCTGGCCAAGCTGGCTTTGAACTGTGATCCTCAGATCTCAGCCTCCTGAGTAGCTAGGATTACAGGTTTGAGCCACCAGCGCACCTGGCTACAATTAAGTATTCTTAACACCACATTTAAACCAGAATTTAGGCCAACACAATTAAGGCTCATTATCACAGTCAGTGCATTGAGCCAGGGTATGAGCTAATAGCAAACTGTTGTAACAATTTCAGTCCTCACAATTGCTACAAAGCAGCCTGTGTGCTGTGGCTACTGACACTGTTAGCATAGAATTACCATGCTTTGTGAAATATGGATGAGATTTAGAGCAATTTGTATTATAAAAGAAGTTCTTAGTCTGGAAAGGAACTCTCTGGAGACAAATAGCTCTTCTAGTAATTATTAAGCAGTTTACTTCAGAGAATTGTGAAGATTCCTGACATTTTAGCTACACATTTATTTAATGAAAATAGAGTGTAGTGCATAACTTTCTATACTTGAAATATATGGCTTGTGAAAGCAAGATTTGCAATTTTCAAGTATTTCCATGAATTCAAACATTTTTAATAGAAAAATGAAACTGTTTCCAGAGTTCATAAAACAAAGCGCTAAGATCTAACTCCTCCTACAGTAAGACCAAGCATGAAACACAGGCACTCTAAACAAAGACTTAGAGAATGACTATGTGAGTTAATGGATCAATGAAAGGCCTTAGTCCATCATCCACAATAAACTAAACCCAATAATGGCAAGTGATACCACAAGCCTTTGAGTCCATCAACATCAATACTAGGGTGTGAGATAACAGTGTTTCAGAAGGAATCACGAGTAAAGTGAACCTTAAATTGAGGTCTAAATGATGGGCAGGATGAGTTAAAAAAGATTCAAAACAATACAGAATGATCAAACTGCAAGGGCATGGAGAAACACAGCATGCGTGCGGTTACTGGGGGAACAGTATGATGATACATACTTTTTTCTCATAGTAATCATTTAAGTCTTCATGCTCTAATAGTGCCTTAGGATGGCACTCAAAGACACACAGTAGTCCTGCCTAAGCGATAAGTAGGGTTCCTAAATCACTATCTCAGCAGGAATGCTAGTTTCCTGCACACATGAGGAAAAACATCACTGTTACTTAAGTGAGAACATGTACAACTAAGGGAGGAAACCACCCTCAATTTATGTAACATGGCTAGAGAGGACTGTTTGTACCTAGTGTCCCCTACATCCTTTTCTTCCAGCATTTTTCATTCTAGACCGTAATTGATTCCAGAGTTAAGTCATATATGGAAGGCATATGTTGATTCTAAAATACATAGAGGGGCTAAGGAATGGTATCCATTTACATAAATTACTTGGCTATTAAAGGAAGAAAGCATTTAAAATGTTTATATTGTTTTCCTGACACAAATGAGCCTTGTTTGTTCTTAAGTCTCATCCACAAAATTCCTTTTTAACCCTCTATATCTCTGGAGACATAGCAGTACTAATATAAGAAGAACTATATTCTCTTCACCCTTTGGTATGCCTCTGATGAAGAGCTCCTTGTTTCTCCTCGTGGCCAGATATTGAGAATGACATGGCAATCCAAAGTCATAGAGAAGTCTGGGTCTGGTAAGTAAAGGAAATGGGGTTCTGCTCCCACTGTTAGTACTCATCACTCTTCAGCCTTGATTGAACAAAAGGACTTAATGAAATGTGAGGTTCTCTACTCGTTAAAATTTAGGGTTCTTAATGAGTTTTCACAAAAATCCATGTGTGTATATGTATGCGTATGTGTGTATATGTACATTTTATACACATACACACACACACACACACACACACACACACACATATTAGAAATGAGAGATCACTTCTTTTAAGCACTGATCTTTTTTGTTAGGTTTCCCTGAGGATAAGAAAAAAATATTTTAAATTGTTGAGATTTATTCTGAGTTGCCTTTGGAATCATTTAAACATTGTGAAATATGCAAGTCCTATGCTAGTCCAGCTGCTTAATTTCCCAGAATTATTTATAAATCACTTTTGTTCAATAAGTAAAATTACCTTCCTTGCTAAATTTGAAATTGCCAGACACTTCCAAAATATTTCTGACACTGACAACTGTTCTCTCATTTTCTGTTTCAAGTATGTTCCAAAGCTTCTTTAAGGCTTGTCTCAGTGCCTCAGGGTTCTGATTAAGCATGTATCAGTGGTTTGATTTAGAGCAGACATCATTTCTGCAAATCAGCTTCACAAATATACAGTTCCCAAATTACATCACTATGCACTAGTTGGTCTAACGCAACAGGCATGAAAGCCTTTCACCACAAAGCCTGTAGTGGCGGGAGCCAACACCAGTATATGGCATGGTAAGAAATAACCACTGAGAAATGTCTTTGATTAAAGGCTGAGAGATACTGAAGTTGTTATCCTTATAACAAAAGCCAAATTGTTCTAATACAGAGGCCAAAATTGGATGATCATCAGAATCACCTGGGAAGCATTTTAAAGAGATTTCTGGGCTCTCTGCCCAGCAATTTTGTTCAAAAGACTTTGAAGTTAGAAATCCATAGTTTTTATGAAATTCCTTAGTTAGGAAAGTTTCTCCAACTACCTGTTCGCATAAGATTACTGTAAATGATAGGACCATCCTATAGTTATACAAAATATGAATGTCTCTGGAAGCAAGTTCCTCTTTTTACCCTCTGTTGACTATGACCGAATGGCATTCCAAAGCACTATTGAAATCCCCTCACAGTGATGGCCTATGTACTCGACCCTGATGCCCTATGAAGGGACTGACCATCGGTCCTTGGTTCTCTATCTTATATACCATCTGAATGGGCCAGTTCTGGAGTCTGTACTTCTGATTCAATCTAATGTAAGATATGCTTTGTGTCAGTGTCCTCATCTCTGAAATGGTACAATCAATAGCTGTATAAATCGGAAAATCCTCAGAACATACATGTTAAACATACATGTAGTAACAACAGTTGTTACCACTATACAGCAAGGCTCCAACAAGTAATCTGCCCAAACAGCCCACCATATGAAGCATAGGATATATATTTTAAAACATGTTAATAATGTTCATCGTGTACAGATCTAAGTTTGTATTTCTGAATAAATCTCTCAATCCCATTTAATGAAGAGAAATAGTTATTGGCACAAGGTCTTCTTTTGCATTGAGGTACATAGTGGAATTACAACTCAATGGTCTAACATCTAGCCTGAAAAATACTTCAAATGTGTTTTACCCAAACCAGAGTCAGTGAAACTGTACACAGAGTCCTAACAAAGAGATGAGTGTGGAGAAGTCTGAAACACTTTAGTATAATTACCACAGCAGAAAGAAATCCATCCTTCTCTTAAAAATAATCTAATGCAAGGATAGGTTAGACAAATCCTGGCTTGTCATAGTAACAGATAAATAATCCAGCAATTCACAATCTGTCTGAACATTTATTCTTTTTTTGGTATCCTGCATTAAACACACTATTTTTAAAACACATTGAGCCTTGGCAGATTTCTAAAACTTCAGTGATGGGCTTGCCTATTCTTTAGGTAGTAGTACTATGAGTCACCTTGGTCAGTAGTAACTGACATAAACTCAAAAGTGTATTAAAATAGTTTATTTTCCAGTGAGTATGTACCTCAATCTAAAACACATTGGTAGGTCATTACACTTTTCTCAAAAGCTTTGCATCTGAGCAAGTGAACAATGAAATGATTGTCTAGAACTATGAAGTAATAAATGTATGAACTGAGGCTTATCTTTATTAACACAAGTTTTTCAAAGACATAATTTATCCTGAATTTTCTGCCTATTGAGAGGCTTGATCAAAGTCTGAGTGTATGTATATGTATGGCTTGTATTCCAGTAATTAGGTATTTGTTTTTAAGAAATGTATGTTAACAGCCAAGCACTGGTAGCTCACCCCTGTAATCCTAACTACTCAGGAGGCTGAGATCTGAGGATCATGGTTCAAAGCCAGCCTGGGCAGGAAAGTCCATGAGACTCTTATCTCCAAAAAACCACTCAGAAAAACAGAAGTGGTGCAGTGGCTCAAGTGGCACAGCAGTAGCCTTGAGCTGAAGAGCTGAGGGACAGTTCAGGCCCAGAGTTCAAGCCCCATGACTAATTTTATATATATATATATATATACATATATATATATATATATATATATATATATATATATATATATATATATATATATACTGTTTGAATATATGACCTTTTTGTGGCATGAAATGCAGGTTGTGAAGTTCTAGCTCAAAAGTAAAAATGTAAATTTAGAAAATGAAAATATAGCTTACCAAAGATGAGTTTTGTATTTCCAGATTCAAAATTTCATTTTTGCATTCCAGATAATGGTTATTATTCTCATTTCCAGATATTCTGTCTTAATATGGATTATGACAATAATCCCTAATATGACCAAGGAGGACTCTTCCTTTTTAAAAATATGTTTTGTTGTAATTGCAGAGGTAATATACAGAGGGGTGACAGTTACACAGATAATGATTACATTTCTTTTGGAAAGATGCACAAGAAGGGGAGCCTTCTTGGCCTTTTGGCTAAGATCATGTGTAGTATCTGTTCTTATCAGTGTAATATCTGACACCTCCTCTATCTGAGGAGGACTGCCAAGGACTAATGATTTGTCTAATCTGGTTAAGTTGCCCTCTAATGTAGAAGTTAAATTTTTCTTACCACTTTAGAGCTGTATTTTCAGTCATTATTTTGGTATTTATTTTAGTTCAATGCATAGTTTACCTAAGTTAATCAAGAGGTTAGTTAAACAAAGAAATGAGACTGAGGCAGGGAAATCATCTAAATGAAGTAATTTGTTTAATTTACTGGATAAAATTTCCAATTACAATTGAGTTCAACTGCCCGATTGTCAATGAGCATTCTCCAAGTTCAATATGTGATCTAAGTATAAAAGCATAACATAAATTAATGATATTCTTTCTCATTGTACTAGTATGATATAAGAAGGACACAAGACATTTCTTAAAGCTAACAATCCCAGTTCATTTTCTGGATGAGCAAAGAAAATCAAGTTCTTTTGTCAGCCTACAGCAAGCATCACATTTATGGTCATCATATATTATTCAACTCATGTTTCTTTATTTAAATATTAAATAATTCGCTATTATTTAGCATAAAATAGATGCTGGCTTTATTTTGACTATATGGTACCAAGTTAATATAAAAGAAGAAAATTATGAATTCTCATGACAGATGTCTCACTTCCAAAGGAGAGCAGATTACTTTTCAAAACATATATTTCAAATAGTTTATCTGGTTTTGAAAGCCCTTAACTTCTTCATATAAGGCAATTATTTCAATGAGCGTTTGTCAGTTCCCTTCTTCTATGTAGAAGCCAGCGGCATTCTCTGGCCTCAAAACTGTCTTATGTCCTTTTAGTATACATTTCCCTGACCCAATTCTGTCCTGCCAAGAGCTTCCAACGGCTGCCCAGCAGGGTCTCAGAGTTGACAAGTATAATGCTGAATGAAGCATATATGTGCTACTGTAAGGAAACTAAATTCAAAGGTATCTTTTTCCCTAGAAAAATCCTGTCATCTTGTTTTTCATTTGTTTAGGCTTATTTTCCCCAAGAGTAAGGCTAACTATAATAGCCCGACTGATGACATTACTTGATACTGAAATGAAAAAGTATAATGTGTCCTAATTCCCATTGGGAAAAGAGGACTATCAACAACTATAAGCATAACTGATGCAGTATGGGAAAAATATTTACTAAAACCACATTACTCAGTATGAGTCATTCTCTAATGACAACTTATTAATAAAGTCTAGTCTAGCACTTAATGGTATCTTCTATATTCTAATAGAAGCACCTCAAATGAACACACACACACACACACACACACACACACACACACACACACACACACTTTTCTAAGGCAGCAGTCCTTTGAATCAATGATTACGCATCATGGAAACTACGTCCTCATGATGAATTTCCTCCAGCTATTCATTCTTGCCATATCCTGCACAGTTCTATAAGGTATGTACTTTAAAGCCAATGTATCTTTTTAAAACGTACTATTTACTTAAGATAGAAGGGGACCACTGGATTTAGAACTATGGTTTCAAAGAACCAATTTCCTTTGCTGCTTAATTTATTTTTGTGATCTTCTCCAGTCCCAAGAACCCTGACAAGTTCAAGAATGAAAAGTCCTGGAAATTTTCCAGAATTGAGGTAGAATTTTGATCAGTATTAGCTTGTATCATACTTGCTTATTTAAAGGGTGTATTAATACTTCCCTGTCCCATTATGTTCCTTCCAGCAAATCTCAAAATACAGGTGTAGATGGCATATAAACATGAATTATGTGTGTCTACAGTATACGTCATATATCACCTCATCTCTCAAATCCATCACCCTTTCTAGAAGCATCCTACTACTAACCTATTCCTTTCTTTCAGAGTCTAGCTGACCTCTGTAACCCTTTCTTACCTTACTAAACAATAATCCAAACTAAATTATCACAGAAGTTATTTGACTTAAACTTGTTCTATCGTCTCTTTGGCAGTGTTAATATTCTTCCCCTGGACCTCTTTATCCTTCTTTTGTCTAACAATTATCCTGCTCTGAGAAAACCTCAATAATTCCAGTTAGAGCTACCTGGTAGATTTCCACAGGTGCTAAATATTTCTCTTAAAATTTTGAAAAGGTGAACTGGAGAAAATGAGATCCCTCTCTTCCTAGAATATGGCCTAGATAGAATTCACAGAAAGCAGCATGATACCTACAGAGTTCAAGGCAGGGATATATGGTGCTGTCATTTTTAAGTCTGTTTTTTTATTTGTGGATTTGAAATGTTAGAACAATGAAGAGTTTGATTTTTTATTTGTGGATTTTGAAATGTTAGACATCACCTGGATATTTCCCGCACCTGGTTAGGTATTTGAATGTGGAGCTCAAGGGAGGAGAAGACTTGGAAATACACATTTTGGAGTCACTAGCATACATTTTAGAGTCATTAGTACTAAGGGACTACATTTTTAAATTAAAGTGGTAGCATTCTTTTGGAATTTTAGAAATTTATTTTAAAGGTTTTGCTGTTTATAGGTACTCCTAAAATTCAGTTCATGGAAACTAAGATCACCAGACTAAATGCTATGAGAAGAAAACTTATTTGTGTTTTTAAATATATCTAAACTATAATTATAAACATTCATGTATATATTCATGTATGTATTCATGTATGATTTTACTATGTATCTTATTTTCTTCCAGAAATACAACTATTATGGATATCAAGCAAAGATTAACTTTGTTGTTATTGAAAAAATCACCATTGATCACAGTTTTGGAAAACCATGTCATCAGTGGTGAGATAGCACTTTTAAAAGTCAACATTAAATACAATATTTCATTAGTTTGCATTTGTAGAGGACAGGTTCACATATCTGCAACATTTTCTTATGTCTTTATGTACATCTGTATATTTCATGTCTTCTAGTATAGATGAGTCTGAGAATTTGCAACTCAATCATGGTATTTCATTATACATGATGATTTCTGCAATGTAATTCAATATAAGAAAGTATGTAGATAAATCAAATTTTTGTGTGTGCAAGTACCAGGCCTTGAATTCAGGGTCTGGGTGATACTCCTAAGCATTTTTTCTCAAGGCTACCACTCTAGCCACAGCTTTCCTGGCTTTTTGGTGGTTAGAGATAAAGGTCACATAGACTTTCTTGCCCAGGCTGGTGAACTGTAATCTTAAGATGTCAGCCTCCTGGGTATCTATAATTACAGGCATGAACCACTAGTGCCTGGTTCAAATTTTTTATTTTAATCTTAAGAGGTTAAAGGAAGAATCACAAGAGTGATCTTGGGTCTAATCACAAAATGTTGATTATATAAACAGGTTTTAGGTCTAATAAAACGGAGCTATGGAGTAAACTGACTGAAGAAGACAAGAGGATGGAGCTCCGAGGCAATCCAACATTTCACAGTGAGGAATATGACTAGTGTAGTAAGCAGCAGCCACGGGGCTCTGACAAGAACAGGAAACTATGATATTTTAAAAACCAGGCAAATAAAAATATTTAGACAGAAGCATCTAATTTGTTGTGGCTCAAGTTAGATAATGACTGAGAAGTTTACTCATGGATCAACTTAGATGAGGAATGAGAAGCAAACATTATACTCAGCTGAGAAAGAGCTCACAGAGTCTTTGAAACAGCTTCAGGTGACTGACAGTGGCAAAAGCTGGACTTGGGGTAAATGGAAAGAAAATGCGAAGTAATAGGGACTAGATTTATCTTCCCCCATGAAAGAATAAAAATAGATGAAATATGTACAAAGAGGTCTGTACGTGGTTTTTTGTTGAGGCAGTTTAAACTCAGGATGGTCTTGGTTACAGAAGAACTGGACTAGCAAATACAATTTTTTTACATTACTTTCTGGCTGAGAAAACAAAGCCACTGTGAACTGTGAGACTAACATATCATTTTCATTGAACAAAACAAGAGGAGAAAATAGATGAATATTTTGACAATAAGCAAAGTTACTTTATAGTAAAACATTAAGTCTAGAAATACAGTAAGGAATTTGCCAGATACTTCATATTTGGAGTGTCTAGAAAAATTCAAGATAAACGAGTATACTCAACTAAGAAAAACATTATTAGATTAAGCAGCAAATAAAGAACAGTTGATAGCTTTACTTTAGCTAGAGTAAAGAGTAAAGAATACAAACAATGGCTTTTGGCGGCTCTGTCTCTTCTTTTGGTGACACTGGGCTTTTAACCCAGGGCTTCCTGGGGTCTGTGTCTGGAACCATGCCACTTTAACTGGGGGAATACAGTGGTAAGAGCTCAGCCTAGCAAGCACAAGGACCTAGCTCAGACTCCAGTACCACCAAGAGAAAGAAAAAAAGCTTTACTTAAAAGCATACAATATTCTTTAAAATATATAACTCAAATATCAGTGATCCCTTATTCTTGGCTGTTTCTATGGAGTTCATGTTGGAAAGATAAAGAATATAGCTGTTTGGGAAAGCAAGCTAACTGTTGAGTGACATTTTACATGCTTCTGGAACAGTCTCCATGACCCTTTGTACCCTATGAACTCATCTGGGAAGTCATGTAGATTCCCACCTGAAGGAAAGTCAACAGGGCACCCACACAGCTGTGTTCTGCTTCCAATGTGGTGATTGTAGGTTCAAATAAGTCATACTCTGAACACTGAAATTCACCCAAATAATATAGGAGCAATTCACTCAAACTGCAGGTCACTGTCGTCTGAATATAGTTCTATAAGTGACCAAGAAGAAAATGTCATTATATGGCACTATTAATCTAGGGTCGGTTTACCTAATTGGTAAATATACAGAGTGCCTCATATGATGGGAGCCATGGTCTTCTGTAGGAAGGAAGCACCAAACCTTCTTGTTTGTTCTGAGTGGTATTTCTAGCACATTAAAACACTGCAGCAGCATTAATCATTCTCTTTGGGCATTGAGAAAAGCCTGTTTACAAACACAAATAATAGTTTTGAGAGTAGAGGACTACTCAGCAGAATGATGGTCAATGAAAGAAACTTGAATCTTGATTTACTGGGCAACATCAGCAAGATGGCTGAGGAGAGGAGCCTGATACACTTGCTTCCATTAGTAAGGTTCCCCACCTTCAGTGTGTGATGGAGAAGGCCAGAGTGCAGCTAACATAGGGTAGCGAGGCCACAGAGCACTCAGGCTCGGGAGGGCCTTCTAAAGAAGAAAGCGAAACTCAGCTAAGAGCATAAAAGTTGTTGTGGGAGATAGTGTGGGGGGTGGTACATGGAAGGATAGTGGGCATTGAAGAATTGGTATTTGCTAAGAGAAATGATCGTCAGTGTAACTGCCACAAAAATAATACTTAAGCTGGGTGCTGGTGGCTCATGCCTGTAAGCCTAGTTACCCAAGAGCTGAATTCTGAGAATTGAAGCTATCCTAAGGCAGGAAAGTTCATGAGATTCTTATCTCCAACTAACCAGCAAAAAGCCAGAATTGGCTTGAGAGATTGAACTGTGGCTCAAGTGGTAGAGTATCAGCTTTGAGCATAACAACCAAGGGACAGTGCACAGGCTCTGAGTTCAAGCCCTGTTCCAGCAAAGAAAACTACATGGGAAACAATGTATATTCTAGTTAGCTTGTGATAATCACTACAAGAACATCGTATTGTATACTTTGGTGTGGAACAAATTTTGTTAAGTATACTTCAATAAAACTGGAAAGAGGGAAATACCTTCTTCATATGACTTCCTGGCCAAAGCAGTTATTTCCTGCCCATGTTAGCTAGTCTGAAATGGTTCTTGCCTCTAGTTCTGTCCTGCTACAATACATTTTCCACAGTTCAGACTGTGAACCTCCTAAAATATAAATGAGATCACATCTTGACTCTGCTTTAAAATTCATACTTGGTTCAAGGATCAAGTCTACTCTTTACCATAACATCCAGGATCTGAGTGCATGTTGGTTCTCTGAATTGTGTCCCAGGACATACAAATGACAGGGTGGGAAGAGGAGGAGGACAAGGAAGGCAGAGGAATTTGAACAGGGCGTTCACAAGGCTGACTACTGTCTTTTTTTTTTTTTTTTTTTTTTTATTGTAAAGCTACTATACAGAGGGTCACAGTTACATGAGTGAGGTTATGAGTACACTTCCTCTTGAACATTGTTACCCCCTCCATTGTTTTCCCCCTACCATCCCCTCCCTCCCTCCCTTCCCCGAGGTTCTTTTTTTTTTTTGATTGTGATTAAATGATTACATAATTTCAAAGTCACAAGTTCATTCTAACTTCCCTGGAGCAAATTGTCTACCACAGTCTGTAATATATAACAGTGTTCACATGTTATATACCATATTTGTGATCAGCAGCATGAGGATATTTAGTAGTGGTTCAACCAGATGAGCGGGAGTTCTTTGTTTCTTAAGTCCTGTTAGTTTTGTCGTATCACTAACCTTTTGGATTTAGCATCCACTTATGAGGGAGACCATGTACCGTTTGTCTCTTCGTTCTTGGCTTACCTCGCTCAACATGATTCCTTCTAGCTCCATCCATTTCCCTGCAAATGCCATTATTTTGTCATTTCTAATGGCTGCATAATATTCCATTGTGTATAGATACCACAATTTTTGGATCCATTCATCTGTGGTGGGGCACCTAGGTTGTTTCCATATCCTAGCTATTGCGAACAGTGCTGCAATAAACATGGAGGTGCACGTGTCCTTGTATATTGGTTCCTGTTGTTCAGGGTAGATGCCTAGAAGTGGTATGACTGGGTCGTAAGGGAGGTCAATCTTTAGCTTTCTAAGGACCCTCCAGACTGCTTTCCAAAGTGGTTGTATAAGTGTACATTCCCACCAGCAGTGTAATAGGGTTCCTCTTTCTCCACATCCCCTCCAGCATTTGTCGTTGGCTGATTTGTGGATGTGGGACATTCTGACTGGGGTAAGGTGGTATCTCAGGGTTGTCTTTATTTGCATTTCCTTCACCACCAGGGATGATGAACATTTCCTCATGTGTTTCTTTGCCATTTTTATTTCTTCATTTGAGAAGTCCCTCTTTAGTTCCCTTGCCCATTTAGTAATTGGTTTGTTAGGTTTGGGAGGGATTAGTTTCTTGAGTTCCCTGTATATACAGGATGTTAACCCCTTGTCTGATATATTGCTGGTAAATATTTTTTCCCAATTAGTTGGTTGTCTTTCTAGCTTAGTTGCGATAGATTTAGCTGTGCAGAAGCTTTTTATTTTAAGGTAGTCCCATTTGTCGAGTCTCTCTCCAACTTGTTGTGACCCTGGGACTCTGTTCAGGAAGTTCCTTCCTGTGCCTATTAGTTCAAGTGTCTCTCCTATTCTGTCCTGCAGTAGTTTCAGAGATTCAGGTTTAATGTTAAGGTCTTTAATCCATTTTGAGTTGATGTTGGTGCATGGTGATAGGCTGGGGTCCACTTTTAGTTTTCTGCATGTGGCTGCCCAGTTTTCCCAGCACCAGCGGTTGAAGAGGCTGTGTTTCTTCCATTGTATGTCTTTGGCTCCTTTGTCGAATATCAGCTGGCTGTAGGCCTGTGGATTTATATCTGGATCTTCTATTCTGTTCCATTGGTCTTCGGGTCTGTTTTTGTGCCAGTACCATGCTGTCTTTGTGATTATAGCTCTGTAGTAGAGTTTGAAGTTCGGCATGGATAGCCCTCCCATATTGTCTTTATCCCCTAGAATTGTTTTGGCTATTCTAGGTCTTTTGTTGTTCCATATAAATTTTTGGACTGTTTTCTGTATTTCAGTGATGTATGTCATTGGGATTTTAATAGGAATTGCATTGAATTTGTATATTAATTTTGGAAGTATCACCATCTTTACTATATTAAGTCGGCCTATCCAGGAGCATGGGAGGTCTTTCCATTTCCTAGTGTCTTCTGCAATTTCTTTCTTTAACTTTTTATAGTTCTCATTAAATAGTTCTTTTACATCTTTGGTTAGGTTAATTCCTAAATATTTTATTTTTTGGGAGGTTATTGTGAATGGGGTTGCTCCCTTTATTTCCCTCTCTTCCTGTGCGTTATCAGTGTATAGGAAGGCAACTGATTTTTGTGGGTTTATTTTGTATCCTGCTATTTTGCCGAAGTGACTTATGATTTCTAAAAGTTTGGGGATGGAGTTTTTGGGATCGTGGAGGTATAGTATCATGTCGTCTGCAAAAAGGGATAGTTTCACTTCTTCTTTCCCTATGCGGATCCCTTTAATGTCTTTTTCTTGCCTTATTGCCCTGGCTAAGGGTTCTAGGACTATGTTGAAGAGGAGTGGAGACAGTGGACATCCTTGCCTTGTTCCTGTTTTTAGGAGGATTGGTTGTAGCTTTTCCCCATTAAGTATAATATTGGCTATTGGTCTGTCATAAATGGCTTTTATTGTTTTTAGAAATGTTCCTTCTATTCCTATTTTCTCCAGAGCTTTTAGCATGAATGAATGTTGAATTTTATCAAAGGCCTTTTCTGCATCTGTGGCGATAATCATGTGATTCTTGACCTTGGCTCTGTTGATATGCTGGATTACATTTATTGACTTACGTATGTTAAACCATCCCTGTGTCTCTGGGATGAAGCCTACCTGATCATAGTGTATTATTTTTTTTATGTGTTTCTGGATTCTGTTAGCTAGAATCTTGTTAAGGATCTTTGCATCTGTGTTCATCAAGGAGATTGGCCTGTAATTCTCCTTTTTGGTTGGGTCTTTGCCTGGTTTGGGGATGAGTGTGATATTGGCTTCGTAGAATGAGTTTGGGATAGCTCCCTCCTTCTCTGTTTCTCTGAAGAGCTTGAGGAGTATGGGTATTAGTTCTTCTTTAAAGGTATTATAGAATTCTGCTGTGAATCCATCTGGTCCTGGGCTTTTTTTTGTTGGAAGACTTTTGATAGCTTCCTGTATCTCATTATAGGATATTGGCTTATTTAATTGGTTAACTTCTTCTTTGCTCAGTTTGGGTAACTTGTATTTCTCTAAAAATGCATCCATTTCCGCCAGATTTTCTTCCTTTAGAGAGTATAGCTTTTGAAAGTAGTCTGTTAGAATTGTTTGGATATCTTGGGTACGTGTTGTGATGTTTCCCGTGGCATCCCTAATCCTATTAATATGGGTTTCCTCTCTTCTTTTTTTAATTAATCTTGCCAACGGGCCATCAATTTTGTTTATTTTTTCAAAGAACCAGCTTTTTGTTTGGTTTATTTTGGTTATGGTTTTCTGATTTTCTAATTGGTTAATCTCTGCTCTCAATTTGGTTATCTGGCTTCGTCTAGTAGCTTTAGGTCCCATTTTTTCTTGTTTTTCTAGCTGTTTTAGTTGCAACATGAGATTATTTACTTGGTCTGTCTCCATTCTCTTGATGTGGGCACTGAGGGCAATAAATTTGCCCCTCAGGACTGCTTTTGCTGTGTCCCACAAGTTTCTTTGTGAGGTGTTTTCATTTTCATTGAGTTCTAGGAAATGCTTTATTTCTTCTCTGATCTCTTCTGTTACCCAGGCCTTGTTAAGGAGTGTGCTGTTCAATTTCCATGTATTAGAGAAATTTCTGCGGTATGCTTTGTTATTGAGAGCTAGCTTGATTCCACTGTGGTCAGATAGGATACAGGGGATTATGTCGATCCCTTTGTATTTGCTTAAGTTCCTTGAATGAACTATGATATGGTCTATTTTGGAGAAAGTTCCATGAGCTGCTGAGAAGAATGTGTACTGTGTTGTTTTAGGGTGAAATACTCGGTAGATGTCAGTTAATTCCGCTTGAAGTATGGCCTCACTTAATTCGGTAGCTTCTTTGCCAATCCTCTGGTTGGTAGACCTGTCCTTTGGTGAGAGTGGCGTGTTAAAGTCTCCTAGTATTATCGTATTGGGATCTATTTTATTCTGTAAGTTTGAGAGCATTTGTTTAACATATCTGGGTGCACCGATATTTGGGGCATATAAGTTGATGATGGTTATATCCTCCTCTTGGATTGTTCCCTTTATTAATATGTAATGTCCGTCCTTGTCTTTCTGTACTGATTTTAATGAAAAGTTTATTTTGTCAGATATCAGGATAGCTACACCTGCTTTCTTATTGGGGGAATTTGATTGGTAGATCCTTTTCCACCCCTTCACTCTGAGTTTGTTTGTATGTTTGGCTGAGAGGTGGGTCTCCTGAAGGCAACAGATGGATGGGTCTTGTTTTCTGATCCAGTCCTCAGTTCGTTTTCTTTTAATTGGCGAATTCAGCCCATTTATATTAAGAGAAAGTATAGAGAGATGCATTGTTGTCCCTGCCATTCCGTTTTCCTAAGTTTTTCTTCTTTCCTTTCCTCCTGTGCTTGCTCAGTTAGACTTTGAGTAATGCCTGTTTGGGGCAGGTCCCAGTTCCTGGTTGCTTTCTTCAGGTTGTGTCCTCCCTCTTAGAATTCTTTGTAATGCTGGCTTAATGTTTATGTATTCATTTAGTTTTTCTTTGCTATTAAAAGTTTTCAGTTCTCCATCGAATGTGAATGCTAGCTTTGCCGGGTATATCAGTCTGGGTTGGCAGTTATTGGCTCTCAGGGCTCGTATGGTGCTTTCCCAGGCTTTTCTTGCATTCATTGTTTGTGTGGAGAGATCTGCAGTGATTCTAATTTTTTTCCCGTTGTAGTATAGCTCCTTCTTCATTTTTGCTGCATGCAGGATTGTTTCCTTATTATTCAGATCCATCATTGTTACTATTATGTGCCTAGAAGTGTTTCTCCTGGGATCTTGCTTGTTGGGTGTTCGATAAGCTTTTGTGATGTAGTTAAGATGGTCGTTTTTGAGGTGGGGAAAATTTTCATTGACTATCTTGTTAAATAGGTGTTGCATTCCCTTGCTCTGGAATTCCTCACCTTCGTCCACTCCGATTATGCGAAGGTTAAATTTTTTAGCATTATCTGCTTGCTCTTGAATTTCCCTTTGGTTTAATTTGAGTGATTTTTCCATATCTGTCACTTTTTGGTCCAGTTGGTGTATTCTGTCTTCTGTATCTGACACTCTACCTTCCATTTCATTCACTCTGTTGACCGTGGCTTCTATTGTGGTTTGCATGATGGAAATGGATCCCTTTATGGATTCAATGTTGGTTCTCAGAGTACTGATCTCACCTCTCAATGAGGTGATATCAGTATGCATTACCTCTAATTTGGCGTTTATCTCACTTCTTACTGAGGTTTGTGCAGCTTCTATTTTTGCATCCAATTTTTGTTTGATATCCTGTATATCTTTTGATAGTTCATCCTTGTGCTCTTTCAATTTCTGATCCATTTCTCGCTTTATTTCTTGAGTCATTGCCTCCAGCAACCCTTGGATGTAGTTTTTGTCTTCCATTCCTGCTTTGCTCCCACTGGGGCTCTCCCCTGCGTGGCTGCTGGCTTTTGAGGTGAGCTTGCTGTCCTGGGTAGTGGTAAACCTTGTGATTTTTCTCTGTGATTTTCGCATGGGGGTTCAGGAGACTGCTCTTCAATCTTGTTTTGGTGTGTCTGTCTTTGCTTGGTTGCTGATTCTCTATTGGTAGAGAGAGTCTGTGTCTGATCTGGATTCTGTTGGGAGCCTATTTCCAGCTGCTATTCACTTAGGATTCTCAGCTCTCTGCTGTAGCAATTCCCGCCTTTGGAAGGGTTGAGCAGCCTAGACTGCTTGTGTTTGCTCCTGCGGGTGCTCTTGGGAAGATCAGATGCTCTGGATGCACTCTCCCAAATACTGGAGTCTGCTATGGGCTCCTGATGTGTTTTTGTTTGTTTTGGGCTGGTTGTGGGCTTGAACTCTAGGTTTGGGTGCTGTCCCTCAGCTCTTCAGCTCAGGGCTGGCACCCTACCATTTGAGCCACAGCCCCAGTTCTGACCCTTTTTGCTTTGTTCAGGCGCCGGTCCCCTGGCCTGGTTCCGGCCCCAGCCTGGAGCGCGCTCGTTAGGCCTGTGCTAATGTGTATACCACCTTGGTTATGCAGCCTGGAGGACACAGTTCAAATTTCTTCTACTGTTGGTAGTCTTGACCCAGGGGCACTGTTCCTGGCTTGAGCATTTAAGCTCCCTTCCCGGGGCGCTCTTGCTCTGGCCTGGCCAGCAGAGTGTGCTCCACCGGCTGGTGGGGCTCTCGAACAGTTCCCAGTTTTAGTGGGTCCTGTGGTCCGGGTGTTGGGGTAGGGAGTCTAGGTCAGGGTCTGGGGATTCCCTCCAGCTCTGGTCTCCCTTGATGGATTCCCTGTCCCCTGATGGGTACTCACCCTGTAGGTCGTCAGTTGTTGTTGCAGTCCGTCAGTTGTTGTTGCAGTCCGAGTTCAGTTGGGGTGGTTGCGGGCTGGGTTGGGCGGCCCCCCGCCGGGTCGTTGCGATCGCGACAGGTCCCTTTGTGGCGCTGCTGGTGCCGGGCGGCTTTGGCGGGATGGAGCCTCTCCGCTCCGGTGGAGAGTGATGGGTGGGGTGGGATCCTCCTGGAGACTCCCGGCTGGTAGGTTTCTCTGTTCCTGGCGATCCGCTGTTCTGCAATCCGGTACCTGGTGATCTGCAAGCAGCCCCCTGTGTCTCTGTGGCTCCGGCAGCCCCTGCCGGGCCGGCTGGCCGGCGGCTTGGCGCACTGCCGCGCGGCCAGTAAAGGTTGGGGGAGGGGTCTTCGCTCTTCTCTGTTCTGAAATTCTTCTTTTCCTCTCTTTCTTTTTTTGTTATTTTCCACCTCTGGTTTTTCTCTGAGTGTTCGTCTTTTTGTTGTTGTCGGTCTCTTGGGGAGATTAAAGGTTGGAACTCGAACTCTCTTTTTGGTTGGAGAGAGCTGTGGCGTTTCCCTACTGCCCCGTCGCCATCTTGAGAACTCCCCCCTTAGTCCTGACTACTGTCTTTTGCAGCACTGGCATCATCTGCATACAAGGAGGTGCTCAGGGATTCAGGGTCCTTAGCTATATACTAGAGAGGGCAGACACAAGGTTTCCTTTTTTGCAATGTACAACTGAAAAAGAAACTACAACAGGAGTCCATGAAATACAGGGCCATACAGTAAACTTCCTACATGAGGCAGAAGAGGTGGTCCATGACTTCACATGAAATATTTATACTGTGGGAATGGAAAACATGACCTGATTTTTGTACTCCACAAATAGGAGCACACAAGAAAAATCAACTCAAGTGACTAAATTTCCAACTCAGAATATTTGGAAGTTAGAGTATAAAAGGCCAACACAGAAAACTATTTTACCAATATGCCTCTATGCTCAAATTTATGAAGTCTTCTAAATGTGTATGGCCAGAAGAGAACAGACCGTGTTAGTGACTAAACTCTGAGTCATCTCTTCACTCTGCACATGGAGCCTGATGCCACAATTTATCACTTCTTCTTCACAATGCCTCCTCAATCTACTCCTCTTCTTCTAACAGCCATTGTTTGTGACACTGTGGTTTACAACATCAGTGGAGTTTAATATCCAACACCAGGACTTTATAGATTAATAAAACTGGCAACTAGGGAATTATATCCAGATCACTACAAAGCAGGCTTCTCAGGAACATGCTTTCAATCTTTTTCTTTATATATTTTTTCACTTCTAGTACATTTTCAAATTGTGTAGAATTTTCCTTGAAAGTCTCTCTCATATCTGTGTTTTCCTTTTCTAAATTCCACGGTGCACATCTCCTAACTTCTCACAAAGAGGTCACTGCAAATAACTCCTTATGAGGTTTTTTTTCACTCTTATATTTTACTATTCTGATTTCTTAGTCACAGAATTGTCAGATGTTCCTTAAAAGGGCATATTTCGTCATTATGCAAAATTGTTCTGAATCTGTTTTTACTCTCAGTTTTAGGGTTTTGTGTGACCCCATGAAATGCAGACATTGTTCCTGACGTCTCCCTTTCTGCTGTCATCCCTGTTTAAACTATCTCTGTGTCGATGCTTAAGTCCAACACATCAGCATGTCTTTCACAGACTATAGCAAGCCAATAAAATCTCCTGACTGCTACTTCCAGGGAAAGCACAGTAATTGAGAGCATACATAACTGTATAAACCTGGCCAAACTGACCTGCCAGTGCCATGTTACTTTCCTTCTTGAACTAGGGGCATTACCAGTGTCTACTTCATAGTGCTGTCCTAAGGATTAAATGAGTTGGCATTTGCAAACTATGAAGAACACTGAATGACACACAGTAAGTGTCCAGCTGTATAGGTGGTGTCTTGATGACAGTAGAATGATGATTATCTCTCAATTTACTGAACACATGAAAATCACATAGTTGTTTTTTTTTAAATCACATTTGGTTATATTCTTGCTTACAACTCTCCAGTTCTATTCACTGTACTTTCAAGCAAATCCAAATTCTCTACTCAGACTTTCTCTACTCAGAATAACTCAGATTCTTGGAGTCAAAGCAGACACCCTGAAAACATTACAGGACGGAATAGGAGAAACCCTAGGTCTCCTTGGCACAGGCCGAAATTTTCTTAATAGAGACTCAGAAGCACAACAAATCAAAGAAAGGTTGGACAAATGGGATTGCATGAAGTTGCAGAGCTGCTGCATGGCAAAGGACACAGCTAGCAAGATCAATAGAAAGCCCACGGATTGGGAGAAGATCTTCACTAGCCACACAACGGACAAGGATCTTATATCTAAAATATACCTGGAATTCAAAAAATTAAATCCCCCAACAACAAATCCTCAAACAAACAACTGCCCGATTAACAAATGGGTTAAAGACTTAAATAGAGACTTCTCTGAAAAGGAAATAAGAATGGCCAATAAACACATGAAGAAATGCTCAACCTCTCTAGCCTTAAAAGAAATGCAAATCAAAACAACATTGAGATACTGTTAGGTTTTTAAAAAGAGGTAGGAGCGGACCTTACAGATACCACCTCACCCCAGTTAGAATGGCTATAATCAGAAAATCTAATAACAAAAGATGCTGGAGGGGATGTGGCCAAAAGGGAACCCTACTACATTGTTGGTGGGAATATAAACTTGTTCAACCACTTTGGAAAGCAGTATGGAGGTTCCTCAAAAGACTCCACACAGAGCTCCCCTATGACCCAGCAATCCCACTTTTGGGCATTTACCCAAAGGATCACAAACAAGACCGTACTAAAGCTACCAGCACAACCATGTTTATTGCAGCATTATTTACCACAGCTAAGATATGGAACCAACCCAGATGCCCCTCAGTGGATGAATGGATAAAGAAAATGTAGTATATATACACAATGGAATTCTATTCCTCCATCAGAAAGAATGGCATTGCCCCATTTGTTAGGAAATGAAAAGACTTGGAAAAAATTATATTAAGTGAAGTAAGCCAGGCCCATAGAAACATAGGTCCCATGGTTTCCCTTATTTGCAATAACTAGTATATGTCTGAGACAAGCAGAAAAGGTCAGATAAGATGATATTAAGCTAAATGAACCCCAAGATAAGGACAAGTGGTGTTTTCTTTCTTGCTATTGTTTCTAATGTATTTATAAGATACCATGTGATTTTTTTGTTGCTTTGTATGTCCTTCTCCCACAGTATAACCCCTGTTTTCACTGTATTTGATGATGGTATAATTTGGGGAGGGGAAGGGAAAACACAAAATGTTTAAATAGGGAAACAGGTTGACCCATTGCAACAATGAGATGTACAAGACGCTAGATCTAAAAATGAACTTTACAATTTAGGCAGGGAGGGGGGGAGATAGGAGGGAAGGGATAGAAGGGGAAAAACAAAGGAGGAGGCAACAATGCTTGATAAGAAATGTACTCATTTCCTTGCTCATGTAATTGTAACCCCTCTGTACAGTGTTTTCACAATAAAAAACTTGTTGCTTTTTTTTAAAAAAAGAATGACTCAGATTCTGCCTACCTGTCTACATCACCTTGAGCCATTTTCAACCTTTGTTGCTCTGCTCCAGTTTTCATACTCCATGAAACTCTTTCCGTGTTACCTATTTGTTCTCCACCCTATCCATTGTCTGGCTACTTTAGGCCTTGGCTTCAAAGGCAACTCCTCAATGATTATCTCTTAGCAGACCTACTTGAAATTTCTAACTCTACTCTTCACAGCTGTGGCAGCCAGTATTTGTTATTATTACTATTACCAAAAACTTGCTTCTATTATTTGTTTACTTTCAGATTGACCTGCTGTACAAACTAGTATGAACTTGAAGAAAAGGTTCACATTTGTCTTCTATAGCACTGAAAAAACAGACTGGGGTGATTGGTACATGATATGCACACTGTTGTTCTTCTGGAACTGTCTACAGTGGCTTTATTTTACCCAGTTAACCATCTCCTTTCCCAGATTCTCTCCTTTATTGAGTTTAGCACTTGAGTCAATGTCCATCAATCTCTTACATGTCAACTTAGTTCAAGGGAGCTGAGTGACTCAATACTTCTGCACTGTTCTGTCCACATTCTGGTGAAGATGCATATCCTTTAAGGAGACATCTATGAAAACGCTGGTCTCACTGATCTTTACATCTTGGCATTTATATATAATTTTGCATTATTCATCTACATTCAATCCTTCTGTATATAGCAATGCCATCATCTATCATATGTATTTTATAAGATATATTACATCTAAAGCAACCCTAAAGGTTTAGAATTAGATACATATATTTCTTAATTTAATCTATATACCTGATCTATATATAAGCAATAAAATTCTGACTCTGGAGGACATATGAAAGCATTTTCTGTGAGAATTCTGAATGGTTAGCATCTGCTTCTATCAAAATTGGGTCAGAAACTAATATTGTTGGCTGGGCTTGGTGTTTCTTCTCTCAAACTAACGCTTAAGGAATTGTTTAGTCATGGATTATTACTAAAAAGTGTTTTTGCTAAGATCTGAGATTGATAAATTACTTAGAAAAGAAAGTCAAATAGTAATTCATGCTAGTTCCTTTTTTTAAGCCTGTTTCAGTACAAGCACCTGCAATCTAAATATCAGTGTTGGTGACTCATGCTTATTTGTCTAATGAGAAGTTTGAGGTCAAAAGTAGGTTTTATTAATACTGTGACACTTCAGAACCAAGGAGGACTTGTATGTGGGACCAGGGATGTTTTCTCAGCCTTTCATGTCAATACAAAGGTTGACAGCGCCTTAGCTTCTCTTACATTACAACTTCACTCTAGGACCCTTTGAGTGTAATTCATGCTCAACATTCACACTCAGCAAAACAAATTGGCAGTCAGTTCTGAGTAGGGTACTGCCCCAGATGACACTTTGATACAAAAGATGGACAGGGCTGGTGACTTTAAGATCCACTGCACAATTCTGAAAACCTTAGCTCATCCTCCTCTGACAGAAGCATGCATAGTGATCTCAAGTTAAGGTTCTCATCTACCTAATTCATATTTCTTCTAATTGTCAAACTTAATAAAACTATGTCCACAAATATGTCATCAATTGCAAGAACAGACCATTGCTGAGTATAGATACTACCAATTAAGTTGTGTTGTAATGCTTTTCTCCATTTGAGGTTTTATATTATTAAAAGAACTAATCTACATTTTTTTGTTTTGTTTTGTTTTTGTCGGTCGTGGGGCTTGAACTCTGGGCATGGGCGCTGTCCCTCAGCTCTTCAGCTCAAGGTGAGCACTCTACCACTTGAGCCACAGTGCCACTTCTGGCTTTCTGAGTGGTTTATTGGAGATAAGAGACTCATGGACTTTTCCTTGTTTGGGCTGGCTTTGAACCATGATCCTCAGATCTCAGACTCTTGAGTAGCTAGGATGACAGGCGTGAGCCACCAGCATCCTGCTATTTTTATCTTTTTATTTTTATATACCACTGAAGGGAGTAAATATAAGCCAAATAAATTAAAGAGTATTTCTAAATTTTTCTCAATACATATTCCTGATTACTGATCAAAAATTATAGTTATCGAGGTAGTTAATTTCTTATGTATATATTTGTCCTTTGTGAAACAGTAATTTAAAAATTATTCTTCACTACCATCTTTGATATTTCTCTGTAAAAAAAAATTCTGCAGTGCCAGAAGCCAGCAGCTCAAGCCTATAAAACACTAGCTATTCAGAAAGCTGAGATGTGAGCATCACAGTTCAAAGCCAGCCCAAGCAGGAAAGTATGTGAGATTCTTTTCTCCAATTAACCACCAAAAAGCCAGAAAAAAGAGCTGTGGCTCAAGTAGTAGAGTGCTAAGCTTGGGCAAAAAAGCTCAGGAACAGTGCGCAGTCCCTGGGCTCAAGCCCCAGAACCTACATTAAAAAATTCCTGCAAAAAATTCCTGTGTGTATCTATGTTCATAGACAAGCTCATCAGATGTGCTTCGGTCACAGAAATTTCATGACACATTCTGATCTCATACACTGCAATATAAAAGAACTACACTTCTTATAAATGATGAAATATATCACATTATATGATGTAAACTGGTTTCTAACAAATATGTGTTCTAGCTATACATATAAAAGGAAAATAAAGCCGGGCACCAGTGGCTCACGCCTGTCATCCTAACTACTTAGGAGGCTGAGATCTGAGGATCACGGTTCAAAGCTAGCCTGGGCAGGAAAGTCCATGAGACTCTTATCTCCAATAAACCACTAGAAAACAGAAAGTGGTGCTGTGGCTCAAGCGGTAGAGTGCTCATCTTGAGCTGAAGAGCTGAGGGACAGTGCCCAGGCCCAGAGTTCAAGCCCCATGACTGACCAAAAAAAAAGAAGAAGAAAAAAGGAAAATAACCCTGCATTTATCCATAAGGATCTATAAGGATTATGTTAGCCTCATGTAGGCAAGTAAATGATATACAGTAAACTCCTAAGCTTTAAACTCTCCCAAAAATGTGATGATTCACATCAGATCCTAAGGTACTAGTGAGAAATGTGTTCCCTCTCAAAAGTTCCCAGTGTCTGCTGTCTATTGTGTCTAAGGAAAAGGATTCAAAGTGAAACAGTAATTTTGAGACTGCTCACAGAATCAACTTTGCCAAGAACTTAAATTCAGCATCATGAGGCCCTGGAGGCAATCAAGAATTATTGTACAGATAGGATATAAGATATAAGATAGCATCTTATACAGGGCTTACCATGGGTAAAATGGTTATCTGCCATCCTTTATTGAAAATGAGTTACTGAAAGTATCATGTTCATTTCTACACATCCATTGTTTTGCACACACGTCAGAGTTGAGGAGTTGTCTCAATGAACCTTTAAAGAAAAGGTTAACTCTTGATCTAGAAGACAGGTGGTTAAGTACCAGGAAAGGAACACTATGCTTCAAATTTCATCTTCAACACAGACTTAATGTAGTGACAGCGTGAAAAAGACTGTATTCTTAAGCATATAGACAAATGTAATCTCATTTTCCATATTTATTCATATTCAGTATTCATATAATCTATTAGCATAAAATGTGTATACATATATACATATGCAGATTTTTAGAAAAACGTGAGTTTTATTCTGCTATCAATAGTAGACCTGAAGACATTTCAATAAATTGTACATTCACTCATTTACTTTGTTAGCTATGAAGAATACTTCAGCTAGCATTTGATTTATTTCTGTTCCCTAAAAACCTTGTTTAGAATGTTTGGGCTCAAACGTCAAACTTTCAACATTCTTAAAGATTCTGTCACAAAATCCTTATCTAAACCTTCACTGATGCCATACTAATAAACACATCTTGCAGAGACTAACACTCCATCAAAGCAAGCAGGCTATGTGAGTTCTATTAATAAAAACAAAATTTAAATATAGCTTCTATCTTTACCACCAAATTTAGGATTATGAATAGTCTCTTTTTAGAATATAATCTATCATTATGAGCAACTGAAAGTTTCTGAATAATTGTACTCTTCTCTTAGCACAAACACCCACTTACACCAAGCAAATCAGGGTTTACATTAACAGGAAAGCTGCCAGTCTCCAAAGAATCAACATAAATAAATCAAGCATTTAGCTCACAAAAGAAAAATAAATCCAGTAGGATTTAAATAGTGCCTTGAGATTTCTCACAAGACTTTACAGAAAAACTTACCACACATATGAACTAGATTTGGGGATATTCAGAGATATCCAAAATAATGTGCTAACCTACTGCAAGAATGCCTCAGTGTAAAATTGTCTATGGAGTTAATATTCCACCTTGCTAATATTTTATAGTCAGACCTTACAGGAATAAAAACATCCCAACATTCAATTCACTAAACGAGTCCTTCAATTATGCTCTTAAAAAGTATTCTGAACTCTTAATTGATTCTGTAAATGTTCCAACAGAAAGCTTTATGTATGCTAATAGGATACTGGCCAGCAAGAGTCCCCAGCAATTTTGCCCCAGGGGGGGGGTGGGGGGGGGTGGAGAGTAAACCTAAAAGCACTGTTGGCAGCCATCCCTACTGAGGTTTGCCTAAGCTGGAAATAACGCTTTTAAATCCTGAAACTGGCAAAAAAAAATCTTCAGATAGTTACATTTTCCAACATTTCATTTTCCTCTCAGCTTTGTATAACACTTTGGTTCCTTTACTTTTAACCCAAAATGAAATAAACTTATTGAAGAGTACTTAAATAAAATATAGGATGGACCTAAAAACTAAGACTATAAAGGAAGTGAGACAGAATGGGTTAGGAGGAGTAAGACAAAGGCAGCACCCACAGGGAACAGAACTCCCAACTGCAAGACCTAATAGACACTACAATACATTAACAAGGTCCTTGGAGGAGATGTAAAATGCCTTGCTCCTGGAAATGTTTACACAAAAGCTGGGTAAACTGATTCAGACAAGTTATTTAATTGACATCTCTAGATGTCCTTCCAACTTTGGTCCCGTGATCTGGTACCTGAGATGAGGTCATGCAAAAAAGTGAAAAGGATAAATGAATACATGGGATTACAAAAATTTAAGGTCCTGAACCTAACTAGTCATTCATTCTAAAAAAAGAAGATCCTTTTTGTTATTTTAATTTTATTGTAAAGATGTACAGGAGGATTACAGGTACATATGTAAGGTAATGAGTAAAGTTTCTTGTTGAACACTGTTACCCCCTCTCGTTTTTCTCCCATTTTCCCTCACCTCCAAGGTGTAAAGTTTATTTCCAACATAGTGTCTTGTGAATATCACTGTTGCACTGGTTCACCCTTTGTCCTCTGACTCACCACCAAAAAAGAAAATTCTTATAAGAAAGAGGTGATTATTGATCTTACTGAATCCTTAAGGAAAAAGGTATAACCAGTTTTTAAAATAATGGTTTTATGAATGTAAAACAAATTTAGAAAATGTCAAAGAAGTGTAAAGAATATTATTAGTTACTGGCATGCCATTTATAGCAAAAATAGTAAATGTAATAATTTAATTCACTAAAGGGAAAAATAAAAAACAGAAGCTGAAGTCATTTTGGGGGCAGTCAACTTTGTTTTCTTTTCCTTAGGTAACAGTAGCCAGCAAAGACCCACAAGGGGTATTCAGGAGGAAACCATTTCACCAGGTTATGCATGTTCTATACAAACAAGACGAGTTCATGCAGCTTCTGCCCTGTGTTAGCACCTCTGTCCAGAGGATCTCCACATAATTCCTCCTTAGCTCTTCTCAATCAGGCCAAGTCAAGATGACTACCAGGGCTTCCATTCTGCTTGACACAGTGTATTGAGTGTTACTTAGGGACAACAGCTTTATATTAGCATTGAAGAATTTAAACATAGGCTGGAGATTGGGCAAAAAGCCTAAGGGCCCAAGCTTCTCTGAGTACCACAGCAATCACTCACATGGGTCAAATGACAAAAATCACAAATTTAACTCTAAGTCTAATTGGATTGTATTTATTTATGAACTGTTTTAGCCTCCACTCAGATGTGAACACTACCAGCAAGAGAAGAAGGAAAATAAAACACTGATTTGACAGCAACATATTACTTTAAGTTGCCACTTCTAAAGATTGAAGCAGAAGGATTTCTTTACAACACAGGCTCAGGTAGGCTCAAGTCTCTTTTTCTGAGGAAAACTAGAAGGCTTTGGGATCTATCTGCTTCCTGGTGGTTTCTGTTTTATTATGTAGTATTTAGCCTAAGGGATTTCATTTTGGTTGCTTAGATACTTGAGGCCACATGCAGGAGCTCATTCCAAAGCCTCCTGCAATTTTAGTTTAAAGTACACATTATTGCCATGGCTTTCATTATTGTATATTCTAATTTATCTATATTCATAAATGATTCTTGGAGAGTTTAGAGAGTCCCACCTGTCTCATAAACCCAGTTTCTCCCCTGCCAGTCGTCCCAAAGATCAAGACCTCTCTCTTAGGCCAGCCTTTTTATGATCATCCCCTTTTCTAACTCTGCCCGCTCTGAATCACATTACCCATGACTACTTCTTCCCTACTTAAATGTCACATCAGTATCCCACTAACTAGCAAAAGCTTTCCTCAACTTGATCTGCCCATGGACATATCACTCTCACTTCCACTTCAGCCTTCCCAAAGAACTTGGGGTGTGGAGTGGTTTTCCATTACCTTATTGACCTACTTTTTCTTTGTATATGAAAGAGCATGTACATGTGTGTATAGATATATACACATGTATGTATATGTATTTTATATATGTGATATTAAATTATATATTAAATATACATTTCTGTAAGTCTACAGTGAAATTGAAAGAAGGTATTATCAGTAGATCTTACATCAAAGTACATCTATAACAAACCAGTTTTTGAATATTTACATTTTAAATATATTAAGTACACAGATGAATGTAACTACTTGTAAACAGGTGTGAACTACATCAGGGCCAACAGTAGCCAAAGACTGGAACCAACCTACAAATCCTCCAAGGAAAGAAGAGGTGTCCCTCAGCTCTTCAAGTGGTAGGCTAGCGCTCTACCCCTTGAGCTACAGCGCAACTTCTGGCTTTTTCTGCTTATGTGGTGGTGAGGAATCGAGCCCAGGGCCTCATGCATGCAAGGCAAGCGCTCTACTACTGAGCCACCTTCCCAGCCCCACAAAGTAAAATTTTAATTCAAATTATTAAACTTAATCTCTATGGAACTATTTTAAGGACAGCTTAGCAATAAAGTTTAAAACTTGACCTAGCAGGCTTGTTGTAGGTATTACTATTGAATTACAATTCTGAGACTGTCTGATGTATAAGATAAAGCCAATGACTATATTTGAAAAATTACCCTTTGGGCTTCTTTGCTATTGATCTATCACTAAATTGGAAAACCATGATTCTACACTTCATAATCTTCTTGATCTTTACTCTATTTGTTCCAACCAATATCTGTGCCTACTTTGCACCAGTCATTATTTTTGGTTATAAGAATACAATGGTTATGTGAAAGGCTTGTACCCTTACAGAGCTTTCTATTTGCTGAAAGAGACAAACCATAAACAAATAAACAGCATTAAGATACAGAGTATAGTCTGAGCCACTAGTTAATAAAGTGAAACATGTCTAGCCACAAGGGTCAGAGGAGGGCTTTAAGGCGGAAATTAAGTCAAGTTAAAAGAGAAGTCAAGAGAAAGCAAATCTCTACTTGCTCCATTCTTTTCTTACTTAATTTAGATAGTTTTGTCCTTTTCTATTTCCTCATTTCTACCTTAAGTGCCACGCCCTTCTGCTTTTTGTTCTCATCCATTTGCACTTGATTGCCTTATTTATTTATTATTTTTCAGTGTTGCATGTTACCTTAGTCACTGTCTGTATAGCCTTTTGGCATAAAGTTCTAAAGGAAATCCACCACTTAAATTTTTCATTCCTCATTAGCCTCATGTTCATAACTTTGTCATATTACCTTGGAAAATCCTGTTTAAGATCTGAGACAAGGGCTGGGAAGGTGGCTCAGTGGTACAGTGCTTGCCTTGCATGCATGAGGCCCTGGGTTCGATGCCTCAGCACCACATAAGCAGAAAAAAAAGCCAGAAGTGGCGCTGTGGCTCAAGTGGTAGAGCACTAGCCTTGAGCTGAAGAGCTGAGGGACAGCGCCCAGGCCCAGAGTTCAGGCCCCATGACTGGACCAAAAAAAAAAGATCTGAGACAAGGATCAGGGCATATCTGAAACAACTTATATGAAATTCCTTGCATAACCCTGAATAACCAATATATTATTGAGGGGGAAATTTGTAGAATCAGACTATATAGCTATTTGTTAAATGATCATAACTTTGCTTTATTTTTGTTTTTTTGTCTGACTTAAAATTATAGGAGTCTTCTGAACACTGACATAGTATTTTCAACATCAAATCTTAGCATAAGGAGGCATTTCTAGTTAGGTGCCTATGGCCTGTTGCCACAGCTACTCAGGAGGCCGAGATCCTGGAGAATCATAGTTCAAGCCCAGCCTTGACAGAAAAGTCTACCAAACTCCATTGGTAAAATAATCAGTAAAAAGCATGACTAGAGTGACAGCTCAAGTAGTACCACACCAGATGAGCAACCCTGAGTCCCTGATTTCAAATTTCATACCACAAAAGTATTTATAATTATATTAAGAGTAGCTCAAAACATATGTTCAAACTGTATATTGTAAGTAATTTAACCATATCTTTCTTCTCTGAGTCTGTAGTCCAGCTAACTACATAAACTATGTGTCTTTATTACTGTGTAACAGAAATTTCCCTGAACCTCACTACTTCACTGGTGTCAGAAGCTCTAATTTCACTAGCTGTAACCCAAATGATGACACACTCTCTCCATCCAGTACTAAGTCTTCACAGTGGCGTCTCCCAGATGGACCCTACATTTGCAGTTTCTCACTAGCACTGTTATTTGGTACTTTGGCACATGGAACTTTGTTCATACCCATTCTATTCTTAGTGTCCAGCATGTTACTATCCCTGGTCTGCTTTGTCAGGTCAGTGCTTTCCGCTGCACAAATCCTCTTCAAAGAGGCACCTCAGGTCTTGTGCACACCTGTGTGCACTGTCTGGCATTGAATACTAAGCTACATTTAGTCCAATCCTTGGAATGTGTTTGTTTTTTTTGATCATATATCTGTAGGCTTTTTGCAGCTGTCAGCAGGAGTTAAGAGGAGAGAGCAGAATGATACTACCTTCAGAGTTACCTGCATAATTAATCAGAACAGCTAAGGTAGAGCCTTTATATTTGTGGTAAGCTCTATTTCTCTAAATGGACTAAATGACTATGTGTAAGTTCAGCTTCCTCTATTTCTTCTACCCTTCTTTCAGAGGTCAGGAGGAAGTCTATACATAATGATGCTGAAACCATATCCCAGCATGGCACAAATGTCTATCAACTAGTTCCATAGGAACCCCCAAAGCCAAACAGTCTCTCTCCATACCGTTATAACGATTAGCAGGACTAATATCATTATTCTGTTTGTCTTTTATAATGGTACCACCAGAAGCTGAATTTCCAGGGCATTTACCCTGTACATGCTGTGTACTCACATTGAGAGGTCAAACTCAGATCTCATTCTTTTCACTACACCTACCTTCACTTCTGAATCTCCTTCACTATATCCCCTGAGCCTCACCATTAACCATTGCCCGTCCCCTTTCTGGTTGTTTATCCTCTTCAGATGTTCTTCCTCTTTCAGGTCTTGCAAGTTGGAATTTTTTCTTTGCACTGTCCTTCTACTAGAGGAGTTGGAGGTTTGTTCTCCTTGTTCTGCCTGTGACTCCCATTAGTAGCTCATAGTTATAATCATTATTGCTCTTTCCCATTTGATAGAATGAGTAACATTCTTCCTCAATGTACTCACTTCACTGGCAACTAAGATGTCATCATTTCTTGGATTGTCAAACACCACCATAAATGCATGCTACAGCATAAATTTCTGCTTTTCCTCTTCTTGCCCCTTATCCATTAACTCCACAGTCAGAATACATGTTGTAAAAGGTTAGCTCTCTTTCACAATGCTCCATTTTACTCAGTAAAAGCCAACTTCTGTGAAAGCCGGGCACTGGTGGTTCACGCCTGTCATCCTAGCTACTCAGGAGGCTGAGATCTGAGGATCGTGGTTCAAAGCCAGCCCAGGCAGGAGAGACCATGAGACTCCTATCTCCAATAAACCACCAGAAAACCGAAAGTGGCGCTGTGGCTCAAGTGGTAGAGCGCTGGCCTTGAGCTGAAGAGCTGAGGGACAGTGACTAGGCCAGAGTTCAGGCCCCACAACCGGACCCCCCCCCCAAAAAAAAAAAAAAGAAAAAAGAAAAGAAAATAGGCATAAGCTTGTATTTGTTAGCAATTGCTAACAAAAATGATGTGTTTATTTCTAGTGTGGCTAAACTTTAGTTATATGTTGTCTTACTAAAAAATTAAAGCTAGTGGGCTCTTCAGATGTTGAACTAGAAAGATACTCCAGGATTAATCAGAACTTGGGAGAGGAGAGGCACTGACCAAAAAGCCTACCTAATTATCTGAGCTCTTTGGAGATGAATGTTGGGATGAATGTTAGGAGCATGGCCTAGGTAGAGGCTCGGCCCAGCCATATTTTGGAGCCATGACTCCGGTGCAGAGCATTGGGTCCTGTCTGAAAACAGATCCCTCTCTTCAAGATAAGTAACAAGCGAGATAGTGTTGCTTTGAACTCTATATATTAACATCCACATTTCATTAGAAAGTGTCTTATTCAAATACTAAGAAAAGAGAGTACTTCAATTGCCAAATGTTTTGATTTAAGAAAGCTAAAGAAGGTTCTATGGAATATTTAGAACAACTTCCAAACTTACTGGCAGTACTGTAGTTTAATTGTTGATAGCAATCCCTAAAAATATCAGCAGTATATTCTTATTATTGTCTTTAAGTAGTTGTATAAATGAGTTTCAATTCATCATGTCAGTTTATGATTCAACTGACAAGTTAAACAAGAGCCCTGTGCTCCCCAAAAGGTTTCTACCAGTGCCTGAAGCTGTGCGGGCCGCGATACTAACTCCAGAGACTATTAGCTGTCCCTGTGGATGGCAAGGCTTACTAGACACCCCTTAGACAGCTTCTAACTTCCAGACGGAGTCGATTTCATGTTCTAAGAATGCAACTATCACCTTCACAATTTTTTCGTAATTCCCAACTAGGTGAACAGGTAACTTCAACAACAAACTTTTCTCAGTAAGGACAATAAAACTAATCGCTCCTTTCTACTTTACTAAAGAGTTAACATTCATATTCAAGGAAGAATTTACTCTCTAATCTCAAAAATGAATATATGTAAATTCACATACAAAAGATCTCTTTGAAGAGTAGAGGACAGTGTTTCATGTTAGAAAAAAATTTCACTGCACAGTAATATAATTAATCTTGCTTGCTTTTTTGCCAACCTGAGTAGTTAAGTCTCCTGCCTTGCTTTCATTATAATACGTTTTTAATAGTGATCCAGAGATAGATGCCAGGCCTGAGTAAAGGTTCATGTACCTTGCAGGAAAGCCTCTGATGATTATATAAAATGCCATCAGAATTAACAAATGGACAGATGATTTTTACAATTAGGTTATAATTCATTGGCCAGAATCTTGCTAGCCATTCAATGTGGGGCGGGGGAGGGGGAAGCTTATTCCTTTTCGGATTAACACTGTTCTTTCTCCTTAACTGATCTCTTGTCATCCTTGAAAAGTGATTTGTTAGTACAGGATTTGTCAAAGTTAAATATGAAGGCTGCTGATACTGAAGAACTCTGCCTCACAGAATGTATGCAGTAGGTAGAAACAGAACTAATAGCACCACTATTTTGTGTTAACCAGGGTTAATCAGGAAAAGCTATAGTTTTGTAATTTTCATTGACATTTGCAGTATAAATGGAGAAAACTTCAAATGCAACAGGATACCAGAGGGATTCAAAACAAGGAAGTACATGAGGGAAGTTAAATCCTGTAATATAGGACAGTATGTTCCTCAAGCAAGGATGGGCATTTAAAAAAAAACTCAAGGGGAGAGGAAGGTGGGAAAAAAAAACTCAAAATATTTTTAAACTGCTGAACAAAGTGACAACAAACTCAAATTCAGTCTCAGCTCTACACTCCAAGGCAATACTGATGGCTAATGAACATCTTCAAATGCTATAAGGTTTTCCAATCTAGCAAACTACCTCTGATACATAGTGCACTTTGTTATGCCACAATAAAAATAAGAAAAAGCCCAAACAAAAATTTCCTTAATATTATAGCTTATATCATCTTCTGTCCAACATGGTATTCCTCAATTTACATGTTGTCTAGTGAAGAATGCAGAGAGGTTTTGTTTGCTTCTTTGTTCCTGTTCTGCTCTAACAAAGACTTCGCTGAGTGGATCATGATAAAGTAGAAATAGAAAATGTCACTATAAATTCTGGAGGATAACCAAAATGTGCAGCATCATTACTGTATGTCAAATTACATAATACTTTTAGAGGCATATAGGGGAAAATGAGATATAGCAACAAATAGCACAAACAATTCACCCTTTCAGAGAATGGCCAGTTCTATATGAAAACAGTGTGGTTAGCATCTTGAATTCCAGTGTGATTCAGTCAACCCACGCTGCTGTCCAAAACTGCTCTCTCTCGTTCACACAACTGGAGTCCATGAGAATCACAGAAAATGTGTTAATATACCAAGCCTAAAGGGACATCAAGGAAATCCTTTAAATTCTAGAATAAAGGTAAAGAAGCTCACAATTTAAAAGACAACCATGGCATTGAATAGCGTACCCAATTGTGCTTAGGCTTGATTGTTCTCCAGCATACATTAAAAAACTGAGAAGTCTGTGATTTTTTTTTAATTCCCATGATCTGCTTTGCATATTTCAAATCTCAAGAACATAATTTTGTAGCTAAAATTAATTCAAGAAGTTAAGAAAAGTAGGGTAAGAGGAAAAGATGGAAAAGGAAAGACTGAGTAAGCATAATATAATGGCATTTATGCTTGACCAGTTATTCGATGCCCCGTGAGGACTAGTCCACAAGGCCAGTGGACAAATGATAGCCATGAAGCTGCTGGAGCAGACCCCAAGTTTCTCCAATACCACAACCATTAAGGACACCAACCTGACTCAAAGGAAGTTCACAAAACATTTAGGAAGCCTGACTGTATGAATTAGAAAGGACACCTCATGCTACTTAGAATGCACGTAGTACTCACAGTACTTGTAAGTCACATTGCAAAATGTATTTTTGAGCTAATGCTGGCCTATCACTAACTAACGTCAGTATGATAGCTGATTAAAGAGCAGCAGCTCTCTATTTTGGCACTTGATGAATTCTGAAAATATTTCATATATAGAATGTGTAATATCAACACTAATCAAGCTTTTCTAATCAGCTGATTCTCAAGATGATACTACAAGTTGGCTTCATTTTTTTTCTTCTATTGATTATTAATTTCTGGGGTGAAAATACTAGCTAATAAATGTTTGTCACATTTCTACTTTTAACTAGCTGCCAATTTCTAAATGCCTTGATGCAAAAAAAAAAAAAAAACTGCAAGCAGATCAATGAAAAGATAAAGTTTTAGCTAGAGATATTCAGTGTAAGTCAGAACAAATACTTATTTCAAAAGTATTAATAAAGCCTATTTATAAGAACTGTCATGTCCTAAACCGGCAAATATTCCTGTCCTTTCTAAAATAATTCTTCAGAATCATTTTTATTCAGGCTAATGAATTCTCTTTTTAAAAATAAAATACTCACATACTAAGATGGCAAGATGATTGCATTTCTGTCATTTAAAGTAAATGACAGCATGACAAGACTAGTATAACCAAAGATTTCACAGAAATAAAAATGTAAGTAATATACTCCCTTGAACTGATGAATTAAATGAAAGATTCCTCCCCCCCTTTTTTTTTTTTTTGCTGGTCATGGGGTCTGAACTCTGGGCCTGGGCGCTGTCCCTCAGGTCTTCAGCTCAAGGCTAGGGCTCTACCCCTTGAGCCACAGTGCCACTTCTGGCTTTTTCTGCTTATGTGGTGCTGAGGAATCGAACCCAGGCTCTCATGCATGCAAAGCAAGTGCTCTACCACTGAGCCACCTTCCCACCCCGAGATTTCCTTTTTTTAAAAGTTTTTCATTGTGAATGCAAGATTTCTATAATGGAAAAAAATTAAGACACCAAAGCAGTTTTTACCAGTTTCTAAGAAAATGAAATCTTCCTTAGTGGTTAGATTTTACCAGCTTTACCAAAAATACGCTAAAAAGTATTCCTAGAAAAGCATACAGACAATGGAGAGACATTTTATTTTATTTTATAAGTTAGGACTTTTAATTATTACCTCCCACTCTCTGGCGTGGGGCAAGCAGTTGGGAATTGTACCCTGAAAATCCCTGATGGGTGATGGGCCCCTCCTCTTCCAATAGGCTTTGTGATTTCATTTCACAGTGTTCTTCCCCCACACTCCCAAGAAAGCAGGAAGGAAGGGATCCTGAAAGTGTGAGTCAAAAACCCCATCCTTCTGGTCAGCCCCTGTGCTCCTGTTTGGGCTGAGCCTGTGGGTCTGCAGAGCTTGCTCTGTTCATCCTGGACTTGCCAAGAGCCAGAGCCAGAGAGCTGTGGCAGCTAAGAGGCACATGACGGTGAGCAGTGGTTGATGAGGAGAAACACAATGCCCTCTAGGTTTTTGTTTTTGTTTTGTTTTTTTTTTCTTGCAAATCAGGTAACATCCAGCAAACAGACCTTTGCTTCCCAGCATCTGAGCTGAGGAGTTAACTTTCTTGATCTTACACCCGAAGCCTAGATGTGCATTTATTATCTTTGGTAGTTTTGAGCATTAAAAAGAAAAAATCAAAATCCTTGGATCTCTACAAGGTTCTGCATCTCAGGTGCAGGATCCCAAGAATAGCACCCGCGCGTGAGTGTGTGCGTGCATGCATGCATGTGTGCAGTGCGCCAGTCCTGGGACTTGAACTAAGGGCTTGGGCTTTGTTAGCTCAAGACTAGTGCTTTACCACGTGAGCCACAGCTCCACTTCTGGCTTTTTGGTAATTTATTGGAGATTAGTCTCTCATGGACTTCCCTGCCTAGCAGACTTCGAAACGTGATCCTCAGATCTCAGCCTCCTTGAGTAGCTAAGATTTATAGGCCATCAGTGCCTGGCTGTTAATTCTTTAACTCTTTCCTCTCTGCCATATTTGAGCCTCTTTGCTCCTCCAAGACAATTTTTTTGAGGCTTTCTTGGAAGTGAAGGCTGGACAGAAATGAGCTGTACTTACAACCTGCCCAACTCTTTCAGAGACTGTGGTGAGCACAGCTAGAGACTGACTTGTTTTACCAGATCTTTCAGGCAGTGGAGTATTGAGCTTTGGTTGTGCCTTCATGAGATTCTCTCCCAGTGATCTACTATCCCCTCTGGAAAAGTCCTGCAAGATATTTTCACAGGATATGAGACGTGGCCTTCTCTAGAATAAATCAGAAACTCCCAGAAACACATGAGAAGAACTGAGAAGTGCTTGCTGTACAGTAAGGCGAGGTCAGGTAACTGTTATTTCTCCCCTGGTGCTTGCTCTTGGTAAATCCTGAGTTCCTTCTGTTACCTGAAGGTGCAGGGGAGAAAGAGCTCCTCTTCTAGAAAAAGCAGCAGGTCAGTCAAGAAGGGGGAAGCGTTGTTCCCTTGCTGGGTGCAGCCACCCAGAAGTATGAACCAGGAAGAGCAGGTGAACACTGAACTTTCTAGAACAGCCAGCTAGGGCTAGCCATCACGAGATGATATCCTGTGGGTCCGAGCATTCTGATAGTTCCAGAAGGCTTGCCAATGAGAATTGCTTGAGAAGTGGGTACCCACCTGCTTTGGATCCATCTCAGGCTTTATTCAGAAAGCTTCCTGGGAAACATGTCCTCAGGGGGGACAGGTCAGCATTAATGCCCACCCACTTGGGCAGGAAGGCAGCCTCTGGTTTGAAGATCTTTAGAAAATCAGAGTCGGGCAGGATGAAGTTAGCCAGGTAGACAGTGTCCCCAACCCACCAGGTAGGCAGCCCAGAAGACAAATGTGCTAATGGTCATGAGGGTGTGGTTGCACTGGAGGAGCAGGGCGAAGTCCCAGGCCGGGGTGCTCTCCAGCCCATTACCTAAAGACCACTTCACCCTGGGAGGTGTCGAGGTTTTTCTGCCACTCCATACCATTGCTGGTGACCACAAAGATGGGGTCTTCGTGCTGTGCCCGGAACCAATCTGTGGCCTGCTGGAGGTAAGTCTGGTCACCCACCACACCCTTCCAGCGATGAGGCATCACCTCTAGGTAGTCCCCTCGGCGCGTGGGCACCCACGAAAGTCCGAGGGTGGCGGCCGTCGGGGCCCAGCTGGAACTGACTCAACCCACTGCGCCTCTTCACGAAGGTGGTCGTGCAGGGTGACCTCCCTGCGGACCTGTTCCCGCACGTGGTGGAAAAAAGTCCAAGAGCAGGGAAAGCCAGACAGCTTCAGGAGGGGTTCACTCAAGTGGAGTACTCCTCCGACGTCCACCATGCACCTGCAGCTTCTGCCAAGGGGCGCGGCTCTCCGCCTCGGTGGCCAACACGGGCAGGGGATGGGAGCACGGGGCCAGCGTGGCCCGCACGGCAGGCGGCCAGGGCCGGCAGGGAGGCGTGCTGCCCCACCTGGCCCCAAACCGGCCCGTGGGGAAAATGGTGCAAGTGCCGGGGAGAGGCGGACGGTGCTGGGGACGGGGAGATGCGCCGCTGGCTGTCCCCGTGAGCGGGCACGCACGCAGTGGCCACCGAGGAGCCAGGCCGCGGGCCGGACACAGCGGAGGCCGGTGCGGGAGGACCGGCCCACAGGAGGCGCCTTCTGCTGGGGCCCACACGGCCGGGTCCTGGGCGGGGTCGGTCCGCCACCTGGACGCACCCGGAGCCCCGACCGGGCGGCTCGGCGCCCACGGACTGACGGACTGACGGGGAGGGAGCTCCGGCAGGAATGGGGCGGCCAGGTAGCGGGGAGCCCCCCAGCTCTGATGGGGTGCGGAGGGCGGGCCGCCACCCCAGGACCCGGCAAGGCCCGAAGCCGGGGCTGGCCCCCTCGCCCGGCCCGGGCAGCCCTCGCTGGACCCCGCGGCCGGCTCCTCCCAGGCCGGGCAGCCCTCGCTGGACCCCGCGGCCGGCTCCTCCTCCTCCCCAGCCGGGCAGCCCTCGCTGGACCCCGCGGCCGGCTCCTCCTCCTCCCCAGCCGGGCAGCCCTCGCTGGACCCCGCGGCCGGCTCCTCCTCCTCCCCAGCCGGGCAGCCCTCGCTGGACCCCGCGGCCGGCTCCTCCTCCTCCCAGGCCGGGCAGCCCTCGCTGGACCCCGCGGCCGGCTCCTCCCAGGCCGGGCAGCCCTCGCTGGACCCCGCGGCCGGCCCCTCCTCCCAGGCCGGGCAGCCCTCGCTGGACCCCGCGGCCGGCTCCTCCTCCTCCCAGGCCGGGCAGCCCTCGCTGGACCCCGCGGCCGGCTCCTCCCAGGCCGGGCAGCCCTCGCTGGACCCCGCGGCCGGCTCCTCCCAGGCCGGGCAGCCCTCGCTGGACCCCGCGGCCGGCTCCTCCCAGGCCGGGCAGCCCTCGCTGGACCCCGCGGCAGGACCCGGAGAGACATTCAATGTCTCGGCATCTCCTTCCATGTCTCAGCTCCCAATTAACACGCTGATCAGCCAAATCCAGTCACAACCCCAGGTGCATTTGGGAAGACCTTGTTTTGTGATAGGTGTGTGCGGAGTAAAGGATCACAAGGAACCACGGGCAGTTCCGAGCTCCGAAAGCGTCAGCGGGTTCAGGTCTGGTCCCGCAGGAGGCCAGGCCGCGCGCGGGAGCGCAGAGCACCAGGCGCTGACCGCCGGCTCCCCGACCTGGACGGCCGTGTCCCCTCCCCGACCTGGACGGCCGTGGCCCCTCCCCGACCTGGACGGCCGTGGCCCCTCCCCGACCTGGACGGCCGTGGCCCCTCCCCGACCTGGACGGCCGTGTCCCCTCTACAACCTGGACGGCCGTGTCCCCTCCCCGACCTGGACGGCCGTGTCCCCTCTACAACCTGGACGGCCGTGTCCCCTCCCCGACCTGGACGGCCGTGTCCCCTCCCCGACCTGGACGGCCGTGTCCCCTCTACAACCTGGACGGCCGTGTCCCCTCCCCGACCTGGACGGCCGTGTCCCCTCCCCGACCTGGACGGCCGTGTCCCCTCCCCGACCTGGACGGCCGTGTCCCCTCTACAACCTGGACAGCCGTGTCCCCTCTACAACCTGGACAGCCGTGTCCCCTCCCCGACCTGGACGGCCGTGTCCCCTCTACAACCTGGACGGCCGTGTCCCCTCCCCGACCTGGACGGCCGTGTCCCCTCTACGACCTGGACGGCCGTGTCCCCTCCCCGACCTGGACGGCCGTGTCCCCTCTACGACCTGGACGGCCGTGTCCCCTCCCCGACCTGGACGGCCGTGTCCCCTCCCCGACCTGGACGGCCGTGTGCCCTCCCCGACCTGGACGGCCGTGTCCCCTCTACAACCTGGACAGCCGTGTCCCCTCTACAACCTGGACAGCCGTGTCCCCTCCCCGACCTGGACGGCCGTGTCCCCTCTACAACCTGGACGGCCGTGTCCCCTCCCCGACCTGGACGGCCGTGTCCCCTCTACGACCTGGACGGCCGTGTCCCCTCCCCGACCTGGACGGCCGTGTCCCCTCTACGACCTGGACGGCCGTGTCCCCTCCCCGACCTGGACGGCCGTGTCCCCTCCCTGACCTGGACGGCTGTGGCCCCCGACAACGCTGAGTGCCACTTTACAGCACTAACACATGCAGACCTGCCCACAGCCTCCTCAGGCACCACGGCGGCGTCTTTACTTCCTATGCAGTGTTACTCTAAATAAGCAAAACATAGACCACTGGTACAGATGCCGCGCATCTTCATGCTGTGCCGTGAATCCACATCAAACAGATGCTGGAACAGAGACTTCCAGCGCTGAGGTGAAATTTAGAGGGATAGGAACTAAAGGGCACAATAAGAGCTTTAAGGAAGAGTTGAACAAAGAAGAACTGAATACATGGTAATGCCAAGTTAAAAAAATAAAATGAAATAAATAAAAAGAGACAGCCGGAACATTAGAAAGAGGAAAGCCATCGCAGGTTAGGATTTCATTGTTTTGTTTTAGGTTTTTTGAAACAGCACCTCCCTACGTAGTCCAGACCTATTATGTATCCTGGAACTTACTATGTACCCTAAACTGGCCTCAGACGTGGACTCCTCCTGCCTTAGCTGTCGCAGTGCTAGGACTGCAGATGTACACCACCTTTCCCAACCCTTCAGTCTTATCCATATGGCTTATCTGCTGCTCTGGAGAATTCCCTCACTATAGGTACTTCTTTGGTAATTTGTTAGTGGTCATGCACATAGGGATTGTTTTTGAAAATTAAATTTAAAACATGAAGCCAAGGACTGTACAGTACACACAGGGGAATGTTTTTACTCCCCAGATGACAACGTGAGAGGAAAACCTGATAAAATACACTATAATTCACTTCTATTTTACTTAGAATACTGTAAACATAGCTCCTCTACAACTGAACTGTCTACTCACTACAGCCAAGCTGGGGCAAACTGCCACAGCCTAGCCTTACACTTTAATAAAGATGAAGTTCTGCACGTTACATATAGGCCTGCACTAACATTTTGTTTTATATTGCTAGTTTAAGTATGCATCTCATTATGAACATTGAGAAGACCATGACAAATAAACCAAACCTTGTAACTCTGCACACCTTCTCCTGATGCTGCACATTGTAGAGCTGAACCCTTAAATCCAAAGGCCATCAAAAGAATGCTGATAGCAACTGATCTATACTGTTCAAGCAAGTCCAACACACCCATCAGCCCTAAATAATGAAATGTCTTCTAGCTAGCCTAGAAAACAGAATTTCAGGCTGGATTTTTTTTCACATGGAAACAGTCTAAATTCCAGTTCCTTTTCTCCCCTCCCCCACCCCGCCTGGTATCAGAGTTTGAACTCAAGGCCTCGCCTTTGGAAGACAGGCACTCTACCACTGAGGCCTACCTCCAACCAACCTCTTTTCTCACTTTGTTTTTTGGCCCAAGGTCTAAAACTGGACCAAGATTCTCCTGTTTTCAATTCCTGCCAAAGCTGAAATGACAGATTCATGCCACTGTGCCGTTTCTTTCTTGTTGAGATGGAGTTCTGTGAGGCTTTTTGTCTGGGCTGGCCTTGAACCACAGTATTTCCACTCTTAGAATCTCTTCTAACTAGATTAAGCCCACAACTACCTTGTTATTTCTGCTTCTTAATTGCTATGTAACATAGACAATGATAGGAAATTGGTTTCCACAGATGAAAAGTATATGGTTACCTGGCAAGGTCATCAGTAAAGTTAGGATGGTATAAATAAACCAGTATGTACTTGAACTATGTGAATAGGTGATTTTACAAAATCATATTAATTTTGCTTGATATCTCTCTACCATAATTTTATCAACCTGAATTAGCAAGAAAGCACATTTTTGCCACCTGACATTTTCAAGATCCCACATGATTAACACAATTTGCAGCAATTGTATTATTAATTTCTGTAGCCTTTATGATCATCTATGATTAATGCTCTCTTAGCTGATAGTAAATGTGGAAATGTTTTGAGTTCTGCATCTTGAAACATTTTAAGTAGGAGAAGATCAGATGACTTACGCAATTAAAGATAAATAAGACAATGCAAACTTGACCCTTTTTCATGGAATATGAAATAGTTTATATTAGAAGTAGAAATCTGCCTAGGAGAGAAAAATACAACATGCAAAGAAAGAAGAGCTATACTTTTGCAGGCAGTCTGTACTTTATGTTAATTGTGAAATATAAATTAACAATATGGCTTTCTTTAATCACACATGCTTCAGGAAAGTAATTTCTTTGTGCCTCAGTTTTCTTTCTATTTAATATTAATTGTAGTACAGAACTCTTAGTGTTTTAAGGATTAAATTATATGTATGCGTACAGATGTAGTTGTGTATATATGTATGTATATATACAAACACCATGTATGAGCTATGTAGCTATCTAGAGTCAGTTTTCATGAGTTGTATACTAGCATCAATTTTTTCCTTGAATCCCACATAATTCTGAGAATTAATAGGAAACCTCTCAGCTAGAGTTGTGAAAAACCTATTGTTGACTTTATTTTGAGAAACTCAAAGAAGGCCTCATTCTCCATATTAAAAAGCAGCAGTTTCATGGGGAGACAGAAGGATGCTGAAAGTTTAAGGATGTTGTGATAGATGACCTGATGAATTTAAAGACTGCTAATTAGTATTCTGGATCCAATCCAACTGAAGCTGTAAACCACACAATTTGTGGGAAGTAGAGAAGGGGGAGGGTAAGGCAGGCTACAGGAGCCCAGTTCTCTCCATAATCTCTCCAGAGATTATGACATGTAAAGATTTCTGTGAAGACAGCAGATGAGAAGCAAATAAGGCATAAATTTGCCCACAGTCACGTTTTTTAAACTCTGGTATGAACCTGAAAAAGTGATGTGACTGGTTAAGGATTGTAGGTTTAAGATCTATAGTATATGCTGATATATGCTGATTTACTAGTATTAAAATTGATATTATTTTCCCTCTGTGCTTTTTAAATCTGCTTAGCTTATTAACCTTCGATGGTTAATATAAAATATCTCATTTCATTTACAGACCATATCTATATAGTAATCAATTAGGTGCTTAGATTCTATTACAGATAATTTATCTGGACAATAATGACCAATAATCATTAACTACTCAATAAGCACCCCCATAAAGTGAATGCTATGACAGGAATATCTATTTTGGAGAGTTCCCTTATACAATTTCTTTACCTTAATTAGAATTACATTATACAATTTATATGCCTTAATTGCAATTAAGTGAATAAAATGAAATAACTAAGCCACTAATTCTGAACTTCTACTATGTTTCCCACATTGAGCAAATCAGAGGCATCACAAGGAAATGTAAAGTCTTTGTCCTCATCTTCCAATTGTTAACAATATAATAGGAGAGTGAGACTTGCACAGATGAAATACTAAAAGAGAGGTCCAGGGAGTGTGATCAAAATTGAGAAACGTTAAGATTATAGAACCTAGAACCTAGAAGGAGTATGTTCCAAAGGAGACTCATAGAGAAAAGTAGAGAGATACAGCATCAAAAATGCATAAGACAAACACACTCAAGAAACCTACATAGCCAAAACCATATTCCCCTAGTATCAGGAATATCTTCAGTATCACAGGAATATCTTCAATAAGCCTTTAGCTTTCCCAGTAACTATGAGGTAGATACTAGGATGATTCCCATTTGTAGATCGAGATACTGAGACGGAGAGAACTTGAGTAACTTAACCAAAGTTGTTGATATAATACATAGTAAAATCAGGATTCAAACTTAGTACTTTATTAGTCAATCCTAGCTACTCAGGAGGCTGAGATCTGAGGATCATGGTTTGGGCAAAAAAGTCACTGAGACTCATCTCCAATTAACTACCACATAAGCTGAAATGGAACTGTGGCTCAGGTGGCAGAACATTAGGCTTGAGCAAAAAAGCTCAGGGAAAGACTCAGGCCCTGAGTTCAAGCCCCAGGTTTGGCACAGAAAATAGTAGTTATTCTGAGCCACTAAGCCTATAATGAATAGACCATCTGTCTTTAAAAGACGGAATATAAATCTGGGAGTTGTGAAGAAAATGTGGGAAGCAGAACTGCCAGGCAACAGATGGACATGGAAAGTATACTACCCAAGCTGAGCTTTGAAACGAGCATGTTGACAAAGGTATGTTAGGTATAGAGAAACCAGGAGACCAGGACAGGATATGGGCTAGAATGTTAACCCCAACCTCAGCCTCAAACCCAGAATGCAAGTCTCAGGAATAAAGGTGCTTTGCCAAGGTTCATGATGATAACAGAAAGAACAAAGCTAGAGAAAAAAAATTCTTTGGCTTCACTCTTCCTCATTCCCACTCCCCACCAATCAGAGCTCCCACTGATCTATGCATACACATGGGCCATTCAGGGCAGAGTAGTTGGTGAAGGGTGGAACATCGATCTAAAGCCGCAAATAAACACCGTAGAGTGTCCTAGAGGGTCATGAGTATCATGTTGAAGATTATTTTACTGGGAATCGAACACAGAAGTAATTTTGGCATGAGAGAATGATCTGCCTAATGAAGAAGTACTTTCGGAAAAGCAAGTTTTTATTAATGTGGATAAAATAAAAAGGCTAGCTGGATGCCAGTGCTCACGCTTATAATCCTAGCTACTCAGGAGGCTGAGATCTGAGGATCATGATTCGAAGCCAGCTCAGGCAGAAAAGACAGTGAAACTCTTCTTTTAAATTTTTTAAAATTTATTTTAATTATTTGTCTATATGTCTTTTTTGTTGTTGTTGTTGGTTGTGAGGTCTGAACTCTTGGCCTTGGCACTGTCCCTGAGCTCTTCAGCTCAAGTTTAGTGCTCTACCACTTGAGCCACAGCACCACTTCTGGCTTTTTCTGCGTCTGTGGTGCTGAGGAATCGAACCCAGGGCCTCATGCATGCAAGGCAAGCACTCTACCACTGAGCCATCTTCCTGGCCCGACAATGAGACTCTTATCTCCAATAAATTACTAAAAAGCAAAGGTGGCACTGTGGCACAAATGGTAGAGTGCTAGCCTTGAGCTAAAAGTGGCTCAGGGACAGTGCCCAGGCCCTGAGTTTAAGCCCCAGGACTGACACAAAAAAAAAAGGGCTGCCATCAAAAACAATTTTAGGAAGTTTTGAAGGAGACTTAGTAAACTAAAAGCAGTGTTTGCCAAACAGAATGGGAAACACAGTGCATTTTTATAATATCCAAAATAAATGGACCAGATTCCAATCAATGACAGCTGAGCTCCCTGCCACTCAAGCAAAGAGGATGCCAGAATGACAAAGGGACAGGCTGGGTGTGGTGACACATTCTTACAATCCTAGCTGAGAAGTAGAATTTGGGAAGACTGTAACTCAAGGCCAGCCTAAGTAAAAGTTCATGACAGTTCCTCCAACCAATAAAGCTGGACATGGTGGAACAAAGGGGCAGAGTCATGAAGAAAGGCTTTTTTCAGAGGCAAGAATGTAGCAGTGGAAACCTGAGCTCACAAGTCAGTCTTCCCACTGCAGGGAGATGAGGAGTTACTGACAGAGGATGGCTGGGACTAACATGAGGAGAAAGGCTCATAAAGGAAAGAATATTCACATCTCTTCTGGGTCTAGGTAGAATTCCTGGAACACAGGTGCCACCTCTTTTTGCTCCTTTCAGTGTCTCATGTTTCTGGTCATGGCGGCTGGTAGGTGACTTTAACCCAAAGACCAAGGCTACCAAGAGGCAGAGCCAATATAAAACAGACATGAAGAGCCTTTTCGCCTCGTTCCATCTACCCTACGAGACTTATTCAAGTCGAAGTGTACAGTCTATGTTTTTAGCAAAGGCAGCTTTTCATGTCCCTGAAAAGCAAATGTTATCATCATAGCCCACACAGCAGAGATGCTATCTAAAGCAAAGCTGTGTGATCCACAAAACGATTGATATCTAACTAAAACCAACTAAAGCAGGGTGCTGGGGGCTTATGCTTGTAATCCTAACTACTCAAAAGGCTGAGATCTGAGGATCACAGTTTGACACCAACTTGGGAAGAAAATCTGAGAGATTTTTCTCTCTAATTAATCATGCATGTGTGCGCACACATACATATACGCACATACACACACACACATACACACACACAACAAAAAACAAAAACAAAACAGAAGCCATGTGTCCTTGGCCCATGCCTGTAATCCTAGCTACTCAAGAGACTGAGTTCGAAGGATCATATGTCAAAGCCACCAGGCAGGAACATCAATGAGACTCTTATTATCTGCAATTAACCACCAGAAAACGGGAAGTGGGCTGTGGCTCCAGTAGTAGAGTGCTCACCTTTAGCTAAAGAGTGCAGGGACAGCACCGAGTTCGAGCCCCATGACAGGCAAAAACAACAACAACAACAACAATCAAACAGAAATGGAGCTGTATCTCAAATGGTGTAGCACCAGCCTTGAGCAAAAAGCTCAGGGACAGTGCCCAGGCTTTGAGTTCAAGCCTCACATAACTCTCAATTATTTAGATTTATCCTTGGCAACATGTTAGACTAGTTTCAGTAGATACTATGATAATACGTAATACTCCAGATAACACATTTTAGTTTTGCCAAATTCAAATATGCCTTTAGTTATCAATATATACCAGTCTTTCTGAAATAAATCATTGACATTTCACAAGGCTTTTGGTCATATTTAATAGGAATATATCAAAGAAATCAAGTTTATAGAAGTTTCATTTTATTAGCAAAGTATGTAGTGTGAGTAATTTGACCTACAGCTCCATTTCCTGTTTTCTGGTGGTTAACTGAAGATACGAAAGTCTCATGGATTTCCCTGCCTGAGTTGGTTTTGAATGGTGGTCTTCAGATCTCCGTCTCCTGAGTAGTTAGGAATACTGGCCTGCGCCAACAGCGTACAGTCTACCTCAACTATCTTTTTAATGAGAAAACTTTAAAAAAATGACTCATTCATTTTAAATGAGTCCTATGTGTGGATTTAGCTAAAAATAATCCCTGTTTCCACATTACTATCTGTGAAAACTGGAGTTAGTACTATTCTGGACAAGTTGGAAATAAAGTTTCCAAAGTTGCTCCATTGCTCAATGGTGTTAGTGCAAAACAAATTTTGATTCAATTTGGAAGATTAAAGCTGTCTTCATGGATAAAAAGTTCTACTTGTTACATATTGATAAGCTATTCTTTTTAGAAAACAACCTATCATTTGTTTCACTGCTATTACTTTCCACTATTTTCCATCTTCAATATATGGATTCAATGAATATTTCAAGTAAATAATGCAAAAACTATATTCAAAATAATTTTAAGTAATATATAAATGTCATACTGAGTTTTTATGCAAGAAGGCTGACTGAGACTGTTACAAAAAGCACTATACTGAAAAAAATCATTTATTGTTTTATTCAGAAAAAAAGCATTAACAGTATATTTATAAAATGTAATTTTGAAGACTTCTGTTTTCATAATTTTTATAATTTTTCCACTTAAAAGATTTACACCAGTAAGTGTCATGTTCATATAATTTATAATAAACAACAGGTCCAACATGAGTGATGTGCAATTAGTTACTATGTAATATGAAAGATAAAAAACACTAGAGAATCAGCAGAGACCCAAAGATGATTCCTACTAACATATTTTCTCCCATAATGACTGGGAAATTAGCTCCCTTTTTCAGTCAGCATATTTAGCAATGGAACCTTTTCAACCTCATCTAAATTCATCTGAAATTCTTTAATCTGCTTTGAAATGGTGACCCCTAAGAGGTTTTTATGTTTTTGTTTTTGTCGGTTGTGGGGCCTGAACTCTGGGCCTGGGCTCAGCTCTTCAGCTCAAGGCCAGCACTCTGTACTTGAGCCATAGCACCACTTCCAGCTTTTTCTGCTTTTATGTGGTGTTGAGGAATTGAACTCAGGGCCTCATGCATACAAGGCAAGCACTCTACCACTGAGACACCTTCCCAGCCCCAACCCCTAAGAGTTTTAATTCTTTGGAAAAATATATTTTCCTCTATGTGTAAAGTCAAAGCACAACAAAGAGAACAGGGAGCTCAGGGTTATACAAAGTATTTCCCCTAAGATTTGTAAATAGAGCAACTAAGAAATCTGAATCCAGGGTAGAGAAAAATCTCAGCAGTCCACACTACTTTGTAATAAAGTTTTCATCAGATAGCACAATTTCCTTTGGCATTTTGAAAAATTGGTCTATAATCAGCAACATGTAAATGTTTTCTCCTCCCAATGAAGTTTTTGAAAAGCTTAGCTAGTACACTAATGGAAAATACCTTCCAATAATCAGAAAAAAAAAGTCTAGCAATGACAAATTGCTTACTTAGAGCAAAACTAGAGTGCTTATACAATATTTCTTAAACATGACAAATATTAGGCAATTTGAATATGCAAATGCCAAGTATATCTTCTGAATTTACAAGCAAAAGAGTTTGGATGAAATAATGGCTGTATAAGGAAAAAATATACTTTGGCCAGTCTAAGCACTAGAATAACTATGTATTATTTTCATTACATTAATTCACAGCTTAATATGTTTTGGTGAAGCTTCAGATTTCTCAAAACATTTAAATTTTATTTTGTTCATGATAAACATTGTAAGTTGAATTTTATGTAACTATTTTCAATTGTTTCCTAAAACCACAACAAAAATAACATTTTTAATTAAGTAAAAATCAGCTTTTAAAAATGTGTTTTAAAAAGTCATGTCATCAAAGTGGGAAATATTAGTATAAGCTTTTTACCAAGACATGTCATTTTTTTAATTGAATCTTAAATGGTTTGCTTTTTCTAAGCTAATCCTCATATATATAATTCAGTGCATTTGTAATAGTATTGGACACATATATTGCCATTATTTCTAAAAGTTCCCCTAGGTAAAAACATTTTCATTATTTCACCCAGGAACTGTAGTGATCATAAATAATAGTTTTCTGAGAACAGTAACTTACATCTTTATTACTAACCTCTATGAGATTATTACTGGATCCTACCAGAATTTTAAGATTCTATAATTTTCCTAGATATAAAACAGGCCAGGCCCCGGTGATTCACAACTCTAATCCTAGCTACTCAGGAGGCTGAGGTCTAAGGATCATAGTTTGAGGCCAGCCCAGGCAGGAAAGTCGGTAAGAATTTTGTCTCCTATGAACTACTAAGAAAAAGCTTGAAGTGGTACTGTGTCTCAGATGGTAGAGTGCTAGCCTTGAACACAAAATGACTAAGGGACATTGCTCAGGCCCTGAATTCACAAGCACGCGCACACACGTGTGCACACACACATGCATGCACACACGGTAGTTAACTTTTACTACACAACCTTAAGCGTATTGTTTGCCTACATGCATACGTTTTGCTTTTTTGTTTTCTTAGTATTATTATAGATAGTGCATTCTGCCAATAGCTCGGAATGCATTCTGACTTTGAGAAAATCAGAGCTACTGAGAAAATTAAACAAGTATACAGATAAATAAAATAAGAAACAGGACCCATAAGGGGGAGGGTTACATATGCTAGGAATCTGCAAGGAAAGACAGGTAGGTTCTGGCTAAGGGGGAAAAACAGGCAAGTCAGAGCTCACCTCAGCAGAAATCAGTTGATGAGAAGAACATAAGACATCAAGTTTAAAGAACCCAAACATGGAAAAAAAATTTTTTTAAATGTACTACAAAAGCTTCATGGTCTATACTTGTTATTATAAGTGTAAATAGCCTTCTTTAAGTGTTACACCAAGCCTTAAAATGAACATTTTCACTTGGCTTTAGAAGGACAAAAACATGGCTTTTCATTTATGCATTGCTTATACAGATGTATCTTGCTTACAGTGGTTACTCAACAAATTACTGCTAATTTAATGAACTGCCCAAGAAACATATATTTCAGGGAACATTTATTTAATGGTATGAATACATAGAACAAGGAATTCTAAAAAAGGTATGCTTTTAGTGTAGTTATATGTTTATGCTGCCAAAAGCATGTTAGGTGAGTAAAGTAGTTGTCAGTTGTTGTATGATATCTAATAACGGTTCCACACCAATATATAGAACTCCATGTTTAATAAGAAAATTGGAAGCTTAATAATTTGGGCACTGTACATTTTATGCTACAATGTGTTTTTTAATGGAACTGTAAGCTCTCATTCCATTTTGGTAAAAAGACAACTAATTTTACTTCAAAACACAGGCTTCCATGTCTCCTTTGTCCCATGTGTCACAAATACAGAAGAATTGCAGATGTGACAAGAATGCTAACATTGAAACAAATAGCAGCAGACACCAACTCAGAAGGTACTAGACAGATTATAAGAAACTTACACTCAATCACACCAAATTCGCCTATGAAATATAAAGTTTATGGCAGTCTCTGTATTATTTTTCAAGCACAATAAACCCTTCATAGTGAGTTCAATTTTTACTTTTAAACATTTGCAATTTTCTACTTTTAATAATATTTCAAGAGTAAGAAAAAGGACATCAGTTATTAATTTAGCAATAAGGGAACATTTTACTCCCAATCAACTTTGCTATGGAATAGCCCATTTTTGTGGTAGATGATTTTCCATCTTTATTATTTAAATCACTTGTTTATTTTTCCTGTAATCTGAGAAGTGCTGCATTTTGGACAAATAACCTTTTCATTATCTTTTCCTCAGGACTGAGTACTCAAATTAAAGACTTAGGTACCACAGCTGACTTTCCTACTGAAATAAATTTTCTAATGTGGGCTAAAGCATTAGAAATATTTTTTAAAATATCGATTTAAGACCTTGAAAACCCAAAAGTTGAAAACAAACACTGGGTAGGAATGGGAAAGAGGAATTGTGAATGTAAGCACTCTGCAAGGCCATTTGCCACAGGTGGGCTTTGCAATGTGATTGTCTTTGTTCTTATCCCCATTGTAGAGGGCACAAGAAAACAGTAGGACTCCCTTAACATACGGCTGTCTAATCTACTTGCCTAGTAAAATGGAGAAAATATTTTTTAATTTTGTATCATCCCAATTAATTTTCATCAAAGAACTGGTATTAATATCAGTCATTTGAAAACTTAGCTTTTTTGGAACAACTTAGGCAAATCAAAACTGTAAGTTTTAAAAACTATAAACAGATGTTTTGTCAATAATCAACAATTTATTTTAATTTTCAACTCATAATATGTAGCAAAGGCTTCCATAATTGTTAATAACTATTGAGAAGTCACCCTGAGTCATGTAAAGATAACAAGTAAACAGCAAACTAGCTTGTACACTGGAAACTGTGCTTCAACAAAATCTCTACAGAGATCTTGATCCCTGTAAAGCCAGAATAAAAATAAACCAAAACTTTGGAGAGTAAAGCAATGGTTCTAAAACGTTGCTGCACATTATAGTCACCTAGGGAGCTCTTCAGATTCTCAATCCCCAGAAAACAGCTAATAACAATTAAGTCAGAATGTTGGAAATGAGAATGTAGCTTCAGTGGTGCGATGAAATGTACAGCAAAATATGGAAACCATTGGTGTAAGGTGGTTTTATATTCACCACATCTGCTTAGGAAGCAGCTATATAAGAAAGTTGTTTATGAAGAGATTCTGAGTGATCTACTGCTACGTAGCCCCACTAATTCAAGGACACTCCACAATCTAAACTATCTGTGGTAAAGAGAAAATGAAGACTAGAAGAATACTGAGCGGTTTGTACTCAATCAATATAGTGGGTATTGAGTATTATAAGTCAATTGCCTGTGGTTTCATCCACAAATTAGTTTAACACTGTTGTTGGAAACTGGTTCTGTCTCCCATTGTCTCTAGGCACAAGAAATCCCATTAAAGTGAAAATGAAAAGCTCTAGGGTACCAACTTTGAGCAGTAGGAGAGATCAGAATAACATTGAAAGAAAGGAGCCTGTCAGGCCCTCCCTGCAAGCTTCCAGGGTCTCTATCCCTCTCACTTACTCAGAATCTTAGCTTCATCTTGTCTACAGTTCTTCATTTTGCTGTGGGAATCTTTCTTGTTCTCATTAGCTACTGACAGGAGCTTCCCAAGAAATGCAGAGTGAGTTCCAAGTTTTTGCATCTGAGATCTTTTCTAATTCCTACAGGTTAATTCCTGTTGAACCAGTATGTTTAAAATTATGTATTTAAGAATAAACAAAAAACAACAGGCCTGGGGATGGGAACATGGCTCAGTGGTAGAGCGCTTGCCTTGAATGCATGAGGCCCTGGGTTCAATTCCTCAGCACCACATAAGCAGAAAAGGCCAGAAGTGGCGCTGTGGCTCAAGCAGTAGAGCACTTGCCTTGAGCTGAAGAGCTGAGGGACAGCGCCCATGCCCACGACTGTCAAAAAACAACAACAACAACAAAAAACAGGATCTCCTATCTATTTTACTACTCTATCCTTTTAAACTTTAAGATACAATTTTACCTATGTATTTTGATACGTATATTTAAAGCATTTGATCCAAGATGCCATGTGTGTCTCCAAAAAGGCTGAAATGGTTTATTTACCATTTACAAAAATCTATGAGAATACACAGGTCTCTATACAAAACACTATGTCTATTTACATTTTGTTTCCAGTTAGGGAACTGGGCAATAATGCAGCTTTGTTTCATGTTTATTGGCTCTTGAAATTCTTTTTGACTATTTTTCCATTACTGTGTCCTAAGTAGTCATAACAATAAAAGTCATAACTATTATTAGAAACATCATTATGTTCAAAGTACTTTCTAACTACATGTATTTAACCATACTCTCCAGGGCAGTTCCAGGAGGAAACATATTACTGTCTCCACTTGACAAATTATTTTTTTCCTTAGGTTTCTGATCCTTTAATAAAAAGCACATTTAACTTTTCTTGAAGCTGGGCGCTGGTGGGTCTCACCTGTAATCCTAGCTACTCAGGAGGCTGAGATTTGAGAATCAAGATAGGAAGCCAGCTGGACTCGAAGGTCTATGGGACTGCTATCTCCAACTCACTACCCCAAAAGCCAGAAATGGAGCTGTGTTCAAGTGGTAGAGTACCAGCCTTGAACAAAGGAACTCAGGGACAGCACCCAAGCCTAGAGTTCAAGTCCAGAACCAACACACAAAAAAACAAAAAATAAGACTTTTTGAGCCCTAACTATCCATCTATTTATTTTGGGTTCTTTCTTAGGCTGATTCTCCTGGATTATATTCACATAGAACATTATTATTTTACTTTTCACTTTTTTTTTTCTTTTTGGTGCTGGTCCTGGAGCTTGAACTCAGGGCTGGGGTGCTGTCCTTGAGCTTTTTTGCTCAAGGCTAGAATGCTACTACTAGCCACAGGCTCCACTCCACTTTCAGCTTTTTGGTAGTTAATTGGAGATAAGAGCCTCAGACTTTCCTGGCCTGACTGGCTTCAAACCACAATTCTGAGAGCTCAGTCTCCGCAGTAGCTAGGATTACAGGCATGAGCCACTGGCATCGGCTTTCACTTGCACTTTTAATTTGGACTGAGCAATTGAGCACACATATTTTGCCCAGGTCTCTTCGAATCCCTTCCAAGAGGATCAACTATCGAAAGGGTACAAAAAAAGAATGCTGCAGTCTAGAGCGGAACCTTGGTGTTCTGTGATGGTTGTTTACAGAACAAAAGTCAGACATCAAGACATAGGATGTGAGTAAATTGGGGTTAGGAAGTCAGCCCGCAGGAAAACTGAAACAGAACAATTGAAAACTGAGTGTCTTTGGAGCCTGGAACTAAATCCTGTTACTTTAGTTTTTATTATATCCAAGTACTAACCTTTTAAATGGAGAGCGATGCCCCCGGAAGCTACTTTTATGTAATAATAAGGTAGAGTGTTTCTTTCAGAAATGTGTAGTCATTGTTTAAACCTCATCATTTCCACATTAGACTACAATGTGACCTTTATGTTTCTCTATTTCTGGACGGAATTTCTAGCTTGTGCGGCTGTTCAGCCTGTTTCCTCTGTTCTCGTGCTGTGAATCTGTGATGTTCTTCTTTTTTGTCTTTTGGTCCGGTCGTGGGGCCTGAACTCTGGGCCTAGGCGCTGTCCCTCAGCTCTTCGGCTCAAGGCTATCACTCTACCACTTGAGCCACAGCGCCACTTCCAGCTTTCTCTGCTTATGTGGTGCTGAGGAACCGAACCCAGGGCCTCGTGCATGCGAGGCAAGCGCTCTACCACTGAGCCACCTTCCCAGCCCGCACCTGGGATATTCTGTGAATGCCCGGGCCTTGGACAGTCCTCCTGGCGCCCTGTCTGTCACTTCTCCAGAAAAGCCGGACACGGGCGCCCGACAGGGGCGACTGAGGAGGCGCAGCACCCGCAAACCGCGGCCTGGGCACGCTGCTCACCTCACAGCGCCTGCCCTGCACACCTCACAGCCCCGCCCAGCCCACCTCACAGCCCCGCCCACCTCACAGCCCCGCTCACCGCACAGCCCCGCTCACCTCACAGCGCCTGCCCTGCACACCTCACAGCCCCGCCCACCTCACAGCGCCGCCCACCTCACAGCGCCGCCCACCTCACAGCCCCGCCCGCCTCACAGCCCCGCCCACCTCACAGCCCCGCCCGCCTCACAGCCCCGCCCACCTCACAGCCCCGCCCGCCTCACAGCCCTGCACAGCCCCGCCCACCTCACAGCCCCGCCCCGCCCACCTCACAGCCCCGCCCCGCCCACCTCACAGCCCCGCCCACCTCACAGCCCCGCTCGCCGCACAGCCCCGCCCACCTCACAGCCCCGCCCGCCTCACAGCCCTGCACAGCCCCGCCCACCTCACAGCCCCGCCCCGCCCACCTCACAGCCCCGCCCCGCCCACCTCACAGCCCCGCCCACCTCACAGCCCCGCTCGCCGCACAGCCCCGCTCACCTCACAGCGCCTGCCCTGCACACCTCACAGCCCCGCCCAGCCCACCTCACAGCCCCGCCCACCTCACAGCCCCGCTCGCCGCACAGCCCTGCTCACCTCACAGCGCCGCCCACCTCACAGCCCCGCCCACCTCACAGCCCCGCCCGCCTCACAGCCCCGCCCGCCTCACAGCGCCGCCCGCCTCACAGCCCCGCCCGCCTCACAGCCCCGCCCGCCTCACAGCCCCGCCCGCCTCACAGCGCCGCCCGCCTCACAGCCCCGCCCGCCTCACAGCCCCGCCCGCCTCACAGCCCCGCCCGCCTCGCAGCGCCGCCCGCCTCGCAGCCCCGCCCGCCTCGCAGCCCCGCCCGCCTCGCAGCCCCGCCCGCCTCGCAGCCCCGCCCGCCTCGCAGCCCCGCCCGCCTCGCAGCCCCGCCCGCCTCACAGCCCCGCCCGCCTCGCAGCCCCGCCCACCTCGCAGCCCCGCCCACCGCACAGCCCCGCCCACCGCACAGCCCCGCCCGCCTCACAGCCCCGCCCGCCTCACAGCCCCGCCCACCTCACAGCCCCGCTCACCTCACAGCCCCGCCCACCTCACACCCCCGCCCACCGCACAGCCCCGCTCACCGCACAGCCCCGCCCGCCTCACAGCCCCGCTCACACCCCCGCCCACCGCACAGCCCCGCTCACCGCACAGCCCCGCCCGCCTCACAGCCCCGCTCACACCCCCGCCCACCGCACAGCCCCGCCCACCGCACAGCCCCGCCCGCCTCACAGCCCCGCCCACCGCACAGCCCCGCCCACCGCACAGCCCCGCCCGCCTCACAGCCCCGCTCACACCCCCGCCCACCGCACAGCCCCGCTCACCTCACAGCCCCGCCCGCCTCACAGCCCCGCTCACCGCACAGCCCCGCTCACAGCCCCGCTCACCGCACAGCCCCGCTCACCTCAAGCGCCCGCGCCGTCGGCCGCGGCCCGCACAGGCCGCGCTCCCTCCCGAAGTCCGGTCACACTGGCGAGGCGGGAGGCTCCGGCCTCACGCTGACCACACTCTCCACAGCTAAAGAAACAGGGCTCCACAAGAGGAGCTGGGGAGACGCACACGGCGCCCGCAGCGCCCGCAGCGCCCGCGCCCCAAGCGCCTTCCCCGGCCGACCTCCTGCGCATGTGCCCGCGGGCCCTGCCTTCGTCCCGCCCACCTCCTTCCGGGACCTCGCGCCTTGCTGAGCGCGGATTGGCGGGTCCCGCCCACCTCCTTCCGGCACCTCGCGCCTTGTTGAGCACGTGTTGGCGGGTCCTGCCTTCCTCCCGCCCACTTCCTTCCGGGACCTCTTGCCTAGCTGACCGCGGATTGGCGGGCCCTGCCCTCGTCCCGCCCACCTCCTTCCGGGACCTCGCGCCTTACTGAGCGCGGATTGGCGGGGCCTGCCTTCATCCCGCCCACCTCCTTCCGAGACCTCTCGCCTTGCTGAGCGTGGATTGGCGGGCCCTGCCCTGTCCCGCCCACCTCCTTCCGGGACCTCGCGCCTTGCTGAGCACGTGTTGGCGGGTCTTGCTTTAGGCCCAACCACCTCCGCTCTGGACCGTGCGCCTCCCTCACAAGGGTTACACCGGCCTCCGAGGCCCTCGTGCCTCCCGGGACACCGAGCCTGTGTTGGCGGGCTTGTGTTTGAGGCCCGCTGGCGCCGGCGCCTCCTTCCGGGGGAGGTCCCGCCTCGGGCGCGCCGGTGGGCGGGCCTGGTTCCGGGCCGCGCGGGCTCCCGGGCGGGCGCGGGCTCCCGGGCAGGGGCGGGCTCCCGGGCGGGCGCGGGCTCCCGGGCAGGGGCGGGCTCCCGGGCGGGCGCGGGCTCCCGGGCAGGGGCGGGCTCCCGGGCAGGGGCGGGCTCCCGGGCAGGGGCGGGCTCCCGGGCAGGGGCGCGGGCTCCCGGGCAGGGGCGGGCTCCCGGGCGGGCGCGGGCTCCCGGGCAGGGGCGGGCTCCCTGGCAGGGGCGGGCTCCCGGGCGGGCGCGGGCTCCCGGGCGGGCGCGGGCTCCCGGGCGGGCTCCCGGGCAGGGGCGGGCTCCCGGGCAGGGGCGGGCTCCCGGGGAGGGGCGGGCTCCCGGGCGGGCGCGGGCTCCCGGGCAGGGGCGGGCTCCCGGGCAGGGGCGGGCTCCCGGGCAGGGGCGGGCTCCCGGGCGGGCGCGGGCTCCCGGGCGGGGGCGGGCTCCCGGGGAGGGGCGGGCTCCCGGGCGGGCGCGGGCTCCCGGGCAGGGGCGGGCTCCCGGGGAGGGGCGGGCTCCCGGGCGGGCGCGGGCTCCCGGGCGGGCGCGGGCTCCCGGGCGGGGGCGGGCTCCCGGGGAGGGGCGGGCTCCCGGGCGGGCGCGGGCTCCCGGGCAGGGGCGGGCTCCCGGGCAGGGGCGGGCTCCCGGGCAGGGGCGGGCTCCCGGGCAGGGGCGGGCTCCCGGGCAGGGGCGGGCTCCCGGGCGGGCGCGGGCTCCCGGGCGGGGGCGGGCTCCCGGGGAGGGGCGGGCTCCCGGGCGGGCGCGGGCTCCCGGGCAGGGGCGGGCTCCCGGGCAGGGGCGGGCTCCCGGGCGGGGGCGGGCTCCCGGGGAGGGGCGGGCTCCCGGGCAGGGGCGGGCTCCCGGGCAGGGGCGGGCTCCCGGGCGGGCGCGGGCTCCCGGGCGGGGGCGGGCTCCCGGGGAGGGGCGGGCTCCCGGGCGGGCGCGGGCTCCCGGGGAGGGGCGGGCTCCCGGGCAGGGGCGGGCTCCCGGGCAGGGGCGGGCTCCCGGGCGGGCGCGGGCTCCCGGGCGGGCTCCCTGGCAGGGGCGGGCTCCCGGGCAGGGGCGGGCTCCCGGGCGGGCGCGGGCTCCCGGGCGGGCTCCCGGGCAGGGGCGGGCTCCCGGGGCAGGGGCGGGCTCCCGGGCAGGGGCGGGCTCCCGGGCGGGCGCGGGCTCCCGGGCGGGCTCCCGGGCAGGGGCGGGCTCCCGGGGCAGGGGCGGGCTCCCGGGCAGGGGCGGGCTCCCGGGCGGGCGCGGGCTCCCGGGCGGGGGCGGGCTCCCGGGGAGGGGCGGGCTCCCGGGCGGGCGCGGGCTCCCGGGCGGGCGCGGGCTCCCGGGCGGGCTCCCGGGGAGGGGCGGGCTCCCGGGCAGGGGCGGGCTCCCGGGCAGGGGCGGGCTCCCGGGCAGGGGCGCGGGCTCCCGGGCAGGGGCGGGCTCCCGGGCGGGCGCGGGCCCCCGGGGCAGGGGCGGGCTCCCGGGCGGGCGCGGGCCCCCGGGGCAGGGGCGGGCTCCCGGGCAGGGGCGGGCCCCCGGGCAGGGGCGGGCTCCCGGGCAGGGGCGGGCTCCCGGGGAGGGGCGGGCTCCCGGGGAGGGGCGGGCTCCCGGGCAGGGGCGGGCCCCCGGGGCAGGGGCGGGCTCCCGGGGAGGGGCGGGCTCCCGGGCGGGCGCGGGCTCCCGGGCAGCGGCGGGCTCCACAGCACCTGCTTCCGAGAACGGTGATGAAGCCACCTGAGGTAAACAGGACGACCAGAGGCGTCTGCGGCTCCGTCCTCAGGTCTGTATTCGTGGACACCCGGAGCGGATCCGCAGCTCTTAACATTTCCTTCTCAAAAGGAGGCCCAGAGATTTTAGGTCCCGGGTAATTAATTACCCACCTGTGAGGTGGCCGGTCATGACCCCGCCCCACCTGTGAGGTGACCGGTCATGACCCCGCCCCGCCCAGAGTCCGGGACAATCTCTAATTCGCCCGCCAAAGGCCCCGGTGGTGAGCGCCGGCCTGGGGCCAGAACCCAGACAAACAGGTAAAGCCGGGCTCAGCACGGGCCTGCGCCCAGGCCCTGCAGCCGACCACGGGGCGGGATAGCCCGCTCTACAAACACAAGTGCCCTGAAACCTCTCACTGAGCTGCATTTTCTAAGCTTTAAGCGGTCCACTCCCTAAAAGTACTTCATGCTACTTTCTTCTTCTTTTTACAAGTTTCATGCTGTTGTGTCTTCATCATTTTCCCCCCTATTTATTCAGCAAATAGTTCTGGCGGACAGGCCCTGTGCTGTGTGTCTCTCCAGCGTTAGATGGTAAATGGAACTGAACTTTGTCTTCGGTTGAATTGGACATTTAGAGCAGGATTTAAGTAAATGACCAAAGTTGTAGGAAGTGGCGCTGTGGCTCAAGTGGTAGAGTGCTCGCCTTGAGTTGAAGAGCTGAGGGACAGCGCCCAGGCCCAGAGTTCAAGCCCCACGACCGACAAAAAAAAAACAAAACTATATAGAATGACCAAAGTTGTACTCTGAAGATGTATCAGGTGCCTGTGTTTGAAGCTGTCCTTTTGGTTCTACACCAGAACATTTGTACAAACCTCTGGTGGCTGAGTCCCATAGCCAAACTGTGCAAAACCAATGGAACCACCAAATTCTACAAGCACAGGACATGATTCATGCCTTGCTCAAAGTCTTCCTGTTTGTTCCTCTGCCTTTTTCCCTCTTACAAGTGTGAGATGCATTAACCCTCACATCAGCAGCAACATCTTATGTGGGTCATGCTACTCTTTCCTTGAGTCCCACATAGTCAAACAAGATGAAAATCTGAGCTGAAAACCATTCCAGTACAGGCTTAAACAATGGAGTCTCACCCTGAAGACAGTTCCTACAACCTGAGGTCATTTTTCTTCCAAACTTAATATAATTCTTATTATATTAATAATGCTGTTGGCTATATGTCTCTTACAGTTTTTGTCATTACAAAAATTAGTTTTTGTGCCAGGTGCCAATCGCTCACTCCAGTCATACTAACTACTCAGGTGGCTGAGATCTGAGGATCATGGTTCAAAGCCAGCCCAGGCAGGAAAGTCTGTGAGATTTTTGGGGGGGGGGGTCTGGTCATGGGGCCTGAACTCTGGGCTTGGGCGCTGTCCCTCAGCTCTTCAGCTCAAGGCTAGCGCTCTACCACTTGAGCCACAGCACCACTTCCGGCTTTTTCCTTGTTGCTTATGTGGTGCTGAGGAATCGAACCCAGGGCCTCATGCATGCAAGGCAAGTGCTCTACCACTGAGCCACCTTCCCAACCCCAGTCTGTGAGATTCTTATCTCCAATAAAAACCACTCAGAAAACTGGAAGTGGCACTGTGGCTTGAGTGGTAGAGTGGTAACCTGGAGCTGAAGGACAGTGCCCAGGCCCAGAGTTCAACCCCCATGACAGTCAAAAAAAATAAAAAAAATAATGTATTTGTTCTGAAAGAACACTTGGATACAATTCTGTAGATCATCTTTAAGATAATTTTATGTGTACTTAGATGAAATGTGTCATTAAGAGTATTTATTGTCATCGTTTACATCCCAATCACATCCTTCTTTCTATCTATGCTCCTATCCCTGTTTTTCAAGAGTAAGGACATTCTTTCTACAGTATTGATATAAAAGCATTCACTCCGTAAATGTTGGTATGTTTCTTATAATACATCTTAGTGCCTTGGATAATACAGGTAGGTTTATCAACAGAATACTGGAGTCATGGTATTATCCAAATGAAAGGGGAATTCAAGAGTTATGGAAAAGAGAAACAGAATCATTTGTAATTAATTTCTTCCTTAAAAAAACAATTCTATACTGTTTTCTATTTTTAAAAAGACTAATATGGGGCTGGGAAGGTGGCTCAGTGGTAGAGCCACTTGCCTTGCATGCATGAGGCCCTGGGTTTGATTCCTCAGCACCACATAAACAAAAAGAAAAAAGCTGGAAGTGGCGCTGTGGCTCAAGCGGTAGAGTGCTAGCCTTGAGCTGAAGAGCTGAGGGACAGCGCCCAGACCCAGAGTTCAGGCCCCAGGACCGGACCCCGCACTCCCCCCAAAAAGACTAATATGCACAATTGAGCCTGAGAGTTGTTTCCACAACAAAATTATCTTCTGTTCCTAAGCCAGACCTGGAGAGTTGAGAAGGAAAGAAGACTCTTGGTCTGAAAACAGCCGTAATTACAGCTTCACTTTTTAACTTGGAATATTCATTAACTAGCATGTCCTGTGTGCACATAAAATAGACTTATGTGAACAAGGATAGGCTGAGGGATTGATTTCTATATGCTCAAATTGTACCTAAACAGTGCTTTTTGTGAAGGCCCATAACTATTCTTCTGTCCTTGCTCCTTGTTGGAAATTATCTGTTAAAACTATCTATCCTCATTCTGCATCTTGTAAAGGTTCAAGAAGCTCCTTTAATAAGACATCATAACTCTTCTTCCCATCCATCTCATAGGTAGAAAGCATGTCTAACACAAGTTTTGTTTTCTGAAGTTTCCAAGTTTTTTGGTGGTGGTGGTGATAGTGGTATATGTGTGTGTGTTTAGTTGCTATAATTTTTCTTTGGATCAGAGACTTTACTGATCATTTCCAAAAACTTACATAACTTAGTTTCTCTGCTTTGCAAAGCCTACGTGATTTGCCTAAACCTAGTTGCAAGACAGGTTACGAAGATGAATTTTTGTAACTTTACCTTCTACAGTGGGAAATAACACTTGGTAATCACATCAAGACTTCAGAGTCTGTGAGGGTGATTCCATAAACACAACGAGTTCCAATGCTGCTTTTCCAGGGAGTAACAACTATCTACAATATAAAGTGGATGAATTTGATCTAGATTTTTACGTTTGTTTCTGAGATTTGTTTCCAGAAATAAGCTGTATGTCACAACTTTCTAATGGAAAGGGTATTTAAAATTGAGCTTTGATTGGGAAGGTATTGTAATTTCCTCGTTTTTGGTCTTGCCTGTATTTCCTTGCTTAAATTTTCAATGTCATTGCTGTTTTTCTAGGTCAAACCCTTACCTCTTGGATTTTCCCTTTCCATGATATTCTTTTGATGTGTAAGAACTTTGCTGTGAGAAGTCCCCAGTGCTTCCCCGGGGCACTATTAAAAGCCAAGAGCAGCAGGATCTTCTCTGCTCACTCTGAGTCACTCACACGCTCCCTCGCTCATTATCTGCGTCATCAGCCTGAACCGTGAAGATAATTCATTGTGACAATGCCACACTAGTGCCAAGAAGTATTTGAGGCAAAGGGAGTTATAAAATATAAAGATTTAAAAAAGAATTGGCTACAAGAAAGTTAATAATGTCATAGAATACGTAAACTAGATGAGTGTATAGTATAAGTATATAGAGCATAATCGAGGAATATAATAGGGGAAATTAACTTTTATTACTGGGCAAAATGTTGGTGCATATAAAAGCTACTTCTTGAAGTTTGTGAAAGATTTAGACAAGCAAAGTGAAGATGTGCCATGTGTGTTCCAAAGAAAACGGGTTTTGTCTGTGAATGCTAAGGAAGACTAGTTAGGCCAGAATATTCAATGTACACATAGAATACAAGAGAGAGGGGAAGAGTATCTTTTGAGTTTGATTACTCCCTGGTGAAAAGCTCTATAGGAACCAAGCATAATCCCCAAAGAAAATGTGAGACTAATTGAGTATTATGCTGCCAATATCTCCCTATGTTTAGCAAAGTTTCAGTCCTTTGGCTATTTTTGAGCATTTAACTCAGTAGCTTTAAATTAGAAATTTACTATTTTGTTGTAAGAGATAAAATTATCTTTACATATTTTTCACAGTCAGAGAACTAAAAAGGTGTGTAACAACTGTTGAATGGATGTTTTGAATGGATTTTAGTGAACTGAAAAATGGATTTCTCTGTGCTCTAGTCCTAACATCTTCCTGAATATCTTAATTCTGTAGTGACAATTACTTCAGAGATAATAGGTCAGATAAAACAGCTGTGAAAAGGATCAAAGAGGATCACAGCTTTAAGAACAACTGTGGTCTACTCTCTCCCTCATTTCTGAAATAAAAGATTTTTTTCCAGTGGTTAAAACAATGCTATTGTGCCATTTTCAAGAATGACAAACTTTTTAAATTAAGTAACTTAAAACAAGTTTATTCCAAATATATATGCAACCAAATGTGTTTCTCGATTAATTTTATACTACTCTTGTGCAAATTAAAATTTTCATCATAACAAATGTGGTTTGTAAAATAAAAATATACTTGAATTCAGAATTTTTTTTTTTTTTTTTGGTCAGTTCTGGGGCTTGAACTCTGTGCCTGGGCGCTGTCCCTCAGCTCTTCAGCTCAAGGCGAGCGCTCTACCACTTGAGCTACACCGCCACTTCCGGTTTTTCTGGTGGTTCATTGGAGATAGGAGTCTCACGGTCTCTCCTGCCCGGGCTGGCTTTGAACCGCGATCCTCAGGTCTCAGCCTCCTGAGTAGCTAGGATTACAGGCGTGAGCCACCAGCTCCCGGCTTGAATTCAGAATTTTTGACAAAGAGAACCATTTGTTTTTAAAATTAAAATCTGCTTATTAAAATTAAAGGGCTTAGCTCCCAAACAAATAATAATCTTAATTTTTAAACAATCTGAAAGACAAAGGAGAAGTGTACATTTCTATTACTTCAGTAGCATCTCTGTGCTTTGGAAAATATGGATTAGAGAGTATTTTCTTTCAAATAGAACAGAAAGATATTCTCGTTCCTCATTACCTAATCACACATCTTACATACTGAGTCACTTTAGCCTCCTGCTGGAGCTACGTGCTTATTTGCCTGAATTTTATTTTACTTCTTTAAACCCTTTTAATGATCTTTATTATCTTCACTGTATGAAGGGATTTTAATTTAACAGGTCCATTTATGTGTCCAGTGCACCCTCCATCATTCTCCCCTACCTTCCATCTATCCCATCCCACCCATCCCTAAAATGCCCAAATTCTATTGTTTTTGGCCGTGCATTGTAGGCTTCATGTCATCTAGAAATAGGGCAGAACTCAGTAAGTTTCTGTTTTTCTTGGCCAGATATTCAATTCATAACATTCATATGCCTCAGAAGACCAGTTACCTACAAGTCACTCTTTGCTACCAAGATCTGCACAAAAATGTGTCATTTTATTGACAAACAGCACAAATTAACAACAAAGTGCAGAGGTAGAAAACTGAAATCCATGGAAATGAAAAAGAGAGGCAAAAGAGAAAATTTCTGAAACCTCAGTAAGAGGATAGATGAATCTTTTCCTGGTAGGAAATGTCCAAATAATGTCTAAGTGTCCAGGTAAGAGAGATGACAGACCTGAATGTACCAAGTTCTCTCCATAGCCAGCGTGGTAGGAGAAAGTCATGAGAGGACACAAGTCAAACCTCACATGTTTGTCTGAGCCACTCTTGTGCAACCAGAATACCTGTACTATCTACTTTTCTGGAAATTCAGATAATAATCTCTCCTAAAGAATCTTCCAATTATTCTCTATTTCATCTTGGCTAAAATCATGATTCAGTCAGCCATTTAGGTCTTCCTTTTCTGGAATGGGCCACACCTTTTAGCTAATTTACTCACTGTTAAATATTTCAACACATGAAAATCCATCATATATGTATATTACTTGTACATACATAATATTAGATTACAATTTCATTTCATTTCCCTGAAGCTAACTTTGACTTGTCTTTAAAATTTATCACATGTATTAAGAACTGAAAATAATAATCCATTCTCTGAGATAAATATTCAGTTATATGGCTATTTGATTTATTTAGAAAGGATTCTAAAATTCTAAAAATTATGAGATGAAAATGTTTAGGCTAATAAACAGAACCAAAAGAATACAATTCCAGGTAGACACCCAATATCACTTTATACTTGCTCTTCTTGCTCAAGAAGACTGTAAAATGCATGGTGCATTTGTGAAAACTCTCATTTCTATTTGTAATGTAAAGAATGTTCTATTGTCAAAAGGAAAAAGTATTTTGTATCTTGTATAATTGAAACATTCATCATATGAGATCAAATGTCCAGTTGGGCTCCTACATCTTTAAATAGCACTAGTGTGGGGCTGGGAAGGTGGCTCAATGGTAGAGCGCCTGCCTTGCATGCATGAGGCTCTGGGTTTGATTCCTCAGCACCACATAAGCAAAAAGAAAAAAGCCAAAATGGTGTTGTGGCTCAAGTGGTAGAGCACTAACTAGCCTTGAGCTGAAGAGCTGAGGGACAGTGCGCAGGCCCAGAGTTCAGGCTCCACGACCGGACCCAAAAACCAAGCAAACAAACAAATAGCATTAATGTTTTTACATCTTTATCATACTTCCTAGTGTTCATTTGGCTAAACATGCTGCACAATTTATTTATTTTATTTTATTTTTTTTGGTCCGGTCGTGGGGCCTGAACTCTGGGCCTGGGCGCTGTCCCTCAGCTCTTCACCTCAAGACTAGCGCTCTACCACTTGAGCCACAGCGCCACTTCTGGCTTTTTTCTTTTTGCTTATGTGGTGCTGAGGAATCAAACCCAGGGCCTCAGGCATGCAAGGCAAGCACTCTACCACTGAGCCACCTTCCCAGCCCCTGCACAATTTATTATTGCCTATATTCTGAGACATTTTTGAAAAAGGAATCTATTTTCTTTTCTGTTGCAGAAGTTTTCAATAATATGTGACAGGTATAAATTTGAACTCTCACTGAAAATAGTTTGCAACATACAATAGTACAACATAAAGAAGAGACAAAAATTTTCCTTTATTTAAAGTATGTACATCTAATGTGTCACAAAACAGGCCAAGAGACCCCAGTGAGGAAAGAAGACTTGAAAAGAAGAGCCTAGTGTGGAGTTAGACCTTGTAGCGCAATGCATTTTCTAGTCTAAGACAGAGAACAAGCTGGATCAAACTAAATGTAACATTACCAGTATATGACACTGGTTGATTAAATATAAAACTTGATAGTCACAGTACAAAGAAATCTGTTGTTTCATGTGTGCACATTGTTTTAGATCTACATAGATATTTGTACACCAGTACTGTTAATTAAATAGACCACAGATTGCGGACTGCCTTTGAACATGCCAATCACAGAGTAAAGAGGAGGGCCTTGCAGTTTCTGTAGATGAGCTTCACTCTCTGCGTTACATCCTGCATATGTCAGACCTGCGCTTTCCCTGGACACAGAAGTAAGGGACTGGATGTAACATTCGGAGGAAACCATCAGTGACAAAGGTGTGTGGGAGCCGGGTTAGTCGGGTGACTAACACCTGATACAGCACCTTCCCAGCCCGCGCCCCTGCTCCAGGTAGACGGCGTCGGTGCTGGTGGTGACTGGGCGATGGATAGGACACAGTCCCCCTCAGGAGGCTGCGCTGGCCCGGGCCTGGGCAGCCACCAGGCCAGGCCCAAGGAGAGGGTGGTGTGGGGCAGCAGCCAGCTCCAAGGACAAGGGTGCACATGGCCTTCCCCTCCCTCTGGGAATGGCCCAGGAGTGAGTGTGGGCACTGAGCGCAGAAGTGCCCTGTGCTCGTGGCTCACACCTGCCATCCTAGCTGCTTGGGAGGCTGAGGTCTGAGGGTTGCAGTTTGAAGCAGGCCAGGAAAGGTAGTCCATGAGATTCTTGTCTCCAATTAGTGGTACACCAAAAGAGAAGAGGAAGGAAAAGGAAGAAGAGACAGAGGAGGAGGAGGCCAGAGGAGGAGAAGGAAAAGGAGGAGGAGAACTCTGTGTGTGTGTGTGAGAGAGAGAGAGAGAGAGAGAAAGAAAGAAAGGAAGAAAGAGAGAGATGACTGTTGTCATCAAAAGACACGGAGGAAACGTGCAGGTGTATTATTAAGTGAAAGAAACCATTGTTTATAAGTTACATGAAACAAGTATGCATCATTCTGTGAGAGCAAAACTGGAGAGAGCAAAAAGGCCAACTTACTAAAGCTGTGAATATCTTTCAAAGACCAGTAGTTGCCAGGGTTTAGTGTGGGGATAAGAGATGGACAGGCAGGGTTTGTAGCCATGTTAGGGCATTGAAACCAGGCTGCATGGTGCAATACCGCGCATGTGAGCTGCCATTGCTCATGTATCACACCAGGGAAACGTGCAACGCCAGAAGTGTGTCTTATTGTAAGCCATTGACCCTGGACAGCAGCACTGTGCTCACACAATTTCATCCCCTGCAACAATGCTCCCACCCTGGGTTGTGTTACGCTCAGATTGGGAGGCTATGTATTGCTGGGGGCAGGATACATGTAGAAAATCTCCATACACTGTTCATTTTGTTGTCAACTTAAAGCTGCTCTATGGTGTACTTCTGATACACATAGATAGTAAACACTTCCTAAGTGTTTGTTAGTCATATAAATATTCATTTCCATCACACATCAAATTATTATTCTTAAAGTATCAACAATACTTTATAATTGAGCTAGATGCTGTCTTCCACTAACTTTAGAATACACATTTTGCTTCCCAGTGTCCATTAGCTCAGAAATTAAAAGACAAAATGAGATGTGCTACAAACTTCTGTTCCATGGGTGTTATAAAACCACTTACTGCTGCTGCTTAACTCCTTTGGGCAAAGGCTTATGTTAACTGATGACATTAGAATGCTTTTGGACAGACGGTGTGTGAGATGCCTTGAATCTCAACAGGCTTCTCTGTATTCATATGTTTGGTAACAAGGAAGAAGAGAATGAGTGTGAGGATTCAACACAAATCCATAAACTATTCTATCACCTCCACAAGCCTTCTTGCTACCATATGATTCCTGTGTCACCAGGCCGAGCTCACCCTCCAAGCCAACACTGCTCTGTTGGATCATTATATCTACAGTTTGTACTAGAGACATATGCTTTAACACTTCTTATAGTTACATTAGGTCTTCATGGACTTAACGTAGAATTATAATTCATGAAGACCTTACTGTACTCCACAGAATATTACTAAACCAATAAAAATGTTTAGTTTTTATCTTTCAATTTATACCTAATGAAAATTTACTTTAAAAAGTCAAATCAAGCTGGGAGCTGGCGGCTCACGCCTGTAATCTTAGCTACTCAGGAGGCTGAGATCTGAGGATTATGGTTCAAAGCCAGCCCGGGCAAGAAAATCCATGAGACTCTTATCTCCAATAAACCACTAGAAAGCCAGAAGTGGTGCTGTGGCCCAAGTGGTAGAGCGTTCGCCTTGAGCTGAAGAGCGCAGGGACAGCGCCCAGGCCCAGAGTTCAAGCCCCATGACTGACCCCTCAAAAAATAAATAAAAATTTAAAAAAGTCAAATCAATACCAAGTTGTAAAAATCTCAAACCTCCTGAGTGAACTGTCATTTATTGAGGGACATGGCACCTTTTAAAAATATAAATAAGAAATTGAGAGCATTGCAAATTACATTACACATACATATACACAACTTCTGTCAATTCTGTCACAGCCAAAACATAGCCAGCTGCTACTGAGATGTCAAGACAATTAAAATAGCACCAGCAATTTTATGCTACACGGGGGTATAAAAATATTTTATGTGGTAAAAGCAAGAATTATATTTAGATGGCTGGGATTTGTGTTCTATATTAAAAGAACAGATGTTCTGAAAGATTAATGTTTGGTGCCATCATGTCTGTGCATAACTAGACACTGCACAGCTTCATTGAACCAGATACCTACCTTGTCCAACCAGAATTGATGGCCTCCAAGCAGCCTTTGGAGGGCCAGTTATGCCATAGAATACTAAGAAATATTTGGTTAAAACCGAGTTCTATGGTCAAAATAAGATGTAAAAACACTATGTTAGAGCTGCACATTTTTCTGTCCAATGAACTACCAGACTGTAGCATCCTCCCATGCATTACAGTTCTTCCTCAGAAACTTGAAATGCTTCCCCAAAGTATGTAACTATAGACCCAGTGCCAGAATAATCATTACATTTTAGGCAGATAAAACACATGTTCTCTACCAGCAAAATTGGGAAATGCTTTATATCAATATTTAGCATATGTTTAGAGCATAAAAAAGTTAATACCAAAAGTATTCAGAATTTTACTGGGTTTCACACATGGTGCTTATTTTGGTTTACACAATAGATGTCAGTGTGATTTTTGCAGTGCCAGAGGCTTTTGCATTACAGTGGAATTCTTTCAGAGAAGCACCCCTGGGGTAAGGTTGCCTGAGTCCTGTTTACTACACTGTGAACCTCCACGGCCTCTGAGCCTCTCCCACTAACCGTTTCTTGGACTAATTATGATTCTGATATGGCTGTCACAGGACCCTACAACTAAAGAAGATTAGATCCCTCCTCAGAATATATGGTGAGGTGATATATAATAACCCAGATTCTCTTGGCACGTAAGGTAAGAAGGATTCTGCCTGATACAGGAATGAAATCCCCCGCTAGGACCAAAGCAAACAAATGGCAGAGCAGGTGATTTGTTTTCAGGCTTCTGCCTTCTTCTCTGCTGTCCAGCCAGCCATGCTCCTGACCCCTGGCACCTTCCACTCAGAGCCTGGGCCTGCAGCACACACTTAGCTGTGGTTTCAATTTCCTTTCCTGTCAACAATGGGTGTTTCATCTTTCCAAAAACTCAACGAAATGTGAGTAATGAAAGGCTTTGCAACGGTTTTGTCATATTGATGAAAAAAGAATTGGAGAACAAACAGCATAATAGAAGGAGAACCATAAATGATACAACAAAATGAAGACACCAAATTCAAAAGCCTTCAGAGTGAGATGCAAGGCAATGCAGTTTGCCCTGAATAACCTAAGTGCTCGAATCCTGAAGGTACTAAATCTAAAAAATAGGGGAGTTGGTCACAGACAGAGAAATGTTGCCCTTCAAGCCCTCAGACGTGTTGGTACTGGGGCTTGACTTCAGGGTGGTGAGCTTATGCAGTCAGACTCACAAGCAAGTGCTCTGATGAAAGAGGTGTAAGAGAGACCCTGGCTCCTTCCACTGTGTAAGGAAATGGCTAGGTGGTGGCATTTATGAAACAGAAGGGGTCCCCTGAAGCAGACACTGAGTCCAGCAGCATTTCAGTCTGGAATTTCTCAGTCTCTAGCAATGTGAGAAATGCATATCTATTGTTTATAAGCCACTGGTGATAATTAAAAATCATCATATTTTACCATCAGCCCACATAGAGTAGGAATTGAGACAGACCGTGATCAAGGATGTCATCCTCCACCATAAAAGAGAGGAAAGGGTGGGGAAGCAGTGGTCAGTCACAACCACTTTGAGGGGGAGGCCCTGCTACACAGCAGTGCAGACAGAAGGAAAGGCGTGCTGAGCATCCCTGGAGGCAGACGCTGAGTTTATAAGACTCAGCTTATTAGAACTTGGCTGATCCTTTTCTGGTTTTCTCTGTCGTGTAGGAGAGAAGGGAGTTTCTCAGACTGAAAGAGTTTAGAACTGGAATAGACAAACTGTCAAAAGAACCAGGCTAGGGACATTTATGGAGATTGCCCAGGGCGATTTTCTTGCTTTGAGTGGTTCGTCTGATTGTCTAATTAGTGTAAGGAAAATTATACCAAACATTTACTGTGGCAAACAACTAGTGTATGTTATCATCTTTGATGTCTGGCAAATATCTAATTTAATTAAGAATACTGAGCAAGTTTATTAATTATGGCTTCAATTACAACCGTTTTATGGAGAGTAAGAAGCCCTTTGGGTAAAACATACCTCATGAATTACTACAGAGGAAAAGTGCTCAAGACTGGCCTCATAGAATTCCTTCCATCTGTTGGCAATCACCCTCAATGGTATTGACGAAGGCTCTGAAGTTCATGTAAATTGCAGTCACTTTTAATTTTTATAAACCAGATTTCATTAATTTATTAGTATGCAGTTTGTTCTGCTTGTTTTGAAAAAGAACCAATATCTGATCACATCTTGTTACTCAAAAAATTGTCAAGTTAAGAGTTTATATGTAATTTTTTTATGTGTTTCTATAGTAATGAATTTGAAAAAACAATTCTCATTTAGCTGTTAGTACCTCCAGGGAGCCTCCCTTGATTTTCCAAGGCTCATGAGCCACCTTGCTGTTGGAGACCTCCCTACATTACATCTACTCCTATACAGAATTAACAAACTATATAAATACGTTTTCACTTGTCTTTATTTTTTAGACAAAATTTTCTAAGGTCAATATGTGTATTACGGGTATTATAATACCCTCATTGTTGGACAAGACCTAGAAAATAATATATATTCAGAAAATATTATGGTCAAATTTAACACACACATATAAACAATAAAAATAAGTCTCAATGGCTTTAATTTAAGATGATTATTCCAAGTTAAATAAAAGGGTGACACACAATGGTGAATTGCAGCACTTAATATTTCTGGCACAAATCCAGTAGCTCTTCATTGCAACTACAGAATTTAGGATTCAATGGATGACAAAAAGATCTTTGATCCTGGATCGTGGAGTAATCAAGAGATGTCATTTGTCTCTGAGCACAAAGCCAATATTTTGTTTAAGTAGGCAACATATTTTGTATTGCCTTTATTTTACTTAGGCAAGCAGGCTGTAGTAGCTAGAATCTGTGGAGCCACAATAAATTCTCATGCCTCTCTCTTTAGATATTTATTTAACCTAAAACATTCATCTAGTCCTATCGAAGTTAGGGGTCATTTGAAATGACAGTTTCAGATACGAAATGTATGCAATAAGTACATTGTTCAGCAATTATAAAGGAATATACATAATAAAGGAAGACATCTTTCTTTCCATGGTTTTTAGCCTCGTTGCTCTGTATGCTTGAGGTGAACACTGAAGGATCTCAAAATCTGAAAATGAGAATTTAAATTAGATATATTTCTAAAATAAGATCTTAGACCGCAAATCATACTGCCGTGTCTCTATCACTCTTTCATTTGAAATGACACATTCCTAGAGAGAACCTTCCTGCCTGCCACAGTGATTTGATCTACCCCTCCTCTCTGATCTCATCCGTACATTTGATCTTTTATAGTATTATTCTCACATTCTCCATTATTGTGCCATTTGTATTTTTCATAGTGGAACATAATTTTCCTGAAGGATAAAAAGGTGTGATATATATATATATATATATATATATATATATATATGTATCCTTGCTCTCACACAAGGCCTTGCACAGGTTGATCATAAAGCCATCTTAAGGAATAATGTCAAATAAGTTAGTGTGGGTTAATGTACAAATGTAGATGATACACAGGGAAAGTTAAATTAGATCCTCTGACAGGAGGAAAAAAATTCCTGGAATTACTTATGCAGGTAGACAGAACAGGCAACTCAGAGATGATTAACCGGTAAGAGTGTGACTGGCTGTGTGGAAAGAAGAAACCCCTAATGGCAAACGCAGAAGCTGGGGTACTTAGAGGGAGCGAGAGTGTTATCAGCGACAGGTCCCAGAGGGAGGGGCTGTTGTCCAAGAGCTGAGGAGATGCGCACACAGCCAAAGATCTTCCCAGTGTCTCCTCTCACTCTTCATTCCCCTCTTCCAGGAGAACAAATACTTTAATTTCTCCCTGATGTCAACCTCCTACTTTTCACCATCAAAACAGCCGCTGAGAAGCTAGTTGGTAAAACAGTGGCTGTCAGGAAAGTGTAAAACAGAGTGGGAAAAAATGAAGGAAAAGAATTAGTAGAGGGCTGGGAAGGTGGCTCAGTGGTAGAGTGCTTGCCTTGCATGCATGAGGCACTGGGTTCGATTCCTCAGCACCACATAAGCAGAAAAAAAAACCCAGAAGTGGTGCTGTGGCTTAAGTGGTAGAGCGCTAGCCTTGAGCTGAAGAGCTGAGGGTCAGCGCCCAGGCCGAGTTCAGGCCCCCAACTGGACCTCCCCACCCCCTCCCAAAATAAAAAGAACTAGTAGAGTTACAAATACCTACTATAATTGTAGAATGATTTTTTTTTGGGGGGGTGGGGCCTCAACTCTGGACCTGGGCACTGTCCCTCAGCTCTTCAGCTCAAGGCGAGTGCTCTGCCACTTGAGCCACACAGCGTGCGCCACTTCTGGCTTTTCTGCTTAGGTGGTGCTGAGGAATCGAACCCATGACCTCATGCATGCAAGGCAAGCGCTCGCTCTACCACTGAGCCGCCTTCCCAGCCCCTGCAGACTGATTTCTGTATGAGCCAGCCTGTGACCAATAGTATGCAATAAGATACAATAGGATGAAGCCTGTGACCAATAGCAGAATCATTCTAGTGGAAATGCTTCCCTGGCATAATTTTTTTTACAAGGTAGAAAACAATATGTCTTTCAATATGTCTTTTAAAGCTAGCATTAAATCTATGCTTGCTGAAAAGATGTTACTGGCATGGCAAATGGGAAAACATATCTTCATTGTTGAGCAATGTAGATCTTAACCACAGACAATGAGAAATGTGATGAGAATAAATCATTTCTGGCATGCAGACCATGCAAGGCTCCTAAAAATACCAAGTGTAAGATGGCCCAGTGTTTGCTTTTACATTACCAGGCAACATGTGTCGCTTTTGGAATATGATAACATGTGATCCTAAAAGATCTGGTGGTTTTCTTCTACCATTTACTTTATGACCCAAGAAATAGGTTTATTTTTTCCTACAATGAATTTTATTTTGAAATAAAAAAGAATGACAAACTGACAAACCAATGTACACTAAAATATGGATGAACTCTGAATTAACAGAAAAAAGTGAAAGATATACCCCCAAAGTATCAGGGACTTTCTATGCACTGGTCAGGTAAGCGACTTACAAAGACACCAATTTTTAGGAGACCAGATTCAAACTCTTGATCTGACACGTTCACTCATTGTCTGACCCAAGTAATAGGTCAGACAGAACATTTCACTGTTAAGGGACTAAATGTGGAATTGTTACTATTATTATGAAGTAAACATGGTCTTGTCTATGAGTTCAGGGGCTTTCAGTGCATCTACTGTCCCTCTAAAAGAGAGGCAATTTTACCAGGGTAAGTAAGAAGTGTCCTAACTGTTGAAAGAACTGTGAAGTCACATCTCCAGTGGTTATGGTGAGACGCACCCAGAGAAAAGGCAAAATTACCAATAATTGTTTATTTACTTTTCTTTGAGACACAAAAATGATTTGAATTTGGTTATTCAGATACCAACTGGTGTGCTCCACTTTAATGAAAGATCATGAAGTGAGTGATATATGTAGCATACTGCAGGAAGAAAATAGTTGAATGAAATGTCTTTTATTACAGATAGGAAAAAACAGGACCAAGAAAGAGCAGAGAATATTCCAGTTGCAGTTACATGACAGACAGGAGTTCAGTTTCTTGGCTGGAATCCTTAAGGTTCCTGGCTTTGCGGTCTATCAGAGCTGGGGAGAGTTCTGGAGCTGCTGCGTCCTCCTCCTCTTCGTGGGAACGCTGGTGAAGAAGAGAGGTTCAAATACAGGAGAGTACAGCAGAGGCCCCCAGACCTGGTTCCACCCCTGTCCCCAGTTAGCAGCCACCGGAGTGGAGGGGCAGTCTGTCCTGTGGAGCACAGGGGAGAGGGGTGGAGGGGCAGTCTGTCCTGTGGAGCACAGGGGAGAGGGGTGGAGGGGCAGTCTGTCCTGTGGAGCACAGGGGAGAGGGGTGGAGGGGCAGTCTGTCCTGTGGAGCACAGGGGAGAGGGGTGGAGGGGCAGTCTGTCCTGTGGAGCACAGGGGAGAGGGGTGGAGGGGCAGTCTGTCCTGTGGAGCACAGGGGAGAGGGGTGGAGGGGCAGTCTGTCCTGTGGAGCACGGGGGTGGAGAGGAAGTCTGTCCTGTGGAGCACGGGGGGGGGGGTGGAGGGGCAGTCTGTCCTGTGGAGCACGGGGGGGGGGCAGTCTGTCCTGTGGAGCACGGGGGGGGGGGGGTGGAGGGGCAATCTGTCCTGTGGAGCACGGGGGGGGGCGGTGGAGAGGCAGTCTGTCCTGTGGAGCACGGAGGGGTGGAGAGGCAGTCTGTCCTGTGGAGCACAGGGGTGGAGGGGCAGTCTGTCCTGTGGAGCACGGGGGGGGGGGGGTGGAGGGGCGGTCTGTCCTGTGGAGCACGGGGGGGTGGAGGGGTGGTCTGTCCTGTGGAGCACGGTGGGTGGAGAGGCGGTCTGTCCTGTGGAGCATGGTGGGTGGAGAGGCAGTCTGTCCTGTGGAACACGGGGGGGGGGGGGGCAGTCTGTCCTGTGGAGCACGGTGGGTGGAGGGGCGGTCTGTCCTGTGGAGCACGGTGGGTGGAGAGGCGGTCTGTCCTGTGGAGCATGGTGGGTGGAGAGGCAGTCTGTCCTGTGGAACACGGGGGGGGGGGGGCAGTCTGTCCTGTGGAGCACGGTGGGTGGAGGGGCGGTCTGTCCTGTGGAGCATGGTGGGTGGAGAGGCAGTCTGTCCTGTGGAAAAAGGGGGGGGGCAGTCTGTCCTGTGGAGCACGGTGGGTGGAGGGGCAGTCTGTCCTGTGGAGCGCGGGGGGGGGGGGCAGTCTGTCCTGTGGAGCACAGGGGCAGGGGTGGCAGTCTGTCCTGTGGAGCACAGGGGCAGGGGTGGCGGTCTGTCCTGTGGAGCACGGGGGGTGGAGGGGCAGTCTGTCCTGTGGAGCACGGGGGGGGGGGGGGTGGAGAGGCAGTCTGTCCTGTGGAGCACGGGGGGGGGGTGGAGGGGCGGTCTGTCCTGTGGAGCACGGGGGGGGGCAGTCTGTCCTGTGGAGCACGGGGGGTGGAGGGGCAGTCTGTCCTGTGGAGCACGGGGGGTGGAGGGGCGGTCTGTCCTGTGGAGCACGGGGGGGGGGCAGTCTGTCCTGTGGAGCACAGGGGTGGAGGGGCAGTCTGTCCTGTGGAGCACGGGGGTGGAGAGGCAGTCTGTCCTGTGGAGCACGGGGGGGGGGGGGGTGGAGGGGCGGTCTGTCCTGTGGAGCACGGGGGGTGGAGGGGCGGTCTGTCCTGTGGAGCACGGGGGGGGGGCAGTCTGTCCTGTGGAGCACAGGGGTGGAGGGGCAGTCTGTCCTGTGGAGCACAGGGGTGGAGGGGCAGTCTGTCCTGTGGAGCACGGGGGGTGGAGGGGCAGTCTGTCCTGTGGAACACGGGGGGGGGGGTGGAGAGGCAGTCTGTCCTGTGGAGCACGGGGGGGGGGTGGAGGGGCGGTCTGTCCTGTGGAGCACGGGGGGTGGAGGGGCAGTCTGTCCTGTGGAGCACGGGGGGTGGAGGGGCAGTCTGTCCTGTGGAGCACGGTGGGTGGAGGGGCGGTCTGTCCTGTGGAGCACGGGGGGTGGAGGGGCAGTCTGTCCTGTGGAGCACGGTGGGTGGAGGGGCTGTCTGTCCTGTGGAACACGGTGGGTGGAGAGGCGGTCTGTCCTGTGGAGCACAGGGGCAGGGGTGGCAGTCTGTCCTGTGGAGCACGGTGGGTGGAGAGGCAGTCTGTCCTGTGGAACACGGTGGGTAGAGAGGCAGTCTGTCCTGTGGAGCACAGGGGCAGGGATGGCAGTCTGTCCTGTGGAGCACAGGGGCAGGGGTGGCAGTCTGTCCTGTGGAGCACGGGGGGTGGAGGGGCAGTCTGTCCTGTGGAGCACGGGGGGTGGAGGGGCTGTCTGTCCTGTGGAGCACGGGGGGCAGGGGCGGCAGTCTGTCCTGTGGAGCACGGAGGGGGGGGGCGTCAGTCTGTCCTGGCGCCGTTGCCATGGATTTCCCGGCGTCCTCCGTGCCGTCCTCCTCCAGCCTGGTCACTATTGCGAGCACGTGGACAAAGCCCTGGGAGCAGATGGCCCGGCCACCTTCAGGCTGCTGTACGGGGTCACGGCCCGGTGCCCGGACTGCCCGGGCAGCGCGGGTCCCGAGGTCACGGCGGGCCCGCCAAGGCGGTTCCAGTGCCCGGCCCCGCCCCGGCCCCGCCCACGGCCCCGCCCTCAACCCCTGGCCCCGCCCCTCGGAGGCTGGGGTTGGGGTTCAGAGCCTGCCCCGCGGGAAAGTCCCGCCTCAGCCCCTGGCCCCGCCCCGGCCCCGCCCTTGGCCCCGCCCCGCCCTTGGCCCCGCCCCCCGCCCCTCGGAGGCTGGGGTTCGGGTTCAAAGCCTGCCCCGCGGGAAAGTCCCGCCTCAGCCCTGTGGGGTGGTGGGGCGCCAGCCGGGGGCGGAAGAGCGTGGGATAGCGCCTGGCCCCAGCGCAGGCACTGGACGCTTTTTGCACTCGCACCGCACACCAGGAAAAAAGAACCCAAGCTAAGGAGCAGTGCAGGCCAGGGCCCTCTGCTGACCTTCCCGGGTCCAGGCGACCCCTGCTGACCTCCCCTCCGGGGTAACGGTGACTCCCCGCTGACCTCCCTCGGGGTCATGGTGACCCCTGCTGACCTCCCCTCCGGGGTAACGGTGACTCCCCGCTGACCTCCCTCGGGGTCATGGTGACCCCTACTGACCTCTTCACTTAGCTCCCCCAGGAGGATCCCGCGAGCCCCGAGCCTGCTCCAAGTGAGACTCAACGCACGGGTGGCGGGAAAGGCAGAGCCCGACGCGGGGCCGCGGGCGGGGAGGCGCTCTGTGCCGGGCGCGGGGCCGCGGGCGGGGAGGCGCTCGGTGCTGGGCGCCAGCGCGGGCGGGGAGGCGCTCTGTGCCGGGCGCGGGGCCGCGGGCGGGGAGGCGCTCTGTGCCGGGCGCGGGGCCGCGGGCGGGGAGGCGCTCGGTGCCGGGCGCGGGGTCGCAGGCGCGGGCGGGGAGGCGCTCTGTGCCGGGCGCGGGGCCGCGGGCGGGAGGCGCTCGGTGCTGGGCGCGGGGCCGCGGGCGGGAGGCGCTCGGTGCTGGGCGCCGGCGCGGGCGGGAGGCGCTCGGTGCTGGGCGCGGGGCCGCGGGCGGGGAGGCGCTCGGCGCGGGGCCGCTGCGGTGAGGCGCTCGGGGTTCGGCGCGGCCCCTGCGTGAGCTGGCCGCGGAGCCCGCCCTCCCTAGGACGCGGGTATCCGGGGGCAGTCCGCAGTCGTCCCTTGGCCTCGCGAGGGTGGGGTCGCCGCGGGACCCGTGACGCCTGGGCCGGGATGAAGGTCGCTCCAGCTCGCGGGGCGGGGCGGGGCCGGGGCGGGCCGGGCTCCCGTGGGCGACAACCGGGTGTTCCGGGAGGGACCCGTGCGGGACGTGCCCGGGGACGGTCCCCGACCGCCGGCGCCCCTCCCGCACCCCGCGCACCTCGGGGAGAGCGCGCGGCGGGCGGCGGGGCGGGGGCTCCGGTGTCCCGAGTAGACGGCAGCGCCCCGGGGCGGCGGCCGGGCCCGGCGCCTCCCGCCGCCTCCCGCCGCGGCCCGCGAGCGCCCGAGATGCGGGGAGCCCGGGGTGCGGGCGGCCGCGAGCCGCAGCCTCCGCCCGCCCGCCGGCCCTGAGCGGCCCGCGCGCCCGGGATGTCAGCCGCGTGCGCGGGGCCCCCGACCCCGGCCGCCGCGGCCCCCGGGGCGCAGGTGAAGCAGCAGATCAGGGGCATCGTGGAGGACCTGGAGCTGGTCCTGGGCGACCTGAAGGACGTGGCCCGGGAGCTCAAGGAGGTGAGCGCGGGGCGGGGACGCGGAGCGGGGGATGCGGGACGCGGGACGGGGACACGGGGCCGGAGAACGCGGGGCGGACGTGGCCCCGAAGTCGGACTCCGGAGTCCCGCGACTCCTGAAAGAGTTGGCGCGCTGTCTTGTTTTTAATCAGAAGAAATCAACTGGTGCGTGGTCGGCGGCGAGGCGGGGCGGGGAGGGGAGGGAGCGGGGGGAGGGGACCGGGGCGCCAGGGCCGGGGAGGGGAGGGGGCCGGGGCCGGGGAGGGGAGGGGGCCGGGGCTCACGGGCCGGGCTCGCGGGCCGGGGAGGGGACCAGGGCGCCAGGGCCGGGGAGGGGAGGGGATCGGGGCGCGCGGGGGCGGGGAGGGGACCGGGGCGCCAGGGCCGGGGCGGCGAGGGGGTCGGGGCGCGCGGGCCGGGGCGGCGAGGGGGTCGGGGCGCGCGGGGCGGGGAGGGGGTCGGGGCGCCAGGGCCGGGGAGGGGAGGGGGTCGGGGCGCGCGGGCCGGGGAGGGGGTCGGGGCGCCAGGGCCGGGGAGGGGAGGGGGCCGGGGCGCGCGGGCCGGGGAGGGGACCGGGGCGCCAGGGCCGGGGAGGGGAGGGGGTCGGGGCGCGCGGGCCGGGGAGGGGAGGGGGCCGGGGTGCGTGGGCCGGGCGCGCGGGCCGTGGAGGGGAAGGGACCGGGGCGCGCGGGCCGGGCGCGAGGGCCGGGGTGGGGAGGGGGCCGGGTCGCACGGGCCGGGCACGCGGGCCGAGGCGGGGAGCGGAGGTCGCTCGGCCTGGCCCGGGTTTCCCGCCCCCGGCGGGTCCAGAACTTCCTCCCGAGTGCGCCCCGGGCCGCGCGCGTGCCGGGTCCCCACTCGGTGCCCAGCCGCGGGGGAAGGTGCGCGGCGCGGCGAGTGCTCCGTGTTCGCGTGTGCTCATGTGCGCGGCGATTGTGCACGTGTGTGCGCGTGTGCGCGGCGAGTGTGCACATGTGCGCGCGTGTGCGCGCGTGTGCGCGGCGAGTGTGCACGTGTGCGCGCGTGTGCGCGGCGAGTGTGCACGTGTGTGCGCGTGTGCGCGGCGAGTGTGCGCGTGTGTGCGCGTGTGCGCGGCGAGTGTGCACGCGTGTGCGCGGCGAGTGTGCATGTGTGTGCGCGTGTGCGCGGCGAGTGTGCATGTGTGTGCGCGTGTGCACGGCGAGTGTGCATGTGTGTGCGCGTGTGCGCGGCGAGTGTGCATGTGTGTGCGCGTGTGCGCGGCGAGTGTGCATGTGTGTGCACGTGTGCGCGGCGGGTGTGCGGCGGTGTCCATATGTGTGCGCGTGTGCGCGGCGAGTGTGCGGCGAGTGCGTCCCCGGCCGCGCGCGTGCCGGGTCCGAGGCTGCGTTTCCGAGGCCCCGGGGAGGCGGCGGGGCGGTCTGGGCTCCCCCGGAAGGCGCCTGGGCGCCGCCTGCCGCGCGTTCGCGGTCTCCCGCAGGCGCGTGAATGGGCGGCCGCGGCGGCAGAGCGCTATACTCCCCCCCCCCCGCGGACCCCCGCCCCCCCGCGGACCCCCGCCCCCCCCCGCGGACCCCTGACCCCCCCCCGCGGACCCCTGCCCCCCCCCCGCGGACCCCCGCCCCCCCCGCGGACCCCTGACCCCCCCCCCGCGGACCCCCCGCCCCCCCCGCGGACCCCCGCCCCCCCCCCCGCGGACCCCCGCCCCCCCCCGCGGACCCCCGCCCCCCCCCCCCCGCGGACCCCCGCCCCCCCCCCGCGGATCCCCGCCCCCCCCGCGGACCCCCGCCCCCCCCGCGGACCCCCGCGCCCCCCCGCGGACCCCCGCGCCCCCCGCGGATCCCCGCCCCCCGCGGACCCCCGCCCCCCCCGCGGACCCCCGCCCCCCCGCGGACCCCCCGCCCCCCCTGCTTCTCCTGGCCCCCCCTCTCGCACAGCTTTGTACTGGGGCTCAGACTCCCCTGCGGGGGGGCGGGGAGGGGGGTCCTGGACACCCCTTGCCAACGGACAGCGCCCAGACCTCCCGAGTTCAAACCCCGCGGAGGCTGGCGCGTGCGCACACGCACTAGCAAGGCAGCAGATAGTAGGAATAACTGCTTTCATGGTGCTAAGGAGGAAGGAATGGCTCTGGGTCAGGCTTCCGCCCCAGTCCGCACCACCCGGCTGTCTGTGGCAGAAGTTACTTTTCCAGGGATGGAAGTAAGTTCCGAAGCGCGTTAAAGGGTTCGGAGTTGGCCCACGCCCGACCAGCCCTGTGGGGCGGGACTGTGCGCGTGCTGCCCGTCCTCTGCTTCGTGATGGCGCCCGCGGGTGGCGCGTCTCCCTGACTCGGCCGCTGTTTATAAGGCTTGGCACACTGTGGATGTCCCGCTGCAGATGGCACATGCCGCCCTTGGCCGAGCTGCCCACACTTGGCGGATCTCAAAGGCTGACAGGCACACCAGCGTGTTGTTTTTAATACCAACCCTTACATCCAGACTTCAAACTGCATGGCATGCGACAGAAATGCCACGTTAAAGAAAATCGGTCACAGGGATCCTCTGCCCACACCGGCGGCTCCATCCACACCTCCGTGCCATGCGCAGGGCAGGCTTGGCGTGGGGGTCCGCAGGGGTCAGCAGTGCAGAGAGAGACGCACCAGGGCCTGACTGCCCTTGCACGTGGCCCTTGCACTTTCTGCTAGCTTTTTGTTGGCCATCTCCAAAAGTTCCGTGTCTTAAATGTCTCAGTTCATAGCAGGGCGCTGGTGGCTCAGGCCTGTAATCCGGAGACTGAATTCAGAGGACCGAGGTTTGAAGCCAGCCTGGGCAGGATACTCCCTCCGGTGAGGCCTCTGAAGTGGACCTTCTTGTGCCTGGCCTTCCATAGGCGCACCGAGCCCAGCCAAGCCCTGGGCTCTCACTTGATGATGACATAGTGTCCACTTTTCCTCCACTTGCAATGACAGTTGAGGTTTTAGCACCAGACCATAATAGGGGAGAGTCTTTGAACAGGGTGTTATATTATTTAGTAGTTTAATTTTGTTACCATATACTGAACTTTTCTTTGAATACATTGGTTTCAAATTCCTTAAGAAAAAAATGCTTTGTAGTTTAATGTAGAATATTAAATATTTCTAATCCATGTTGAAGAGATCATTTTAAAGTGATCATTTAATTTTTACATATTCAGAGACTAGTGTTTAGATTTAATTTTTAAGCTTGTGACTTTTATTTGTTTAGTTAGTGCCCTGTAAATTTTTTTTTTTTTTTTTGTCTGTCCTGAGGCTTGAATTCTGGGCCTGGGTGCTGTCCCTCAGCTCTTCAGCTCAAGGCTAGGGCTCTACCACTTGAGCCACAGCACCATTTCTGGCTTTTTCTGCTTATGTGGTGCTGAGGAATTGAACCCAGGGCCTCATGCATGCAAGGCAAGTGCTCTACCACCGAGCCACCTTCCCAGCCCCCTGCCTTATAAGTTTTGAGACCATTTGATGCCTGCTATTTCAGCAGCTTGATATTAGAGGAAGTTAAAATATAGAAAGAATAGACTATTCTCAGTGATTTCCCGAGAAATTGTTTCCTAACCCTATTCACCCTATATCATGTCACAGTGATTAATGTAGTTTAAAATGGAATTCAAACTCACCATTATATATGTATATATATTTGATACAAAAACCTTATTCATAGCAGGCTGCATTGAGGAAACTCACAAGTTTAACCATTGCATTTCCTTTATTACCCTCATAGGACCAGCATTGGGCACTGTGTGGGGCGTAGTGCAGGAGCCCAGGGAGGGTGTTTCTTGTGAATGGTGGTGAGAGGCCAGTGCACCTGGTGTCTCCGTCCCACAGAGGGTGCCCTGCTGCATCGGACGGAAGGCTCCTTTAAAATATGTGATAAAGGAGTATTAATGACTTTTTAAAACTAAATCCTGAGCGATTCATTGGTAGCCACATACTAATTGATCTTCCTTTCCTTTTCAAGTAAGCTATTTCCTCCTGTACTCAATAGACATTGCTTTCTAAAGTGAAGTAAATACATTTCTAAGTCACTGCAAAACGGAAACATGGTTAATACTGTAGAGGACAAAAACTGCTGGTGGCACAGACCACCTAGCTAGGCCTGGTGTCTTTCCTAGAGATGTCTTGAGCTAAACAGCTAAGGCAGTCCCATTCTGATGACTGTTTCTGCTTAAAATGTTGACTCATTCCAAGAAAAAAGAGCTCAGTAGCTTATTGAGGGTAACAGGTTTGACTGCTGTAAACAGTGTGTTGCAGAAAGCGAAGAATCGTGTTCTCGTGTGGATTAAGGTTCACTGCCTTCATACGTAATAGCATGTATAGCTAAGACCTATACTTTTTCAGTTGAAAAGTATTTTTTTATTATACTGATTTCCACCTTGTTCCTATAGCATTTCTTTCTTTAAGGATATCTAGTTCAAGAAATCCTGACATAAAAGGTCTCTTAAAAATCTATAGTATTTCTCTCCATATTGAGAATTTTTGGAGAACAATTCTCATTTTCCTGAATTTTCTCTTCTTTGGACAGCTGCTTCCCAAGATTGTCCCCCATATCACAATTTCAGACACAAACTGTTCTATTTGAAAGTGAAAACCTTTCAGGAGGGAAGTAAAAACATTAATTATTACTGTGATATTGACATGCATTACAATCACCCTTTCATGACATTAGTGTTGACAGAATATTAATTTTGTTAAACAGCATAGCTTTATGGATGCTTTAAAAAATTTTTCTCTTCTTCCAAAATGTCATTGTCTCAGGAACTAATAAAAAAGTAACAAGTAAATCAGCCATTGGGAACTGCGTCCACAGTATCGTTATCCACCATGGACTGCGGGCACGTGAGAGGTAGGGAATTGTGTGTCCTGGATGAATGTCCACGCCAAGGCTGGGGCAGCTGCCACTTCATCTCCAGAGTTAGCCGCTTCCCCATGGCTCATGTGATACCTGCCAACAGGTGTTTCCAGGCAGCACTGCGTGCCCCGTGGCATTGAGCATCTTGCTGGGTCTGTGACCTAACCCCAAACAGTTTCTATTGTTAGCAGTTTCTGTGCGAAAGCCTCCTGAGGTAGAGACAACCCGAAGGGAAGGTGGATCTGGGCTCTCACTGCGTCAGAGTTAAACACAGGTAGGATGAAATTCTGATATCAGGAGCTTTCATGTGCCTGCCATAACAGTCTGGAGAGGTGTTAGGACAGAGAACCCACTCAGGTCGAGTCCTTTTGGAAATCTTATTTTATTTCCTCATTTTCATTTTTTTTTTTATTTTTTAGAGCCATGTCACCAGTACACAAATTCAATACGTAGTCCTAAAATACACCAGAGCATTTCAATCAAGGTAGAAATCTGCTCCATCACCAAGCACTGAGTCTCGCTCTCCTTTCCTGCCTCTCTTCTATCATCCCACAAACCTGCAATAGCCATTCTTCAGACCTTTGTTTGTATTTCTTCAGACTTAAAAACATTCACATAAATAGTAGATTCCCATGGGAAATATATCATTTTCTTAAAAAAAAAATTGGAAAGAAAGTAATTTTCCAATGAATGGAAAAGTTCCCTGAGAAATCCCAGTGTTTGGGCTAGGAAGGTGGCTCAGTGGTAGAGCGCTTGCCTTGCATGCCTGAGGCCCTGGGTTCGATTCCTCAGCACCACATAAGCAAAAAGAAAAAAGCCGGAAGTGGTGCTGTGGCTCAAGTGGTAGAGCGCTAACCTTGAGCTGAAGAGCTGAGGGACAGCGCCCAGGCCCAGAGTTCAGGCCCCATGACCAAACCCCCTTCCCCCCCAAAAAAGAAATCCCAGTGCTTAGAAAAAGCAATTTTAATAGTTGCTTTTCTTTTTAAAAGTCGCTAAAATGTGTAGAGTTCGCTGTCTGTAAAGCATTCTAGAATATTCATAGTTAATACTTCGTCGGTAATAATAGGATACTTCTAAGTGAACCTTGGCTTTGGCTTTGTCTCTAAGTGAAGGGCGCTGGGGAAGGATGGCTGGACTCTGTTCTGAGAACCAGGAAAATCACAAGACCTAGCTTCTATTTTCTCTTTGTTGTAACCTTTTCACGTCAGCCTCCACGAGATGTGCAAGGATTTTCGCATCTCTAAAGTTCTGAGTTTCTCTGTAATGCGTTAGCATGTTTGCAACTTGAGTTAAAAATCGTGGTTGGTAGAAAGGATCCGTGTATCAGCACAATGAGAGATGTGTAGCTTCTGAACGAAGAATTTGGAGCCCAGTCCACCAGGTTTGGATTTCTCTCCTCTGTTCTTAGATACATATGACCAAAGCAACTGATCTTCTCTATTTACCTTTTATTTTTTCAGCTAGAAAAAGTGTGAAAATAATTCATATTTCACAGGCAGTTTAGGGATTGTATGAAGTTACACAAAATACTCATTAAAACAGGAAGGTTAGTACATGTTAATTTTTGTTAATTAGTACGTGTTAATTTTGTTAATTATTACAGGTATCTCTTTACGGTGGCAATTTTTTTTTTTTTAATCAGTCATGGGGCTTGAACTCTGGGCCTGGGCGCTATCCCTCAGCTCTTCAGCTCAAGGTGAGCACTCTACCACTTGAGCTACAGCGCTACTTCCGGTTTTCTAGTGGTTTATCAGAGATAAGAGTCCCATGGACTTTCCAGCCAGGGCTGGCTTTGAACTGTGATCCTCAGATCTCAGCCTTCTGAGTAGCTATGATCACAGGTGTGAGCCACTGGCGCCCGGCTATGGTGGAAATTTACATGTAACCAAGTGAACTTCTTGAGACATAATCATTTCACCTTTAATAATTTTGTTCATTTAAAATATAGATATTTATAAAAGAATAGAGTGACTCTGATTAACAAATTATGAGGCTAGTTTTCATCTTGAGAATTATTTGTGCAACATTACATACAGTGCATAACTCCATACAAAAGAAGCTAGAAACAAAATGCTTCACAGTTGGCACAAAATAATTGAGATGTAGATGAAATGCTCTGATAGAATTCTTCAGACATGGCTAGAACAACCAGGTGGTTTAAGAATCACATACAAGCTTTTCCTTTCCTATATTGTATAGGAAGGGAAGCTGCTGAAAGAGAACATTTCCAGGATACAAACACCTATTTTTATCTTTTATACTGGTAGCTGGGTGGCCAATGATAAATTGTGATATTTGACACCAGTTTTAGTATAAAAGTTCTTTGGGAGGAGCAGTGTGTGAGAAAGCACTGCTGCTCTACCTGCGGTGTGTGATGGGGAGGGAGGAAGCCGAGGCTCCCGTCCTAGCCTAATCTCTGCACAGCTTATGTCTGCCCCTGAAGCAATCGCTGTGCTAAGGGTTACTTTTCATTCATTTTATTCTCATGCCCACCCAAACTGTTGACAGTGGGAATGAAGTAAATGTCTAAAGTTTTGGCACTGATGGGAGAAGAGAGAAATAGTGAAAAGCAGCCATTGGCGGCCTTACAAATGTGGTATGAGGAATCCTGGACAGGTTCCAGTGAAGGTAGAAAAGTAATGGGAAAATGTAGGACAAAAATGGTAGTTCGGTTAAGGGAGACTCTTGTACATGTGGAGTAGAAGACAGATATAATAATGTCTTCTGAGGCTCTATTCTAGTAGCAAATGTGAAAATCAGCAAAGCATAAGTCAGAACAAAGGTGTAAAAACTGTACTGTATATTCATAAAATAATACCTCAAACAGTTTGATAAAACTATAAAATATACAACTATACATAAATCTTAATAAGTTGAATAAAAACTGGATCCCCAAAGACTATAAACATACCCTTTCAATGTTTTAAGACAGCTTAAGTTTTAAAAATACATATATTTTTAGAATAATACCAATACAATTGTGCAAAATGGTATGAGACAGAAGATAAGCAAAAAGAAGAATGCAGGGGCTGGGAGGTGGCTCAGTGGTCGAGTGCTCGCCTAGCACGCAGGAAGCCTGGGTTCGATTCCTCAGTACCACATACACAGAAAAAGCCAGAAGTGGCGCTGTGGCTTAAGTAGTAGAGCACTAGCCTTGACCAAAAGAAGTTCAGGGACAGTGCCCAGGCCCCGAGTTCAAGCCCCAGGACTAGCAAAAAAAAAAGTGCAGATAGCAACATTCAGTGTTTTGGGGGAATGGAATATGCTGGGAATGTTGGGGTATTACCCATAATGACCTTGACCTCTCTTGACTTCTCTTGGGAGGTGGCATTTAAGCAAAGAACAGGTGGAAATGAAGGAGTGTGCTATGTCAGTGGCTAGGGATTGGATTTTTTCTGGACTACAGGAGTAGAAAAGTCAAATTCATTAGCAAATGCTGTGGCAGGGTGCTTATGTGTTCTGGGATCTTCTGCGAAGCCGGCATAGCCTCAGTGGAGTGGTAGAAGACACATTTAAATGTCAGAGAGGGCAGTGTCATGTGGCCAGTGAAGGCCTGGTGGACCTCACTGCTGGTGTCCATCACTACAAGGCTGCGAGCAGAGAAATGGTGCAGACAGTTTCAAAAACTGTAGTACAAAGGGTCAGTGCATGCACGAAGAAACGTTCAACATCTAGCAACAAAGGAAACGCAAATAACAACTGTGTTGATTCCATCTTAGTTGGAATGGCAATTAAGAACACACAAACCAACAAATGCTCAAACAATCTAGGCAAAAGGATCCGTCTTCTACTGCTGATGGTAATGTAAATTAGTAGTCACTATGAAAATCTAAAAATGGAGCTGGTGTATGATAATACTAGTTCTGAGCACATACCTACAGCACAATCTAATTCTGCACACCACAGAGATGACTGCACACCAGGTTCCATTAATTCACATGATTGAAAGCACAACTGTTCTGAATGCTCTAAGAGAGGGATGAAGATCCAGTGTGGAATTAGGAGGACCAACTCATTTAGGTGGATTTACAGTCATCCAGAGGAAGGATGATGGCGCCCTGGGAGAGGAAGGTCTAGTGATCTTCTACTCTGGAAAACATGTAGCCTCACATTACCGTTAGTTATAGATCTGCAACTCGTGTCCAATTCTGTTTTTACACTAGTTGATTGAAGAACTTGTCAAGTGTGGATCGATTACGTGTCAGACATACACGTTCTTGTCACATGACTCATTATCTGGATCTTTATACACCTTTTCTGCTATGTTGAGTAACTTAAATTTAAATATTTTTCCTAATACTTAAAATTGTATTAGAATCTATTAGTTGAGCAAGGGAGTTTTTTTTTAACATCTCCACATTTGCTTACAATTTACCCAGATTAAATTCATTTTCTATCACTCTCCCTTCCAAAAAATCCCATAGGTTTTATTGTTCTGTTTTTATACATGTTCGTAGAGTACTTCATCAAGGTTTGTGCTCTCCCACAGTTCGGCTGAGTAAATTCCCTTGCACTATGAACATGACTGGTCCCTGATTAAATGCTGAACATGACTGGTCCAGCATGAAGCAAACATGCAAACCCTAACCATCCCGGCCTCAGCCCCGTGTGCCTTGGGATGGTGAGAGGGCCCGGGGTGGCCTTGAACCGGGGTTGCTGGTGCCAGCTACTGATGCCTCGCTTTGGTTGGTGAATTTCTGATCAGTCACCTAATGCATAGTCACAATCAAAAGTGGACCAAGTGCTTTATAAACAAGAAACATTATGTTTTACAGTTGGAATGTATGATTGCCTATATGGTTGTACTTAAGTAGAAATTAAACTTGAACGTATATAAACTACTATTTTTTTCTTCTTTAAATCTTTTAATACTTTAGTTTGTTCTGTGGGATATTATTCCTTTTAGTTTTCAACAGTTTCTTAAGCATATTCCTAGAAATCATGACAGGATTTCTATCAGGACAGTGTCAAATAATTTAAATGCAAGTGACCGTTTAGGTTTTGTAGGCTTTCCTGGGCCGCTTCATTAAATTTCAGCAGCATAGTAGAAGCTGGTACTTGATAGATTTTTGTTTTCTTATTTAAGGCCAGTAACACAGCATTCAAGCGACAAAATAGCATTTCAATGGTTTATAAGCAAGCACCTGGCTCACTTGAGATACCTGGACTGAGATTCCAGTATTCCTTGCTTAGTCTAAGAACTGCACTTTAATTAAGTGTGCTTAGCCAATAAGTAGATGTCCTTTGATTCTCCCCCGTGCAGTTCCCCTGTTGCCAGTGCACAGATTGTCACTTGAATAGAATTTGCCTTTGCAAAGCATTTCACACACAGATTCAACTGATGGATATTTGGAGCTCCAGGGTTATTGGCAGTGAAGGTTGGGTTCTCAGATAAACCCGATATCTTCATTAGAGACATATTTTTCTTGCATAACCAGACTGTGACCCTACTTGCATGATACATTTAGCCGGTTTTTGTCACTGATCACTGGGGAAACAGGTAACAGGCAAGCTTCATGTAAAACCTGTCAGGATTCTTCAGAAATCTACTGCACATTCTGTTCTTGCATTCTGGGCTTCCGTGTGTCTTGTTTTTTGAAAGATAAGCAAAAGCAAGAGTGGACTTAACAAAACAGATTGTGGATGCTGATTAGTTCTGCCCAGGCCAAAAATGTAAATGCCAAGATTTCAGCTGGTTCTCTCCCCTCGGACAAATTCAGATCTGCCTCTGCTGTTTCCTGGTAGCTGGGGCCACACATGAACTCTGGATGTTTTCCTTCCAAAATGGACAATAATCTTCCGGGTAATTGGAATCCAGTTCAGTGATTCAGTTCAAACAGATGCCAGGAAATTCTCAAACCTCTTCCACTTTAGTTTTGTTCATCCTATCTGGGAGTGTCTAATACCTGAGGGGAGTAAAGGGAGACATTGTTCAGCTCCTAGCTGGCAGGAAAGTTCTATTGCTGGATAAAATGACAAGCGATGGCTGGAATGGCTTGGTGATAGGTTTTTCCACTGGGTAAAGCCAGGCACTCCAAGGCAAGCACCAGAACTGAATGCACAGGGTCAGAATGGAGAAAGGGGTGGTAATGACACAGCCGGGCAGCACCCTTGGTGGTTGGAGGAATTTGTGGTCCCAGCTATCGCAACTTGTTCTGCTGCACGTGTTGCAGAGAACGCCTTAGTTCTTTTCATTCCACGAAGTCACAGCGTGAGAGGAGAAATGGGGAGGCAGAGGCCCCGTTCCCCATGTTCTTGTGTTGCTTTCAGCACTCAGATGGTTTTGGCTCATATTTCTCTACTTATTATGATGGTTGCTGTTTGAGGCAAGCCTAGATTGGCCTTGAGTTCACAAACTTCTTTTATTATATTATTGGCAGCAAATATTAAAATCACTTTGGAGGAGTTGAGATACATTTTTATAGATTTGCAGCCAAATTAACTGCTAGGAATGCTGAAATCATTAGTTTTCATTGTACTACTCTTGGAAAACAACAGGTTTTGCTTCAGACATTACTATCTAGTCATTTAATCCAGCATCTGTGCTTTCCATGAACTCAGAATAAACAAATGGGTGACATTTCCCATTTTAAGTGAATTTTTTTTTGGGTCCAGTCGTGGGGCCTGAACTCACCTGGGCGCTGTCCCTCTTCAGCTCAAGGCTAGTGCTCTACCACTGAGCCACCTTCCCAGCCCTTAAGTGAATTTTTTTTGCGTATTTGGGCTACATTATACATCATGGTTCCTTCTTAACTGATATTAATCAATGGTGAATTTGGATCTAATCAGTGAATTTTAATGTTAAATATTTTTTGTCTTAGCTATTACTGTTTTTTTCTCCTATAATTGGGGAAAAAGTAAATCTTAACTGCAGTTCAATTTTATAGCAAAGAGATAATAAAAATGAAAATATAGTTCTGATGAGTTAGAAAAGTATTATATATTAATTTCATGGTGTATTCATCATTGTCATTTTCTGCAGTTTGGCTGGTTAGCCTAGGCTTATTAAAATTCTACAGAAAGTATTTTTATTTTTCCTTGCCTGGTTGTCATTTTTAAATTGATCCAGCTCTCTGAGCTCTACATGAAACCACAAGGATTTTTGCACTGAGGATGCCAAGATCCCTTCCAAGTGGAAAGACAGAGCTGCAAGGCACCCATCACAGTGGCAAAGGCAATTATTCTAATGGCTCAAGTAGATCTGCAATCCCCTCCAAGAGAAACAGGATGGAAGATAGTATGCTCTTAGGAGATGTGGTGGTTTTTATGCCTTCCCTGCACAAGGGTTAGGAATTTCCTTTGCGTTTTGGATTGTCGTGTGTGCTGAAGGAGTGGATGGAGCCTTGGATGTGAAGTCAACACGAAACACGAATTTCTCAGCTATTTTACTACTTTTAAACTCGTATTAAAAACCTAGTGAGGATGAATGATCTCACCACTTCCAAAAAGGAAACAAAGACACATGGAAGGAAAGCCACTCTTCCTTGCGTGCCTGTGTGCCAGCACCGCACAGCTCGGCTGGGCACTGTCCACACTTGCAGGTGTCTGACTTGGCTGACTGCCTGAGGCACCCAGGCGCAGACTGACACAACCCTCTGCCTGAAGTTGGAAATGAGGCCGCTCTAAGGCTGAGGCTCTGTAAGCAGCCACAGGAAGAGAATGCACAGGCTGAGGGGCTACCAGACTTGTGCTGAGCTCGGAGTAGACTGTGACCTGCCTTCTGAGCGAGAAACAGTTTATTAATCCAACACCTGTACAGTGAGGACGGAGGCGCCAGCTGGGTGAAGGGAAGGGAAGATATCGGTTAAAATTCCCGGCCTGGTGGAGTAAACCAATTAATGAGGAAGGAAGACGAATCAACGACCACAAGAAATGCCCCGTGCTGCTAGATGAGCATAAGCATGAAGGCACCTTTCATATGCTGTATCTTCCAAGAAGTGCAAGGGTGTGGAAAGGGAAGAAAATGTTCTCCTCTTCCTTCCCTTTAAAGTATCCAGCTTTCTACAGGAAAGGAAAACCTCACATCCCGTAGCATTGTCCATGTCCTGATGTCATGGGGCAGAGGCCAGGAAAACAGTGCTAGTCCTGTGTGGAAGCATGGTATATGCCTGCAAAAGCAAGAAGACATCCATTCATCCGCTCATGGCTGTGGAAATACCCAGCCTTCCTTCCCTTCTGGTTGGGTTTTATTTCTTCACGAGAGCCTGGGTAAGAACACAGCACTCTACCTGTTGGGCCGCAGCTCTACTTTTGGCTTTTTGTTGGTCAGTCAGAGATGCATCTCTTGGATTTGTGGACCAAGGCTGGCTTTGAATGGTGATCCTTAGATCTCAATCTCCTGAGTAGCTAGGATTACAGGTGTGAGCCACCAGTGCCCACCTCAGATCACCTTTTTATTGTCATTTAATAATGCCTTTTTGAGTGAAAATATTTCATCAACATTTTGTTTTTGGTGCTGGTCCCAGGGCTTGAATTCAGAGGCTGAGCACTGTCTCTGAGCTTTTTAGCTCAAGCATAGTAATCTACCACATGAGCCACAGCTAAACTTCCACAGTTTTGGTGCATAACTGGAGAGCAGAGTCTCACAGACTCTTCCGCCTGGGCTGGCTCCCAATTATGATCCTCAGATCTCACCTTCCTGAGTAGCTAGGATTTTATTTTTATTTTTTATTTTTTGGGTCCGGTCGTGGGGCCTGAACTCTGGGCCTGGGCGCTGTCCCTCAGCTCTTCAGCTCAAGGCGAGCGCTCTACCACGTGAGCCACAGCGCCACTTCCGACTTTTTTCTTTTTGCTTATGTGTGCTGAGGAATCAAACCCAGGGCCTCAGGCATGCAAGGCAAGTACTCTACCATTGAGCCACCTTCCCAGCCCCAAGTAGCTAGGATTTTAGGCATGAGCCACTGGTGCCTGGCAATTTCATAAACTGTTGAGGTTTGTGAAAAACTCAAAACTTCATTTTATAAAATGACAATGAAGATTCTTCATTGACTGGTCCTTGGAAAGGCATTTCTTTTCTTCACAGTGGAGGGCGATGCTGAATTTCTGACAGAGCATGGTTACTTGGTCATGCGTGTGGGGAAGTGGTGCTGCTGGGTTTTGTACTGCAGTGTGTGTATAGACAGTTCCTACTCCATGTGGATTCATGTAACCTGAAATGAGGATTTTGATGGAAAGTCTTCTTACCCAGCTTGTACTAGCAATAGAAAGATTCATTTGTACCACCAACTCATCCAAGCCAGCTGGTGACTAAATCAAATATTTATCCCTGTGTCTCTCTTCTTGCTGTGTGATGTGCCAGTATGCTGTCATCTCTGAGAGGGGTGGCCATTTTTTAACTTCTCTGACATTCCTACCTTCCTTATTCTTTTTAAAATAGCAGATTAATTGAATTTAATGATCTACTTTGGAGGCAAAACATGAAGCTTATATTTACTAAACCATTAAAAATGAGAAAAATAGGAGCTGGGAAGGTGGCTCAGCGGTAGAGCGCTTGCCTTGCAGGCATGAGGCCCTGAGTTCGATTCCTCAGCACCACATAAGCAGGGGAAAAAAAGCCGGAAGTAGCAATGTGGCTCACAAGTGGTAGAGCGCTAGCCTTGAGCTGAAGAGCTGAGGGACAGCGCCCAGGCCAGAGTTGAGGCCCCATGACCAGACCCGAAAAATAGTGTAAAGGTTTTCCTTATTACCTCTGCCATCTTTGATGCTCAACCTATATATAACAGCATCATTTTGAAACGTTCTAATGGAGCTCTAATCTAATGGACTAGCACTGCTAGCTAGTACTGGATTTTAAGCCTAGTATTAACTATTCTAAGCACAAAACACTGGACATACACACATAGAAGATATACACAGAAAAGGAGAGCACACATTATTTTACATGAAGTACAACTTTAATTTTCCCCAATTGCTATTTTTTGAACAAACAATAAGAGTAAAAATCATGTCAGATACTGTGGAAATAGTAGTGATAAAAAGACATGTAGTGATAAAAAGACATATCCCAGCCTGGTGCAGGAAATCCTAGCTACTCAGGAGGCTGAGGTCTGAGAATCGTGGCTCCAAGCCAGCCTGGGCAGGAAATATACGAATAAAGCACTCAGAAAACTGGAAGTGGCGCTGTGGCTCAAGTGGTAGAGTGCTCGCCTTGAGCTGAAGAGCTCAGGGACAGCGCCCAGGCCCAGAGTTCAAGCCCTGCAACCACCACCATCACCAACAAAGACATATCCTCATCTTCATAGTGTTCACAGTCTATTAATATAGCATATAGAATGTCATTTGTGCAAATTACTGATTTAAGCAAAAAATAAAGTTCAGTGTGGTTTACTAAGTGGTTTAAACAAGATTGTTAACTCTAGCATAACAGTATTTTCAGGAGTCAAGGTTTCTATTACTCCATTTCAGTCTTCTTTCTGTGTAGTGCTTGTTCTAGTGGCCACGTGTCTGCACCAATTCAGACATTGCATCTTGAACACCAGTAACAAGAATAAAATAAGTATACGCCACTTGATCTTGTTGTTTTCTTAAGACTGCAAATGTCCTCAGGAAGAGGCCAGCTGCTCCTCCTTAGTGACTTACTGCCTTGTGTAAGGAACATAGTTAATTAAACTGGTCATGTGAGGAAAGATTGATACTCCGGACCCATAATCCTTCAAAGAGAAAGATAAATCCATGAACGTACATGTATACGTGTGTGTGATTTCAAACACACGTCAGCATTTAGGAGCTATCATGGAGTTCTTTCACTGGTCTTGACATACAAAAATGTCCTAGATGGGGCTGGGAAGGTGGCTCAGTGGTAGAGTGCTTGCCTTACAAGCATGAGGCCCTGGGTTTGATTCCTCAGCACCACATAAACAGAAAAAGCTGGAAGTGGCGCTGTGGCTCAAGTGGTAGAGCGCTAGCCTTGAGCTGAAGAGCTGAGGGACAGCGCCCAGGCCCAGAGTTCAGACCCCACAACCGGACCCAAAAAAAAAATGTCCTAGATTCTAGAGCTAGGGGAGACATGATATCAACCTCTCAGTTGTCAGGGATCGGTGGAGAACATGTCAGAAGGTACAGTTACTTCACCTTATGGTCACCTTATTGCTAACTTGTTCATAACTTCTGGCATGTATTTGTAAGATTTTTTTGTGGTTTATTTTCTGCTGTTGCTTTTATACTAGAACTTTCTTAGGTCAGGAGTAATGGCTATACATGCTAAATGAGAAAGTGATACCCTATCTGAAAATTAACTAAAGCAAAAAGGAAGAATGGCTTAAATGGGAGATTCTGAGACCTTGGGTTCAAACCCAGTGGGCCCCCCCACAAAAAAAAAAAGAAAAAAGAAGCAAGCAAAGAAGGAGAAAAAAAGAAAACCAGTAGAACAAGGCCAGAACAGAAAAAAAATAATGAGGATTTAGAATATATTGAACTATACTGACAAATTTTGTATAACAGATTAGTCTTTTTTTTTGGTCGGTCATGGGTCTTGAACTTGGGCCTGGGCGCTGTCCCTCGGCTCTTCAGCTCAAAGTGAGTGCTCTACCACTTGAGCCACAGTGCCACTTCTGGCTTTTTCTGCTTATGTGGTACTAAGGAATCGAACCCAGGGCCTCATGCATGCAAGGCAAGCGCTCTACCACTGAGCCATCTTCCCAGCCCCAGATTAGTCTTTAAAAAAAAAAAAGCATTTGTGCCAGACTGAACTCAGGGCCTTTTTGCTTAAGGCTAGGCCACAACTCCACTTGCAGATTTTTTGGTAATCAGCTAGAGATAAGAGTCTCAAGAACTTTCCTAGCCAGACTGGCTTTGAACTTCAGTCCTCAGATCTCAGCCTCCTGAGTAGCTAGGATTACAGGTGTGAGCCAACAGCATCCAGCCAGATTAGTCTTTATAATGCTTTCTAATCTTCCTTCTTCCTTTAAAGTGTTAAAATACTATAGATACATGAAAGTCTGAATGTATGTGTGTGTGTGTGTGTGTGTGTGTGTGTATGTGTGTATGCTGGTCCTAGGGCTCGAACCCAGGGCCTGGGTACTGTTGCTGAGCTTTTTCACACAAGCCTAGCACTCACTCTACTATCTGAGCCACAGCTCCACTTCTGGCACTTCTTTTTGGTTGGTTGTGGGGCTTGAACTCAGGGCCTGGGCACTGTTCCTGCGCTCTTCAGCTCAAGGCGAGCACTCTATCGCTTGAGCCACAGCGCCACTTCCAGTTTTCTAATGGTTTATTGGAGATAAGAGTCTCATGGACTTTCCTGCTGAGGCTGGCTTTGAACCACGATCCTCAGATCCCGGTGTCCTGAGTGGTTAGGATTACAAGCATGAGCCATAGGTGCCTGGCTTAATTTTAGAGATTTCAGAAAAAGATTTCACCAACACGTTTGAGTGATAAATTTTAGTCTCTGCTAATAAATTATTTGTAACTGCAATTATTAGTAATTATATATTATTAAATGTAAGCTTATTTATTTTTGCTTTGTGTTTTGATAGATTACATTTGACCATTTCTTTTGACTAAACCTTAATTGAAGTATATTATATCACTTTCAATTTTTTTTACTAATTAGTTTTTAGAAGAGTTACTGATAAATGCAATTTAAAAACTCTTATAGCTTTAAGCTAACCTCTGACTGCTTTATAATAATTTGTAATCCTTTAAATTCTATATGGCCTAGAGTATGTTGCAGACCTTCTTTTTTTTTGTCAGTTGTGGGGCTTGAACTCTGGGCCTGGGCTCTGTCCCTCAGCTCTTCAGCTAAAAGTGAGCTCTCTACCACTTGAGCCACAGCACCACTTCCGGTTTCCTGGTGGTTCATTAGAGATCAGAGTCTCACTGACTTTCCTGCCCAGGCTGGCTTTGAACTGTGACCCTCAGATCTCAGCCTCCTGAGTAGCTAGGATTACAGGCTTGAGCCACTGGTGCCTGGCTGCAGACCTTCTTAAAGGTATTTTAGTGTTGTGCTTCATCTTAATAGAATTTCCAAAGTACTTTACAAAAGTCAGTGTTTTCAAATGATAAGAAAAAATTACCAGTTTACACAATTTTGTTTGGAAAAGAGAGGAACTGAAGCTCTGGTTTAGGGACTATCAGGGTAATAGAGCAGCAATAAATTTTTATTTGCGTAGGCAGCTGACATAGAACTGAGAGGACTTATTACACTATTAGATGGAATTTCTTTTCTTTTCCCCCAAGGTGCTGGCAACCGAATCCAGGTATTTGCAAATGCTAAGCAAGTCCTCTACCACTGAGCTACACCCCTAGCCCTTACACTGTTAGCACTGTGGAGATGTGTGGGTTAGCAATGAACTGAAATTGGAAGACCAAGGAAAATATGAGAAGTTTTAGGAACACTGGTAAGTATATTAACTTAGTTTTCTTGTGTGTAGAACTTCTATGAACTTTGATATGCTAATATCCAATGTAAATATACAAGTTGCTCTGCTGTGTGGTCATTAGGAGATTTTTGAGTCATGGGTTCTGTTTTCACAGTGGTGATGGGTTGCTGAATGTAGGTATGCATTAGAAAAACAGCTAATATTTACTTAATGTCTACAGTAGTTTTGTGCTTATTGTCTGATTCACCAATCAAAACAACTCAGTAATGTAGTTTTTTTTTAAACTAAAGATTCAAACCTAGGAGAGATTATGTCCTTCTTGTAGCAAGTAGCATAATCAGGTTTCAATCAGGTGTAGTCTAGCACAAGTGTGTCCACATCCTTCCCTTGCATTCAGAATGGGCAAATTCAACCTGAAAGCAAGATGGTTGTCTGGGAAATAATGTGGTGTTGTTTACATTGAACAATGGGGGATTGTTTACCTTGAGCAATGGGGGATTGTTTACATTGAGCAATGGGGGATTGTTTACCTTGAGCAATGGGGGATTGTTTACCTTGAGCAATGGGGGGTTGTTTACACTGAGCGATGGGGGTTGTTTACACTGAGCGATGGGGGTTGTTTACCTTGAGCAATGGGGGATTGTTTACATTGAGCGATGGGGGATTGTTTACACTGAGCAATGGGGTTGGGAATGATACAAGGAGATTGTTTGACAGTGTGCTGGCAAATATTTAATATTTTGGAACAGAAAAGCAGTGGTTTATAGAAATTTTCCTATTTTAATGTAAATATTTTGCTTATGTCTTATTTCAAGCCACCAATTTGATCTTACTAAATATGAACTGGGAAGAGATGCACAGGAACTCATGAGATCGAATTTTCAGCATAGACAGACAGTACCTGAAAATACCCTCAACACGTGGATAAGAAAGAGGCATCACAATGAAGTGTTGAATATTCATTACCGTATTTTAGGGCGATTCATTACACATTTATGTATTTAATTTTTAATAACAGCTCTGATTAATAGTCACCTCACAAATTTCTGAAATGTTAACAAATTGCTCTTGAGAGCCAGTCTGAGGGGGTCTGGCGCACTGGGACGCATTGGAAGATGTAATTTTCATCGTGTAAGATAAAAACTGGCTGAGACCCATTCTGGCCGTTGACTTCCCTACTCTTAGAAGTTTAGTAAGTTTTTTCCCTTTGTTTGCATTTATTTTATGCTAACTGTATTCCTGTGCCCTGGGTGCTGTTTCCTCCGTCTCTTCTGGGTGACCCCTTTCTTCTGAGCAGCCTCCTCTTCTGGTCAGGAGTTGGCTCCTTTCCAGCCAGGGTCATCTCTAAGTGGCAGGGGAGCTGGTGTGGGAGTTCTTATGGTTGAGCATGGTGGAGGTACAGGGATATTGGGTTTTCTAGAAAGCTTACAGGGCATCGCTTGCTGATTAGATTTATCATTCAGATTTTGTGTATGTCAGAGCAGCCAACATGATTCATTACCAACATAAAGATCAAGGTAGCTTTTCCTTGGGATGAAAGAAGGTAGCAGGATCTATTTCTGAGGACTGCAGTCATTTCTGTCACTACTTCCTATATAGAGTGCATGAGATACCCAGCCTCTCACTTCAATTTAGACAAGAGGGTGAGAACTGTATTTCAGCATCCAATGAATGTAGTAACTCCAGCCTATGGCTATATATAACATAGATCATATTACTGAATAGCATTGAAAAGGTGAGAGTAGATGTTAAGATTTTCAATATGGAAAATATACTGTTATTTTCTAGGTTGCTAAATAAAATATTGTATAAATTAAAGCAATGACTAGTACATACTCTTATATTTATGCTCATTTTCTTTTGATATCCATCATAAAATGCTGTCAAACTTACAAGTTTGTGTTGATAGTCACTTCAACATTTTTCTTACAACTTCAAGTATTATGAATTTTAAATCAATATGCATACGTGGGTATGTGTGTGTATGAAAGAAAAATAGAAAAGGTAATGTTACAGTTTTGTAAGTCAGATGTACTACCTCAAGAGTTTCTAGACATGCAATGGCAATCTTATGTAAAAGATACGTGGTTCTAGCATTATTTTGGTTTATTGATTGATTATTGATGTATTCAGTATATTTTCCTGGTTTAGCCATAAAAGAAGAGGATTCTTTGACATCTGGGAAGTTAAACTCTCACCAAAGAGAAAAACCTTAAAGGATGAATTAGATAATTAATACTCTTTCATGATAGAGAGGTGGGAGGCAAAGTCAGAAGCCAGGAGTTGTACAATGGGACAAAGCATGCAGGAAGGTGTTTTGAAGAGGAGATCCTAGAGGTAATTCTGAAGGAGACAAGAGTTAGCAAGCAAATATGTGCGCCTGTGTGTGCGTGTTGTGCCAGCAAACAGGCCTAGGAAGAGGATGACTGTACAAGAACCCACAGTGGGAGCTGTGGGAGGTTGGCATCGTCTGAGCAGCAGAAGGAATGACAAGAGCATGTGAACATGAATGGCAGGTGTCAAAGGCAGCACCTAGATCATGCTGTTACTGCAGTCTTCTTTCAGTACTTGGACTTTATCTTAAGAGAAATGAGAAATTGCTTAAAGGATTTTAATAATATACTTTAATAAATATGTATCCAATAAATACACATTAAAGAATGTTTTCTAAGCTGGGCACCAGTGGCTCACGCCTGTCATCCTAGCTACTCAGGATCGCGGTTCAAAGCCAGCCTGGGCAGGAAAGTCCGTGAGACTCTCATCTCCAATAAACCACTAGAAAACCGGAAGTGGCGCTGTGGTTTCAGTGGTAGAGCACTCACCTTGAGCTGAAGAGTGCAAGGACCGCGCCCAGGCCCAGAATTCAAGTCCCACAGCCGGCCAAAAAAAAAAAAAAAAGTTTTCTAAAAGCATTGCAACAGACTGAAGAAAATGTATTGAATACAGAATTTCACTTTGCTACCTTGCCAGTGATGTTTTTAGAATATATATGTGTGTGTGTGTGTGTGTGTGTGTGTGTGTGTGTGTGTGTGTGTGTGTGTGTGTGTGTGTGTGTGTGTGTATATATATATATATTTGCTATTTTAATATTGATTGGAAAAGAAAGAGACAATCTAGGGGACTTTCCATTTGTATTTATATAAAGGCAAGAAGATAGATTGAGAGCTATATCATTATATTAAAGCGTACAATTTCATTCTTTTGAGTTATAGCCTCCTCTTGAACATGATTAGCATAATGGAATCATTCTGATGTATGTTCACAAAATGCTACTACATGGACTGTGTACATTGATTAGGCTGCTAAGGCAATTATGATGGAGTATGTTTCTTTCCCCACACTGCAGG